>NC_139002.1:109928958-110538958 GCF_964374135.1 Grampus griseus | reverse complement strand
CGTCCCCAACCCTAACCCTAGACTGAACCCCAACCCTAACACTTCCCCGAAGCCTGACCCTCACCCGTCCCCTAATCCTAACCCGTACGCTAACACTAACCCACGCCCTAACACGTACGCTCCCCCTAAAGCGTTGTCGTACCCTCACATGGACCCTAAACCGTCCCCGTCCCCTAACCCTAACCCTAGCCCCATCCCTAATCCTAACCCTTCCCCGAAGCCTGACCCTCACCCGTCCCCTAATCCTAACCCGTACGCTAACAATAACCCACGCCCTCACACGTACGCTCCCCCTAAAGCGTTGTCGTACCCTCACCTGGACCCTAAACCGTCCCCGTCCCTTAACCCTAACCCTAGCCCGAACCCTAACCCTAACCCTTCCCCGAAGCCTGACCCTCACCCCTCCCCTAATCCTAAACATTACGCAGACACTAAATCGCGCCCTGACACGTACGCTTCCCCTGAAGCGTTGTCGTACCCTCACCTGGACCCAAAACCGTCCCCGTCCCCTAACCCTTACCCTAGACCGAACCCTAAACCTAACCCTTCCCCGAAGCCTGACACTCACCCCTCCCCTAATGCTAACCCGTACGCTAACACTAACCCACGCCCTCACACGCACGTTCCCCCTAAAGCGTTGTCGTACCCTCACCTGGACCCTAAACCGTCCCCTAACCCTAACCCTAGCCCGAACCCTAACCCTAACCCTTCCCCGAAGCCTGACCCTCACCCGTCCCCTAATCCTAAACCGTATGCTAACAGTAACCCGCGCCCTCACACGTACGCTCCCCCTAACGCATTGTCGTACTCTCACCTGGACCCTAAACCGTCCCCTAACCCTAACCCTGAACCTAGCCCGAACCCTAACCCTAACCCTTCCCCGAAGCCTGACCCTCACCCATCCCCTAATCCTAAACCGTACGCTAACACTAACCCGCGCCCTCACACGTACGCTCCCCCTAAAGCGTTGTCGTACCCTCACCTGCACCCTAAACCGTCCCCGTCCCCTAACCCTAACCCGAACCCTAACCGTAACCCTTCCCCGAAGCCTGACCGTCACCCGTCCCCTTATCTTCACCCGTACGCTGACACTAACCCGCGCCCTCACACGTACGCTCCCCCTAAAGCGTTGTCGTACACTCACCTGGACCATAAACCGTCCCCGTGCCCTAACCCTAACCCTAGCCCGAACCCTAACCCTAACCCTTCCCCGAAGCCTGACCCTCACCCGTCCCCTAATCCTAACCCGTACGCTAACACTAACCCACGCCTTAACACGTACGCTCCCCCTAAAGCGTTCTCGTACCGTCACATGGACCCTAAACCGTCCCCGTCCCCTAACCCTAACCCTAGCCCGAACCCTAACCCTAACCCTTCCCCGAAGCTTGACCCTCACCCGTCCCCTAATCCTAACCCGTACGCTAACAGTAACCCGCGCCCTCACACGTAAGCTCCCCCTAAAGCGTTGTCGTACCCTCACCTGGACCCTAAACCGTCTCCGTCCCTTAACCCTAACCCTAGCCCGAACCCTAACCCTAACCCTTCCCCGAAGCCTGACCCTCACCCCTCCCCTAATCCTAAACAGTACGCTGACACTAAACCGCGCCCTGACACGTACGCTCCCCCTGAAGCGTTGTCGTACCCTCACCTGGACCCAAAACCGTCCCCGTCCCCTAACACTTACCCTAGACCGAACCCTAACCCTAACCCTTCCCCGAAGCCTGACCCTCACCCATCCCCTAATCCTAATCCGTACGCTAACGCTAACCCACGCCGTCACACGTACGCTCCCCCTAAAGCGTTGTCGTACCCTCACCTGGACCCTAAACCGTCCCCGTCCCCTAACCCTAACCCTAGCCCGAACCCTTAACCCTAACATTTCCCCGAAGCCTGACCCTCACCCGTCCCCTAATCCTAACCCGTACGCTAACACTAAACCACGCCCTCACACGTACGCTCCCCCTAAAGCATTGTCGTACGCTCATTTGGACCCTAAACCGTCCCCGTGCCCTAACCCTAACCCTAGTCCGAACCCTAACCCTAACCCTTCCCTGAAGCCTGACCCTCACCCGTCCCCTAATCCTAACCCGTACGCTAACACTGACCTGCGCCCTCACACTTACGCTCCCCCTAAAGC
This sequence comes from Grampus griseus, assembly GCF_964374135.1. NCBI lineage: Eukaryota > Metazoa > Chordata > Mammalia > Artiodactyla > Delphinidae > Grampus > Grampus griseus. The sequence goes on along the minus strand of NC_139002.1, from coordinate 110,536,821 downwards.
GTTGTCGTACCCTCACCTGGACCCTAAACCGTCCCCGTACCCTAACCCTAACCCTAGCCCGAACCCTAACCCTAACCCTTCCCCGAAACCTGACCCTCACCCGTCCCCTAATCCTAACCCGTACGCTGACACTAACCCACGCCCTCACACGTACGCTCCCCCTAAAGCGTTGTCGTACCCTCACCTGGACCCTAAACCGTCCCCATCCCCTAACCCTAACCCTAGCCCGAACCTTAACCCGAATCCTTCCCCGAAGCCTGACCCTCACCCGTCCCTTAATCTTAATCCGTACGCCAACACTAACCCGCGCCCTCACACGTCCGCTCCCCCTATTGCATTCTCGTACCATCACCTTGACCCTAAACCGTCCCCGTCCCCTAACCCTAACCCTAGCCCGAACCCTAACCCTAACGCTTCCCCAAACCCTGACCCTCACCCGTCCCCTACTCCTAACCCGTACGCTAACACTAACCCGCGCCCTCACACGTACGCTCCCCCTGAAGCGTTGTCGTACCCTCACCTGGACCCAAAACCGTCCCCGTCCCCTAACTCTTACCCTAGACTGAACCCTAAACCTAACCCTTCCCCGAAGCCTGACACTCACCCCTCCCCTAATGCTAACCCGTACGCTAACACTAACCCACGCCCTCACACGTACGTTCCCCCTAAAGCGTTGTCGTACCCTCACCTGGACCCTAAACCGTCCCCTAACCCTAACCCTAACCCTAGCCCGAACCCTAACCCTAACCCTTCCCCGAAGCCTGACCCTCACCCGTCCCCTAATCCTAAACCGTACGCTAACAGTAACCCGCGCCCTCACACGTACGCTCCCCCTAAAGCATTGTCGTACTCTCACCTGGACCCTAAACCGTCCCCTAACCCTAACCCTGAACCTAGCCCGAACCCTAACCCTAACCCTTCCCCGAAGCCTGACCCTCACCCATCCCCTAATCCTAAACCGTACGCTAATACTAACCCGCGCCCTCACACGTACGCTCCCCCTAAAGCGTTGTCGTACCCTCACCTGCACCCTAAACCGTCCCCGTCCCCTAACCCTAACCCAAACCCTAACCGTAACCCTTCCCCGAAGCCTGACCGTCACCCGTCCCCTTATCTTCACCCGTACGCTGACACTAACCCGCGCCCTCACACGTACGCTCCCCCTAAAGCGTTGTCGTACACTCACCTGGACCATAAACCGTCCCCGTGCCCTAACCCTAACCCTAGCCCGAACCCTAACCCTAACCCTTCCCCGAAGCCTGACCCTCACCCGTCCCCTAATCCTAACCCGTACGCTAACAGTAACCCACGCCTTAACACGTACGCTCCCCCTAAAGCGTTCTCGTACCGTCACATGGACCCTAAACCGTCCCCGTCCCCTAACCCTAACCCTAGCCCGAACCCTAACCCTAACCCTTCCCCGAAGCTTGACCCTCACCCGTCCCCTAATCCTAACCCGTACGCTAACAGTAACCCGCGCCCTCACACGTAAGCTCCCCCTAAAGTGTTGTCGTACCCTCACCTGGACCCTAAACCGTCTCCGTCCCTTAACCCTAACCCTAGCCCGAACCCTAACCCTAACCCTTCCCCGAAGCCTGACCCTCACCCCTCCCCTAATCCTAAACAGTACGCTGACACTAAACCGCGCCCTGACACGTACGCTCCCCCTGAAGCGTTGTCGTACCCTCACCTGGACCCAAAACCGTCCCCGTCCCCTAACACTTACCCTAGACCGAACCCTAACCCTAACCCTTCCCCGAAGCCTGACCCTCACGCGTCCCCTAATCCTAACCCGTACGCTAACACTAACCCGCGCCCTCACAAATACGCTCCCCCTAAAGCGTTGTCGTACCCTCACCTGGACCCTAAACCGTCCCCGTCCCGTAACCCTAACCCTAGCCCGAACCCTAACCCTAACCCTTGTCCGAAGCCTGACCCTCACCCGTCCCCTAATCCTAACCCGTACGCTAACACTAATCCGCGCCCTCACACGTACGCTCCCCCTAAAGCATTGTCGTACCCTGACCTGGACCCTAAACTATCCCCGTCCCCTAACCCTAACCCTAGCCCGAACCCTAACCCTAACCCTTCCCCGAAGCCTGACCCTCACCCGTCCCCAAATCCTAACCCGTACACTAACACTAACCCGCGCCCTCACACGTACGCTCCCCCTAAACCGTTGTCGTACCCTCACCTGGACCCTAAACCGTCCCCGTCCCCTAACCCTAGGCCGAAACCTAACCCTAACCCTTCCCCGAAGACTGACCCTCACCCGTCCCCTAATCCTAACCAGTACGCTGACACTAACCCGCGCCCTCACACGTACGCTCCCCCTAAAGCGTTGTCATACCTTCACCTGGACCCTAAACCGTCCCAGTCCAATAACCCTAACCCTAGCCCGAACCATAACCCTAACCCTTCCCTGAAACCTGACCCTCACCCGTCCCCTAATCCTAACCCGTACGCTGACACTAACCCACGCCCTAACACGTACACTCCCCCTAAAGCGTTGTCGTACCCTCACCAGGCCCCTAAACCGTCCCCTTCCCCTAACCCTAACCCTAGCCCGAATCCTAACCCTAACCCTTTCCCGAAGTCTGACCCTCATCCGTCCCCTAATCCTAACCCGTACGCTGACACTAAACCGCGCCATCACACGTACGCTCCCCCTAAAGCGTTGTCGTACCCTCACCTGGACCCTAAACCGTCCCCGTCCCCTAACCCTAACCCTAGACCGAACCCTAAACCTAAACCTTCCCCGAAGCCTGACCCTCACCCGTCCCCTAATCCTAACCCGTACGCTAACAGTAATCCGCGCCCTCACACGTACGCTCCCCCTAAAGCGTTCTCGTACCCTCACCTGGACCCTAAACCGTCCCCTTCCCCTAACCCTGAACCTAGCCCGAACCCTAACCCTAACCCTTCTCCGAAACCTGACCCTCACCCGTCCCCTAATCCTAACCCGTACGCTAACACTAACCCGCGCCCTCACACGTACACTCCCCCTAAAGCGTTGTCGTACCCTCACCTGGCCCCTAAACCGTCCCTTTCCCCTAACCCTAACCGTAGCCCGAAACCTAACCCTAACCCTTTCCCGAAGTCTGACCCTCACCCGTCCCCTAATCCTAACCCGTACGCTGACACTAACCCGCGCCCTCACATGTACGCTCCCCTAAAGGGTTGTCGTACCCTCACCTGGACCCTAAACCGTCCCCGTCCCCTAACCCTTACCCTAGCCCGAACCCTAACCCTAACCCTTCCCCGAAGCCTGACCCTCACCCGTCCCCTAATCCTAACCCGTACGCTGACACTAACCCGCGCCCTCACACGTACGCTCCCCCTAAAGCGTTGTCGTACCCTCACCTGGACCCTAAACCGTCCCCGTCCCCAACCCTAACCCTAGACTGAACCTTAACCCTAACACTTCCCCGAAGCCTGACCCTCACCCGTCCCCTAATCCTAAACCGTACGCTAACACTAACCCGCGCCCTCACACGTACGCTCCCCCTAAAGCATTGTCGTACTCTCACCTGGACCCTAAACCGTGCCCTAACCCTAACCCTGAACCTAGCCCGAACCCTAACCCTAACCCTTCCCCGAAGCCTGACCCTCACCCATCCCCTAATCCTAAACCGTACGCTAACACTAACCCGCGCCCTCACACGTACGCTCCCCCTAAAGCGTTGTCGTACCCTCACCTGCACCCTAAACCGTCCCCGTCCCCTAACCCTAACCCGAACCCTAACCGTAACCCTTCCCCGAAGCCTGACCGTCACCCGTCCCCTTATCTTCACCCGTACGCTGACACTAACCCGCGCCCTCACACGTACGCTCCCCCTAAAGCGTTGTCGTACACTCACCTGGACCATAAACCGTCCCCGTGCCCTAACCCTAACCCTAGCCCGAACCCTAACCCTAACCCTTCCCCGAAGCCTGACCCTCACCCGTCCCCTAATCCTAACCCGTACGCTAACACTAACCCACGCCTTAACACGTACGCTCCCCCTAAAGCGTTCTCGTACCGTCACATGGACCCTAAACCGTCCCCGTCTCCTAACCCTAACCCTAGCCCGAACCCTAACCCTAACCCTTCCCCGAAGCTTGACCCTCACCCGTCCCCTAATCCTAACCCGTACGCTAACAGTAACCCGCGCCCTCACACGTAAGATCCCCCTAAAGCGTTGTCGTACCCTCACCTGGACCCTAAACCGTCTCCGTCCCTTAACCCTAACCCTAGCCCGAACCCTAACCCTAACCCTTCCCCGAAGCCTGACCCTCACCCCTCCCCTAATCCTAAACAGTACGCTGACACTAAACCGCGCCCTGACACGTACGCTCCCCCTGAAGCGTTGTCGTACCCTCACCTGGACCCAAAACCGTCCCCGTCCCCTAACACTTACCCTAGACCGAACCCTAACCCTAACCCTTCCCCGAAGCCTGACCCTCACCCATCCCCTAATCCTAATCCGTACGCTAACGCTAACCCACGCCGTCACACGTACGCTCCCCCTAAAGCGTTGTCGTACCCTCACCTGGACCCTAAACCGTCCCCGTCCCCTAACCCTAACCCTAGCCCGAACCCTTAACCCTAACATTTCCCCGAAGCCTGACCCTCACCCGTCCCCTAATCCTAACCCGTACGCTAACACTAAACCACGCCCTCACACGTACGCTCCCCCTAAAGCATTGTCGTACGCTCATTTGGACCCTAAACCGTCCCCGTGCCCTAACCCTAACCCTAGTCCGAACCCTAACCCTAACCCTTCCCTGAAGCCTGACCCTCACCCGTCCCCTAATCCTAACCCGTACGCTAACACTGACCTGCGCCCTCACACTTACGCTCCCCCTAAAGCGTTGTCGTACCCTCACCTGGACCCTAAACCGTCCCCGTACCCTAACCCTAACCCTAGCCCGAACCCTAACCCTAACCCTTCCCCGAAACCTGACCCTCACCCGTCCCCTAATCCTAACCCGTACGCTGACACTAACCCACGCCCTCACACGTACGCTCCCCCTAAAGCGTTGTCGTACCCTCACCTGGACCCTAAACCGTCCCCATCCCCTAACCCTAACCCTAGCCCGAACCTTAACCCGAATCCTTCCCCGAAGCCTGACCCTCACCCGTCCCTTAATCTTAATCCGTACGCCAACACTAACCCGCGCCCTCACACGTCCGCTCCCCCTATTGCATTGTCGTACCATCACCTTGACCCTAAACCGTCCCCGTCCCCTAACCCTAACCCTAGCCCGAACCCTAACCCTAACGCTTCCCCAAACCCTGACCCTCACCCGTCCCCTACTCCTAACCCGTACGCTAACACTAACCCGCGCCCTCACACGTACGCTCCCCCTGAAGCGTTGTCGTACCCTCACCTGGACCCAAAACCGTCCCCGTCCCCTAACCCTTACCCTAGACTGAACCCTAAACCTAACCCTTCCCCGAAGCCTGACACTCACCCCTCCCCTAATGCTAACCCGTACGCTAACACTAACCCACGCCCTCACACGTACGTTCCCCCTAAAGCGTTGTCGTACCCTCACCTGGACCCTAAACCGTCCCCTAACCCTAACCCTAACCCTAGCCCGAACCCTAACCCTAACCCTTCCCCGAAGCCTGACCCTCACCCGTCCCCTAATCCTAAACCGTACGCTAACAGTAACCCGCGCCCTCACACGTACGCTCCCCCTAAAGCATTGTCGTACTCTCACCTGGACCCTAAACCGTCCCCTAACCCTAACCCTGAACCTAGCCCGAACCCTAACCCTAACCCTTCCCCGAAGCCTGACCCTCACCCATCCCCTAATCCTAAACCGTACGCTAACACTAACCCGCGCCCTCACACGTACGCTCCCCCTAAAGCGTTGTCGTACCCTCACCTGCACCCTAAACCGTCCCCGTCCCCTAACCCTAACCCGAACCCTAACCGTAACCCTTCCCCGAAGCCTGACCGTCACCCGTCCCCTTATCTTCACCCGTACGCTGACACTAACCCGCGCCCTCACACGTACGCTCCCCCTAAAGCGTTGTCGTACACTCACCTGGACCATAAACCGTCCCCGTGCCCTAACCCTAACCCTAGCCCGAACCCTAACCCTAACCCTTCCCCGAAGCCTGACCCTCACCCGTCCCCTAATCCTAACCCGTACGCTAACACTAACCCACGCCTTAACACGTACGCTCCCCCTAAAGCGTTCTCGTACCGTCACATGGACCCTAAACCGTCCCCGTCCCCTAACCCTAACCCTAGCCCGAACCCTAACCCTAACCCTTCCCCGAAGCTTGACCCTCACCCGTCCCCTAATCCTAACCCGTACGCTAACAGTAACCCGCGCCCTCACACGTAAGCTCCCCCTAAAGCGTTGTCGTACCCTCACCTGGACCCTAAACCGTCTCCGTCCCTTAACCCTAACCCTAGCCCGAACCCTAACCCTAACCCTTCCCCGAAGCCTGACCCTCACCCCTCCCCTAATCCTAAACAGTACGCTGACACTAAACCACGCCCTGACACGTACGCTCCCCCTGAAGCGTTGTCGTACCCTCACCTGGACCCAAAACCGTCCCCGTCCCCTAACACTTACCCTAGACCGAACCCTAACCCTAACCCTTCCCCGAAGCCTGACCCTCACCCGTCCCTTAATCTTAATCCGTACGCCAACACTAACCCGCGCCCTCACACGTCCGCTCCCCCTATTGCATTGTCGTACCATCACCTTGACCCTAAGCCGTCCCCGTCCCCTAAACCTAACCCTAGCCCGAACCCTAACCCTAACGCTTCCCCAAACCCTGACCCTCACCCGTCCCCTACTCCTAACCCGTACGCTAACACTAACCCGCACCCTCACACGTACGCTCCCCCTAAAGCGTTGTCGTACCCTCACCTGGACCCTAAACCGTCCCCGTGGCCTAAACCTAACCCTAGCCCGAACCCTAACCCTAACCCTTCCCCGAAGCCTGACCCTCACCCGTCCCCTAATCCTAACCCGTACGCTAACACTAAACCGCGCCCTCACACGTACGCTCCCCCTAAAGCGTTGTCATCCCCTCACCTGGACCTAAACCTTCCCCGTCCCCTAACCCTAATCCTAGCCCGAACCCTAACCCTAACCCTTCCCCGAAGCCTGACCCTCACCCGTCCCCTAATCCTAAACCGTACGCTAACACTAACCCGCGCCCTCACACGTACGCTCCCCCTAAAGCGTTGTCGTACCCTCACCTGGACCCTAAACCGTCCCCGTCCCCTAACCCTAACCCTAGCCCGAACCCTAACCCTAACCCTTCCCCGAAGCCTGACCCTCACCCGTCTCCTAATCCTAACCCGTCCGCTAACACTAACCCGCGCCCTCACACATACGCTCCTGCTTAAGCGTTGTCGTACCCTCACCTGGACCCTAAACCGTCCCCGTCCCCTAACCCTAACCCTAACCCTAGCCCGAACCCTAATCCTAACCCTTCCCTGAAGCCTGACCGTCACCCGTCACCTAATCGTAACCCGTACACTAACACTAACCCGCGCCCTCACATGTACGCTCCCCCTAAAGCGTTATCATACCCTCATCTGGTCCCTAAACCGTCCCCGTCCCCTAACCCTAACCCTAGCCCGAACCCTAAACCTAACCCTTCTCCGAAGCCTGACCCTCACCCGTCCCCTAATCCTAACCCGTACGCTAACACTAACCCGCGCCCTCACACGTACGCTCCCCCTAAAGCGTTGTCGTACCCTCACCTGGACCCTAAACCGTCCCCGTCCCCTAACCCTAACACGAACCCTAACCCTAAACCTTCCCCGAAGCCTGACCCTCACCCGTCCCCTAATCCTAACCCGTACGCTAACACTAACCCGCGCCCTCACACGTACGCTCCCCCTAAAGCGTTGTCGTACCCTCACCTGGACCGTAAGCCGTCCCCGTCCCCTAACCCTAGCCCGAACCCTAACCCTAACCCTTCCCCGAAGCCTGACCCTCACCCGTCCGATAATCCTAACCCGTAAGCTAACACTAACCCGCGCCCTCACACGTACGCTTCCCCTAAAGTGTTGTCGTACCCTTACCTGGACCCTAAACCATCCCCGTCCCCAAACCCTAACCCTCGCCCGAACCCTAACCCTAAACCTTCCCCGAAGCCTGACACTCACCCGTCCCCTAATCCTAACACGTACGCTAACACTATCCCGCACCCTCACATGTACGCTCCCCCTAAAGCGTTGTCGTACCCTCACCTGGACCCTAAAGCATCCCCGTCCCCTAATCCTAACAATAGCCCGAACCCTAACCCTAACTCTTCCCCGAAGCCTGACCCTCAACCGTCCCCTAATCCTAACCCGTACGCTAACACTAACCCGCGCTCTCACATGTACGCTCCTCCTAAAGCGTTGTCATACCCTCATCTGGACCCTAAACCGTCCCCGTCCCCTAACCCTAACCATACCCCGAACCCTAACCCTAACCCTTCCCCGAAGCCTGACCCTCACCCGGCCCCTAATCCTAACCCGTACGCTAACACTAACCCACGCCCTCACACGTACGCTCCCCCTAAAGCGTTGTCGTACCCTCACCTGGACCCTAAACCGTCCCCGTCCCCTACACTAACCCTAGCCCGAACCCTAACCCTAACCCTTCCTCGATGCCTGACCCTCACCCGTCCCCTAATCCTAACCCGTACGCTAACACTAACCCGCGCCCTCACACGTACGCTCCCCCTAAAGCGTTGTCGTACCCTCACCTGGACCCTAAACCGTCCCCGTCGCGTAACCCTAACCCTAGCCCGAACCCTAACTCTAACCCTTCCCCGAAGCCTGAACCTCACCCGTCCCCTAATCCTAACCGGAAGCTAAAACTAACCCGCGCCCTCACACGTACGCTCCCCCTAAAGCGTTGTCGTACCCTCACCTGGACCCTAAACCGTCCCCGTCCCCTAACCCTAACCCTAGCCCGAACCCTAACCCTAACCCTTCCCCGAAGCCTGACCCTCACCCGTCCCCAATCCTAACCCGTACGCTAACACTAACCCGCGTCCTCATACGTACGCTCCCCCTAAAGCGTTGTCGTACCCTCACCTGGACCCTAAACCGTCCCCTTCCCCTAACCCTAACCCTAGCCCGAACCCTAAACCTAACCCTTTCTCGAAGCCTGACGCTCACCCGTCCCCTAATCCTAACCCGTACGCTGACCCTAACCCGCGCCCTCACATGTACGCTCCCCCTAAAGCGTTATCGTACCCTCACCTGGACCCTAAACCGTCCCCGTCCCGTAACCCTAACCCTAGCCCGAACCTTAACCCTAACACTTCCCCGAAGCCTGACCCTCACCCGTTCCCTAATCCTAACCCGTACGCTGACACTAACCCGCGCCCTCACACGTACACTCCCCCTAAAGCGTTGTCCTACCCTCACCTGGACCCTAAACCGTCCCCGTCCCCTAACCCTAACCCTAGCCCGAACCCTAACCCTAACCCTTCCCCGAAGCCTGATCCTCACCCGTCCCCTAATCCTAACCAGTACACTGACACTAACCCGCGCCCTCACACGTACGCTCCCCCTAAAAGTTGTCGTACCCTCACTTGGACCCTAAACCGTCCCCATCCCCTAACCCTAACCCTAGACCGAACCCTAACCCTAACGCTTCCCCGAAGCCTGACCCTCACCCGTCCCCTAATCCTAACACGTACGCTAACACTAACCCGCGCCCTAACACGTACGTTCCCCCTAAAGCGTTGTCGTACCCTCACCTGGACCCTAAACCGTCCCCGTCCCTTAACCCTAACCCTAGCCCGAACCCTAACCCTAACCCTTCCCCGAAGCCTGACCCTCACCCGTCCCCTAATCCTAACCCATACACTAACAGTAACCCGCGCCCTCACACGTACGCTCCCCCTAAAGCGTTGTCGTACCCTCACCTGGACCCTAAACCGTCCCCTAACCCTAACCCTGACCCTAGCCCGAACCCTAACCCTAACCCTTCCCCGAAGCCTGACCCTCACCCGTCCCCTAATCCTAACCCTTACGCTAACACTAACCCGCGCCCTCACACATACGCTCCCCCTAAAGCGTTGTCGTACCCTCACCTGGACCCTAAACCGTCCCCGTCCCCTAACCCTAGGCCTAACCCTAACCCTAACACTTCCCCGAAGACTGACCCTCACCCGTCCCCTAATAATAACCCGTACGCTGACACTAAACCACGCCCTCACACGTACGCTCCCCCTAAAGCGTTGTCGTACCCTCACCTGGACCCTAAACTGTCCCCATCCCCTAACCCTAAGCCTAACCCGAACCCTAACCCTAACCCTTCCCCGAAGCCTGACGCTCACCCGTCCCCTATCCTAACGTGTACGCTGACACTAACCCGCGCCATCACACGTACGCTCCCCATAAAGCGTTGTCGTACCCTCACCTGGACCCTAAACCGTCCCCGTCCCCTAACCCTAACCCTAGCCCGAAACGTTAACCCTAACATGTCCCTGAAGCCTGACCCTCACCCGTCCCCTAATCCTAACCCGTACGCTAACACTAACCCGCGCCCTCAAACGTACGCTCCCCCTAAAGCGTTGTCGTACCCTCACCTGGACCCTAAACCGTCCCCTTCCCCTAACCCTAACCCTAGCCCAAACCCTAATCCTAACCCTTTCTCGAAGCCTGACGCTCACCCGTCCCCTAATCCTAACCCGTACGCTGACACTAACCCGCGCCCTCACATGTACGCTCCCCCTAAAGCGTTATCGTACCCTCACCTGGACCCTAAACCGTCCCCGTCCCGTAACCCTAACCCTAGCCCGAACCTTAACCTTAACACTTCCCGGAAGCCTGACCCTCACCCGTCCCCTAATCCTAACCCGTACGCTGACACTAACCCGCGCCCTCTCACGTACAGTCCCCCTAAAGCGTTGTCGTACACTCACCTGGACCCTAAACCGTCCCCGTTCCCTTACCCTAACCCTAGCCCGAACCCTACCCCTAACCCTTCCCCGAAGCCTGATCCTCACCCGTCCCTTAATCCTAACCAGTACGCTGACACTAACCCGCGCCCTCACACGTACGCTCCCCCTAAAGCGTTGTCGTACCTTCACCTGGACCCTAAACCGTCCCCGTCCACTAACCCTAACCCTAGTCCGAACCCTAACCCTAACCCTTCCCCGAAACCTGACCCTCACCCGTCCCCTAATCCTAACCCGTACGCTGACACTAACCCACGCCCTAACACGTACACTCCCCCTAAAGCGTTGTCGTACCCTCACCAGGCCCCTAAACCGTCCCCTTCCCCTAACCCTAACCCTAGCCCGAATCCTAACCCTAACCCTTTCCCGAAGTCTGACCCTCATCCGTCCCCTAATCCTAACCCGTACGCTGACACTAACCCGCGCCATCACACGTACGCTCCCCCTGAAGCGTTGTCGTACCCTCACCTGGACCCTAAACCGTCCCCGTCCCCTAACCCTAACCCTAGACCGAACCCTAAACCTAAACCTTCCCCGAAGCCTGACACTCACCCGTCCCATAATCCTAACCCGTACGCTAACAGTAATCCGCGCCCTCACACGTACGCTCCCCCTAAAGCGTTCTCGTACCCTCACCTGGACCCTAAACCGTCCCCTAACCCTAACCCTGAACGTAGCCCGAACCCTAACCCTAACCCTTCCCCGAAACCTGACCCTCACCCGTCCCCTAATCCTAACCCGTACGCTAACACTAACCCGCGCCCTCACACGTACACTCCCCCTAAAGCGTTTTCGTACCCTCACCTGGCCCCTAAACCGTCCCTTTCCCCTAACCCTAACCCTAGCCCGAACCCTAACCCTAACCCTTTCCCGAAGTCTGACCCTCACCCGTCCCCTAATCCTAACCCGTACGCTGACACTAACCCACGCCCTCACATGTACGCTCCCCTAAAGCGTTGTCGTACCCTTACCTGGACCCTAAACCGTCCCCGTCCCCTAACCCTTACCCTAGCCCGAACCCTAACCCTAACCCTTCCCCGAAGCCTGACCCTCACCCGTCCCCTAATCCTAACCCGTACGCTGACACTAACCCGCGCCCTCAAACGTACACTCCCCCTAAAGCGTTGTCGTACCCTCACCTGGACCCTAAACCGTCCCCGTCCCCAACCCTAACCCTAGACTGAACCCTAACCCTAACACTTCCCCGAAGCCTGACCCTCACCCGTCCCCTAATCCTAACCCGTACGCTAACACTAACCCACGCCCTAACACGTACGCTCCCCCTAAAGCGTTGTCGTACCCTCACATGGACCCTAAACCGTCCCAGTCCCCTAACCCTAACCCTAGCCCGAACCCTAACCCTAACCCTTCCCCGAAGCCTGACCCTCACCCGTCCCCTAATCCTAAACCGTACGCTAACAGTAACCCACGCCCTCACACGTACGCTCCCCCTAAAGCGTTGTCGTACCCTCACCTGGACCCTAAACCGTCCCCTAACCCTAACCCTGAGCCTAGCCCGAACCCTAACCCTAACCCTTCCCCGAAGCCTGACCCTCACCCGTCCCCTAATCCTAAACCGTACGCTAACACTAAGCTGCGCCCTCACACGTACGCTCCCCCTAAAGCGTTGTCGTACCCTCACCTGGACCCTAAACCGTCCCCGTCCCCTAACCCTAGCCAGAACCCTTAACCCTAACATTTCCCCGAAGCCTGACCCTCACCCGACCCCTAATCCTAACCCGTACGCTAACACTAACCCGCGCCCTCACACGTAAGCTCCCCCTAAAGCGTTGTCGTATCCTCACCTGGACCCTAAACCGTGCCCGTCCCCTAACCCTAACCCTAGCCCGATCCCTAACCCTAACCATTCCCCGAAGCCTGACCCTCACCCGTGCCCTAATCCTAAACAGTACGCTGACACTAAACCGCGCCCTGACACGTACGCTCCCCCTAAAGCGTTGTCGTACCCTCACCTGGACCCTAAACCGTCCCCGTCCCCTAACCCTAGGCTGAACCCTAACCCTAACACTTCCCCGAAGACTGACCCTCACCCGTCCCCTAATCCTAACCCGTACGCTAACACTAACCTACGCCCTCACACGTACGCTCCCCCTAAAGCGTTGTCGTATCCTCACCTGGACCCTAAACCGGCCCCGTCCCCTAACCCTAAGCCTAGACCGCACCCTAACACTAACCCTTCCCCGAAGTCTGACCCTCACCCGTCCCCTAATCTTAACCCGTACGCTAACGCTAACCCGCGCCATCACACGTACGCTCCCCCTAAAGCGTTGTCGTACTCTCACCTGGACCCTAAACCGTCCCTGTCCCCTAACCCTAACCCTAGCCGGAAACCTTAACCCTAACATTTCCCTGAAGCCTGACCCTCACGCGTCCCTTAATCCTAACCCGTTCTCTAACACTAACCCGCGCCCTCACACGTACGCTCCCCCTAAAGCGTTGTCGTACCTTCACCTGGACCCTAAACCGTCCCCGTCCCCTAACCCTAACCCTATCCCGAACCCTAACCCTAACCCTTCCCCGAAGCCTGACCCTCACCCGTCCCCTAATCCTAACCCGTACGCTGACACTAACCGGCGCCCTCACATGTACGCTCCCCCTATAGCGTTATCGTACCCTCACCTGGACCCTAAACCGTCCCCGTCCCGTAACCCTAACCCTAGCCCGAACCTTAACCCTAACACTTCCCCGAAGCCTGACCCTCACCCGTCCCCTAATCCTAAACCGTACGCTGACGCTAACCCGCGCCCTCACACGTACACTCCCCCTAAAGCGTTGTCGTACCCTCACCTGGACCCTAAAGCGTCCCCTAACCCTAACCCTGACCCTAGCCCGAACCCTAACCCTAACCCTTCCCCGAAGCCTGACCCTCACGCGTCCCCTAATCCTAACCCGTACGCTAACACTAACCCGCGCCCTCACACGTACGCTCCCCCTAAAGCATTGTCGTACCCTCACCTGGACCCTAAACTGTCCCCGTCCCCTAACCCTAACCCTAGCCAGAACCCTTAACCCTAACATTTCCCCGAAGCCTGACCCTCACCCGTCCCCTAATCCTAACCAGTACGCTGACATAAAACCGCGCCCTCACACGTACGCTCCCCCTAAAGCGTTGTCGTACCCTCACCGGGACCCTAAACAGTCCTCGTCCCCTAACCCTAACCCTAGACCGAACCCTAAACCTAACCCTTCCCCGAAGCCTGACCTTCACCCGTCCCCTAGTCCTAACCCGTACGCTAACACTAACCCGCGCCCTCACACGTACGCTCCCCCTAAAGCGTTGTCGTACCCTCACCTGGACCCTAAAGCGTCCCCGTCCCCTAATCCTCACCCTAGACCGAACCCTTAACCCTAACATTTCCCCGAAGCCTGACCCTCACCCGTCCCCTAATCCTAACCCCTACGCTAACACTAACCCGCGCCCTCACACGTACGCTCCCCCTAAAGCGTTGTCGTACCCTCACCTGGACCCTAAACCGTCCCCTTCCCCTAACTCTAACCCTAGCCCGAACCCTAACCCTAACACTTTCCCGAAGCCTGACACTCAGCCGTCCCCGAATCCAAACCCGTACGCTGACACTAACCCGCGCCCTCATACATACGCTCCCCCTGAAGCGTTGTCATACCCTCACCTGGACCCTAAACCGTCCCCGTCCCCTAACCCTAACCCTAGCCCGAACCCTAACCCTAACACTTCCCCGAAGCCTGACCCTCAACCGTCCCCTAATCCTAACCCGTACGCTGACACTAACCCGCGCCCTCACACGTACGCTCCCCCTAAAGCGTTGTCGTGCCCTCACCTGGACCCTAAACCGTCCCCGTCCCCTAACCCTAACCCTAGCCCGAACCCTAACCCTAACCCTTCCCCGAAGCCTGACCCTCACCCGTCCCCTAATCCTAACCAGTTGGCTGACACTAACCCGCGCCCTCACACGTACGCTCCCCCTAAAGCGTTGTCGTACTCTCACCTGGACCCTAAACCGTCCCCGTCCCCTAACCCTAACCCTAGCCCGAACCCTAACCCTAACCCTTCCCCGAAGCCTGACCCTCACCCGTCCCCTAATCCTAACCCGTACGCTAACACTAACCCGCGCCCTCACACGTACGCTCCCCCTAAAGCGTTGTCGTACCCTCACCTGTTCCCTAAACCGTCCCCGTCCCCTACCCCTACCCCGAACCCTAACCCTAACCCTTCCCCGAAGCCTGACCCTCACCCGTCCCCTAATCCTAACCCGTACGCTAACACTAACCCGCGCCCTCACACGTACGCTCCCCCTAAAGCGTTGTCGTACCCTCACCTGTTCCCTAAACCGTCCCCGTCCCCTACCCCTAGCCCGAACCCTAACCCTAACCCTTCCCCGAAGCCTGACCCTCACCCGTCCCCTAATCCTAACCCGTACGCTAACACTAACCCGCGCCCTCACACGTACGCTCCCCCTAAAGCGTTGTCGTACCCTCACCTGGACCCCAAACCGTCCCCGTCCCCTAACCCTAACCCTAGCCCGATCCCTAACCCTAACCCTTCCCCGAAGCCTGACCCTCACCCGTCTCCTAATCCTAACCCGTACGCTAACACTACCCCGTGCCCTCACACGTACGCTCACCCTAAACCCTTGTCGTACCCTCACACGGACCTTAAACCGTCCCCTAACCCTAACCCTAACCCTAAACCCTAAACCCTAAACCCTAACCCTAAACCTAACCCCTAACCCCTAACCCTAACCGTAAACCCTAACCATAACCCTCACCCTAACCCTCTAACCCTAACCCTAACCCTAACCTTAACCTAACCTAACCCTAACCCAACCCTAACCCTAAACACTAAACCCTAACCCTAACCACCTAACCCTAACCCTAACCGCAACCCCAACTCTACCCTTACCCTAACCCTAACCCTAACACCTAACCCTATCCCTAACCCCTAACCCAT
Organism: Grampus griseus; assembly: GCF_964374135.1. Taxonomy (NCBI): domain Eukaryota; kingdom Metazoa; phylum Chordata; class Mammalia; order Artiodactyla; family Delphinidae; genus Grampus; species Grampus griseus. The sequence goes on along the minus strand of NC_139002.1, from coordinate 110,520,943 downwards.
GCCCTAACCCTAACCCGTGCCCTAACCCTAACCTGTGCCCTTACCCTAACCCTAACCCTAACCCAAACCCTAAACCCTAACCCTAACCCTCTAACCCTAACCCTAACCCTAACCCTTCCCCTAATCCTAACCCGTACGCTAACACTAACCCGTACCCTCACACGTATGCTCACCCTAAACGGTTGTCGTACCCTAACCTGTACCCTAAACCGTCCCCGTCCCCTAACCCTAACCCTAACCCAACCCTTACCCGAAGGCTTACCCTAACCCGTCCCGTAATCCTAACCCGTACGCTAACACTAAACCGTGCCCTCACACGTACGCTCACCCTAAACCGTTATCGTACCCTAACCTGTACCCTAAACCATGCCCATCCCCTAAACCTAACCCTTACCCGAAGCCTTACCCTAACCCGTCCCCTAATCCTAACCCGTACGCTAACACTAACCCGTACCCTCACACATACGCTCACCCTAAACCGTTGTCGTACCCTCACCTGTACCCTAAACCATCCCCATCCCCGTTCCCTAACTCTAATCCTTATCCGAAGCCTTCCCCTAACCTGTCCCCTAATCCTTACCCGTGCACTAACACTAAACCATACCCTAAAACGTCCGCTAACCCTCAACCATTTTCGTACCCTAACCTGTACCCTAAACCGTCTCCATTCCCTAACACTGACCCTTACCCTACCCTAACCCTAACCCTAAACCCTAATCCTTACCCCAAATTATTTTTTTTGTATTTTAAAAAATTTTTTTCTGGGGTTGAAACAAATTAGCACAACAACTAAATAAAACAGAAACTAACCTGAGTGCCCCTCAAATATCTACGTCTTAAATACTTGGTACTTCTGTTCTACTGACTGTTATGTAGCCGATAAAAATGTGAGAGCTGAGTCTGTTTTTCTACAGTGAAAAACATGATGTTCCACATGTAAGGAACACCTGGATGAAATGAGAAATCTACACATTATGCTGGTCGTTTCAGGGAGTGGGAAAGGATGGCATGTGGTAAAATATTATCTTTCCCTTTAATCTTTTTAAATTTCACTTGTTACAAAGAACTTGAATTATAATTGTACTTTTAAAAATTAACAATGGAAATTTGAAAGAAAAAAATATATGTTGTGTGTTTAATTACATTTCATAGAATTATTATCCCTGAATCATAATTCTGTTTTTACACCAGTATAGAGATTATTTCTTAATATTTAGGTGAGAACTATTTCCTTCTCTTTTGAGAATAATTCTGTAAATTCATTTCCAGTAATGGCACTCTTCCCCAAATCAAAGGTTTAACAAGGCAGATGCAAGCAGAATAATCATGAAAACACAAAGCAATACAACAGCAACAAAAAATTTCTAACTTCCAATAACAGCTCAATTTAGAAGAGGGTTTATATCTTCAGAACAAAAGCATTCCTCCTTGACTTTCTAACCAGTCAAAATCTGTGTATTCTACAGAAAACTGTGATGTTATTCCCATAAAACTACCCTTTGCTGCTTCTGCCTCCATTAGATTTCCTAAGCACTAGTGTTTTAATGTACAGGTTAAAAACAAAATCCTAATGTGGTTTATTTATAATGTGTGTGTTCTTTGTCTTATCCTAGTGTCTAAAGTCTTCTCCATGGCTGGACCCCAAATAATATTCCTTTACGTGCTAAGTGATATCTGGAGAATGGGACAGGTTTAATAAATACCCTAACCCTAAACGATACCCTAACCCTAACCCATATCCTAACCCTAAACCATACCCTAACCCTAACCCATATCCTAACCCGTACCCTAACCTGAACCCTAACCCGTACCCTAACCCGTACCCTAACCCTAACCTGTAGCCATACCCTAACCCGTACCCTAAACCTAACCTGTACCCTGACCCTAACCCGTACCCTGACCCTACCCCTACCCCTAACCCTATCCCCAGAGCTTCTGGTGCCTAAGAATTTATAATGTTAACCGCCTGTTACCTCACCATCAACCAGAGAATTGTGCACCAGCTGATCACATACCCTGCGACACCCCTCCTTAACTTGGCCTTTAAAATTGCTTTGCTGAAATCCTTCAGAGAGTTTGGGGTTTTAGAGCACAAGCCACATGGCCTCCTTGTATTGGCACTTGTACAATTAAGGCTGCACCTTCCTTCACCACACCTGGTGTCAGACTGGATTTACTGCACTCGGGCAAGCGGACCCACATTTTGTTCAGAAACACTGGGGTCTCCCACGCTCCCACTCTCCTTGTGCCCCACTGACTGTCGTCTGCTCCTCCAGAGTCGTGTTGCAGCAAAAATAGAAATGAAGTTTTCCCTGCCCTGAGAACAAGGAAAACAAAGGGACCAGCGAACAGGCTAGAGAAGAAACATAACCTGGCCTGAAAGTGCTCATCACTCCTTGTTTTACTTTGTCACTCATTTGTAGTAACTAGATTTGTACTTTACAAGACTAACCTCACTCCATGACACTATGTAATTTACCTTTGGCACCCATCATCCCTAACTCTGTGAGAGTTACATCCCCTGCCTCTCACTCCCTAACCTTATTATGTCCAGCACTTACATTCTATACGCCCCTCATAACAAATCACCCCCTATAGTTTTTGCATTTCAGAAACGAGGTCACCGCCGATAAACCAGAGGCAAACGGACGCAATTACCAGACTGCTGGACCCCAATTACCACACGGCCTGATGCCAACTGTGACTGTTTTGAAATAATGCAGAGGAAAGGAGGAATGCAAGACCTTCACTACTTTGATCCTTATCCTATACCCCGGACTGCGAGAGCCCCACATATAAAATCTTCCCTGATTCTCAAGGAGGGGATGCCCAGTTCTTGAGGCTCTAGCCAACTGTGTCTTCCCTTCTGCCTGGCAGAAAAATAAAGCCATCTCTCTCTTCCTCCAAAATCCCTGTCTCCGTATTTCTGTTCAGCCTCGGTGCACAGGGAAGCCGAGATTTCGACAACAGTCTGTGGCCAGTTCCCACACTAATTCCCCTCTACGTCCACAGCCCTGGCCCAAGCCTGAACTTGTGCCTGGTTCCTCCATCAGGCCTGACAAAGCTCCCTGCCCGCACGGTGCGTCTCACATCCCACCCCAACCTGGTCTTTCTGAAGCATAAACGAGACTGACTCTCTCCCGCCTGTAATCCCCCAAATGTTTCCCCACTTTCGCTAGGGTATCTGCCGGAAGAGACATCTGCCAAGGCCCTGAGAGTCCCCGGCATCCCCACTAGGCTGCTGGCTCCTGAGCTCCCTGACAATGAGCACCTCAGCAGGCCGGGAGACACGGCAGGAAACCCCAGAACTGCTCACCTCAGGACCGGGCCGGCACTGCCACGGCCTGATCAGAGACAGCAGAGAAGGGTTCCCCAGCTGGGACACAAACTCTGCACGAGTGGCCTCTCCTTCAGCCATTACATCACCTCAAGTGACTTGAGGGAAGGAAGGACTGAAACACACTTGTTTCTTAAGGAGGATGGTATACGCTCAGTCAGGTCCCTCCAAATTCACATGCTGAATCCCTAACCCCCAGGACCCCAGGACGTGGCTGTATTTGGAGATGGGATTTTTAAAGAGGTGATCAAGGTAAAAATGAGGTCACTAGGGTGGATCCTAATCCAATAGGATTGATGTCCTACAAGAAGAGATTAGGACACAGATAGGCACAGGGGGAGATCATGTGAGGACCTGGGGAGAAGACGGCTGTCTAAGCACCAAGGAGAGAGGCCTCAGGAGAAGCCAGCGTGCACACACCTTGATCTCCAACAGCATCCAGGACTGGGAGATAGGTCTGTTACCCAAGCTGCCCTGTCTGTGCTATTTGTTACGGCGGTCCTGAGCAGACTCACACGCAGGGTTAACTCAGGCCTCAGACTGGACAGAGCCCAATCTCCATCCCCTGTACGTGAGTTACAGGAAGCCCAGGAACTGAGGAGCGGGTCCCTGAGGGGCGGCACAAGATAGGAGATGCTAGGCATTAACATGGCTGCATTCATGTCAAACGTGCCTGAACTACATTCACACGAGATGGTTTTGCCCTCTATGTACATCGGCACCTTCAGTCTGAACTGCAGATCTTTGGCTTCACCAGCTCCACTGAGGGCATTAGCTTCACCTGCTGTGGACCGTCTCCTATAGGATTTCCAGAACCACAAAGCATCGAAGCTTCACAGGACCCAGAGTCTGTGCACTACCGTCCAGGTGACCGTCACAACAGGGCCGTGCAGCTGCCCATCAGAACCCATTTCCCTTTTTCCTGTTCACAGCTACCCTACACCTCCCAGCCTTCCCACCCTTTACAGCTGGGGCGCAGTGTCTCGTGTTACCAAGGGGAAAGGGTGGAGGTGGTGAGGGCCTTGGCCAGCCTGCATCCTAGGACGGAGGACATGATGCCCTCCTGGTCACCCCACCCTGCTGGTTGGAGCCCTCACCTGGAAGCAGGGAGGAGAAGCAAGGGGGACAGAGCCTGGGACCCGACACCCACCTGCCCTGGACTCTCACAAGAAAAGGACAGAGACATCTCGAGCTCCAGTCCAGTTTTGGGAGACACTTCGTTCCAGCAAACAAACTTTGCCTTAAAAGTCAAGGTGCTTTACAAACCCCTTCCCAGCTGTCACAGAAAGTCAGCCTTCATCTCATCACACTTTTCTCAAACCCCAGCTCACGCTGAGACCTCCTCTTAGGTGATGGTGCTTCAGAGCATCCCCTTTAAAAGACCCCTGGAGTTCAGCTCTCCCAGCCCTGCCTTCAGTTTAAGGGAGAAGTTTCCTTGACAACCTTGTCAAACCTGCTCAGTTTCCTTGACAACCAAGCTTAGCAATCTCCAAAACTCTTCTCCTTCAAACATTCCTATTATAGGTTTGATGAGCCTAAAGTGACAGTGCTGTCATCATGTGCCAGAGAGTGACTCCTCCAAGCCCGTAGTTATTGGTTACATGATGCTATTGATGATGAAATCCCAGAAGAGCCAGCTTTGCAATATAACCATTTCTGGACTCGGCACTGGGTCCCTTTCCACGGACAGAGTGGAGTGGCTGTTTCCACGGACCCCGTGGTGGAAGAGCTCACCTAATGCAACCAGGACTTCATCCCTTCCAGGTTATTCCAGGGTCCTCACTCTGCCCAGACCACCACGGCCCCACGTGCACCACCTACATGGCTACTGTCTTTGCCCGTCCATACGGGACCTTGGTAATCTCCTAAAAGAGTGTTATTTTATACACAGGTAATGGGTTGAATGCTGGCCCCGAAAGATGTGCCCCCCAAGAACACGTGAACAGGACCATATCTGGGAAAAGCATCTTTCTATATGTAGTTAAGGATCTCGAGGTGAAGTCATCTTGGGTTAGGGTGGCCCTCAATCCAATTGAGAGAGTCCTTATGAGAGACAAAAGAGGAGAAACACAGACATAGAGGAGAAACCACGTGAAGACAGAGGCAGAGACGGGAGGAATGCAGCCGCAAGCCTGGGAATGCCTGGAGCCCCCAAAAGCTGGAAAAGGCAGGAAGAACCCTATCCTGGAGCCTCTGGAGAGACTTCCGTCCTGCAACACCTTGATCTCGGATGTCTGGTCTCCAGGACTGGGGGAGGATGAATTCCCGTTATTTTAAACCACCCAGCTTGTGTCATTTTTTATAGAAGCCACAGAACAGTCACACAGACCCTGCTCTGTAGGATCCTGGAAGTGCGGGTCTCATTAAAGGCCGACAGAGGCTGGATTGCAGAACCCATAGAGTCAGCACTGGGCCCCAGAACTCCTAAAGCAGTGGCTGGACACCAGAATGTTCAGGGGTCAGTCGGAAGCCAATCCCTAAGGATGCCGGCTGCACACAGCCTCCCCAGGATTTTTCTTTTTTTTTTTTTTTTTTTTTGCGGTACGTGGGCCTCTCACTGTTGCAGCCTCTCCCATTGCAGAGCACAGGCTCTGGACACAGAGGTTCAGTGGCCATGGCTCACGGGCCCAGCTGCTTCGCAGCATGTGGGATCCTCCCGGACCGGGTCACGAACCCATGTCCCCTGCATCGGCAGGCGGACTCTCAACCACTGAGCCACCAGGGAAGCCCCCTCCCCAGGTTTTTACGCCTGTACATATTGGGGATAAGTATTTCCATCCTGATTCAGGACCTCTGATGTCACCGTTCACGTTGCTAATTAAGAACCCACTAGCTACACAGATGAAAACCTTATCAGAACACTTGCTCCAGTGGTAAAGAATTATGACCAACAGAGGTGGGGAATCATCTCCCATGCAACCAGAAGCCCCACGCTGCAAGGAGCGTCCTCATTGCAGGGCTGGGGGACGGTGCCGAGGCGTCTGTGAGTAAACGTGAGCTGAGCCCCAGGCCAGCTGCTGATGAACTGTTCCTACCCTTCCCAGGTAAAATACCTGAATGTGTGCAAGGACTTGAAAGCCTAGAGAAAGGACCGTGGAGCCACACCAGCCACAGCACGCAGGCTGAGTTGGTGCCTGCAGGCCAGCCGGGATGGTCCTGGCCCCGGGCGTTCTTCTGGAAGCTTTCCATTTCCCTGCCTGACATACCCCTCCTGTCCCGGCCCCCACTGCTTTTCTCCTTCCTCACCTCTTCCCGGGGAGAAATTCCAGCTGCAGGTATGGGTGACACATCCTCTTCTTTAGCAGGTGGCAGCCCAGCAACTCCTGCGGAAAGTCCAGCAGAGCCCCACTCACACCAGGCCACCCACAGAGCCGTGGGCCCTACTCCCTCCCACCAGCCCAGCCCCGACACTGCTGACGGGGCAGAGAATATGGCGTCAGGCACAGCTGCAGGGGCTCTTGCTGCCTGGAGGGGTGTTTATATTGACGTCAACCCAGGCACACCTGGGGAGGGCTGGTGGGCTGGGTCAGGCTGCCCAGGTCAGCCAATCCTCGCCCCTCAGGGGCTCATAGCTGCAGAAAACGGGCCTTGCTGCACTGGCCAGGTCCAAGGAACAGGTGTAGGGTCCTCAGGGTCAGGATAGACACGGGGCTGCATCCCTGCTTGTTTTCTAATCATTTTTTATGGTCCATGAGTGGGAGACAACTTCAAGACCCTCTCCTAATGAAAGGAACCCAGGAGTCAGGGAGAGGAGGGGTGGTGGGTGAAAACAGAGGCCTGGTGCCCCAGCTGCAGTGGAAGCCTCTGGAAGACCCGGTGGAGGGAGGCCGCACAGAGTGAAGCCCAGGGTCACAGATCTGTCAGAGGTGCTGTTTGTTAGTTCAGGTCCTGCTCTGAGGTGCTCAGGGTCAGCTCTGAGCAACAGGTGAGCTGGGGGTGCTCTGCAATGAGGGCTACATGCATGGTTCCTGGGTGCCCAGCCTTGCTGGGTGCCTGCCCAGGTGAGCTCCATACCTGGGGAGGGGCCTGACCACGAGGGCCCCGTGGGCTGCTGGGTACCTGCACAGGTGAGCTCCATATCCAGGGAGGGGCCTGACCATGAGAGCCCAGTGGGCTGCTGGGTACCTGCACAGGTGAGCTCCATATCCTGGGAGGGGCCTGACTACGAGAGCCCTGTGGGCTGCTGGGTTCCTGCCCAGGTGAGCTCCGTACCCTGGGAGGGGCCTGGCCACGAGAGCCCCGGGGGCTGCTGGGTACCTGCACAGGTGAGCTCCATATCCAGGGAGGGGCCTGACCATGAGAGCCCCGTGGGCTGCTGGGTTCCTGCCCAGGTGAGCTCCATACCCGGGGAGGGGCCTGGCCACGAGAGCCCTGTGTGCTGGGAGTAGGGCGTGTGTATGAGCGCCCTCTCTGTGCAGCCGGCACAGAGTTGCTTAGCAACTTCCCTGTGGGCAGTGCTGGGATGAAATGAGAACCAGGAGATGCCACGGGCCCCCTGAACCCCTGTCCATCTAGAGTGATGAGGTCAGTAGGCAGGTGCTGGCCACTGGGCTGCATGAGGGAGGCCCCACGGGTACCTCTTGTGTCTTCCACCTGACACCACAGAGGCCTCCCCAGGACAGACAGCCTGCCTGGGGCAGGTGGGAGCTCCTGGTGACCCTGCAGGGGACATGAGAGGGACAGACCAGGCAGGAGGAGGTGGGAGCCCAGGCAGAGCCATGGGGCTCGGGGCCGAGGGGGCCTTTCTGGGTCTGAGCTGGGAGTGGACGTGCAGGTGGTGAGTGTGATCCAGGAAAGCTGTCCTGGTGACGTGGGGCTGATCCTGCTTCAGTGACAAGCTTCCAGGTGATCCCAGAACAGGACAGTGAGACGGATCCTGTTAGAAGAAGGTAAGTGAGTCCCCCCAAGAGGAGGCTCTGTGAGCTGGCCCCGGGAGGGGGTGAAGGGAACAGGTGTGGAAGCTGCAGGGAGTGGGCAGTCCCCCTGGGCGGGCGGCGGGTGCAGACCCCACTCCGTGTCCCACAGCTGTGCTTCCGGCTGGATTACTTGGCTTCTCGGAGCCTCAGCTTCCTGGTCTGCTCGTGGGCTGATGGTAGCATGGACTGACTAGTAATTTGCTCAGAACAGGGTAGGAAGGGGTCTAGTGGAAATTCCACAGAACACCGTCAGTATGGGAATCGCAGGCCCTGTTTCCCGCAGGGCTGTCTTCAGGATCAGGAGAGCAAAGCCGAGCAGACTGGCAGCAGAGCCTGGGGACGGGCTCCATTTGGTGGGTCCCCCTGGTTCCCGAATCTCGGAAGGAGCAGCTCCAGCGGGCAGTGGCGGCTTCATCCCACACCTGGGAGCATCCAGACCTCAAGGCCCAGCAGCCCCGAGCCCTGTGTCTGGGCCCCCGGGAGGCAGGCGGGACAGGCCGGCGTCCTCCTCGGCCCTCTTCCTGCCCAGAAAATTCGGGGTCCAGGCCGTCATTAGGGAGAAGCAGGGATGGGGGTGTCCCATGTGGGAACAGGACACAGAGCAGCTTGTGCACGTGGACGTGCACGCCGGGAATGGGGGTCGGTGGGACGCGGGCACAGGGAGGGGCAGGTGGTGGGCCTGAGGAAGCAGGGCAGGGCCAGGGGTCCTGGGAGGGGGTGCGAGCTTCGCCTGTGCCGGGGCTCAGACTCCACGGGGCTTCCCTCCCCTGGTCACTGGGCAGGAGGGGCCGAGCAGCGCTGGTGGAGGGACCCCTCGTGTCCCCAGGCCCTGCCAGCATCAGCCCTCCAGGCTCTGGGTCGGGGAGCCTGAGGGGCGCAGGCCCAGCTGTGCCCGCAGGGAGGCCTGGAGGGGTCGGGCGGGAAGCACGGGTGTGGTCTCGCCTGTGCGGAAGCTCCCGAGCCACTGTCCAGTGGGAGCCCTCACCTCGCACGTGGGTTTCAAGTCCACAGCTCAGATCATCTTCTAGCCGTTTGGTTTGTTTTCTACACACAAAGTCCTAATATCTCCTATGTCCCCTGCCTGTGAAAAGGCACGTCTCACCTGGCACCAGGTGCTGCCTCTGGTCCCCCCTGGCTGGACGCCCAGCAGCCAGTGTCACCACGTCACGACTGTCAGCGGTGTCAGGCGTGGGGGGACAAGAGCACACGGTCCAGGCCCAAGAGGGGCCGTACCATCCACGGAGCCGGTGCTGTGGCTGTAGGTGTTCCCTCCCCACCCCGCGGGCAGAGACCACCGTCCCCTTACAGACTGTTACCAGGTGAAGTCATGTGGACCCTGCTCGGGCCCCAGCCTGCGAGGTGCTCTGCCCCAGCGGGGAAGGTTTCCTTTTCCCACGTGGGTTCAAGTAGGCAAAGAACAGAACCAAAGCCGAGACCAACACAGCACAGGCTCTACTCAGTGGCCAAAGAATGGAGAAGCGGGAACTGAGTTCACAGATCACCTTCTCGCCCTCCTGGAGAGAGAGGTTTAATTTTAAAGAGTAAAGACAGGGAGGAGGAGGGAGGCTAGTGATGGGATGAAGAGGCCTTCCGGGGAAGGGGCGGGGCTTCTTCCAAGGGGCTGGGGTACCACCTCCTTTTACCCGTTTCTGGTCCTTCATGTCCAGCCATGGCCGCCAGTGGGTGTGTCACCTAATATGCCGATATAGTAAATTCAACACGTGATGAGACTCGGGGTCTGTTGGAGGTCACATTCGTTGCCAGCCTGGTCCCAGCTGGGTCCATCTGTTTGTTTCTGGCTTCCTTTCTTACCTCTGGACCCCTTCACTTAAATACTTAGGTGAACTGCTGCTGAAGGTGGGGGTGCAGGACAGCCCTGTGAAAGGTGGGTGCACAGGGCTTGAGCAGGGCCTGGAGCAGCTCTGACAACAAGAGGAGGCTGAGATGGGCGGTCAGTCTGACGCCCGCACTGGGACCTGTGGTCGGCATGTGGAGGCGGTCAGCCGGGGGCACGTGTCAGGGAAGGTTCTCGGTGTTCACACAGAAGATGTGAACGTGGGCCCAGATGCACAGCTGCCTGCAGACGCTGCTACAGAAACCCCCGATTCTTCCCCGAGAAAACTGGTGGGCGGTCATTCAGGCAACAGGGCAAACAGCTTGCTCTGGAGGCTCTTGTGGGGAAGTGGGGACTTAGCAACAGGGGCTCAGCCTGCATAACCCCAGAAGCCCTCCCAGGACAGCTCCAGAACCGCTTCTGGAATGGCAAGCAGAAGTGGGTCTTCCACCTACTAGACGTGCAGGAGAGGGCTGTGGTCTGCAGGGCCGCCCTCACCTTCAGGTATCGGCTGGGAGGCTCACAGGACCCGGCACATGCTTGTGACTTGTGTTCTCACAGCTGAGATGGGTCACAGCACGCAGTAGGGATGCCCGGGAGGGAGAGGCCCTGCTCCAGTCACCTCATGACCCTTCATGCCCCCTCCTTCCCTCGAGGGTCTCTAGGATGTCTCTTCCCCCAGCGATGAAGGGCAGAACCATGACAGTTACCACCCCCGTCCCCCCAGGGAAGCTCATTAGCGGCTTGGTACCCGGCTGGGGGCGGTCACGTGGTGTGCTCTGCCCTCACCCCCCAAAATGCCAGTGCCCAGAAGGGGAGCCGGGGTTCAGTATGAACCACATGGTTTGTGCACACAGCACAGGCGCAGGGGGCTGCCCCTAACGGGAGGCGGGAGGGTTTAGATCAGGCCAGGGAGCTGCTCACCAGCTGCATTAGCTTCCCGGGGCAGCTGTGACAAACGACCACAAACGGAGGCTCAGAGCAACAGAAACATGTCCTGAGACCAGACGTCTGAGGTCAAGGTGTCCCAGGGCTGCGCTCCCTCCGGAGACTCCAGGGGAGGGTCCTGCCTGCCTCTTCCAGCTTCTGGGGGCTCCAGGCGTCCCTGGGCTTGTGGCCGCATCCCTCCCGTCTCTGCCTCCGTCTTCACATGGTGTCTCCCGTGTGTCTGTGTCTCTCTGCTTGTCTCTTAGAAGGACACTGTCACTGATTTAGGGCCACCCTGATCCAGGATGACCTCATCTTCAGATCCGTAACTAATTATACCTGCAAAGACCCTACTTCCAAATAAGGTTCCATTCTCAGATTCTGGGGGGCATGACGTGGACATAACTTCTGGGGACCCTCCCATTCAACCCACTATAGCACCCAGTTCCCAGATGCCAGCCGACCTTCCTCAGGACAGCATCAGGCTGGTGATGTTCTGTGTTTCCTCACGGAGTTGTCTCTTATTTCTTGTGGTAACAGTGAGGTTGGGTGGGGGCGCTTCTGGCTGACCTCCCGGTCATTCCAGGGACGATGCTGACGTGTCCTTCCCGGGAGGGTGCGAGCATGGCCAAGGCTCCCTGGGAATACTCCACACAGACCGCTCGGTGGTCAGACACCTGCATGGGCTGGACTGGTCCCTGGCACCTTCTACCACATCCATAGCCTGGTGGACTCTGTGCGGGCCTACAACCAGGAGGTGTGGACCGGCAGGATGGGTGGGAGCCCCCCTGCCTGCCATGTGGCCTCCAGCCCACCACAGACCCTCCAGTCCTGCCATGGACACCCCCATCCCATTAGCCCCCAAGAGGCCTTCTGGGAGGGTTGAGAACTTGGCCATGAAGAAGACAGGGCAGGCCCTAACTGCAGCAGGTGGAGGCAAGGACTGGGGGTGCTTGGCTATTTGTCCCCCAAAGACCCAGGATGTGGGCTCTGACTTGATGGGTCCACGTCCACCTGGGCTCACCTGGGGGGTCGTTGCAGGGATAGTGCGTCCTTGGGTGATTTCCAACTCTCCCCACATCCGCCTCTCTCCCTGGGCCCCCCTGGGCCCATTAATAGTCTTTAAATAGTGTCTCTCATCCATGAGGCCTGCGTGGGAGATTTTAATACTGTGTGGGGGTCCAGCGACCAGCGCCCATGTGTCCTGTGTGTCCTGGGAGGGGAGGGAGCCTCGCTCTCACATTCCTGCCCTAGTGCACCTGGGGTCGGGGGCAGCAGACCCAGGCTTTGCTCTGGCAGAAGCTCCCTTTCTGTGAACAGGTCTTCCCCCACTCCCGTTATCCTCCCTGGAGACTCAGGAGGCCACAGCATCGGGGCACCTCCAGCACCAGGACCCCACCCTAGGGAATCTCTCAAGAGCAGGGACCAGGCCTGCAGGCGGAGGGGAGGAGGGAGCCGGCCGCTTCAGTATCCCCGGGACTAGGATGCCTCCTGCACAGGAGGGCCTTGGACTCAGCTTAACTACCACCCGGGGTCTCCCACCCCTCCCCTGGTAGGGGGGCCCTTCAGATTCCAGGGCCCCAAGATCCTCCCCACCGACTTCTGCCCCCAACTGCAAAGTCGGGGACCAAGAGACCCCCTCCCCGGCTTCTTTGTCCTTGGAGGCTCCCAGAATTCCCTGAAGCTGTTATACTCAGGGTTTATTATGGTGAAGGATGCAAGTTAAAATCAGAGAGGACAGGGGGACGAGCAGGGTCCAGCCTCCTCGGCTGTGGCAGCCCAGGGAAGCCCACCTGAGTCCTGAAGTGCAGGGTTTATTGGGGTCTGTCACGTCAATGTGGGGACCGCCATGTGCCTGACCTTGGCCTCCAGCCCCCGGGGGGAATCGGGAAGCCCCACCGTGTATCACGCTGTCAGCACAGACCAGCCTGGAGCGAGGCCCACGGAGCACGGACACTCCCGTCAGACTCAAGGTGACCTCTGGAGCCAGGACAGAGGCCCGGCCTCTCTGTGCGCAGGTGAACCCACACCGCACATGCCCTGGTGCAGTGCCCGTTCCGTGTAGTCAGCATGAGTGCACGCGGGTCAGCCAGTGTCTGTGTGTCTCAGCCTGTAACCACAGACCACGCTGCCCTGCTCTGCTCACAAGAGCGAGGCCAATGGAGGGACAACGGGGGTGGGAACAAAGCCGGGTTATGATCCAGCTGGGTGAGAAAGGGTCCAAGGAGCGAGAACCCGGCTGCCCTTGCCTGGTGAGCCGAGAGCTGACGTCCACCCTGTGGGCAGCCCCTCTCTCCACGTCCCGAGGTAAGGCTGCCTTTCCTGCACCCTGGGGCAGGGTCATGCCTGTGTATACAGCAGGACACACAGCAGTGCACGCAGCAGGCCTGACGCCTGCCCTTGCCATGTACTTGGGGGCTTGCTGAGGGTGGAACATCCCGACAGGACACGGGCCGACCCCGGGGAGGATGTAGGGGTGAAGCGTTTGGGAGCCTCTGGAGGGGATCCTCACCTGTCTGCACAGGTGGACTGAGGACACAGACCAAGGGTGGGCAGGCGGGGAGCCCAGGAAGGGTCCTGGGTCATCCCTGAGGCTGGAGGAGGGGTGTGGAGCTGGGGGTGACGACGGTGGGGACGACGGGCTGATCGCCGGACAGTGTGGAGAGGGACCATCCAAGGCAGCGGGGAAGGTGAAGACTGTGCCGGATGGAAGGACGGAGAGACCAGCAGGCGGCGCTGTAGGGCAGGATCAGGGCTGCTCCCTGCAGGGCGGCGCCCAAGCCCCACAGGGCTGGAAACCACCCAGTGTCCAGCAGGCGGCGCTGTAGGCGCGGGATCAGGGCTGCTCCCTGCAGGGCGGCGCCTAGCCCCGCGCCGCTGGAAGCCACTGGTGTCCAGGCCAGACCCTCGCCAGGAAGAGAAAGGAAACCCTGTCTACACTGCTGAAAACACCAGTGCGGGACGTTTGCCCTCCTCTTCAGCTGGCGGGGAAACAGGCAAATTGAAGTGGAGGTGGGAAATGTGGGTGCTTGGAGCCTGGAGAGGAGGGTTCCTGAGGGGGTGAGGCCACAGGGTGCAGGAGAGGGACAGGGGATGGGCAGGGGGACGGGCAGTGAGTGTCCAGCACTGGAGCACGTGCATCCTCGCTTGGGCCAGCCCCCCTCCCCCAAAGGCTGGGTCTATTAACACAGGGGACCCTGGAAGGGGGTTTGCTGTGTGGCTGGTTCACTGAAGCTGGGTGTCTGTGGGCACATGGGGCAGTCTTAAGCCCCTGTGAAGACATTGTTCTCTCCAGGGAAATGAGGTGGACACTCAATCCCTGATCTGTGGATGGTCTAGTCCTCTGGGTGTCTTGTCTCTTCTTGGGGGTCACTGGGGCTTTATCCTCACTCCGTGGGGTACAGGAGGGGAGGGATGCACACGCCCCGGGCTCACTGTGCCTGGGCTCCTGGGGAGGACCTCTCTGGCCCACATGTTCACAGCCCTCAGTCACCCCTGCTCGACACCCACCCTCCAGAGACTCGGTAAGAGGACCTGCCCTGTGAAACGCGGCGCCTGGGTCGGGGGGCTTGTGGGTCCCTTCTCAGATGGCCACACTCAGGTCTCAGGGTGGGGTGGGGTGGCCTGTGGCCACTCGCCGAGGTCACCACGCCACTGCAGCTCCTTTCTGCGGCCTGAGGTGCCCCATGGATGGCTGGGTGAGGGGGGAAGGTCGCCGTGACGGGGGTGTGTGGATCAGGAGTCCTGGGCCCTGAGTCCCTCCCCGAGGAGGAGTGGGGGTCATGCCCAGAGCGGGGGCAGCCGGTGATGGTCCTGGGTGTCAGCAAGCACAGCGCCACGCCCCGCAGGCCAGGTGTGGGATTCCTGTGGCCCCCGCACAGAACAGCAGACAGGGGGCGGGGTTGGGACAGGGGACACTTCCTCTCAGGCCTGGAGCCCGAGGTCAAGGTGCTGGGGGCCTGCTCCTCCACGGGTTCTGAGGTCAGTCAGTCCCAGGCCACTCCCAGCCCCGTCTCCATCTCTGCCGTCACATCGCCTTCTCCCCTGTGTGTCTGTGTCCAAATTCCCCCCATGAGGACCCCCCGCACACAGGTCAACCTGGGCAGCTCTGTGGTGGCCCATCTGCACACAAAGTCCCAATCTGAGGTCCCAGGGAGTCCATCTTCCCGGGGGAAGATGTGGGCGGCGGGGGGGCCTCCAAGGCCGGAATCCAGGAGCCTCACAGAGGAAGAGGTATCCTGACTCAGGGAGGACAGATGGACAGGCAGAGGCGGGAGGGAGGCCAAGTGGGCGGTCACCCCTGTCCTCTGGGGGATGAGGAGTCTCTAGAGGGCCGGGCTGGAGCTGGCGGGCTGGATGCAGAGGTCAGAGGCAGGCGGCCTGGTCTGGGATGTGTGGGGTCACATAGGGCAACCATAACCCAGTCCCAGCCCTAATGCTAACCCTTCAAACCACCAACACCAAGCCAAATCTAATCAAGTCACACAAATACGTCATAAAAAAGAAAAGTACAGCAGTACACCTCACAAATATAAACGCAAGGATCCTCCACAAAATCAGAGCAACACGAAACCAACAGAACATTAAACGGATGATGCCATAAGCAAGTACCTCCACACCGGAAATGCTAGGGTGGTCAACACATTAAACCTAAGCAGTGGGGCTTCCCTGGTGGCGCAGTGGTTGAGAGTCCGCCTGCCGATGCAGGGGACGCGGGTTCGTGCCCCGGTCTGGGAGGATCCCACGTGCCGCGGAGCGGCTGGGCCCGTGAGCCATGGCCGCTGGGCCTGCGCGTCCGGAGCCTGTGCTCCACAACGGGAGAGGCCACAACAGTGAGAGGCCTGCATACTGCAAAAAAAAAAAAAAAACTAAGCAATGTATTGAACAACTATAAAGATGTGAAGTAAAAACACATGATCGTATCAATTACTGCAGAAAAAGCTATAATCAAAATCCAGCGCTATTTCATGATACAAACACTCAAGAAAGTAGGAATAAAAGGAATTTTGTTCAATATGAAAAAGAGTAGCATACAAAGCCACAGCAAACATCATGCTCCATGTTAAAAACTGCAAGATTTACTCCTGAAATCAGGAACAAGGCCAGGAAGCTGGCCTCCACCACCGATAATAGTGTACTGGAAGTTCTACCCAGAGTTTTGAGGGAAGAAACCAAAGGCATCCGTATGTGAATGGAAAAATTAAAACTGTGCCTATTCACAGAGCATAGGTCACATCATCTTACATATAAAACTACCTATAATCAGCAAAGAAATTATTTGAGCTAATTAAGCAAAGTTATAGAACAAAATATCAATTCATGAAAATCTGTCTTATATGTATACGCTAGCAAAATATAATCTGAAAAAGAATTTATGAAAACAATTCCATTTTTAATAATGTCAACATCAACATTTAGGAGTATATTTAATCAAGGTACAAGACTTGTTTTATGCGTGTAAATTTGTACGTTTGAAATTACTGGAAAGTAAATTACTTTTCAAAATATCATGTATGTCAATAGCACGCCAGAAAAGCAGAGAAAACATCAAACTTCCATATAGAAGCCAAGCTTTACCCAGATCCAGTTCACCCAAAGTCCACATGTCATTTAGAGGCACTGGGGGAAGGTTATATTAGGAGCCACTGTCCTCCGTGTTGTGGACGACCTGGATACGGTAGAAACAGTGGGATTTTGGAATTCCAATTTTCCACTTCATTCCACAAAAAAGCTATTAGAACTAATAAATGAATTCAGTAAAGTTGCAAAATCAATGCACAGAAATCAGTTGCATTTCTAAACACTAATAATGAACCATCAGAAAGAGAAAGAAGGCAACCCTATTTACACCTGCATCAAAAAGAACAAAATACCTGGGAATAAAGTTAACCAAGGATGTGAAAGACCTGCACCCTGAAAACTTTAAGACATTGATGGAGAAATTGAAAAACACACCAATAAATGGAAAGACATCCTGTTCTCAGGGGACGGAAAAATTAATATTGTTAAAATACCCATTCTACCCAAAGCAATGGACACAGTGAATGCAATCCCTCCCAAAATTCCATGGTATTTTCCCCCAAAATAGAGCAACTCCTCCTAGTATCTGTGTGGAAGCACAAAGGACCCCAAATAGCCAAAGCAACCCTGAGAAAAGAGAACAGGCTGGAGGCATCTCCCTCCCTGACTTCACACTATGTTATGAAGCTACAGTCACCAAAACAGCGTGGAATTGGCACAAAAACAGGCACACGGACCAGAGCAACAGAATAGAGAGCCCAGAAATAAACTCACAGGTATGTGGTCAGTTAACTCACAAGAAAGGAGCCAAGAACATGCGCCAGGGAAAGGACAGTCCCCTCAATAAACGGTGCTGGGAAAACCGGACGCCACACGCCAAAGAACAACTCTGCGCTCTGTCTACACCACATACACAAACTGGCTAAAACCCACAATTTTCCACATCAGCTCCTTCCCCTCCTGGGTCCTCTGAAGATGGAGCCCCTCCGCGGTCAGCCACGCACAGGAACCTTCTCCCCACCTTCCCTCACCTCTTCTCCAGCTGCACTGCTTCCTGGCAGGTCCTGAGGGGACCCGGCTCCTGTCAGTGTCGATGTGACCCCACACTATCCCAGAGCTGAAGCCCTGGATGGCCCTGATGAGACCCAGATCCCATCAGCTGTGTACAAACCCAACTCTGAGTGTGGGACACGGGTCAGCAACGTGGGCTACACGCCCCCATGGGCCATCAGGGAAGTGCAGACCATGCACGCTCACAGTTCAGCGAGACCCCACTCCCAGTGGGCAGATCGGCTACACACACTAGCCTTTGGAATTTCAAACTGAAATGCAGTCAAATACCCTGCCGTTGAAAGGATGGAGTTACAATTTACAGCCACTGTTCTCCAGATCCCAAGGAGTACTGAGACCATGCAGGGTTGCAATGAAATGCTATTTTCTTTTATTCATGGGAGCATAGCTGAAGATTTCCCAGTTTTGCAAAATATACCTTAGGGGACTACAAGACGGAACAGAGCTCTGATCACCCATACTTAATTATTCACTGTCAGTTTGTGAAATATCAAGCAAACAGCAAACCAATGCAGAACAGTCTCTCATGGTCGCAGTTCCCTAGGCCCAGAAAAGGAGAGTCCCAATCAATGGCCCGTCAGTCAGAGACGAAACCAAAGGACCAAGCTTGAATCCAAAGGGGAGAAACCCAACCAATGCCCCATCAGACATGGGGCCAAACGACCAAGCCTTGGTCCCAACCAGTGCTCTGCAGTAAGCCGAGCCAAAGCAATAGGGAAGAACACCCTGGTGTCATCACACGTGAGCTCCATTCCCAGAGACGTCTCAACTGCCCAATGCAAGTCCTGATACACACATACACACAGACAACAAATACAACCACACAGACAAGAGATCCGATGAGGCGCGGTCCAAAAATTCCATTCCCACTCCCAGATGGAGGCCTCCAAACAGATTGGCCCGGCTCCTAAAAGACAAACGGGCCCAGAATGGTTCACAACAAGCCCAGGGAGGCTCACTGCTCGCAATGGAATGAACCCAGATGGAACGGGTAGAATTCCCAGGCTGTGCAGGGTGGAGTGAATCAGCCCCAAATGACACGGAGTGTGGACTGGAGAGCTCAGGACATTCCTCATCTCCAGACAGCCTTGGGCCGGGATGGTCAGTGTCTGTCAGGGAGAGTCCCTTCGAGTTCCCTGGAGCAAAATGAGCTCTGGCAGCCGCTGGGGACTCAGGGAAGGGGGTGCCCCGGCTGGGGTCCACCCACCATGGATACAGACTCCTGGCTGGCTCGACAGAATTGTTGTCAAACCCAAGTTCATGTGCCCAACACACAGTGAGGACAAACAAACTGAAACGTCAGAGTTTGGAGCAGAGAAAGGTTTATTGCAAAAGCCAAGCAAGAGAACAGGTGGCTCGTGCTCAAAAAACTGGAACTCCCTGATGGTTTGGGGGGAAGAGTTTTTAAAGGCAAAATTTGGGGTGAGGGCTGCAGTGTGTGATTTTCTTCTGATTGGCTGGTGGTGAGGTAACAGGGTGGTGCTCCAGGATTCTTGTGCTCAGCCAGAATTTACCATCCTCCGCTGGTTGGGGGCCTTAGTTCCTGCAGAAGAACTCAGAGACATATTGTTATGTACATCTCTCGAAGAGGAACCAGGACCCTGCCTTATGCTGCTCTATTATTAGCTGACTGCTCCTCCTTTATTTCTGTATTCCCTCCCCTCCCTAATTAGTAACTGTTTGAATCTGTCCTTTGGAACTCTGGGAATGTCCAGGAGGCTGAAGCCTTTTTCCTACAAACAAGAAACAGGGGACACGGAGAGGCTTTTGTAGCCAGGAGGGCCCCTCCTGCTTGGTTTCAATATTTTTCATCGTAACTTGATGAATAGTTATTGATAAAGATATATGTAATTTGAATACAATGATGATGTAAAAAAAAAGACTTTTTTTTTAGCTTTATTACGAACAAAAATGTTAGCTCTAAACCATATAAGGTCTAGACCATTTTCCGATATGATAGTTACCCAGGGGAGGAGTCCTGCTAAGAGAATTTGACTACCGAATGAACTCTCAGTGTTTCTACAAGAAAAGCAGCCGTGTTCAGTCCTGCCTCATTAACAAGTGAATCAGACAGTCTGACATACTGACTTGTCTGATATCTTCAGTATTTAATAACCTTAGTATTTCTGTCCCAGAACGGAATGTCACATATTTTCATGAGGGCACCTAAGGTCATAGGGCACAAGTAAATGTTCAAGAACTAGAAGAACAGAGCCTTTGCAGGTTGCGGTGATGAGTTCCATAATTTAACAAATGTGATCTTGGTATTTGCACGTCTCTGAAAATTATGAACCAAACACGTTATGAATTGATAGAACCCGGTGGGTTTTTTTTTTTTTTTAAGAACATTTTGACTGTAATTTTCCATCAGAACAAGATCCATGACTAGAACGTTAATGAATGCAGAATCTATTTGTCCCTCCCCGTTAGCCAAATGCAACCTGAAGACAGAAGGCTGGGAGCCTCCTGGGGCTCAGGGTGAGATAAAGCCGAGGGGAGCGTGGTCTGAGGACCACGGGGAAGCCTGCAGCACTAGTGCTAGGGGGTGGCTTTTGTTGTGCTGTGTTCTGCTTCCAGATGGGTGACGTTACAGCAGGAGTAGATGCTGGTGATGTTACCGAGTCCAAGCTCGCTCCGCTCACCGCACGACAAGCCAGTAAATCGGAGACGAGGCGCGGAGGCAAGGAGCACGACATCATTCGGAAAGCCTGCAGACGGAGAAGATGGCGGACTCGGTGCCCCCAACCATCTTATGAGGGATCTGGGTGCCACTTTCTTTTATAGGATCAGAGAGGGAGGGGCGGTGAGGAAGTAAAGTCAAAAGGACTATCAGTCTTGCAAAACGGGTGAGGGGATGTGTTACTTTCTTCTTTCTTGCGGCCATTCACAGGTAGGCAGGGTCAGATTGTCTCCCTGTGAGCTGAACAGAGGCACTTTAACATTCAGGCAGAGGGTTCCCTGAGGCAGGCCATTATGTATGATTATAGTAACAAAAGCAACGAAAAGCAAAGGTTAACGTCAAAGAAACAGATCCAACATGGAAACAGAATTGGCTCTTCCCTGTTACACTGAGAATGATGCAGTAGAGATAAAAACATGATACTGCAGAAAGAGATGACAAAGCCTTCATGTGGGGAGAAGTAACAGAGGAGGGTTGCCATTGGTATGCGTGAAGACAGGTCCTCTCTTGCAACAGGAAGAAACACAAACCTGGAAATGAAGGCAGGTTGATAGATTTGGTGATAAGACTATGTGTAGTTTTTTTCTGACCTATTCAGTTTCTGAGGCCCAGAGGGTAAGACAGGAGGGGCAGTGTGACAATAGCCATCTCAAAGTATGAGAGGACACCCATCCTGGGAATCTAGAAGTCGTGGGCAGCACTAAGACCCCACCCAAGGCGAGGTCTTGACATGAGGTCAGCACACCCTGCTGAGTGGGCAAGTGGAGAGGAAGAGGTGGAGTTATCCAGTGTCGGGGGAGAGGGTGGGACAGGAAGGGGGTTTGACCGTGAGCGAGGGAATGTTCTTAACCACGGTGCGGTAGATCCAGGCCAGGTGGACTGGATGTGGGTAGGACTGTGACGGTTGGCCAGAGCAGTTCCTGAGTAACTGCTGCGCACCAGAGGCAGCGAGCTGAGGGAAAGGACGTGGCCAGAGGCAGGGGCACCTGAAAAAGAAATTGAGCAGGGAGTGCAGTTATTGGTATTGCAAAGACCAGGGGATAACCTTGACAGTGACTGACTGAAGCGGGTGGAGGGCAACACCACAGGAGGGGAGGAGGCCAGGGGAACGAAGGTCAAGGTGTGGGGTGGGCTAGGTATGTGCATAGCAGAGTCACCAAGAATGGTACCTGGAGGAGTGAGCAGAGCAAGACAGAACTGAGGCTCAAATCCTCAGCAACCATGAGAGATTGTTGGGGATTCCGTAACTGACGGCGCCTGTGAAGGGCTGCAGGAGCAACATTCAATAGCATGTGATTCCAGGGGCCCGGCGTTTGGGGAAAAAGAAAAAGCGCAATCCAAACGTAGTAAAGGGGGGCACCCAGCCCACCTCCAGGTGGGGCAGCCGTTTTGTTGCGGGAGGGGGCGGCAGATCACTCTCAGAGACTGAGACTGTCTTTGCCAATAGTTTATTCAACACAGGTTCATGGCGAGAGTTACAATAACTGCTCAAGCCAGTAGCATACAGGATAATGTCTCTTTACAATAAGGCAATAAAGACATAACATAATCCAAACAAGCGACAGGTTAATTACACTGTTGTCCCACACAAGGGGAGATGACAGGAATAAAGTCCACATTTAGTCGAGGTGTACCTTTTCTGTGAGATTCTCGAGAGAGTCGGCTTAACCAGCCAGGAGCCGGCATCCAGTGCCCTGTTGCTAGGGAGTGACCCTGACACAGCTCACTTCATTCTTAAATCAAAACAACTTTTCTTCCAAAAAAAACTGTTTTTGGTCTTGGTCATAAAACAACTGGTGGATTAAAACAACTTCACTCAAGTCATAAAAAAGTGCATTTGAAATCGTATCAAACCAACACACAGCACTCTGGAGACTGGGAGAAAAGTGCAGAGGAAGGGGAATAAATGCTGGGCGGGCGGTCTCCACTGGGGCCGGAGGGATTCAGAAGGGCAGATATCCAGGCCCTGCCCCCGGAACCCTGCTTCCATGGGTCTGGACTATGTCACAGCCCAGGGACAGCGCCTTTACACATCTCTCCAGGTGGCCCAGCAAGCAGCCAGAGGACCACTAAGTTAAAGAAGATGATGTGGGTCCATCAAAGCATAATCAGAGCAAGGCCTGTCCCACTGACCAGAACCCCCTGGGCCTTTGGGGACGGGGAGGGGCTCAAATTTGCCGAAAGCAGTCTCACTCATGAAGCCACAGTGCTTTGTTACAGACGACCTCATTACGCGCTCTCTCTCCTACATTCTTGGAGTTGTGAGCAGAAGTAGGTTATATCGCCCGTGGATTTCCTCTCACGTTAGCAAAGGGGACTACAGACTACTTGTTATAAACAGACACTCAGTGGATGAGAGGCTCTGAGTACTCAGAGGACACAGGACAAGGGTCTGTGGTCTGTGACAGACTCAGGGACAGCTGGGGGCAAGTGAGGGGCAGGGTGACAAGCAGAGGCAGGGTAACCAATCCGGACAAGGTTGATCTGGAGGTGTCAGTACTGAATGAGGAGCCCCTGGGGGCCAGGTAGGGCCTGAAACCCTGGATCCTCACAGGGGCCCTGTGGAGAGTGGGCCTGTCCTGCAGGATGCCATTGGCCACCAGGTGGCAGCATGGGACAGGAGAAGAGGGCCCACGGCGTGAAGGCCAGACTGCAGCACTGCTCTAGGGGCCGTCTAGTCATGGGCCCAGGTGTTGCAGCCCCCTTTCTCCATCATAGCACTGGACTGTCTCCCCCAGATCCTAGACTTCCCCAGGCTGGATGACCACAGAAGGAAGCTGAGTCAGACTGCAGCCCCTCCTCACTTCCTGCAAGTGACTGTAATCCCACCAGGTCCCAGAGACGGCCCAGCTCCTCGCCCCTCAGTCACTCTCAGGCCCACCCTCCATCCCCTGGAGGCTGCTGCCCACTTCGGGCCTCCTGTGGCCCTGGGCCCATCTCCTACCGCCCAGATCTGCAGACCCCAGGAAGTCCCCCACCCCTGCCCCAGTGGAGACCTCCAGGCTGTCTCAGGTATCAGAGCCCAGCGCTGGCCCACAAAGCATGCTGAGTGGAGGGGGGATTCCTACCCCAAAAGAAAGGCCTGGGCCTAGCCCAAGAGCCTGCCACTCTCAGCCGCAAGCCAAGCGAGGCCAGAGGCCCTCAGCATCCCCAGCCACACCACCCTTCCTTGCTGACCAGGCTCCCGTCGCCCCCTTACCTCTGTGCACTCACCCCAAACGTTTGCCAAGCACCCCTCACACAGCACCCCAGGCCCCTTGCTGCTCGGCAACCACTGCTGGGCAGGGGGAGAGGACACACCCTCGGCTGCCCCACCGCTGCTCGCACTGGCTGCGTCCTGACGGGCAGGTCGGACCCGCCCCCGGGACAGGTGCCTGTGAGGCGTAAAGCAGGCCCAGGCGGCTCCTGAGGAGCCTGCGCGTCCGCCATGAAGGGGGGCGGCGCCCTCCTTGCTCGGTACCCGTGCTGAGTCTGTGCGCTGACAGGTGCTTCCAGCACATTCGGGGGGCTGGTGTCGGGGGAAATGGGCGGGAACGTGGGAAGCTAGAAATCCAGGCACTGGGCCCCGCAGTGATTGGTGCCCACCTTCCCAGGCACCCCAACCCACCTCCATCACAGAACACAGATGTGGACAATGACCCTGTTGCCCTTGGCGACCCCAGTCCCCAGGCAACCCTACCCCAACCCCAGCCCAGCTCAACCTCTCTCCCAGCCCCTGTGTCACCACCAAGCCCAATGTCACCAACCCAGCCCAGCCCAGGCTGACCCTGACCCCGATCCAAGCTCCAGGTCAGCCAACCTCACACGGAGGGGAAATTCCACTGAGTCAGAGGCTTGGCTTTCCTTCCTCAGTGACGCTAGGGAACCCAGAGCGGAAAGAGGCCGCTGAGGTTAGGGTGACGGGAGGGGTCTGCGGGCAGGTGGAGCTGAGGGATGTTTTGGAGGAAGATCTGGGGCAGGTGAGGGGGACATTGATGGGGAAGGTCTGGAGACCGCTGAGGTTAGAGGTGGGAGGTCTGGGGGTGGAGCTGGAAGGAGTCCTGACCTGGCCTCATCTCATCCCAACACAGGACTGGCCACGGGGGAGGACAACAACGAGTTTTTCATCGACTTCCTGCAAATGCTGCTGGTGGGATCTGCAGAGGAGCTCTGTGAGAGGCCCCTGGGCAAGTACGACGTCAGTACAGATGCCAAGGCAGCGGTAACGAAGCTCAAGTCCTGCACAGATGGCCTGCAGCCCATGCACAAGGCGGAGCTGGTCAAGCTGCTGGTACCGTGGCCAGGGGGGCACCCCACTCCCTAAAGGCCTGCAGCCCTAGCAGGACCCACAGTCCTACTCCTCAGGCCCTCCACCAAATGCCATAGCCCCTCATCACCCACCCAGTGCAGCAACCCTGTACCCCAGCACCCCACAGACAGCCTGACCTGCCTCAGCCAGCAGGGGTGGACATCCCAGACCTCATTGCCTGCAGAGCAGCCCTCAGCCTCCCCCTACATGCACATACATGCATACGCACACGCTCACACCTGACACACACACAAATGCAAACACACATGAGCACACCCCGCTTCCCCAGCTGCTGGAAGGGGACCGGCTGCCATGTCCAGAGCCCACCATCCCCCCAGAGGCTGGCCTGGGCCTGTTTGCCTGATGGAGCCGTGGCTCTCTAGTTACTCATCACCGGGCACGGGAACCCCAGGCCTCTTGGCCCACACGTGTCTGCCTCCCGGGTGCAAGTGCTGGGCAGTCAGGACGATGCCTAGTGGACCCCAGATGTGGCTCCAAGCAGCCGTAGGACCAGCCGCACAGGCAACCATGACGACGACACCCCTTCCACTTCCCTGTGCATGAATGTATCCTCAAGCCAGCCAATCAACAAAGCCTCCTGCAGCTCAGCCTCCGCCTCCCGTCTCTCCCCACCCTCAAGCACACAACTACAGGCTCACACATAGGATCATGTGAGCGGAGCACACACGTATAAGTAACCCCACACAGAGGGCAGACCCACCAACAGAAATCCAGGCAGACGCCCTTGTAGGCAGGTGGACAAAGCAAGACAGACAGATAGGCGAGACATGTAGATGCAGGGAGGCATCAGGACACAAGAAGGCCTGCGGAGGCAGAGGTCGGGGGCAGGGGCTCAGAGCGGGGAAGGGCAAAGAGCCCCAGAGACAGGAAGTGGCCAGGGCTGAGGGAAGAGGCTGGGTGCTGGCGCTCTGCACCTGAAGGTATCATTTTGAGACAATAAATGCACACAATATACACATGACACGGGTCCAGGGGATGAGAAGCCGCCCAAGGAAAGGGACGGAGCCCCAGCCGGAGCCCCAAGAAGGGCATGCTGACGAGGACTCTCAGGGTCCGACGGGCGGGCACAGCCAGCGTGATGCAGGAGGGGGAGCGGGGTCAGGGAAAGGGCCCTCAGCAGAGCAGCAGCTTCCAATGCCAACTCCTGCCCCCACCCAAACCAGGGCAGCCCTACTGCACCCTGGATCCCAGCATCCCCAACAGCCAGAGCCTTCTTGTGCCTCAGTTTCCCCAGCTCAGTCCTTCCCGGGGGCAGGACTGAGGAGGTTCAGCTCTGCCCCTGAGGACCTTACTCCTCGGCCACTCGGACTCTGGGTCCCATGGCCTCACCGTCCTAGTCCAGGACCTAGTTGTCCCCTTCCTGCCCTCTGCGCCTCTGGCCTGCACCCTGCAACAAGGAGCAAAGACCCGGGTCCCAAGCCAGGCATGGGCGGGGGGGCGGGTTCCACGGGCTGAGGCCATTGTCTCCATCACACGGACAGCGATCTAGAACCCACCACCCCACAGAGCCACATTCTAGAGCTCAGGGGCCGGGCCCCTTCCCCAGTTCTCGAAGCCCCCAGGGGGAGAGGAGAGAGAGGGAGAGGCCTTCCTCGCCATGCTCCTTTTCTGGGACTCCCTGGCACCGAGGCCAGTGCGACGGGATTGCCTCTGAGAAGGCTCGGTCCATAGGTTGCTCTGAGCATTTCTCCTGGACTAAGGAGGTGAGGGCCCCTCCAGAGCAGACCCCTGCTCAGCCCACGGCACAGTCTCACCCCAGAAGTTCCCCACCTTTGCCCACTGCTCCTTGCCCAGTCACGTCCAGGGTCCTCTGAGCCGGAAGCACCTGCGCAGACCCCCTCAGAGCCACTGTGGGGTGGCCCGTGAGCGCTGAAAGAGACATGGGCTTGTCCACGAGGCTCTGAGGCTCCTCCCCTTGCCGGGGGACGGGTTGGTGCGGCAGAATCTCCCACTGCTCTGAAGTCTGGGCCTCAACTCAAGACCCCACTGAGGAGGCTGTGGCCTGCAGTTCTGCCCCTCAGTGGGGGCAGAGGCAGTGATGGGGGTGGAGGGCCCAGGCCTCCTAGCACCTTGTCACCCTTCCATCCGTGGACAGAGCCAGGCATGGCGGAGGAGGTATGGGTGGGCACCTGGAGGCCCCATCGCCCCCGGGGACCCATCATGGCCCTCTACAGCAGCCCCGGACCCAAGTACCTGATTCCACCCACCACAGGTAAGCGCTTGGGAGCCTGGGAGGGGGCAGGAGCCAGGTCTGCGGGGAGCCCGGGGATGGCCAGGGCTCATCCCTGACTCCCAGCCCATCAACCCCTCTGGGGTCAATGGGGGGTCTGGGGGAGAAGGGCAGGGTCTGGCTCCAAGCTGCTCAGAGCCCCTGCCCCACAGGCTTTGTGAAGCACACGCCTGACAAGCTGCGTGCACCGGCCTACAGCTTCCACGGGGCCCCCATGCTCCTGGCAGAGAACTGCTCCCCGGGGCCCCGCTACAGCGTGAACCCCAAGATACTGAGGACTGGCAAGGACATCGGCCCCGCCTACTCCATCCTGGGGCGCTACTGCACTAAGACCACGCTGACCCCCGGCCCTGGTGACGGACTCTGGCCCAGCCCCAGCCCCGCCCCGCCCAACCCTGCTGGTGGCCACTGCAGGCCTGGCAGGGCCAGGGTGTGAGGGGTACAGCCATCCTCACCCTCCTGACCCACCTTTCTCCTCATGAAGGGATACCATCAGGCCTGGAGGTGGAGCTGTGACACCACTGCAGCCTCTGAGACCCTAGTGCCCTACTCTGACCTGGGCCTTCCTTGGCCAAAGTCACCGCACCAGGCCCAAGTCAGACTCGCCCTCCTTCTCAAAGCAGCCCCTGCCTCCCCCCAGCCCCTGCAGCCAGCATTTCCATCGTGGACACCCGTGCACAATCCCGGTCGCCACTCACTGGGGCCCAGAGGCCCCAGGCCTGCGACGTCGCAGGTCTTCCTAGAACCGCCCGAGCAGGGCCGGGCACCTGTTTGCATCTGCTGGATGGTCCTCCCCGTCCCAGCACCCACACCATTCCTCCCCCCACCCTCAGGCCACTACTTTCCAGAGAAATCTACCAAGCATGTGTTCGACTCGGCGCCCAGCCACTCCATTTCTGCCCGAACCAAGACCTTCCGAGTGGACAGCACCCCAGGTCCGCCACAGCCCCGATGGCCCATGGCTGACCGGGTCGAGGATCCCGGGCAGGGCGGGTGAAGGGGTCTGGCCTGATGGGGGTGGAGACTCCGGGCACAGGATTCCGTCCAGCCTGAGACTCGGCACTTGTGCCCCCGACAGGCCCCGCTGCCTACATGCTGCCCGTGGTGATGGGGCCCCACACTGTCGGCAAGGCCTCCCAGCCCGCCTTCTCCATCAAGGGCCGCAGCAAGCTGGGCAGCTTCAGCGACGACCTGCACAAGGCAAGGGTCACCCGGCTCGGGCAGAGCACTGCTTACCCCTAGAGAGACGGCCCTCGGGCCCCTTCCCCCAGAACCTAGGACCCACCAGCCTGACCCCCATCCTCCCGAAGCCCCTCAGCTCCTTCATCCTCTTGGAGCCTGCCACACGTCTGTCCCCACCCCCACGGGTTTACATCCCAGAGGTGAGGAGGGGCAGACAGTGGAGGAGGACGAAGAGGCCGAGGCTCGGCATGGAGACCGATGGTGCTGGGGAGAGACGAACACCTCAACACTCAGTGTGTGGGTGCTGCCTGAGTGGGGTGCCGCCTGAGGGGCGAGGAGCAGTGTGAGACACGGTGGCATGCAGGAAGAAGCTGAGAAGAGGAGAAAAATAAGCTGTGACATATTTGGGGGAGGAGGGTTCTGGCTGCAGAAACAGCCAGTGCAAAGGCCCTGAGGTGCTTGTGTACCCGGGAGCTTGGGGAGCCTGGGGAGACTGGCAAGGTGGCATCACAGCACCGCTGACCTCACCAGCCCAAGGCCCTTGAGTCCGCAACTAGGAAGAGTCCTCTCTCACACACACTCATGGAAGGGACAAGTCTGGGGCTGGCACAGACTGGGGTGTCATTGCCACGGCCAGGCTGAAGGGAAGGTGACATCCCACACAGAGAAGGGCCCCACAGCACTAGGGTACTGTCACATGGTGTGGCCATCGTTTGGAGACAGAAGAGTCCCCTGACACACAGTGACGTGGGGCCTGAAACCCAGTGTCTGATGCCAGCCCCTGCCCTCTGGGGTCACACGCCCTGGCAGGCCGAGCCTGTGTGAGCCTCTTTCACCTCCCAGACCCCAGGTCCCGCAGCCTACCGCCAGACCGATGTCCAGGTGACCAAGTTCAAGGCTCCACAGTACACCATGGCTGCCCGAGTGGAGCCCCCGGGGGACAAGACCCACAAGCCAGGACCAGGAGCCCACAGCCCTGAGAAGGTCTGGCAAGAGTACTGCCCCGAGGGGTGGGGTGGGGACGGGTCTGTAAGCCTACAAGGGGCACGGAGGCCAGGCACCATCAGAACACTGTGCGTTCCAGCACCAGCCTTCCCCAGCCGGCAGGCTCTGGGTCCCCAGTGTCCCCAAACACTGGTGACGGTGAGCGCTGCCGAGTGTCACCACACACCAGGCTCTGAGAGGGGCTTCCTGCTGGTCACCTTGGCCGGCGGTTTAGGGGGTACAGCAGCCCCAGCCCCAGTGAGGGCAGAGCCTGCAGGGTGGGGGCAGGGGTGCCGGCCCCTCACAGCCTCTCCTCTCCCAGGTGACAGTGACCAAGCCCCGCGCCCCGATCGTCACCTTTGGCATCAAGCATTCTGACTACATGACACCCCTGGTCGTGGACGTGGA
The DNA here is from genome assembly GCF_964374135.1 of Grampus griseus. NCBI lineage: Eukaryota > Metazoa > Chordata > Mammalia > Artiodactyla > Delphinidae > Grampus > Grampus griseus. The sequence continues at coordinate 110,491,545 of NC_139002.1, read as the reverse complement.
CTAGCCCTGGCCCCGCCCCACCCGTCACGCTAACTAAGCCTCTGCACATCATGTCCCCCCAACAACAGATTCCCTGAGCTGAGGGCTTTGGGCGGCTCCTCTACCAGCTGGGCTGCAGCCGGCCTGGCCCTGCAGGGCAGAGCATGCTTGCTCGCACAGTTGTGACCAGCTGTTTTTTCTATGCTTTCCCATTTGCTAAACGTGTTTCCTGCTGTGCCCAGATATACAATAAATCACGGATTCCGTTAGCGATGGTTTGCCTTGAGGGAGGATTAACATTTTCCAGAAAGGGGCCCCCACGGGCGATCATGCCAGCCCATGTCAGGTCCCACCCTAGCTTCCAGGGCCTGGGGTCTGAGCAGAGAGGAGGGCTCAGGAGCATCAGACGCTGCTATGCCTGCCCTTCTGATTCTGCCTTGAGCGCTGCCCTCCGCACCTTGCTGTATCCTCCAAAGACGGTCACACCTGCATTCGTCCCTTCCCGTGTGGTCCTCTCCCTGTGTGACTGCCTCTCCCCTGCTGAGATGGGGTCTGTGTCCCTCCCCTGGAATCTAGAGCCTGTGACCGTCCTGAATAAAGTGATGCTACGTGACTTCTGAAGCCAAGCCATGCAACATACAAAGAAAACAGCTTCTGCCTGGACGTCCCTCTTCTCTTTGCTCACTGTCACACCAGCCACCATGTTGTAAGGAAGCTCAACACATGGCAACACAGTGAACCCAGCTGGGCCCCCAGCTCACACCAGCAATGACCTATAGATGTGTGTGAGCCTTCAGCAAGTGGCAGTGCCAGTCTCTTGTCTCCAAACGGAGACCTTAACATCACAGAGACAACTATCTCCGCTCTGCCTGTCTCAAACTCCAGCAGTAACCATGAGACATAAAGTATTACTGCAACTTTAAGTGACTACATTTGAAGGTGATCTGTTAAACATCAAAGATAATACGGGAAGCATAAGATCTGTGCAGGGAAGGGGGTGTCTGAGCTGTGATGAAGAGGGGCATTTCCAGAGGATGCCCTGGAGTCCAAGGCCAGCCTTGAGGAATGAAGTCTAACCTTCACCCTAGCCCTGGGCAGGCAGCCCTGTCACCCCCGTGGGACTGTGGGCTGCAGCTGCACTAAGCATAGTACAGCTGCTGACCCTCACTCAGCTGTATCCGTGTCAGGCGACTTGTTCTAAACACCTCACCTGCATCCCTTTAATCCTGAAGAGGTAATGCTATCATCTGAGTCACAGAAACTTGCGCAAAGGAAGGTCCAGCAACAGGAAGTGGCAAGCTCACGTCTGCCCGCCTGAGGGGATGAGTGAGGAGGGGAGAAGGGACCCAGGAGAAGGAAAGCACCAGAGTCCAGACCATTGGTGCCCACGGCCAGTTTATGGAGCAGAGTCAGTTCCAGACCAAGCTATCTGAAGCCCCCAAGGAAATGAAAACACCAAAGGCTTGGGGTTTACTCCATCACGAAGCTTTTTATTCCAAATTTTGATTGCTAATGTGTTGTCCGTGAATTATGGGCTAGAACCTGGCAGTTCATCCTCACCTGGCACAGAGGGAGGCTCCAAGTCCTTCTGTTTTATGGTCTCCGGGATCAACCTCGGCAAACCCCACTTACCCACAGGATTAGGTGCTCAGTGTACAGGGCTGAGCAGGGAAGGCCCCACAGGAAACCCTGCCGACACAGCGGCAGCAGGGGTGCCCTGCTCCCTTCAGGAATTCACCTAACACAATGAGAGTAGGAAGCAAGAAAGTAAACCAGAAAGAAACTAGAACCCAGACCCCCAAATAGGTGGAAGGGCTGCAAAGAGCAGTGGAGGTGGAGAGGTGGGGAGGCACAGACGGAGACCTGAGGAGAGAACACAGCAGCCGGTGTGCCACCCTGAAGGCAAACCCTAAATTCCTGGTCTGCCTTGGCAAGACAAGGGGGCACACCACATAAAAGCATCTGCGGGGGGAAGGCTGCCATGGCTGAGCCACGTTCTCAGGAAGCAAGGTTAGCAGGCCCAGACAAGGTGGGGGCCACGGAGCTCAGGTCTCGGTGTATCTGCAGGGCCTGCAGCAACCAGATGGAGACACTGCACAGGCAGCAGCTGTTGAGCTTGGTGACCAGAGGACGAAGCCCCGCGACAAGGTTCAGTGTGAGATGAGAAGCAGGCGAAGCCAAAGCCGCAGCGCACAGGGCGCTGGGGGTCAAGGCAGGACCAGAGACCTGCGAAGGAACGTCCAGGAGGACAGGGCAACAGCCAAGCCCCAGAGACACGGAGACAAGCAAGGCAGTCTCACCGGGGGAGACACAAGCACACACTGGACGAGACGGCGCACTCAGGTCGCAGGTACAGCGGAAGAGAGGGCACCAAGGCAAGCGTGCGAGGTGAAGCCAGCCTGCTGGGCGGAGGACAAGGGGAGGCGCAGCAGCGGCACCAGAGGCGCGGTGCCCGGGGCCAGACACCAGCAACGTGGGGCAGCAGATGCGGCTGGCGCAGGTGACCGCGCGTGGCACGAGCGTGCGGGGAGGTGGACGGTGAGCCAGTAGCCCTCAGGGAGTAAGGGGGGCTGACTAGGAAACCAGAAGGTCGAACAAGGGCAGGGAAGGACACAGCCGGTGACTCGTTTCTTATAAGCGTTTTTTTGTGAAGACAAGGATACTGAGGTCTCAGTGGGGTAAGAAGCCACTAGTCTGGCTCGGCCTGTGGTTCAGTTCGAGGTTCGAGTGAGCAGGGGACTGACTGAGTGGGCGCTGAGGGCCCAGGGAGAGATGGGCAAACACCGCAGTGGAAGGGCCAGGCTTGGTGGAAACTGCCCGCTGACCCTCAGAAACTAACCTCTAGGTCCTATGAAGAGTCCTTACTTGGAAGCCTCCTGTCTATACCCACGAGAGTCCCTCCTCACACCCTGCCTGACTCTGAAATGCCAGATAGACTGGTTTCCAGAGATCTGGTCTCCTGGAAATAGATCTCTGGTGCTCTGGGTAGATCTTGAATCGTGAGAAAGTATCACTTTCTGCACCTGGATACGTGGCCGGGAGATCACCAGAATGTGAGCCCCATGCTTTCAGCGAAGGCTGCAGTTCCCAACTCCATCCACAACCCCTGCCCTTCCCTGAGGGTCGGGCTTCAGCTGTGGGACTGGAAGGCAGGAAGAGGCCTCTCGGCAGGACCCTTGACTTCCACTGGTCCACGGATGCCCAGCAGCTCTGGGCAGGAGCAACTGCCATCTCTGGGTTGAGAACACTCGGCTGAAGGTGACAGCGATGATTTGAGGTTCACCGCCACACCCCCTTCCTATGTCAGCTCCAAGCATCTCAAATACCAGACGTGGCCTTATCCAGACAAGAACAGCGTAGAAGAGCCTGGAGATGTTCAGAAACTCGAGGGCCAGGGGAAGAGCTGCTGTTCACAGGTGACCGTGTCCAGGATTCCCAGCTGCTCTGCTTGGACCTGACTCTGCTGGGGCTTCTAGCACCCAAGGTGACAGAGGAAGTGGGCCTTGGCTACCCCATGAAGATGGGCCCCTTGCACACATGGGACCAGCTAACACTAGCTCACTGGGTCAGAGCCTCCCAGCCACACAGGAACAAGATTCCTAAGCCACAATCATCGTTTCAAAGGAGTATTTTGTCGTTAAGTTCTCTGGCCCAGGACGCCAGGCAGAGGCGGACCATGCTTGCCCGAGGCACCCGCAGAAGCCAGCTCCCACTGGCTCACGTCCTTGGCCTCGACAGGAGGTAGGAGAGGATGAAGAAGACCACGATCAGGCCCACGGCCATACCACACAGAAGCTTCCGGTTGTCTCGCCCAGACCGTGCCATTGTGGAAAAGCGCTTCACGCTCCCCGTGAGGAGGCCCGTCACACTCATGAAATCTGTGTCCTGAGGAAGGAATCCCATCATCATCACACAGGGGCGGTGACCCCACAACACACACACATGTGGGGGCTGCACAGCAGGCGGTGGGGAGCAGAGGTGACCGTGACACTCGCAAAACACGGGCCTTACCATGCCGCCCAGGCTCTGGTTCTGGTCTTCCACGTCCCTATCAATGTCCAGGGCCAGCTGGTCAGAACACAGAAGAGGCAGGGTCAGACCAGGACAAACACAGTGGACAGCACCTGACCCCCAGCAAGACCAGCAGAGGTCAGGAGATCCAAATGCCACCTGGGCCGCACACAAGTGAGTGTGCCACAGACGGGACAAGGATGATGGAACTACCTGAAACCCTTCCAGGTTTTCACCCTCCCTCCGATACCCCCTCCAGGATGCTAGGTGGAGGCAAAAGGAGAGGACCACCACTGACCGATTTGAGCCTGGTGACCTTGGAGGCCAGGCTGTCAGCCATCCGCTTGTTCTCCCGGTCTAGAATCTCCTCCACAGCGCCGGGGCTCTGAGCTGCAAGTAAAGACAGAGGTTGAGGGCATGCATCCACCCACGAGCATCCCCTGCACCTCAGCCCTTTGTGGCCTCAGGGCTCTCACTCCAATCCCATCTGGCCCAGTCGGGTGTCCGGAGGTACTGGGCCCTCCTGAGTCTACTGAGCAGGTCCCGCCCTAACCCAGGATCCAACACGTGGACTCCACACACAAGACAGACTGTATAAACAAGTGTGCGTGAGCACACGTCCTGTGTACTCATCCAGGCTGGGATGCGTAGGCACCTCCAAAGGGCTCAGTCCAACCAGCACTTTCTGACATTCTGTGACAGAACCTGTACCATCCCTCCATGGATATCACCAACGACGTACACAGAACTTGTTCTCAGAGAAAACCAGTGAACTCTGGTAAAGCCTTAGGAAAGCCTTAGTAACAAAGGTTGAGACTGATCCCAAGAGCAGGGCCTAGGTCTGCTCACTTCTGCACCCCACACAGGGCCTTGTATGACACCCAGAGCATGGTGTTTGCTGAGACCTGGCCCACGACAGGGGCTGGGCTTGGTAATTTAAAATTACCATCCTATCGGGTGGGTGACAACTGCCTCCCCCAAAGTTCAGAGTGCATATCTGCCTTGGCCCAGAAACCTCAATGAGACTCATCTAATAGGAGCACAGCCCGAAGAACCACGAATGTGTACAGACCCCAAAATTAGAGGCGTTAGCGTTCTACCAACTCCTTGTATCCATTAATTCCTTAAAGGTCACAACAGCCCAGCGAAACAAGCAACAGCATTCCACTTGGCAAATGAGAAGAGGGGCTCCCAGGGGGCAAGTGGGGCACCCTGAGCCCGAGTCCGTACGCGGCCTGCTTGGGCCCTCTCATCACGCGCAGCCCCCACTCCGAGGGGGCTAGCCTCCGGGACCCGTCGACCAGGCGGCCCGGCCGAGGTCCCGGACAGAACCATCTCGCAGGGGTGGGGACTGCGGGCCTCCAGACCCAGCAGCTTCACGGAGCAGCTGGGCAGGAGCGCCCACAGGGCCCCAGGGACTCCTCCACCGTGCTGCTGGCTGCAGCCCGGCCGCCCTGCCCCGTCGCCGCCCGCCCCGAGGGTCTCCCGGACGAGGCCACCCAGCGGGATGGGGGGCAGGCAAAGGCGGCTCCTGCGGGCAGCGGCGTCGGTGCCGGCGGGCCCCGCCGCCATCCGCCTCGGCTCTCCCGCACTCACCACGAGCCCAGTCCGCCATCCCGTACAGCTCCGACCCGGGGATCCGTCACCGGCTCGGCCACAACCTCCTCTGACGTGGCACACTCGCGGGAAGTGGCTTCCGGTCCCGCCCCTTCCGCATCAGGGCCTCCGACTTCCGGCCGAGGTCCAGGCCGCGGGGGTGCGGCAGTGGGAAGGGAAGGATCTGACGTTTCTTCCACAGCTTGGCTTGGGGATGGGGCGAGCCCTTTGCTTTTGGGATCCCTGGGTGGTTAGTGTCTTTAATGTCAATTAGGGTGCCGACAAACACTCCCGCAGCCATTCCCGCCTAAGGCGGCTTCAGGTCCTAACTGTGAAGAGCTCACGGGCCCTTTCCCAGGCGAGAGAGGCTCCTCGCCGCGACCCCGCCCGGGTCCTGAGGCCCGACCCGGCCCGCCCGGCTGCGGTGCGGCTAAGAAGCGGACTCGGTGCGAAGGCCGGCTCCAGTTACTGCCGGCGGAACAAAGTGGAGATCAGTGCCTAGAAAGTGCCTGGAACCAGCGAGCAGTGCAGAAGTCGCAGGGGTGAAGCACTCCGAAGAAAACAAGAAACCAGGAAGAGGAGTGGGAGCGTAAGGGGAGTGGGGACGGTAGAAGTCAGTGCTTCTTGACTTTGCACCCGGGCACTGACAAGGGGCCTGACACAAAGTAGATACTCAACAAAGCCTTCTTGCCCAGTGGATGGACTATAAGTTACCACCCAACGTAATGGAGCATTTGCTGTGTGTCATTTAGTCCGCCTGACAATCCACTGAAATGGGAACTTTTATCATCTCTGCTTTTCAAGTAGTAAACTGAGTCCAGGCCAGACCAACAGGTGTGCCTGCTTAAACAGCAAGGAAGTCACCGCACATGACCAGGCTTTGCCTTCATCCTGACCTCCCTCCCCACTCTCCCCTTTCTCTCAGCCACAACAATGACGTTTCTATCTCCCACCACGGCCATTCCCACCTTTGTACTGGTCACTCCTTCTACCTTCCATGACCTTCTTTCAGATCCTTTCCTGGTTCACTTCTTACCAACCGGTCTCAGCAAAAATGGCACTTCTTCAGGTCTCCCTGCAGTCCATCAAGCCCCTTTTCTTATTCGATCACAACACTATGCCTAAAGTCGTCTCGTTTGCCCGTTTTTCTTGGTCTTCACCTCTGGCACATAAGCTGCACGAAGGCAGGGACCTTTGGGTCCTGTTCACCCGCATCCCGGCTCCTCGCATGCAGTAGGCACTCAAACGCCTGGTTAGAAACCAAGTGGTCCCGGGATTGCAAAATCCTTTCCACCTCGGCTTCCTCCTGGACATCTCATTCGTTCTGTGCATCAAGAGGAGTGTTGGTGTTCGTGTGATGGAAGGGTGGGGGGCTGAGGTCCTCTCCTACAGGGAATTCCGGCCCAAGAAGCGAGGCTCGCCGCTCGGTTCAGGGGCGATTCGGGCCCAGAGGTCGGACGATCACCGAGTCGGATCTTGAAGCCCAAGTTCACTTGGCGGCAAAGCCTTCGGGTCCTAGAGGGGGGCTGTTCCAGGGCTCGCCACTTTAAGGCGCGCGCAGCCCAGACTACGCCGCGCACACCCTGTCCCGGCCTTCCCCGCGCGCCTCCCAGGCCCCGCCCCGCGACGCCGCGCACGCCTCGTCCCGACCTCCCCCGCGCGCCTCCCAGGCCCCGCCCCGCGGCGCCGCGCACGCCTCGTCCCGACCTCCCCCGCGCGCCTCCCAGGCCCCGCCCCGCGGCGCTGCGCACACCCTGTCCCGGCCTCCCCCGCGCGCCTCCCAGGCCCCGCCCCGCGGCGCCGCGCAAGCCCGGTCGTGGCCACCCCAGTGCGCCGAGCCTGGGCGGGGCAGGCAGACAGAGGTCGGGAACCGTGAAGCGAGGTGCTTCCCGCTTTCCCGGCGCCGGGTCCCGGGCCCGCCATGGAGCCCCGGGCGGTTGCGGATGCCGTGGAGACGGGGGAGGAGGACGTAGTTATGGAGGCTCTTCGCGCATACAACCGGGAGGTGAGCGGGACGTTTAGGGAGGAGGTGAGGCCGGGTGGGGTCCGCACGCGTGGCCGGCGGCGGGGGCGTGAGTGGTGAGCGTGGCGAGGGGCTGAGGGTGGAAGGGAACGCGGCGGGGAGGAGCGCCAAGTCTCTGAGGAGTTGCTGTGGGGGCTGGTGTGTGGGGCTGGGGCGCCATCTGTTCCGAGCGGTGCCTGCGGCCTCAGGTCCCTATCCACGGAGCCCGGGTTCTGCCGCGGTGGGCCTGCGCCTTCTGAGCCTGTGGGTCTCTCTGCAGAACTGCCAGAGTTTCACGTTTGATGCTGCCCAACAGGAGGACAGGAAGGTGGGTGCTCAACGAAGGGTAGAGGGGCAGGGACGGGTGGCCCAGGTAGAGGAGCCTGGTGGAACCGCTCTTCTCCCTGCCCACAGAGACTGGCGGAGCTGCTGGTCTCGGTCCTGGAGCAGGGCCTGCCACCTTCCCGCCGCATCATCTGGCTGCAGAGCATCCGCATCTTGTCTAGGGACCGCAGCTGCCTGGACTCATTCACCAGCCGCCGGAGCCTGCAGGCACTTGCCTGCTATGCTGGCATCTCCGCCTCCCAGGGCTCGGTCCCCGAACCCCTGGACATGGATGTTGTGCTTGAGTCCCTTAAGTGCCTGTGCAACCTTGTGTTAAGCAGCCCCGTGGCACAGGTGCTGGCGGCAGAGGCGGGTCTAGTGGTGAGGCTCGCAGAGCGAGTGGGGCTGTACCGCCAGAGCAGCTTCCCGCACGACGTCCAGTTCTTTGACTTGCGCCTCCTCTTCTTGCTAACGGCACTTCGCGCCGATGTGCGCCAGCAGCTGTTTCAGGAGCTGCAGGGAGTGCACCTGCTGACCGAAGCGCTGGAGCTGACGCTGGGAATGACCCCTGGAGAGAGGCCCCCTGAGCTCCTGCCTCCCCAGGAGACTGAGCGAGCCATGGAGATCCTCAAAGTGCTCTTCAACATCACCTTCGACTCCATCAAGAGGGAAGTGGACGAGGTGAGGGCTGATCTTAGCCTGTGGGTGGGGTATGACAACTTGGACGTTTCTTGGACGTGCTGCTTTGCCAGGTACCTTCAAATTTCTCCACGTCAGACCAGGAGGAACTCTTAGCCTGTCAAGAGAAGGCAGGGAGATGCCCATCCGGGACAGGGCCCTCAAGGAAGTTTTCTCAGGGAGGTGGAGAGCATAACTGGCTCTTGCAGCTTGGCAGGAGGGCTGTTTGGTGGGGGGAGGCTGTGAGAGACTCATCACCACGCCTCTGTGAGCATGGACCTAAAGCGCAGAGCAGCTCCAAAGGGATCCGTCAACGTTCTTAGTCAGGAGGGTGCTCTTCAGGTCGCGTGGGAGAGGACAGCATCCAGGTGTACAGTAGAGGTGTGTAATTAGCGCGCGTGGGCTTGCGGTGGGCCAGACGGTAGAACCTCAGCTGGCAGCGATGGGGGCGAGCGGGGCTCTCTCTCACAGGAATCTTTCTCTCTTTGGTCAGGAAGACACTGCCCTTTACCGGCACCTGGGGACCCTTCTGCGGCACTGCGTGATGGCTGCTGCTGCTGGAGACCGCACAGAGGAGTTCCACGGGTGAGGGTGGTGCCTGTCGTGCGGGGGGCGTTCTGCTCGCAGGTCTCCCTGGTGGTTCCTAGCTCTAGAGTCTTCTTTCACCTGGGTGAGACGGACGTCAGTGTGTTTCCGGGGAGCTCCGGCATTTACAGTACACAGCTAGGACAAGAGCTGTGAGTCCGGGGACAGGAACGTGCCAGTGGACTTTGGGTAGCGTCACGGACAGTATGGTATCTGTAAGGCAGCACGCTTGTTCACATCCATTGTTGCTAACCTATGCATAGGCAGGTTCTGATTTTTGACTGCGTTGCTTCGACCCAGATGTGCACTAGGTCGGCCGTTCGCAGGGAGTGTTCCCCTCAGCTCTGGTACCTCGTGCTGTTGCTCAGGCCCCCAACGCTGGTTCATATCGTGGCCCCAGCAGGTGGTGGCAAGCGTTGTACCTGGGCTCGGGGATTGGATTTACCAAATGCCCCTTTCATCTGTCCCCAGCCACACGGTGAACCTCCTGGGGAACTTGCCCCTCAAATGTCTGGACGTTCTTCTCACCCTGGAACCCCACGAAGGCTCTTTGGAGTTCCTGGGAGTGAACATGGATGTGATTCGTGTTCTCCTCAGCTTCTTGGAGAAGCGTCTGCACCAGGTGGGCAGGGGGCGCTGCTGTGGCTCTGGTCCAGGCTTTCCCGAGCAGCTGTGGTCGCTGCGTTTTTGTAGTCCACGCTGGGAGGTGGAGAGCAGCCCCCCAGTGTGATTCAGGTGACGCTCCAGCTCCTCCACGGTCCGGCCACGCAGGAGGCTGGACCCTTCTCCCTGAGAAGTATACGGAAACAAGTTTTCAGAGTCTAGCAAAGGACTCATTTTCTTAGATCTCCTTGTGGGTCTTTGAGTGGCCCTGAGAAGCCCGCCTACCCGTAGTCCCTGCTTGTGACCCTAAACTCAAAGTGTCACTGAGCACAAGCAGCCCTTGGTGACGAGCATCGGCCGTGCCTTGGCGTCCCTAAGGGGACCCATAGGGCCTTCAAGCCAGAGGCTCTCTGATTCCTGCGGCTGCACCCCAGGGCATTGGCCAGCCAGTGCTCTAACCAGCTCCCCTGGCGTTCGCAGATGTATCACGCAAGCCAAAGAGATTCTGTAGGGCCCCGGGGAATCCATGTTGCCTGCGTGCCCTGGGAGCTGGTTTGTGTTCTGGCGGTGTGCTAACAGCTTGGGACACTTTGTTTTCCCCACCATTGTGGTGTAAAGGGAGGGAAGTGAGACTCAAAGCAGTTGAGTGATTTGCCTCAAGTTGCAGGGCATGCAAATGGCCCTGAGTTAGGGTCCACGCCTGTCCTTTTCGAAGCTCACACAGACACCCACTGCCCTCTCTTAGCCCCTCAGCTGGGGCCCCTGTGGCGGGGCCTCGTCCCGAACGCCTCCTGCCAGGACCATCTGGTGCATGTGCCTAGCTCCCCTGGCCTCGAGTCAGATGGGCGCAGTCCAGTGACAGAGGCTCCTCTGCAGACGCACAGGCTGAAGGAGAGTGTGGCTCCCGTGCTGAGCGTGCTGACGGAGTGTGCCCGCATGCACCGCCCCGCCAGGAAGTTCCTGAAGGCCCAGGTACGGGGCAGAGGGGCCGCGGTCAGGCCCTGGTCAGAGACCCTGGTCGTTCCAGGCCTGGGCTCAGGGACAACTACATCCCCAGGTGCTGCCCCCGTTGCGGGATGTGAGGACCCGGCCCGAGGTGGGGGAGCTGTTGCGAAACAAGCTGGTTCGCCTCATGACGCACCTGGACACCGACGTGAAGAGGGTGGCAGCCGAGTTCCTGTTTGTCCTGTGCTCTGAGAGCGGTGAGTCGGGGGGCCAGCCCCTCGCCTACCCCTCCCCAGCCACGTTTGCACACTGACCTGTGCCCTGCCCTTCAGTGCCCCGATTCATCAAGTACACAGGCTACGGGAATGCTGCCGGCCTCCTGGCTGCTAGGGGCCTCATGGCAGGGGGCCGGCCTGAGGGCCAGTACTCGGAGGACGAGGACACGGACACAGACGAGTACAAGGAAGCCAAGGCCAGGTGTGTGCCCCCCACATCCTCGGGCTGCCCTCACTCGGCCCCCATTCCTATTCCCACACCCATTTGGGCCCGTAGGGTGGGCAGGACAGGGTGACCAGCAGGTAAAACCTTATAGAATCAGGCTGCTGTTCCCAAGTGACACGTATTCTGACATCAGGGTGTTTTGTTGAGAACACCGGCTGAAGGGGGCCGAGTAGTGCCGGGGACCAGGTGGTCCAGACGGCAGGAGCTGGTTACCTGCTGCTCCAGGAGGGAGGGCTTTTCTGCAGTTGCCTCGCCTTCCCCGCACCCAGGAAAATGGGTTTCTTGCCATTACAAGCCCAAGCAGGAAGATAAGGAACTCCACTCACCCCACACAGCCTTCTTTTGTCCTGCAAAGTCACTGATGCGTTCCCCATGCTCCCTCTCTTGTGAAACAGCATAAACCCAGTGACTGGAAGGGTAGAGGAAAAGCCTCCCAACCCCATGGAGGGCATGACAGAGGAGCAGAAAGAGCATGAGGCCATGAAGCTGGTGAACATGTTTGACAAGCTCTCCAGGTATGTGGCCTGGCAGGAGGGGCCCAGCGCTGGGACAAAGGAGAAGGACCCACGTCCTGTCTTGCGAGCCGCAGGAAGTGGGATCAGAGTGGGGGTTAGGTTCTGGCAGGGCTGCGTTACTAATGTTTGAAATCACCTGTCTTGGAGGAAATTCTCTAGCCAGGGGTTAGGGCTGAGGTCAGTATTAGGTCCATCTTTACAGCTGATGAAAACTGAGGCCCAGAGAAATTAAGGTCTCAGAGCTTAGGTAGCAGTCAGGATTTAGGCCTGACTGAAACAGTTCCCACCCAGGCTTCCCCAGTAAACAGGAGCAGCTTGGTGGAACAGAAGGTCGCAGCCAGGGGTGAGCAGGACCCCTGCCCTTCCCTTCCACGCCTTTTCCCCTCAGGCACAGAGTCATCCAGCCCATGGGGATGAGTCCCCGGGGTCAGCTCACATCCCTGCAGGATGCCATGTGCGAGACCATGGAGGGACAGCTCTCCTCGGACCCTGACTCGGACCCTGACTGAGAACGGCTGCTCTTCCGCTGCCCTTCAGAACTGGTGCTGCTTCCAGAGGAGTCCTGGGGGCCAGGACCTGGGGAAGCCACATCCCTCCCTCCAACTCGGAGACCCTTTTCTCTTTACTCCCACACTTCTATTCGTGATTTGCCTTTGGTCCATTTTCTTCTCTTTAGGGCTGCGAGGGTCTTGTCCTATGAACTCTGGGAACTCAGCCTTGCTTTCCGCAAATGAAGTGGTTTCTTTTATGTGTGCCTGAGGGCAGGGCTTAACTGAAGGCAGAAATGTACATGGGTTTGGGAGGGCGGGGGCTGAGTGAGACACAGCACATCCACAGCTGGCATGCAGGCCCAGAGCTGGTGTTGGGCAAGCACCACATTTCACAGGGGAAAGAACCTGCTGGAACTTTATATGCTAATGCCAGAAACACACAAGGTAGGATCTGCTGTTTTTGTCCCCACTGAGTGCACGGCTGGCAGCCTCTTGCATTCTCGGTCCTGGCTCAGTGCCCAAGTTCTCTGGTTGTGACAGTTGGGTCTCAATCCTTCCCACTGGTTTCAACCATAAATACATGAAGGAAAATGTCTCTCCTGAAACCATAAGTCTAGATTTCTGTCATGCACCACAGAGCTTCACAGAAACATTATTCTGGAATAAAGAGTTCCAGGCAGGGATGTTTGTGTGTGAATACATGTGCAAGATACCAAGTAAAGGCACGTTAAGCAGAAATAGAATCATGTTTTTCTTAAATTCAGCACTTTTCCCAGGTGCGTATGCGTGTCTTGTTCTTTTTTTTTTTTTTTTTTGCTGTACGCAGGCCTCTCATTGTTGTGGCCTCTCCCGTTGCGGAGCACAGGCTCCGGACGCGCAGGCTCAGTGGCCACGGCTCACGGGCCCAGCCGCTGCGCGGCATGTGGGATCTTCCCGGACCGGGGCACGAACCCGTGTCCCCTGCATCGGCAGGCGGACTCTCGACCACTTTGCCACCAGGGAAGCCCGCATGTCTTGTTCTTGAAGAGTGAGGCCACCAGGTCTCCTGAGGAGTCTGTCGGTGAGATCTGCTCCAGCCCAGGGGCCCAGTGGGGAAGACAAATGCCAGGAAGGAGAAAGCACTGGGGGCAGGGTTGGGGCAACCCCAGAAGAGGCCTGTACAGAAGCAGGGAGACCACAGTATGTTCTGCCCAAACAGCAGTGTGGCCTGAGCACAGGTCAGGGAGCTGGGCGAGGTTTCCAAATGAGTACTGCCTTCTGTCTTAGAGGTTAATTCTAGCAGCATTACTGGAAGAAGGCCTGATGGGGGCGAGGAGAAACAGGGAGACAGGAAGCTGCTGGAATGGTCTGGAACAGATGAGTTTCTGGGGGTTGATGTGAAAGGCATCAGGGTCGAGTGAACAGGATGGGATGACCTTCATGAGGGGTGCTGGGTGCTCTGAAAGTCCCGTGGACTTGAGCTGGAAGAGGGCACTATGCCCATCTCCGAGATGAATCAGGGACAAATGTTCTCAGTCCTCGGGTTGTTTCAGTAGAGGAGAGACACGCACACACCCCCAAGCTCCCCTTTCCACGTTCATCTTCCCTTTCAGGAGACAAAAATGAAGGGATGCCCAGTTTCTCTATTAGTTTACTTCATGCCAGAAATGAAGGACAATCTCTAAAAATAAACCTACTAAAGAGGCCACCGCGCAAGAAAACCCTAGTGCATTACCTGGGACCCAGGCCCACACTTGGGGTGTGACTGGGGCTGCTCGACCCAAGTGGACAGATGCTAAACCTGCCCTTCAGATGGAGTCCAGTCTGGGGTTCCAGGTTGTCTGAGTCCAAGAGGTTGACCATCAGAAGAACGCTTGTGGCATTAAGAGCTTCAGCAAAAAGTCAGGCCAGGCAGCTCCTGCACATCTGTGGCTGGGGTGGCCCCGAGTGCACAGACTCATGACCTGGGAAGACACTCCAGGGGCAGCCTCAGGTCGCATGTTCTGGTTCAGCCAAAATTTGTAAGCGTGCCCGAGCTGTTCTTCAGGCAGAGGGCTCGTCAGAAGTGGGCAGTGGCTCCCGTGTAGCCCTTTCTGGCGTGAGGAGCAGCCCTCACTCTCCTAATTTGTCCCAACCATCAAGCTGGAGCACAAAGGAGAGAGGAAACTGGTTATCTGAAAACATACCTGGGCACATCTCAGGGCCTGGAATTGAATTATTTCCTAAAACGGAAGCTTTTCTGTCCGCAAATGCTGCTGTTCAACCAAGTTAAGACGATGCCAGCAGGGCTGGGCAAAACTGGGCGGCTAAATGGAGGGCTTCGCTTAAGTAACCAGGCGAGATGTACTCACGTACGCTCACTGTTTGGAAAAGTAATCCAGCTTAGACTTCAGCTCATCCCTTAGTGTTTATTCTTGGACAGCAACTCTTTTAAAATAAGTAAACCCCTAAAATCGTAACTTTACACAAATTTCTGTGGAACTAGAAAATAGCACAGGTCAAATCCTATAGGACTATAATTCTAAACGTCTATAGAGGCTACTTGACTTTGTCTTGCTGTTATATGGAAGTAGGAAGTCAGCCACCCAAGGCTCCTGTGTAAGCTGCCAGGCGGATCTGACCAAGATCTCTACTCCCCTGTGAGCAAGGCATCTGCTACGGTTCCTCTCGAGGTGTAAAGTGTAAGCATCCGTATTAGCCGGACTCTGCTTCCATTAAGCGACCCAGCAACGTGACTTTAACATTTGATGGTCTTTATTTCCTCCGTATAATGAGATGAGAAATGGCACCGTCCTACATCTTATCCCTAAGAGCCAAACTCTGGATTGAAAGGCAATGATGTCTAATATCATGAAAACAATATAACTGCAAAGTCTTATATCTTTAAAAAGCCTCATATTCTTCTTGCTTTGGTTCAAATTGGTAAGAAATCAGGCTGTAGCCAGAGGCTGGGGGCTTTTGCCAGTGGAGGTGAGAGGAAAGGGCTGACTCATGGCCCTGAGTCCTGAAGCAGCCACAGCCAGAAGGTGAGAGGTTTCCCGAGATGGCAAGAATATAACTTACAGCATTCTAGTGAAGTCCACTTCCAGCAGTGTTAAACCTGGCTGTCATCATAAATAATCCTCTTTGAGACAACTGGACTTAAAATGCTTAATGCTGCCCCCTGTAGAAAAGAACCCCTCACATCAAGGCTACACGTGCTAACTGATTCTCATGGGAAACTGCATCTTCTGTAACCTCACTTGTTTATAGGAGGTTTGACATCTGGAGAGATCAAGGCTCTCTGACTTTCTACGCTCAGCAGATGATACGTCAACTCCTCTCACTCTGATTATCTCCTAAAAGCATCATCCCACACAGGTTCAGAGAACTTCAGAATCACATCTTATCCTGGAGTGCTCCTTCAGTTCAGGGTACAAAGACAGCTGAAGTGTGACGACTGCAGAACGACAGCCCTGTCTGCCTAGACCCTCATCTCCACTCTGCCACTCAGCAGGAACGAAGCATCAGTTTCTTCATCTCTAAACAGAGGTATTAAGAATCACAGCACCCGATTCATAAGCACATAGATGGCGCCAAACAGCGCCTGGTACAGGGTTAACAGCAATATTACCTATTACTGTTACTGTTTTAGCCAAAGAGGGCGCCACTCCAGGTTGACCAGACCCCAGAGTAGAAGAGATGGCCCCTCCCGTGACTCTCAGCAGTCCCTACCTTTCCAGTTTCCCGCTGGATGAGGTCCCGCATCTCCTCCGTCCAGCCCAGAAGCTCCACCAGCCTTTTCACACCGTGAACCACGTCCCCCAGCTGGACCACATCCCTGCCCCGAGGATGCCTAGCCAAGGACCCCACCAAGTCCCGGTTGATGAGCAGTCGGGGCACCGAGCTCCTCACGGCCTCAGACAAGCTGGCGAAAGGTTCCACCTGAAAAATTGCCCAAACGTGAGGAGCACAGTGCCCGCCCTCCCAAGCCCTCGGGACCTTTCTGCCACAGCCCCTGCAGCCTCGGAGGGACAGCACAGACTGACAGTGAGACCTTGGATATGGAGAAAACCCAGCATCCGTTTCATTTCTTCAGTAGCACTCCCACCGCTGGGTCTCGATGCCCTTGTTCCCCCACCCCAGCCTGCCTCTCATCCACGCCCCCTTTCTCTTCCGACATCTCCTGGGTCCTGTGGGTCTCCCTGCTAAAGTTCATGCACACCACCTTACCTGCCCTCCTCATCCACACTCACCAGTGACATGACAGCTCGTCTATCTGGTCTCGCTCCCTGAGAGCAAGGGCCCGGCCCCTCACAGAGGGGCCACCACTGAGGGGGTCCTGACACACACACTGCCACAGGGCCTGGCACACAGCAGGCAGGTTCACTGAAGAAACACACAGCTCTGGGCCTCTGACTGGCTGGGGCCCCAGGCACAGGTCTTTCTGGCCCCTCTGCCCCTTGGTGCCTGCATCCAATCAGGCGCAGCCCATTTCAGGGTCTCATCACGTCCTTTAGAAGTCTCCTGAGCTTCAAATCCGGAGGCATCTCCCAGGCCCCTCAAACACACGTGTGCAGGACTGCACTCAGCATCCCTGATCCAGATTCCCCTCCCCAGCAAAGGCCCTGACCCCCACGAAGAGACAGACACCTCTCTCTTCGGTCCTCAAAGTGACGCCAGGCTCCGAGTCCAGCCGTTCCCTCTCTGCCGTCTCTCATAGCCCCGCAGTCTGACTGTGCTCAGCCTCCTGGACATCTGCTCACTTCAGTCCCTGTCCCCAAGTCTCTCTGATCCCGAGGATGACCAGCTACATCCCTGGTTTCACTGCCTCTACACAAGGTCGGTCTCTGTGATACGACCTGGGAGACCTGCTCCCGCCTCACGTCTCCCACACCCCTTCCCCTTGCGCACTGTGCCCACCTGCACTCTGGATACCTCCAACGCTGAGCATCCTCCCTGCTCCCCATTCTAAGCCTGGAACACCTCTGCCTCCTCGCATGTTGAATCCACTCATCTTCCAGAGGTGTGGCCCCAGAGCGTCTGTCCCACCAGCCCCACCTCCTCTGCCTCGTCCCGCCAGCCTCCTCCCCACATGTCTGTGCACCGCAAGGCCTGCTGACAAACCTCCAGAGAGGTCCCAAGGATGAGCAGCAGGTCTGCCATGGGGAAGTCAGCCAGATGCAGCAGGAACCTGTGGGGCAGCATCTCCCCAAAGAATACGATGTCGGGCTTCACAACGCCAGTGCAGACCGGGCAGCGTGGGACCGTGTCCACCATCACGTCGGCCTGGGGTGACACAGAGAGAAAGGGGGCCCAAGGAAGCTGTCACAACACACTTTAAACGGAAAAGGCAAAACCAGCTTCTTATTGAGAAACTGTCAAGCGTTCCACAGCTGAGACAGTAGTACAGTGAAGCCCCCTGTCTATAATGAACCCAGCTTCAGCAATTACTGACACTCTGCCAGTTTCATATAGCACCCCAGAGTTTGGGGAGTATTTGAAAGCAGATCATGGACACCACACGATATCCAACGCACTGAACACTACGCTCTGCACCTGGGGTGCTTATCAGAGATATGCAGGTGCTGAGGAGACACAGCTGAACTTGGAACAATACAGGGGTCAGGGGCACCAACCCTCCGCACAAGTGAAAATCTATACGGAACTTAGAGTTAGTTAACCCCCTGTACAGATGGTTCCTCTGTATCTGTGGTTCAACCAACCATGGATCAAGTAGTCCTGGAGTACACATTTATTGAAAAAAATCCACATATGAGTGGACCCACACAGTTCAAACCCGTGTTCAAAGGTCAACTGTACTGATTATATAGTCCTCAGAAGTACTCTGTAGGCATTTGGCCAACAACAGGCATTATTCAATTTGTCCCTGATTTTAGCTGAAGTGATCCTGACATCATCACCTTAGCCCTGAAGACATTCAGGTCGGCTTCAACTCACTGGCTGCAGTTATGAGTCACAACATTTTCCACAGACTTCCTCCTTGCAGGCCAAGGTGAAGCAGATGTAAGCTATTATTATATCCTGCTACACTTGGATTCATGCTTGGGCTAGACATTAGAGGAGGAAACTAAGGAAAAAGACACCTGGCTTCTAAGATAAACCTTTACAGCTAATGGGATTTGTTTTTGCAGGCAGAACCCAGTAAGGAGCAGCAGAAACAACAGACAAAAGAGATGGGCTGGTCAACGACTTCAGATATTCGCAGATACAGATTAGAAACTATATTATGGGTAAATTTTTAAAAAGACAGGCTTGAAATATCTATTGGAGATAGAAAGCTTACAAAATAATGTCGTGGATTTGAAAAAGAACCAGATAGAACTTCCAGTAATAAAAAGTAGAGTATCGAAAATTAAAGCTCAGTGGAAGGGCTTTATCCTCTATGACAGAACAGAATATTGATAAACTGGAAAGTAGATCAGGAGAACTCAGAATGCAGCACAAAGAGGAGCAGGATGGGTGTAGAAAAGAGCCGCCAAGGGCTGCGGACAGTGTGAACCAGTCTCAGAGGTGTTTCACCCAAGGTCCACACAGAGAGGACACGACATGGTGGGGCAGTCACTGTCTGAAGGGATCATGACTGAAGATTTTTCAGCAAAAATGAAAGATATCAAACCTCAGATTCAGAAAGCTCTACAATTTTTAAGCAGAATAAACAAAAGGAAATCCATACGGAGACAAACCATAGTAAAGTGCAAAACTCCAAAGAGAAAAGTTTTTTAAAATATGCAGAGAATAGATAGCAACAGACTGATTCTAAAGTTGATATGGAAAGCAAAAGACTCAGAATAGCCAACACAATCTGGAAGAAGATGATCGATGAAAGAAAAATATGGTAAGTCAGGCTTCATTAAAATTAAAGACTTCTCCTCTGTGAAAGACAATAAGAGGATGAGACGACAAGTCACAGACGGGGAGAAAATATGCAAAAGACACATCTGATAAAGAACAATAAGAAAATGGGCAACCCAGTTAAAAACTGAGCCCAAGACCTCACCAAAGAAGATATACAGATGGTAAATGAGCATATGAAGCAAGTTCAACATCATATGCCACTAGGAAATTGCAAACTAAACAATGATATTCCACTACACACCTATTAAGAACGGCCAGAATCAGAACACTGACAACACCAAGTGCTTATGAGGATGTGGAGCAACAGGAACTCACATTCACTGCCGCTGGGAATGCAAAATGGGGCAGCCCCTTGGGAAGACACAAACTAAACACAGTCTTACCATAGCATTCAGCAATCACGCTCCTTGGTATTTACCCAGAGGAACTTATGTCCACATAAAAACCTGCACATGGATGTTTATAGCAACTTTATTCATAATTGCCAAAGCAATCAAGATGTCCTTTAGTAGGTGAATGGATAAACAAACTGTGTTACATCCAGCAAATGGAATATTAGCCTAAAAAAAAAAAAGTGCTTATCAGGCCATGAAAAGACATGGAGGAACCTTAAATACATAATGCTAAGTGAAAGAAGCCAGTGAGAAAAGGCTGCATATTGTATGATTTCAACTCTATGACATTCTGGAAAGGGCAAAACTATGGAGACAACAAAAAGATCCGTGATTGCCAACCTAAATGTCCATCAACAGAGGAATGGATAAAGAAGATGTAGTACATATACACAATGGAATATTACTCAGCCATAAAAAATAACAAAATAATGCCATTTGCAGCAACATGGATGGACCTAGAGATTACCATACTAAGTGAAGGAAGTCAGACAGAGAAAGACATATATATGATATCACTCATATGTGGAATCTAATTTTTTTTAATGATACAAATGAACTTATTTACAAAACAGAAACAGACTCACAGATTTCAAAAACAAACTTATGGTTACCAAAGGGGAAACGTGGTAGGGAGGGATAAATTAGGAGCCTGGGATTAACATATATACACTACTATATACCAACAAGGACCTACTGTATAACACAGGAAACTCTACTCAATATTCTGTAATAACCTATACGGGAAAAGAATCTGAAAAAGAATGAATATATGTATATGTATAACTGAATCACTTTGCTGTACACCTGAAACTAACACAACACTGTAAATCAACTACACTCCAATAGAATTTTTTTAAAAATCAGTGGTTGCTAGGGGTTGGGGGCAGGAAGGGAATAGGGTTGACTGATTAGTGGATACAGGGTTTTCCTTTGGGGTGATGAAAATATTTTGGAATTAGATAGAGGTGGCGGTTGCACAACACAGTGAATGTACTAAATACCAATAGACGGTACACTTTAAAATGGTTAATTTTATGCTATGTGAATTTCACCTCAATAAAAAATAAAAGACAGGATCCTGTGCCATGTTGATATTTCAGAATTTCATCTTTATTTAAGATTTTCCACCCTATCTTACTCTACTTTAAAAAACCCATTCTAGGGACTTCCCCAGTGGTCCAGTGGTTAAGAATCCACCTTCCGCAAGGATATACAACGGAGAAAAGACAGTCTCTTCAATAAGCGGTGCTGGGAAAACTGGACAGCTACATGTAAAAGAATGAAATTAGAACACTCCCTAACACCATACACAAAAATAAACTCATGGGGCTTCCCTGGTGGCGCAGTGGTTGAGAATCTGCCTGCCAATGCAGGGGACACGGGTTCGAGCCCTGGTCTGGGAGGATCCCATATGCCACGGAGCAACTAGGCCCGTGAGCCACAACTACTGAGCCTGCGTGTCTGGAGCCCGTGCTCCGCAACAAGAGAGGCCGCTGTAGTGAGAGGCCCGCGCACCGCGATGAAGAGTGACCCCCACTTGCCACAACTAGAGACAGCCTTCACACAGAAACGAAGACCCAACGCAGCAAAAATAAATAATTAATAAACTCCTACCCCAACATCTAAAAAAAAAAAAAAACTATTAAAAAAAACCAACTGTATATAAATAAATAAATAAACTCAAAATGGATTAAAGACCTAAATGTAAGACCGGACACTATAAAACTCTTAGAGGAAAACATAGGAAGAACACTCTTTGACATAAATCACAGCAAGATCTTTTTTGACCCACCTCCTAGAGTAATGGAAACAAAAACAAAAATAAACAAATGGGACCTAATGAAACTTAAAAGCTTTTGCACAGCAAAGGAAACCATAAACAAGATGAAAAAACAACCCTCAGAATTGAAGAGAATATTTGCAAATGAATCAACAGACAAAGGATTAATCTCCAAAATATACAAAGAGCTCATGCAACTCAATATCAAAAAAACAAACAACCCAATCCAAAAATGGGCGGAAGACCTAATCTAAATATACATTTCTCCAAAGAAGACATACAGATGGCCAAGAGGCACGTGAAAAGATGCTCAACATCACTAATTATGAGAGAAGTGCAAATCAAAACTACAAGGAGGTATCACCTCACACTAGTCAGAATGGCCATCATGAAAAAATCTACAAACAGGGCTTCCCTGGTGGCGCAGTGGTTGAGAGTCCGCCTGCCGATGCAGGGGACACGGGTTCGTGCCCCGGTCCGGGAAGATCCCACATGCCGCGGAGCGGCTGGGCCTGTAAGCCATGGCTGCTGAGCCTGCGTGTCCGGAGCCTGTGCTCCGCAACGGGAGAGGCCACGACAGTGAGAGGCCCGCGTACCGCAAAAAAAAAAAAAAAAAAAAAAGAAACAAAAAAAACCCATTCTAGGATAAAGATGTGGTGTATATAGATATATACAATGGAATATTACTCAGCCATTTAAAAGACTGAAATAATGCCATTTGCAGCCACATGGATGGACCTAGAGATTATCATACTAAGCAAAGTAAGTCAGAAAGAGAAAGACAAATATCATAGGATATCACTTATACGTGGAATCTAAAATACCACACAAATGAACATATCTACGAAACAGAAACAGACTCACAGAGAAAGAGAACAGACTTGTGGTTGCCAAGGGGTAGGGAGGTGTGGGAGGGATGGATTGGGAGTGTGGGATTAGCAAATGCAAACTATTATATATAGGATGGATAAACTACAAGGGCCTACAGTATAGCACAGGGAACTATATTCAATATCCTGTGATAAACCATAATGGAAAAGAATGTGAAAAAGAATATATATATGTATAACTGGTCACTCTGCTGTACAGCAGAAATTAAACACAACATTGTGAATCAACTATACTTCAATAAAATTAAAAAAAAAAAATTCTATTCCCAAATATTCCCAGAAGTACACAGAGGTGTAAACATGGGTATCATTACTGTATTATTTTTAATAGTAAAAATCACAAACATCATAATATATCCCACAACAGGTGAATTGCTAAATGGAATGCTCTATAGTTACTAAAAACAGTAAGTAGAGCTGTAGTTATTGACACAAAATATCCATGAAATTTTGCTCAGTGACAAAGCATGTTGCACATTAATCTTAATGACCCCATTAATGAAAAAAAATTGTAACTGTGTGTGGGTGTAAGTACCCAGAAGTGTGCATGTATGTTTGTATATACATATCTTTCTTTTTTTAAGGCCTGGAACATTATACACCAAACTGTTAAAAGTGGGCTACAGGAACTGGATGAAGGCAGATTCATTTTTCCCTATATATTTCTCTATTGCCTTATTTTTTTTTTAATCTGAAAAGATCCTATGGCCCAATAAGTTTATATTTACAGGTACTGGGAGTTAGGACTTGCACATTTTTAAAAAACTGAAGTACAGCTGGTTTACGATATTGTGTTAGTTTCAGGTGTACAGCAAAGGGATTCAGTTATACATGTGTATATATATGTATGTATACATATTCTTTTTTTATTCTTTTCCCTTATAGGTTATTAAAGCTATTGAATGTATAGTTCCCTATGCTATACCGTAAATCTTTGTTGTTTGTATTGCCTTAATTTTTTACAAGTACATATTAAAAATATTTTCCTAGTATTACTGTTCTGTTGTCCTTCCGACATGATGCTTATGCAACACCGCTTCTCCAGCTTACTCCCAGTGAGAAAGGCAGAAGGGAGAGAACTGTCAGTGTGACAACTCACCCAAAAGTCCTCCCCTGCGAAGGGTCTTCGGCAGACGGTGCAGGTGGCAGAGGCAAAGGATCCATGAGCTTCAACGAGCTTTGAGGCAGGGATGCCAGACGCTGAAATTCAAACCAAAGCTAAGTGCTGCTGCCCCCAGCTTGGGCGGAAGCCCCTTAGTGTAACCTCTGGGCTGAGCAGGCCCTCCAGGAGTCACCGCCCTTGGTGGAAGCCCGACGGCCCCGCCTCTGTCACCTACAAACGACACCCACTGATCAGAATAACCTCAGGGGTGAGGCTCCAACATGGAGCCGAATCACAGTTAAAACAAAGCCTGTGAAAACACAGTAGAAAAAACATTTAAGTCCAGATAAAAGTACACCCAATACTAAGAAAAACATTTTCTATGCTACAGACACCTAGTAAAAGTGAGAAAATATTATAAATACATTTCCAAAAACCTGTAGAAAAACAGACAAAAGGTAACTTATCATGAAGTTTTTGTTATCACCGTCAGCTCTGGAAGACTGTAGGTACACAGACCTGGTCCTAGCTGCAGTGGTTTCCCACTGTCCTCACTGTACATACGCCGAAGCTCACAGCCACACACTCCCGCCTTCCCACAAGGCCTGCCCTGCTGCAACTCCAGGAGAGAGACTGTCCCCATGGGGTATTCACTGCTGCCTATGTGGTTCCAAGCTGTAGAGTCCTTCTAGCAAAGAAACATTTTCCTGGAGTCGAGATAACTCCATTTTTCGAATCACAACACACCCACAGCCTGGCTGAGCTGCCGCTGGCTTGCTGAGAGTTGCCTGTCAGCACCTGTCAGCGTCACTGCACGTAAGAAGAGGCCCTGGCAACTGCTTCTCTAGGGTGCACGGCCAGGGGTCTGTATGACAGTATGACCCATGAATCACTGGTTGTGGCCGCCACCTAGACAGTCAAGAAATCACCACACACTGAGTTTGATGAACTTAAGGAATTATGAGTGATTTCTCTGTGTGACAATATCATGGTTGTGTTTTAAAAGTCTTTATCTTCTAAAGATATCCATTGCTAGATTTATGTATTAAATTTATGATGAGAGGGATCTGCTTCAAAATAGTTGGGGGTGAGAGAGAGGTGGGGTAGGACACAGATTAAACAGGACTAGCCATGATGAGGTGATGAGGACATGAGGATTCATTACATTCTTCTCTTCATTTTTGTGTGCTCGGAAAATCCCATAATGAAAACTTTAAAAAAGAAATCATTAGGGGACTTCACTTGTGGTCCAGTGGTTAAGAATCCGCCTTCCAATGCAGAGGACATGGGTTTGATCCCCGGTCGGGGACCGAATATCCCACATGCCGCAGGGCAACTAAGCCCACGTGCCACGACTAGAGAGCCAGTGTACCGCAACTACTGAGGCCACGTGCTCTGGAGCCCGTGTGCCACAACTAGAGAGAAGCCCACGCACCGCAACAAAGATCCTGTGTGCCACAACTAAGACCTGATGCAGCCAAATAAATAAATAAATAAATATTTTAAAATATATACATATAAAAAGAAAAGAAATCAACGGATCAGAAGCTCCCAATGTCAACTTTAGTTCTATCCCAAACTCACAGCCCAGAAAATGGGTCCACCAATGAGGTCCCAACAGTGATACTTAAACACACAGAGGACATTTTTGGGGGGGACAAAGGCAAAACTTTTTGGCTCAAAATCAGTCACAAGGATGGGGAATAAGCACTGGGCCTCAGCCCTACCCAGAAACAGGCACCTGAGCCTTCCCTGCAGGAGTGAGAAGATGTGAGACAGGACGGAGGTCTCACCTCTCTCAAGCCCATCGATGTTCTGTGTGTAGAGCCGCAGAAGCAGCCCCTTGTCATGGAGCAGTCGCAGGAAGTAGTGAGTGGCATTAGGCCTATAGTTCCCAGGGTACAGCTCCTTGGCAAAAGTGAAAAACGGCTTGGGATCGCGAAAGAAAAATGAGAGCTCAAAAATGGCCTCGGGGTAGGGGATCTTGTACTGCTGGAGGTTGCTGTAGTATCCGGTCCCTGGAGATCTGCAGAGAGAAGCAAGAGGCTCTGAGCCCTTCAGGAGAGAGCCCCAGGCAGCCAGGGAGGTGCATGGGGACTGCACGGCACCTGAAGTCTGGGACGCCGCTGGGTGTGCTGATGCCGGCCCCCACCATGACCACCACCCTCTGGCAGGCTCTGGTTTTAATCAGCTCAGCAATGTCCTGCAGGAGAAACTTCTGACTGTGGCCTCCACTTCCAGAGACACTTGAGGCACCGGCAGAAAAAGATATGGGCCTTCCTCCACCTGCAACACTGACAGGAAAAGGAGAGCAGTCACGTAACCGATGATAATCCAGTTCATGCTAGCAAGAATGAGCCATGTCTCCCCTCCCCAACCCCACCACTGAGAATGACCGCACACTTCCTTCCTGCCCCCCAAACGACCACCTTTCTCACCATGGATAAAATACAAACTCAGAAATCAAGGCGTATTTCAGGTTAATAGCAACTGTGCAAATAAGGAAAGTATCATTTCACAATTCCTGTTATCAAAGGCTAGTGCTGAAGGCTCAAGCTAGAGCCAAGGGCATCCCTTTGTGGGGTCTCTGGGGATACTCTCTGCAGAGCCATACACCCTAACATACCTGGGACGTGACAAATACTCAGTGACATTTAAAGAAAGTTAAACATCTCAGACTTTACACCAAATATTACCAGGATGATAAGTGGGTTCAAGAGACCATTCCAAAAACAAACATTCATATCCTAACAGTGAGCGATCCAAACTGCTGCAGAAACTTCAACGTCCGCAACTACTCAGGAGGCTGCTCATGTTACATGGCAGCCAAACAAGTCACAGAACCCAGGCAAGGCAGTGGGCAGACTGGACCTCGGGGTCTCCCCGCAAAACTCCAGAGACCAGGAGCTGAGACGCTCTCAACAAGTTTAACGGTCAGGGGTGAGGTGCTCTTCCACACACAAAAAGAGCAAGACACACAATAAACAAGTCACAGGCTTCGGAGAGGCATCAGGACTCAGTAAGTGACTCCAAACCCAGGAAAGCACCCGGAAGAAGACGAGGGCAACACAGACAGCACAGAGCCTGGAGCGACACCTGAAAAACGTTCCACTGAAGCAAGTCTGCAGCCACTGGGGGCGCGCAGGCTAGAGACGAGTGCGGGCCTGAAGGCCTTCTGGGTTTACTGATCTGCTCTCGGGGCCCTCATCTGGCAGCTGCCTGAGCTGCACAACTTCATCACCGCCTGGCATCACTCTGGCAGCTCACCCAGAGTTCAAGACGGCCAGCCCCACCACACAGGGCACCTTCCTCACACCCCAAGGGCTGGCAGCTACCACACCCATCCTCCAGGAGAAGGGCCTGATGACCCGCCTCCAGGACATCGCCCTCCACCCTGACAGGAAAAGAGATTAAACCAACTGAAAGGACAGCCCTCCCCAAATGACTGATAAATCTAAAGTGAATACAGACATAAAAACAGGAAACAGTATTTATTTTACTCATTTGTGATACAAGCAAGAAATAGGCACGCTAGAAGCACATCTTTACATACAGGTCAGGACAACCCAGAGCTTATCTTCCAGGAGTGCGACCCTAACTCACTCCCTTGTTTGCTCTGTCTTTGGTTTTTCTCTTGTTCCTGAAAAATCTGCACAGACCCACCCGCTTACACACGGCTGGTGAGGTTTGCCCAGACGCCCTCTGCCAGCCAGAGCACCCTAACATCTTAGCACAACACACCCCGCCCCAGTGATGGCTTCAACCCCGCTACTCCCTCTCACAGACCCCTCCTCTCCTGGTTCTCGTATACACCCCAAACCCAGCTCCTTTGCCTGAAAAGCCCTTTTTCCACCTCAGCGTGTCCAGAGTCTCCCAGAGTCAAGGCCACCTCCTTCATGAAGCCACTGATGAACCCGGTGAGAAGTCACTTCGCCCTCCTCTGAAAGGTGACAGTGCTGGCTCCCCCTCCTCCCTTTAGGGTGCCTGTCACCCCTTCCCTTCCTGCACTCTCACACTCCACTCTGGGGTAAATGACAGTGCAACTCAGGGGCTTGCTGGCCACTCAGTCCATTTGTGATGCCTCTCCTGACACACAAAGCATCATCTTGGTTTTCCAAAGTACAGACCTCAGAAAGGTGTGTGATGAGAAAGAGGAACGTGGCAAGGGGAGGCAGGGCCGAGGGCACCAAAAGGAGAGGCACAGCCCTAGCTCACTGCCTGTCTCACCAAGTCGCTCAAGCACCCTGAGCCTCAGCTGCCGAAGCTAAAAGCAAGGGAGCCAGAGACGATTCCTACAGTCTTTTGAAAAAAATCCATAGCTGTAAACCTCCCAGCAGAAAGTACAGGAAATAGATGCAGCAGGGAAAACAATGCTTCCGCACTCCTCCCCAGGCTCTTGCAGAGAGGCCCCTAGATTCTGAAGAAAGTTCTGCTGCATCAAAGACTTGCATAAAATCACCTGTGAAGGCAGCTCTTCTGAGTGCAAAAGTCAATGAAATCTCCAAAGAGGGTTTTCCGATGAAAACCAGTCAGATGGCTAGGAAGGAAAGAGAAGGTTCTGGTTCCAACCACAGCTATTAAATGCCCCCCTGCACACAGCATCAACAACATCTATTCACCTAAGGTCCTCACCCAAACATTTACTGAGCTCCTCCTAAATGCAAATTATTATGAGAAATGCAAAAGGAATGAGAGGGAAGTTGTGATACTGTGATTTATAATAAATATATATTTTGGTCTCTGTCCCAGAACTCTCTGAATTTCCTAAGAGCAACGGGAGCATCTTTCGTTACAATATTTGGCCTTTTGGCCTCAGTTCCTAAAATCCCTTCAGAGCCGTGAAGGTGAAATGGGTGTCTTGTTATTCATAACAAGTCTCTTCCCACCACTACTGGGTTTATGGTAAGAGGTGACTACTGGAAATCCCCTAAGGATGGGGATATGGTTGCCAGGGGGACCGACCACGATTAGAGGGTTGGAGCCTCCATGAAAACCCAAAAGGAGGGGGTTCAGAGAGCTGCCAGGTTGGTGAACCAGAAAGCTTCCACGGGCCAGGCCCTAAACTCCGCAGGGACAGAAACTCCTGTATTGAGAACCCTTCCAAACCTCGCCCTATATACATATCTCTTCACCTGGCTGTTCATTCATATCCTTTAATATCCCTTATAATAAACCCGCGATCCAGTAAGTAAACTGGTTTCCTGAATTCTGTGAGCCGCTCTAGCAAGTGAATCCAACCAGAGGAGGGGGTCGTGGGAACCTCCGATTTGCAGTCAGTTCGTCAGAAGGACAGGTGAACCTGGATTGGCGGCTGAAGTGGTGTCAGTCTTGTGGGACTGAGCCCTTAACCTGTGGAAGCTGGTGCTATCTCCAGGCTGACAGAGTCAGAATTCAGTTAAATTTGACACCCCGTCGGTGTCTGTGGGAAAGCGGAGAGTTGCTTGCTGGTGTTGAAAAAATACCCATGTTGTAGAAGTCATTACCATTGTTGAGTGCCTACTTGCATGCAAGGTATTACTCAGGGTACTTGATGTGTATTTCTCATCTACATCAGTAAAACGTCTGTCGCTGAAAAACACCCGGCAGAATTTTGCCGAATGTCTAGAACATACTGAATGACTTAAAGTATATGCTACATGGAATGAGAGTTACTGGGAGTAGGGGTGCTCTGAGGGGCAAGCATGGGTGCTGCCTGGGAAACGGCAACAAAGGACAATTTCTTATAAGAGCCCTAAAAAGGCACAACTTCCAACTTGCAGACAGCCTGTGCAAACGGACTGCTCCTCGCAGGCACCCTCCAGCCTTCTGCTTGATGGTGGGAGCAGCGGGTGGGGAGAGTGGGAGCAGGGTTTACTGAATGATGGCGGTCTCCTGATCAGCACCTGGTGGCCCGGGTCACTGTTTAGCCATGCCCCACCCACACAACTGCCTGCAGATTCTGAAACTGGAATAAGCTCCATGGAGGCAACAGTTTGTCTGACCCCGGCTCCATCCTAGCATCTAGAACAGTCTGGTAGATAATGAGTCCAATTAAAAGTTTCTTGGATGAAAGAAAGACTCCTCCTTGGTATTTCTTTATGAAACTTCGATATTTTTGGTAGTTGTGTAAGAAGGCATTAAATGAACGTACCATTATTTACGTAAACACTTGCCCATTAGTGGGCATTTAAGTTAGTTTCCTAACTACTCTGATTAGCAACTATGGGCCTTAAGATTTTTCCACTTGTAGGTTCAGTTCCTAGACAAGAACTCAAAATGTGCAATTATTGTGTATGAACCTGTGAAGGCGTATGAACATACGCTGGTGGGAGTATTAACTGCACCACCTTTATGTGGGGCAATAAAATGTAGACGCAGGAGTTCCACTATTAGAAATTTATCCAAAAAGTGAGGTACAAACAAGGTTATTCAACACAGCATTATCTGTAATAACTAAAGATTAGAACCCATTTCAACAAGAGACTCGTTAAAGTATGAAACATCCATATAATGGAATTCTACAGATTAGTATAAAAGGCTCAGAAAACATTTGTTTAGAATGGAAGTAACTCCAAGACATGTTAAGTAAAAAAGAA
Organism: Grampus griseus; assembly: GCF_964374135.1. Lineage (NCBI taxonomy): Eukaryota > Metazoa > Chordata > Mammalia > Artiodactyla > Delphinidae > Grampus > Grampus griseus. The sequence goes on along the minus strand of NC_139002.1, from coordinate 110,461,736 downwards.
CAGGTACAGAATAGAATCTAACTAAAAAGGGGGCGGGATGTCAAGAATAAACAAGTAATGTTGCTTATACACGCCCAAAATACCCCGGGAAGAAACGAGAAACCAATGCCATGGGTGTCTCCGGAACACCCTTCAGGGCCGCGTGAGCAGGGACTTGCCATTTTCAGGTCCTCCAATCGTCCCGCCGACCACGCAGGGGGAAGCCTGACTCCCCCGCTCCCCGGAGCGGGTCAGTCTCCGCCCTGGGCCCCGCCCGCCACCCCCGCCGCCGCCGTCACCCGGAACAAACCAAGGCCGGCGGGTCCAGGGCCGCGCACCTCCCAGGCCCCAAAGCCTGAGGGCGGGAACAACCGAACAAGCCCACAGCGCCATGTTCCTCCAGAGCCCGCAGCGTCAGGCGCCCAGGGGTCACGTGCGCGCTCCGCCCCCGAGCACGCCCCACCCCCGAAAGTCCCTCCCCTGCAAGGCCTTATCACACCCTCGCGCTCTCTTTCCCCACCTCCAGCGCGCCCCGCCCCTCTCGGTTCACCCTCGCCCCGCCCCAGCGCGTCCTTACCACACCCTCGCGCTCTCTTTCCCCGTCCCCCAGCGCCCCGCTCCCGCAAGCCCTTACCACAGCCTCGCGCTCTCTTTCCCGGCCCCGGCAGCCCAGGTGGAGGTGGACGGAAGGTGGGGCCGGTTTCCTAGTCTGATGATCTCCCTCCTCTGGTACCCGAGACCAAACCAGGAACCTGCATTTCTCTACCCTCGCTCCCAGCTTTTTTCAATTGAGATGGCGATGATAACTAACACTTTGGGAGTGCTTTCTATGGACAGGCATCATATTTATACTTAGTCCTCGAAAGCCACTACTAGGAAGGTAGTATTGTTATCATCCCACTTGAATCGGGAACACTGGGTCACAAAGGCCGAGGCCACACAGCCAGTCGATGGCTGGTTCGACCCAGGCGCCCGTACTCTTCAACGCCAGAGTAGCACGGCCAGCTGCCAGGGGATTCCGGTACAAATCTTGAGGAGAACTCTGCCCGAAGGAAATAGGCACGGTTACCATGACAACCAGGAGCGCCCCACGTCGCGTATGGCGTTCCCGGCCTGCCCCGCGCGACGCGGCGCCGGAAGTGAGTGAGCATTTCTGGCAGCCCTACCCCGCGGCCTGGCCGTCCCCGCAGTACCGCTGTCCAGGCGTCTTCCTCCCGTCATGAAGGACGTACCCGGCTTCTTACAGCAGAGCCAGAGCTCCGGTCCCGGCCAGGCCGCCGTGTGGCACCGTCTGGAGGAGCTCTACACTAAGAAGTGAGCCCCGAGCCAAGGGGACCCGGGCGTTCTGGGATGGGAGAGCGACACGGAGTGGGTACGGGGGAGGCCCGGGACCTTGATGGACTGAGGGCGCTCAGACCCGTGTGGAGAGAGTGGGGACAGGCTAGACCGAGGAGGTGCGCTGAGGACCCCGGAAGGCAGGGCCGACGAGGGAGGGGGTGACATCCCACAAGGACCGAGGAGGAGAGCCATAGGCTGGGTTTTGGGATCTAGGGTTCACTGCCTTCCAGACCGAGGGGCTGTGACTGAGGCTTCGAAACTCCCCTTCCTTCTGGTCTTACGAAAACGGTTCAGGGCTCTGATTTTACCTCTTGATTCCAGTCAAACAAGCAAAACACCCTTTCGGGGTCAGGCTGCCATACATTTTGTATAACAGATACCGGTGTCTTGTACTTAGCTTTGTCATAGTGGCACTGTAGCTACAGTTATGTTTCTCGGCAGTCTGGAGCAGATAAACCAGAGGCCAGTGCAGTTTATTTTTTTTCCCCCTGTTGATTCTGCCTCAGGTTACACTGTGGGGTGCAACCACTTCTCCCCTCTCCCATGGCCCATACTTTTTATTGCATTTCATGTTGGGCTTTGTGCCCCTAGAGAGGTCTCAGTTTTGCTTAGAAACGGTGAATTTCAGAACAATTAAATTATCAGTTGCTGAGCAATAACCTCTTTTTAAATGAATCGAATGAGTTGCTGGCATTGGTTTAGTGATGTTCCATAGAAAAATACACCTCTTGTAATACCTCCCTGTTAACAACCCTGGCTTTTAGCATAGTGCCTCTCACATGGATATTCAGTATGTGTTGGTTTTTTTGTTTTTGTTTTTGTTTTGCGGTACGCGGGCCTCTCACTGCTGTGGCCTCTCCCGTTTCGGAGCACAGGCTCCGGACGCACAGGCTCAGCGGCCATGGCTCACGGGCCCAGCCGCTCCGCGGCATGTGGGATCCTCCCAGACCGGGGCACGAACCCGCGTCCCCTGCATCGGCAGGCAGACTCCCAACCACTGCACCACCGGGGAAGCCCTCAGTATGTGTTTTGATGATGTTCAGCAGCCTTCTGCTATTAGCAATTTTTGAGAGAAAATTCTTAGTTTTTGGCAAATAGTTGCATGTGTAGCACTTTGTATTTTTCAGAGCATTTTATCTGCACTCTTAGAAATTAGCCTTTGGTTTCAAGTGTGCTATGTCATTGTTCTAGAGGCTTTCTGTATTAGCTCATTCAGTCCTTCATCCCGTTTAAAGATGAGGAAGCTGAAGCTCAGTTTAAGCTCCTTCCCTGAGATACTCAGCTAATAGGTAGAAGAGCCAGGAGTTCAAATTAGGTATGTGTGATTCCAGAGTTCTTGTTTCCAGTCAAGCCTCTCAACGCTTTGAGGTAGTCTGGAAAGGTGTTCTCCATTCATAGCTGAGGAAACGGAGTCTTAGAGAGGTTAAGTGATCTCAGGGTGGCATAACCACTGAGTGGCAGAGCCAGGGAAAGAACTCAGCTTTAAAACACATCCGCTTTAGCGTTCTTGTATTACACAGTAGAGACTGGTTAGTATTTGTTATTTGATAGGACCATCAAGGGTGAAGATGTCTGTGACTGACGCTAGGTTATAGGTCTTAAGAGCCCTGTGTTTTTCAGGTTGTGGCATCAGCTGACACTTCAGGTGCTTGACTTTGTGCAGGACCCGTGCTTTGCCCAAGGAGATGGTCTCATTAAGGTAAATGATTTGCCATGCTAGGTCAGAGTATGTTAATGTGTTCCAGTACTTTCTAAAATACTAGGTGGGCTTTACAATACTGATATCTATAACAGTAAGCCTATTCAGCCACCACTGTTTGTCAGGTGCCGTTTGTTCTGAGTGCTTTACACATTTACTCATTCACCTGTAACAGCATTGGGAGATAAGTACTACTGCTGTCCTATTTCTGTCCTGTTTTTTTTTTTATGTAGAGGCAGACACCAAGAGATTAAGTGACTTGCCATAGATCACAGCTAATAAGTGACAGAAGAGGATTCAAACACAGACATTCTGGCTCCTTCTAAAATCCCGACCTAAAATGCTCTCTCTTAGCATGCTCCTGAATCTTATTGTTTATAGATTTTTTTATTTCAATTTATTTGGCTGCGCTGGGTTTTAGTTGGGGCGTGAGGGATCTTCGTTGCCACGTGTGAGATCTAGTTGCAGCATGCGGGCTCTTAGTTGTGGCATTCGGGATCTAGCTCCCTGACCAGTGTTCAAACCCGGGCCCCCTGCACTGGGGACGCGGAGTCTCAGCCACTGGACCACCAGGGAAGGTGGACAACTGTTATAACTGCCGTCACTCCTCTTCCCTCTCCCCCACTGACGCTGCTTGTTTGCCCGAACGCTTTGTCCTGGGCAGTGTGGAGGATGTGCTTCACTGGGGGACAGGAGGCTTGGAGGGGGAATGCTGCTTAGTATCATGCTGCCTCTGTAATAGAGCACTTCTAGAATTTTGTCAACAGAAAAATACACTCTCTGCCCCAGCCTTTCCCAGATCCCCTGACAAACCCACCCCACCCCAGATTTGTTCACTGGTAGCCTACTCTTTGAAGTCTTTCCTGACATCTCTCCTTGTTGTCTTTCTCTTGGATTCTGGATGAATCAGAGGAACTGATTCATGCATTGGAACTGCAAGCTAGTTCATAATGGTAGTTTGAATTATTTGCCCTGAATACATTACTTTAAATGTGCTCACAGTGAAGCTTACCACTTTGTTATTCCACCGTCTGGGCTTCTAAGATTTTCTTGTGGTTTATATCTACCAGTTTGACATTTTACAAGTTCAAAGGAAATTGTAATCGTCTGTAAGTCTGGAGATTTTGCTGGGCATGCTGTCTTCTGGAATATGTGGGAAAATGATAAATTAGAGCTGTCTTAATATTTGTTCCCTAAGGTTCTGTATCATCGTTATGGATAATTCATAATTGTTCGTCTCTCTTCTTTGGCTTCTTGTCTTTAAATCACTTTCTACTCATAGCAGAATATTTGCAACCTCTCTCATTGGCTGCTCCAGCTATGTGCTTTCTTCTTTGCTTTTTAACTCACAGTGTTGTCACTTATTTGTTTGCAAGTCTCTCTTCTCTACTAGGCCAGAAGCTCCTTAAAAGCTCAGTTTTTGTCTTGTACATTCTCTGTCTGTAGTGCCTAGCAAAGGGTCTGAGTAAGTGCTCAAATGTTTGCTGAATGGCTAAGCTATTTGATAATGGGACGTAATTAGCCTGCCACCTTCTGACCTCTGTCAGGTTAGTGAACCTTTCAGACTGATAGTCTGTTTACTCAGCATACTTTGGAGGACGAATAGAGAAGTTGGTCTTCGGGAGATTCTCACAGGGTAGGGTTCTAATTCCCAAAGCCAGAAAAAAAAAAACAACAACATAGCTTTCTTCAGTAATTGATTGGTGATCATTTATGTGAACTTAATAAGCCCCAATATGGGTCTCCTGTCATTCAGCAAACATTTACGCAATGCCTGCTGCGTGCGGGCATCATGGTAGTGTCTGGAGTTTTGCTTTTGCCGAGTGAAAGACGTCCTGTAATTCCTCTCCATGTTTTGGCTCCACAGCTTTATGAAAACTTCATCAGTGAATTTGAGCACAGGTAAAACTCTTTTGTCAGTTTTTGTTTTTGCAAATGGATACGTTGATATTTGTTGACACTCAAAGATGTGGTTTTTATTTCAGGGTGAATCCTTTGTCCCTGGTAGAAATCATTCTTCATGTAGTTAGACAGATGACTGGTGAGTCTCACTTTGTTTCATAAAGGAATAGATCCTAATGGTAATTTAAATGATCTTGAAGTATAAGTTATTTGAACTTTTGCATTTCAGTAGAAAATGTAAAATTCTAAGTTTTGTGTTTTACGGTCTAAACCTAAAGATTATCCCACCTAAAAATGTCCTGGTTGGTCGAAACTAATCTGTAAAGATACTCTGTTGGTGGTTCTTCTGACTTCGTTCTCTCTTTTCTAGATCCTAACGTGGCTCTTACTTTTCTGGAAAAGACTCGTGAGAAGGTAAATGTGACGTTTGAGCCAGGTCTTTTAGAATGTGCTTGACTTATAGTTTGTGCCTGTGCTTGCCGTTCACGACTCTAGAGACCAGTGTGTCTCTAGTCCTGCAGGTTAAATCAGTGTACAGATACCTTCCTCGTTAGTCTGCTGCCCACAGTTCTGAGGCTCCCTTGTTTCTGATTCTTTAGGTGAAAAGTAGCGATGAGGCAGTGATCCTGTGTAAAACCGCAATTGGAGCTCTAAAATTAAATATCGGGGACCTACAAGTTACAAAGGTGAGATTGCCGCAGTACAGATTATGGTTGTTTAAAGTTGTAGGGGGCAAAAATCCTATTTTTCTTCTTTATTTATTTTTAAATAATTTTAAATTACAAGAAAGTTGCAAAAATAGCAAAAGAACTCTCCTCTACCCTTACCTCAGACTCCCATCGTTGACATTTCACCACTTTGCCTTGTTGTTCTGTGTGTATGTGGTTTTTTTTTTTCTTTTCAAAACCACTTAAGAATAAGTTGTTGATATGATGCCTGTTGCCCTTAAACAGAGTTCTCCCCTGTGTGACCACAGCACGCCCATCCAGCAGGAGACCACACAGCCTCCAGTGGTCCACAGCACGTGGGTTCTCGCCATTCACCATTGACCCAGCCCCTTCTGCTTCCTAATTATCATTGTTGAAGATTCCTGTCTGTGTTTATGCCTTTCTTACTTTCATTTTAGTGTAATTTTGGGGATAGGTGTGAATATGGATAGCAGACCAACTTCTGTGGTCAGTGCATCATACAGACACTCCCGACGCGCCATCCCTTCAACACGTGGCATTTTCAGCTGCTCAGCTCTTGCTGATCTGTGGAGATGAGATGGTGTCTCACTGAAAGTTTACTTTACATTTCTTGATTACTGATTACCACTCTGCTCACGTCTCCACTTCTATGCCCGTTTTATCTTTTCTTTTGCCCATTTTTTTGTGTTGCTTATCTTCTCTTGATTTTTAAGAGTTTTTTACTTAGCCTTGGTCATATTCCCCTATGGGTTGCATGTGCTTTAAATATCTTTTCATAGTCTATAGCTTGTCTTTGTTCTTTTTTCTGTGTTTTGGATGAACTGAAGTTTTCCATTTTAACGTAGTCAAATTAGTCATTTGTGGCTTTTGCTTTTCATCTTGTCATATGTTACTTGAAAAATGTTTCAAGTTACAAAGAAAGGCAATTTCACTTCCTGTGTGTAGGAAACAATTGAAGATGTTGAAGAAATGCTCAATAACCTCCCTGGGGTGACATCCGTTCACAGTCGTTTCTACGACCTCTCCAGTAAATACTATCAAACAATCGGAAACCATGCATCCTACTACAAAGATGCGCTGCGGTTTCTGGGCTGTGTTGACATCAAGGATCTGCCAGGTAACGTGGCCAGAAAGTCCATGTCACATGAGGAACTCACTCACACGTCATAGCAGCTGTGACATGCCTGAGGCAGCCAATCTCAGGAATTATTCAGATGTGTTCATTCCTTTTAGAAGAAAGTCCATGTGGTGGGAAGAGTTGTTTAAGCTTCGTTTCTGCATTGTATTTGTCTTCAGCGTTTAATTCAGGTGAAAATGAGGCTCGCACCTCGTAGCCCCTTTACTGCCCCTTCTGTGTTCTCTGAGTCAGAGGCCTCTGTGAGAAGGACAGTGATGCGGGTGCCTTAACCCCTCGCAGGATGGAGGGCACGGTGAGATCCCTGAACCTGGGACTCTTGTCGTAAAAACTGAAATGCTGGACCCAGGGGAATAAATTATGGAATTTTCAAGGGTTTGGGGGTGGAAAGAAAAGTGGCCAGTGACTTTTGGGAAAAGTGCAAAAGGAATATGTGTTTAGAAAAGAAATGTAGCCTATTTCAGCATATTTTAGATGTTTTCCACACTATACTGTTGAAGCTAAGGGGACCAGCAACTCCTAAAATTGTTAGTACAGTTTCAATTGCTGCATCTCAAGAAAAATATATTGGAAAAAGCAACTAATGTGTCAAGAGAATAAGGGAACAGAGTTCTAGTCAAAAGAAGCTAAATGTGGTGGCTTGAAGGTAAATAAGAAGTGGTGCTGCTTCCCACGCAGGCGAGGGGATGAGGGGCACACCCGCCAGGCAGCAGACAGGCTGAAAACGTATAGTTCGGTGAAGATAAGCAATGAGTGCCTTTCCCACAAAAGCCATTTATGTGGTTCCAGGTATGATCTAAGTCAATCCAATACTTTACAAGAGATGGCTAATCATAGGGCTTTGTAATATAACCATTGCACAGAACAGTGTCTTTACATTTTATGTGAGACTCCTAAAGCCAAACGGGACTGATTCTCGTGCCTGGCGTGTAACCGGAGCTGTGTTGTTGCCGTAGTGTCTGAGCAGCAAGAGAGAGCTTTCACGCTGGGACTAGCAGGACTTCTTGGCGAGGGAGTTTTCAACTTTGGAGAGCTGGTAAGTGGGCCTGGGGTGCAGATCCCTGAACACAGGGGACACTGTGACTTTTTGTCAGCTGACCGTCTCCGTCCTCACAGCTCATGCACCCCGTGCTAGAGTCACTGAGGAACACTGACCGGCAGTGGCTGATTGACACCCTCTATGCCTTTAACAGCGGCAATGTAGAGCGATTCCAGACTCTGAAGACCTCCTGGGGCCAGCAGGTCAGTCACAGGCGGGGCTGGCGGAGTTCATCCGTGTGTCCGCTGTCTGTTGAGCGCCTTCCCTCTACACGCCACTTTGCTCTCATTGAGCAGATGGTTCGGTCGCTGATTAGTTGCTGTGGTAACTCGGTTACTGTGGCAGTGCTCAGGGCCACAAGCAGAGAGAGCTTCCCCTGTGTTGGGTGGAGGGGGTGTGACCGAAAGCTTCCCCAAAGAAGGACTGCTCTGTGTGTGACCTTAGGAATGAGTAGGAATTAGCTAGTGACGAGTATGGAAGAGCATATGCCCAGCAGAGGGAGAGGAAGCTTTCCGCATGTTGGCAAAGTGAGACAGGGCGCGTGGGGCTAGAGCCCGTGAGTGACTAGAGAGTGGGGAGATCATGGGGTGGGGAGGGGACAGGAGCAGAGGTGCGGGGAGTGGGGGGAGAGGGGTCTGCATGGGGGAGGGGCCGGGGAGAGGGAAGGAGCCTGTGTTGAGTGGGAGTCAGTGAGGAGAGCACTTAACAAGGATTTGAAGTTTAACAGTAAGGTTATTCTTTTTAAATGAAATTATTAGAAGCAAATAATTACTAAAATGTTAATGGTGATAGGAATTATGGTTGTGTTATAGTCTTTGTACTTTTCTGGAACTTTCCATCTTCTCAAAGTTCAAGGTGAACTTGTAGGACTCACACATAAGGGCACAGAGTAGATAACAATGGGCTGTGAAGAAAGCAGATGCAGCCAGCCTAACGAGGCCTGTGTGTTGGCGTCTCAGGAAGGTGTGCCACTCAGAAAGAAAGACGGCTGGCACGGAGATGTCAGGAAGAGTCGGAACTTGAGAGGTGCTTGCCAGCAGTATCTGTCCAGGCAGCAAGAGCTCGTTCAGGGGGAGGGGCCCTTTCTGAAGAGCTTGACTTGTCCATGGCTGTAGCAGAAGTGTCACTGTCAGGGCTGCCCGTGTCGGGGTCTGAGCTACTAAACGTCTGAGTCAAGGAAGCCGCTCTCCACGGTTTGGCTCTGTGCTCAGCAAATAGCCTTTAGACACAACTGCAAGGAGATTGTACAGGTTGTGCAGAAGGTGCATTCTGGTTCTCATGACAGTGCCACTTTTCGTGACAAATTAGTAACTTGCTCTTTCAGTTTAGAATAAGTCTCCGGAACTCCAGCGGTGTGTCCCTCAGAGGCCCCATTGACACCCAGCTGACTGAGCAGGCAGTGCACCCAGACCCGCTCAGGCGTCGGCTGTGCCCTCCCCGCCTTTCCTCGCGAGGAGCCCTCCTGCAGCACCTGCATACACCCTGTGGCCCTGCCCCTGGTGTTGGTGACAGCAGCACAAATCCTACCTTGTAAACTCCTTGTCTTGGAAAATCCTTAGGCCTTCAACTAAGCACTCTTCTAATGATTTCCTGAGGAAAGTGAAGTTCAGATCCCTTGAAGCAAATGATGAGCCTCGGTGATCTAAAGTGTTTGGACCTGCCCAGTTTCTTTTTGTTCAGTTGACGGCTGTAGAAAGAATCTCAAAGCCAGGTCAGGTAACTGGTACCCTTTCGCTTTGCAGCCTGATTTAGCAGCCAGCGAGGCCCAGCTTCTGAGGAAAATCCAGTTGCTGTGTCTCATGGAGGTAAGCGAGGCCCCGCCCACTTCCAGGCCCTGGGGCGCAGCCTGAGCTGGGCTGCTAGCTCTCCTGTCCCGCACCCTCTCCAGCACCTTTCCTCTTCCTCTGCCACCACTTGCTTTTTTAGTTTGTGTTTGGCTCTCAGCTTAGATGACGCCGCCTCCGAGAGGTATTCCCCGACCACCTGCGCTACGGGAGCTGCCACCTCATTGCACTTGCCGTTCTTTGCATGCTCATCCGGTTTCCCACACTAGAATTTAAGCTTCTTGAGAAAAGGGACTTTGTGTTTCTAGTTCCCCATGGAATCCCCAGCTCCAGGTACAGCCCTGGCACATGGCAGCCTCAAGTACTTGTTCAGGAAACGAATAGTGACTCTTGTAGAAAACTACCATAAAGCGTGCTTCACCTTCTTATCTAGGAATTGAAAGCTTAGTGAGATAAGGTATATGACTAATATTAAGAAAGTTTTAGTATGTGTGGTACTGATAAGATCTGTATTTTCAGAGCAAGTATTGACAGACATATCCCTTATCAATCAGTTCTCTGACAATCTTTTTTTGGAAAAATAGTTAATAAACAAAAATTTGTTTCAGATGACTTTCACACGACCTGCCAATCACAGACAACTCACCTTTGAAGAAATTGCCGAAAGTGCTAAAGTCACCGTGAACGAGGTACAGAGTTCTTAGACTCGGGATGTGCAGCAGCAAAGCTGCTCCTCGGGGGCGGTCAGGACTCCTGTGTGAGATCACAGAAAGAAACTGCTCCTCGTTCCCCTCGTGTTTCACAGCTGGCGGGGTCCGCAGGTACGTGCGTGTTGGCACCAGGGTGTCTTACACGACCCCCTCTCTGCACAGGTGGAGTTGCTGGTGATGAAGGCCCTCTCGGTGGGGCTGGTGAAAGGCAGTATTGACGAGGTGGATAAGCGGGTTCACATGACCTGGGTGCAGCCCCGCGTGTTGGATTTGCAACAGGTGATGTGCTTGAAATACATAGTTCAGCTTTGCGGGTGTTTTGGGTTGTATCTGTGCTGCCTTTGTTTCATTTGGATGGAAGCCATTTAGGAAGAAAGCATTATTAGACAGGAGATTTCGGAGAATGAATTACTGCTCTGGGGACTAAGGGCTTTTCAAAGAACCTAACTGAATGCAAGCTTGAGATTTGAGCGCTGCAGTTAAAGCGTATTGTGACAGCAGTGCTGGTTGTGCTGAGGATGCCTTTTAACCTTTAATTTGGTGCTCCGATCAAATACTTTCCTGGTTCCGTGATTTGAGCTCACATCCATCGTATTTATATTTGCTGGAAATTTAATCCTGTGGCTTTCCTCTATTCTTGCCTGTTTTCTTTCATGCAAGTTTTTCCTCATGTCCTTCTGATAAGAATTGGCTGGGATAATCCCATCTCACACACCCCGCTTTCCCAGCTCTGATGTCCTTTTTATTAATGCTGCCCGAAAGGATTAGCTGGAAATTTAGGACTGCCCCGTCAGGTGCTGTGATTCCCAAGGGCCTTAACACACGTGTGTCCTGGTTTGCCCTCAGATCAAGGGGATGAAGGACCGCCTGGAGTTCTGGTGCACCGACGTGAAGAGCATGGAGATGCTGGTGGAACACCAGGCCCACGACATCCTCACCTAGTCTCCCCTGCCCTGACCTGTCTGGAGAGGTGTTTCACGGCTGATACAACTGGCAGCTGAGAAGACCTGCCTTTAATTGGGGGTGGGGGTGGGATTCAGTTTGGAGTAGGGACTGTTGTTCTTGCTGTGAAGACTGTCACAGAGCACTGTCATCGATGGGGGTGCCCAGCCACAGGCAGACGCCTCCTTTGTGGCTGTCACCATAACCTGCAGTGGGGAGGAGCCGCCAGGCTGAGTGATGAGGTAGCAGGAGTGTGGGCCCCCCGCCCCCGGAGTCACAGGGGGTAGCCCTAGTGTGCAGGGGGCCCACTCCAGGGTTGGCCTCCATTACATCACCTGTGTGAACATGTTTTCCAGCGTGGTTTGAGAATGTTTCTATAACTAATGCCTTGCTCTGTCCTTTCCGTGGTTCTGTTTCCTTAGGCTTAGCGTCCAGGTCAAGCCTATGCCTAAAGTGATTAAAAAGCAGGAGATGGAACCTAGGGAGGGCTTGGTGGGGATTTGGCCTTGGTTTTCCTCACCCTCTGCTCTGAGGAAAGGGCATCCCTGCCCACACAGGGCACAGGGCAGAGCCAGAGCAGAGGGCGGTGGGCACGGCAGCCAAGGAAGCGAGTCCTGCCTTTATTGTTGCTCAGAGAGACGTGGTGTCTATTCCTTCTGACAGGTGTCTACCCCATTGCCACCTAGTTGGCAGCTTCTGTGGCCTCAGTGCCCGGGTGCTGACAGGAACCAGCCCGCAGACAGCCGGGTGCTGGGCGTCGGGGCGGGCGGTGCGGGGTGGAGATGCACATACACAAAGAATCACTAAGGAAACGTTAGGAGGAAGGATGGTTTAATCCGATCTTCCAGTCTGTGCCTGGAGCGGTGACCGTGAAGGCTTCATGCTATGGAGCTCTTCTTGTAGCTCTCCAGGTGGTACATGACCCAGCCCGCGGGGATCAGGAAGCCGAGGAACATCACAGAGAGCCCGATGGCCTGCTCCTGCGTTGAGAAAACGCATGAGTCCACTAGGCCCAGGCTGACTGCCTCTGAACCTGGGGCCTAACCAGAGCAGGGTGGAGAGCTAGACAGGCTGCCCTGGACCCTCGGCCCAGCCGTGTTCACGCCGTCTGCCCCAGACAGACTTACCGGGTGTCAGGTGGAGAGACCTGCGAGGTGTGAGCAGTGACCCCTGCGGTCATGAGGGAGGACAGCCTACTGGGCTCCAGTCTGTAAGGGGGGCCTCTCATCACAGCCCCAGCCCCTGCCCAAGAGCCTGGCCTGGGCCTGGGCCTTGAACTCCTTCCCACCAGGCATTACGTGCACCCTTCCGGTCACCTGCGGACTGCGTGTCAGGCATGTGTTAAGTTGCTGAGTGGCGATCCCGTTTGAAAGCCTGGGTGGGATTCCCTGTGTGTGTGTGTGCGTGCGCGCGCGTACACGTGCATGCATGTGTTCAGAGGCCGTCCCACCCGCCACCCTGTGTTCTTTCTCAGTGCCTGCACCCTCAGAGCCAGGCTCTGAAGCACTAGCTATATTTCACCTTCATTGTTTCTTCCTGAAACAGCCTGGACCAGTCGCCCCACCCCTCCCCCAAGTGAATCAGACACCAGGTTGGAGACCAATCCTTCCTTTAGACTTTCACTCCCAGAGGTTTCAGAGCGACGCTTCCAGAACAGGAAACGTGTTCAGTCCTAGTCCTATGACCTTGGGCAGATGACCTTCTAGACCTTGGTTTGTTTATGCTTAAAATAGAGATAGTTGTTGACTCTCCTGGAGCTCCAGGGTCACAGGTTTGCATTTTCACCTGTACTCTCACAGACCCTCAAACCAGCCCACTCTTCCCCTTTAACGGGTTGTAAACGAGATGCACTGAGCGCCCTCCAAGCCCAGCCGTCAGCACCACTGTTTGCCAGACGGCAAGTAGGGGCCTGAGAACAGAGAGCCTCCCACCCCCCAACTGACTCAGCAGGCTGCCTTGGGAGTCTGGCCTGCAGGTGATGGCTGCAGGGACCCCTTTCTTGGACTTGGGACACTGTTCCAGCCAAGGGAATGAGACCTAGCACCAGGATCCCCTCTACATGCAGGCCTGAGAGGACACCCCTCTCCCCTCTGTGTCCTGCCCCAAACCCACCTCATCCTGAGAACATCTCAGGACTGCCCACTCCCCCTGCCCAGGTCAGGCCACCCCCCCCACCCCCGCCCCCCATGCCCCACTGCCTTGGCGGGACCTACCGTTGGAGAAGTGGGTGTTCTGGCCGGCTTGTCAGAGATGTGTGCCTTGGGGACCACCCAGCCCCCCAGGGGTGCTTTCAGCAGCCTGACGGCGGGAGCCAACCTCAGCATGCTTGCGGGGCCGAGCTCCTCCCTAGCCTAGTGAAGTCCCGGTGTGTGCTTGGCGTGGCCTCTGCTCACTTGCTTGTTGGGGCTTTTTATAGCTCAGGGAGGCAGCCTCAGCTGTCCACTCCTGTCACAGGGCTTGGCAGAAGGAGACCTGCTTGGAACTGGGAGAGAAGGGGCCTCAGACCAGCAGCCTCCAGGCCCAATCCCTGCTGTGGCCCCTCTCCACCCGATGCTGGTGCCTGAGCCTGGGAGCCCTTCCCTCATGTTTTCATGTGTTTTCAGGTCATGCCGGCCCTGATCAAACGATGTCTCCTCAGACGTGTCTTGTTTTAGCTGCCGTGTCAGCCCCACAAGGTCGGGGACTGGTGTGTTCACCACGGAGTCTTTGGGGCCTAGATCCGGTTTTCAATGTTGGGTGGATGGATGGATGGACGGATGGACAGGTGGGCAGCTAGGAGGCTGAGTGAGCCGGGGCTCTATGCCAGGCATTGGGTTAGACTGGAGGAATGCAGAGTTGAATCAGACATGACAGGAGACTGCGGGATCACACTCCACCGTCAGAATGACTAAGAGGTTATCGGTGAGAGTGATAAAGGCCACATCCCAGAGCGTGCTCCTCGGCTGTCTCCAGACCAGATCAGCGTCGGGGCGAGCCCAGAAGCCAAGCAGCAGCAGGACATAATGACCACGTCAGTCCTAAGCCCCCAGGCTCAGCCACAGTCTCCATCCTCACGAAGGATGATCACACCCGAGTCAGCCTGCTGGCGAATCGGTGATGTGACTACATTCCGCAAGGAACACCATCTTACCTTGCCCTTCCCTAGAAACCACGCTTGTTCTAAATGCGGGACTCGCTTCTGGGCTCCCAGCCCCGCCTTCCAGGGCCCCAGCCTGACCGTCTTCCTGTGACTTCGTTTCCCAGGAACGAGCCAAGTCCTGGGAGGCCAGAGGTGGGAGTGTGTCCTGAATGTTAATTCAGCCACGCTGGGCCTCGGTGCCAGCCTCAGGCTGTGGGGGGCTCTCCCGCTCCTCTCGAATAATCCCTTCCGCCTGAACCTTTAATTATAGCTTTGGGGTCCAGTTGGGGATAAGGCTGTGGATCAGAGGGTCAGTCACCCGGCCTGCGGTGTTTCTTCTTTCACAGATAAGACCTCCCGCCCCCCTCACGCAGGCCTGGTTCTGAGGCAGGCCTCCTTCTCCACCCATCCCGGCTTGAGTGGGGTGGGCGTGTAGGCGGGGGTTGGGCAGCAGAGTGCCCACTGTGCTCCGGGGTGTCAGCCCCAGTCTAGCAAGCAAGGCCCTGGCCAGCCCAGCGCTGATGGGTGAGGCCTGGGTGAGCACCAGGACCGGGGAGCTGGGGGCCGCCCTCCAGGGGAGAGAGACTTCGCAGGCCTGTGCTCAACCTAGCCACACCAGCTCCAGCCCCTTCACGTCCACCTCCCTCCCACCAACCTTTCCAAGCGCAAACCTGCCCTGCTCGCCTCCCATTCATGCAGCTTCTGGGGCTCCTACCACCCATGGCAGTCCGCTTCAGGCCACACCCCAACCAGGTTTTTAGTCCCCAGAACCAAACTCTCTGCAGATCCCTGCTGCCCGCACCCACACCCAGGCTGCCAGGGGTGGGAAGCCTGGCCCAGCCTCTCCCTCATGCCCACAGCCGTGCTGACCACCCCCCCAACCAGAGTGCAGCCCTGTGTACTGGACCAGCCTTCTCCACTGGGGTCTGCCTTTTCCTGGAAAGAAAACGATGTGCCCCATGGAGAAAGCAGTGGTGGCCAAGTGGCGGTCACATTGAATAAGGTAGTGAAAGGCCCTGGGGGTGCAGGGTGGGGACGAGGGCCCCCTGTAACAGCTGGACAAACTGAGCCATGGAGAGGGAACAGGGCTTGGGGCCAGCCAGGCCTATTCTGGCCTGTCCTGGACAGGTTAGGGTTAGCAAGAGCTCTCCAGGGCTCTGGTGGACAGAAGTGTCCCTCCTTCATCCTCAGCACGTATCTATGGATCCAGCTCTGATCTAGATCTAGACCCTAGACCTGTCCCTGCTGCCCATGGGTGGGGAGAGGCGGGGATGGGGGGTAGACCAGCCACCGTGCACACCCTCCCCTGCAAAGCTGCAAGGCCACCTGGAAGGTCTGGGGTGGACACTGTGGACACATGGCACCGCCCTGTGTCCACACTCGGAACCACAGAAGCTCTTGAAGAAAGGCACTGACCGTGTGGCGCCGCCCTCTGCAGCAGGCATCTTTAGCATCAAGGACCCAGAAAAAGTGCACACAAATGCAAACATTCGCATCTTACTTTTATCGCGTTGGAAACCTACTTTCACCACATAAAACGCAGGTTCTCAAAGTGTGGTCTCTAGACCAGCAGCAGCAGCATCACCTGGGAACTTGTTAGAAATCAGTTAGAAACTCCAGGGTGGTCCCAGTCATCTGTTATAAGACGTTCCCCCACCCGGGGAATTCTGATGCACAGTCAAGTTTGAGAACCATTTTCATGTCATATAAAAACTTTATGCTTCATAACTTCATTCAAAACTAAATGAGCACTTTCCGAAAAATTAAAATCTCATCCAGGTTGCAAAACTCAGCCCCCTCCTTTAATCTAGAAAAACACACTTCCACTAAGTACTTCTTAGGTTTTGCAGAATTTACCGAAACTGAAGCTCATGGGTAGAGACTCTGCGAGGGGCGGGCTGCCCCCTTCCTCCCCCCTCCCTGCTTTGCATGCCCCTCCTCTGAAACTCAGCTTCTACCCTCTTCATACGGGACGGGACGCGCCCACAGAGAAACATGGAGCCAGTCGGTAGGGCATTTTCGCAGTTCTCTCAGTGTGATGGTTGATTTTATGTGTCAGCCTGGCTAGGCCATGATGCCCAGTATTTGATCAAACATTGTTCTGGGTGTATCTGTGACGGTGTTTCTGGGGGAGATTAACATTTGGTGGACTGGGTAAAGCAGGTTGCCCTCCAAAATGAGGGTG
The DNA here is from genome assembly GCF_964374135.1 of Grampus griseus. Taxonomy (NCBI): domain Eukaryota; kingdom Metazoa; phylum Chordata; class Mammalia; order Artiodactyla; family Delphinidae; genus Grampus; species Grampus griseus. Next base: position 110,445,216 of record NC_139002.1, on the reverse strand, counting down.
AGCCTTGCCCAATCGGAGGACTGAATAGAACAAAGAGTTGACCCTCCCATGAGTGAGAGGGACTGCTGCCCAACTGCTTAGTCTGGGACATTGGTCTTTTCTTAGCTTCAGACTCAACGGAAACATCAGCTCATGTAGGGTTTCAAGCCTGCCGGCTCTCAGGACGGAGCTAATGGTCGGGTGTCCTGAGTCCAGCTCTCCAGCTGCAGCTCTCAGGACTTCTCAGCCTCCATAACCATGTGAGCCGATCCCTTATAATCAATCTCTACCCATATCTATAGCCTGTTAGTTCTGTTTCTCTGGAGAACCCTGACTAATACAACTGTATGCTACACTTGTCACGATCAATGAACCAACATTGATACATCATTATTAAGTAAATAAAGTCCATACTTTATTCATATTTCCTCAGTTTCCCTCTGATGTCCTTTTCCTATTCCAGGACCCTATCCAGGGCCCCACATGACAGTCACTCGTCACATCTCCTTAGGCTCCTCTGGGCTATGATAGTTTCGCAGGCTTTCCTTGTCTTTGGTGACCTGGACGGTTTTGAAGAGAACTGTTCAGGTATGTCATAGGGTACCCCTCTATTGGAACTTGTCTCCTGTTTTTCTCGGGATTCTCTGGGGTTATGGGGTTTGGGAGGACGACCACAGAGGTAAAGCACCCTTCTCATCACATCATGTCAAGGGCACGGACTATCAAGGGCACAGACACATCAGTATGGACTCATGGGTATTTGTCTTATGCCTTGGATTATAATCAATAGTACTTCATTTTGTTGCTCAAATGTTTCCAGACTTTGTGTTGGGAGTTCTTTCTTTTGGCTTCTGTGTCCCTTTGGCATACCCTTTTCACTACTGAGTTTTTTGGGTTTTTTTTTTTAATTTGTTTTGAACACTTTCTTACTTACTGGCACTGTAAAATGCTCCAGACTCTCCTTGTATATTTTCTGCCCCAGTGCTAGAATAAGCCAAGGAACCCTGGTCCCTTTTATTGGTGAATGGCACTAGAAACCAGGATCCGGGCACCACGTAGATATACAACATTATGCACCTGTCAAAATTCATAGAACTTTACAGCACAAAGAGTGAACATTAATGTCTGCAAACTAAAAATACCACTTGGGATGTCAGGGGATCCAAGGGCTAACACAGTGTATGTCGTGAAAGAATCTAACCATATTACATATGTACGAATGAATCTCAGGGAAGGGAGTGGGGGAAAGGTGGTGACTTAAGTAACTTCAGAAATGAGTGGAGTCTGGGACTTCCCTGGTGGTCCAGTGGTTAAGAATCCACCTTCCAATGCAGGTGATGTGGATTCGATCCCTGGTTGGGGAACTAAGATCCCACATGGCGCGTGGCAACTAAGCCCACGTGCCGTAACTGCTGAGCCTGGGTGCCACAACTAGAGAGAAGCTGGCGCGCCGCAGTGAGGAGCCCTCACGCCGCAACCAAGACCAGACACAGCAAACAATAAATAAATACACAATATTTTTTAAAAATGAGTGGAGTCTGTAAGAATAAAGGCAAAAGAAACTGCAAATAAGCACTGTAGTCCAGGTTATAAAGTAGTTTCCCATGGGGGAGTGTGTGTGTGTTTATATATAGTTTTATATAAAATAAATATACAGGGCTTCCCTGGTGGCGCAGGGGCTGAGAGTCCGCCTGCCGATGCAGGGGGCGCGGGTTCGTGCCCCGGTCCGGGAAGATCCCACATGCTGCGGAGCGGCTGGGCCCGTGAGCCATGGCCGCTGAGCCTGCGCGTCCGGAGCCTGTGCTCCGCAACGGGAGAGGCCACGGCGGTGAGAGGCCCGCGCACCGCAAAAAAAAAAAAAAAAAAGAGAACTCACACTGTGGAGAGAGAAAAGTGAATGTGCATTTAGGAGAGACAGCCGCGGCCTGTGTGCGAAATCCGTCTGCGCAGCATCTCAGGCTCAACGAGGGGATCAGTGAGGGCCGCCCTGGGTCTTCAGGATGGGGCTGTGGCCAGGGGCCCCGTGATGGCCCAGCGCTGTGCAGGGCCAGATCCTGTCCACAGCTGAGCTCTAAAACATCTGCTTTCGCGGTCTAGGCTGCTGCTTTCCCTGGCAAAGCCCCCTCTGCAGAAGCCCAGCGTGTCAGAGGAGCTAAGTCAGGGGCAAGTCGAAGCATCTGGGACCCCACACAGGGCTCACAGGGCTCTGGCAACTGAGGCCAGACGTTGCTCAGGGCTTGTCTCCAGGACCCTAACTCTTCGGAGACCCTGCCCCCTCCTCTGCTTTGCTGGGCGCTGCCCACACTGTGGTCTGGAGGGAGGGTCTCATCCCTGCCCTGGGCCTGGCCCAGGTGGGGCTGCTCCAACACACCAGGCAGGCACACGGCTCCGTCCTCTCAGGCCTCTGTGGGAACAAGAGAGACCTGTTCACGTTCTTTAAAAAGCACAGAGTGCCCCTCCCACCAGGAAGTGTGCTGGCGGTGTGTCCTTCGGGCTCTCCCGTCACCCATCCTGCTCTGTGCCCGGGAGGCTGCCCGTGTGGAGGGCAGCAGCAGGAGTTTAGGAGCAGGAAAGAGCGAGGAGGGCGCCCTGGGGGAGGTGTGAGTGCGGATGAACAGAGCCTGCCTCGCCTCCTCCCTGCGCCTTCCTCGGGGAGAGGTGGGCACTGTCTGTCTTAAATAGAAACAAAACTCGTAGGTAGAATGGGAACCTCTGTGGACCCTTTCCTCCTGGGGAAGGGGCAGCAGAACAGAGGCTCCCAGGACTCTGGGTTCCCTCCCCAAGGGCAGCTCTCAAGGCTCCTGAAGGAAGCAGGACTGAACACAGGGATGACCTGTGGAGCCTGAAAGGCAGTGATGATGCCGCAGCCCCTGTTCTTGCAGACACACTCTCACAGAAATGCACACTCAGAGACATACTGTGTTCGTTTCCTGTGGCTGCTTAGCCATTACTACAAACTCGGCGGCTGAAAACAACACACATGTATTCTCTTACAGTCGTGGAGGGCAGAAGTCCAAAGTCAGCTTCACTGGGCTGAGGCCCAGGTGATGGCTCAGCCGCTCTCCCTCTGGAGGCCCCAGGGGAGAATGTCTTCCTTCCCAGCTGAATCTCCAGCTTCTAGGGCTGTGTTCCTTGTGCTCCTTGCCTCGTGGCCCCTTCCTCTATCCTCAAAGCCTGCAGCCTGGCCTCTTGCCTCAGTGTCACACTGCCTTCTGCCTGTGTGCCAAAGCGCCCTCTGTCTCCATCCTATGACACTTGTGATGACATTCAATAATAACTATGCAGGATAATCTCCCCATCTCAAGATCCTGAATTTAACCACACCTGCAAAGCCCCTTTTGACGTTTCAGGGAACATTCACAGGTTCCAGGAACTAGGAGCTGATATCTTTGGGGACTATCGTATAGCCTACCATAGATACGTTTACGCAAACACAGTGTTAGGGTGGCCACACCAGCAGACACAGACATACACACACACCCACATTACACACAGGCAGACGCTGTCAGTAGAAACCCGCGTTCCTGGGGTCCCACGCGGTCACCCATCAGTCACACACATGCCTCACGTCCAAAGCTCTTCCCATCAGCCTGCTTAAGCCAGGTTTGGGAGGCCGCAGGGCACTTCCCTGTCCCATTTTCTCCTGGCTCCCGGGTGACAGCCTTCCTTTCCCCAGTGACACTGTGCATGTCTCTCCTTTGCCTCCTCTACCTAGGAAGCCCTCGCTCACCTCTGCCTTCAGAATTTAACCAATCTTGAGGCCTTAAAGTTTAAGGTCTTGTTCTGAGCCAGCCACCTCCTCCATACAGCCCACCTTGCTCTGCAGTTACCTCTCACAACCATGCCTCGCTGCCACACCCCATGGGTTCTTAGAGAACGTGAACTGAATAAAGGAACAGTAGAAAACCAAAGGTCACTGAGCAGAGCTCTTAAACACCGGTCGTGCGAAGGTGCCACGGTGCCTGAGTTTGGGAGCTTGGTGACTGTCGGACAGACATCTCAGTGTTGGCCAAGCTAGAGCACCTGGGTCTGGGGCATGGACGGGGCCAGACAATGCCCCCAGGCTATGGCTCCAGTCAGGCTAGGGAGGGGTCGCCTCTCTGATCCCCACCTCTGCCCCTGAGTGCTAGACCTCGGGGCCAGACTCTGGAGACCAGCCAGAGGCTCCCGCTCTGGGTGAGTGCGGCTGGCCTCAGCCCTCTGGGTCCTCCACCTCCCCCTGCTGCCTTCCTGGGGCTTCACGCCCCGTGTCCTTCACACATCCTTCCTCCGCAGACTCCATCCCCCCAGAGGGCATCTGTGGAGTCTGTCCTCCACCAGGGGCTCAGTCTCTGCCTCTGGTGCAAGGCCCTCAGGCTGGGCCTCACCAAAGGGTCCAGTGAGCACGGATGTCCTGGGCAATTCCGGAACACAGCCTGGACCAGGTGGTGAGTCCAGCTCCCTGCTGAGGCCAACTGCTCCGGGCTCCTGGGTAAGAGAACGGAGGGAAAGGAGGGAAAAGGAGGAAAGGGGAGAGCACAGGCCCTGGTAGACATCTTATCTTGGACGTTTGACCTGGATGCGTGGAAAAGAATGAGCAGAAAGGTAGGTGCGGAGCAGGAAGGCACCCCCTAACTCTGGGGTCAGAGGAGGCCAGTGCCCGCCCAAAGCTTTGGAACGCCTTGGAGCGAAGTCCTCCGTAGGGGTGCTGGGAGGAGAGGACGACCCTCCCGGTAGAGCGCTATCGAGCGTTGGCCTGGAGCCACCTGGATAGATGGGGGCCGCGTCTAAGCCCCTGCCGCTCGTGGGCGCCCGGGGCTGGGGTCCGGAGCGGCGGGGAGGGGCCGGGGTCACCGGGGCACGGCATGCGTGCTAACCCCGTGCGCCCGCCCTCAGCACGGAGGCCCGCGCTGCCGCCGCCCGGGAGGTGCTCCTGGCTGCGCTTGAAGACCTAAGCCAGGAGCGGTTGAAGCGCTTCCGCCACAAGCTGCGGGACGCGCCGCTGCACGGCCGCCGCAAACCGTGGGGGCGGCTGGAGGGCACGGACGCCGTGGACCTCGCGGAGCACCTGATCCATTTCGACGGGCCGGAGCGCGCGCTGGACGCGGCGCGAAAGACCCTGAAGAGGGCGGGCGTGCGTGATGTGGCGACGCTGCTCAAGGAGCAGCGGCTGCGGAGTGAGCGCGGGGTCCCCGCCCTCCGTTCCCTCCCGCCTGGGCAGAGTCCTGGCCACAGGCCCCCATCCTTCCACTTCCCCAGAAAAGCCCCGGAGCTCTTCCGGCCTGGGCGCGCTTCGTCCACAAGTTCGCGGGCCCCAGGGCTCCGATCCTGCGGGTGGCCCCGACCCCTGATTGCGCCCCTCCCCGCACCGCACAGTCGGCGGGGCCTCACAGCAGTCCTCCCTTCCAGGGCTCGGCCTCAGCTCCTAGGCGCTGCTCTCCGCGTCCGATAGGTCTCTCTCGGCGGGAGGCGCAGGCCCCGAGCTTTCCGGGCCTTGAGCCCTGGGTTTGGAGTACGAGTGTCCTCGAAGTCACTCGGAGGTTCCTGACAGCTGGTCCCAGGGAGGAGCGCGGATGGGAGGGGGACTGTGGCGCAACAGGGGAAACTGAGGTCTGAGCCCGGCGGGGAGGGAAACAGGCCCCTGAGAGTCGGCTGACACAGCCCGCCTCCTCCTCGACCCCCTGTTCCCCTCTCCTCTGTCCGGCCCTTCCCTGCCCCCAAGAGTACAAGAAGAAATACCGAGAGCACGTGCTGCGGCAGCACGCCAAGGTGAAGGAGAGGGACGCTCGCTCCGTGAAGATGAGCGAGCGCTTCACCAAACTGCTCATCGCGCCCGATAGCGCTGCCCTGGAGCACGAGGCTCCGGGGCCCGCGGAAGAGCCGGAGCCGGAGCGCGCTCGGCGATCCGACACCCACACCTTCAACCGCCTGCTCGGCCACGACGGGGAGGGCCAGGGACCGCCGACCGTGGTGCTGCAGGGCCCGGCGGGCATCGGCAAGACCATGGCGGCCAGGAAAATCCTGTACGACTGGGCGGCGGGCAAGGTGTACTACGGCCAGGTGGACTTCGCCTTCTTTGTGTCTTGCCGCGAGGTGCTGGAGCGACCGCGCACGTGCAGCCTGGCCGACCTGACCCTGGACCAGTATCCCGACCGCAACGCGCCGGTGCGGCAGATGCTAGCGCAGTCCACGCGGCTGCTGTCCATTCTGGACGGCGTGAACGAATTGCCGGCGCCAGGGCCCGCCGAGGCCGCGCCCTGCACAGACCCCCTTGAGGCCGCGAGCGGCGCGCGGATGCTGGGCGGCCTGCCGAGCAAGGCGCTGCTGCCCACGGCCCGCGTGCTGGTGACCACGCGCGCCGCCGCCCCCGGGAGGCTGCAGAGCCGCCTGTGCTCCCCGCAGCGCGCCGAGGTGCGCGGCCCCTCCGACAAGGACAAGAAGAAGTACTTCTACAGGTTCTTCCAGGACGAGTGGAGGGCGGAGCGTGCCTGCCGCTGCGCGAAGGAGAATGAGACGCTGTTCTCGCTGTGCTTCGCCGTGTGCTGGACCGTGTGCCCCGTTCTGCGCCAGCTGCTCCAGGTCCTGACCTGTCGCGCACCTCCAAGACCACCACGTCCGTGTACCTGCTTTTCATCGGCAGCGTCCTGAGCTCGGCGCCCGCGGCCGACCGACCCCGCCTGCAGGAAGAGCTGCACAAGCTGTGCCGCCTGGCCTGCGAAGGCGTCCTCGGGGGCAGGGCGCAGGTCTCTGAGAAGGACCTGGAACGACTGGAGCTTTGCGGCTCCAAAGTCCAGGCGCAGTTTCTCAGCAAGAAGATGTGACAGGCGTGCTGGAAACCGAGGTCACCTACCGGTTCCTCGACCAGACCTTCCAGGAATTCTTAGCCGTGCTGTCCTACCTGCTGGAGGACGAAGGGCTCCCCAGACACCTGCTGGCGGCGTAGGGGCACTTCTGCGGGGGCACCCGGAGCTGCGTGGCCACCTCGCGCTCACTACGCGCTTCCTTTTCGGGCTACTGAACACAGAGAGGATGCGCGACATCGAGCACCACTTCAGCTGCGCGGTTTCAGAGCGCGGGAAGCAGGATGTCCTGAGGTGGGTGCAGGATCAGGGCCAGGGCTGCCCTAGGGTGGCACCAGAGGGGACCGAGGGGACCCAAGCGCTCCGGGGCGCTGGGGAGTCAGAGGAGGAGGAGGGCGAAGAGCTCAGCGACCTGCTGGAGCTGCTGTACTGCGGGTACGAGACGCAGGAGGGCGCCCTTGTGCACCAGGCCCTGCGCGGCCTTCCTGAGCTGGCACTGGAGTGAGTGCACTTCAGCAGAATGGACCTGGCCGTCCCGAGCTACTGCGTGCTGTGCTGCCCGGCGGGGCAGGCCCTGCAGCTGGTTAGCTGCAGACTGGCCACTGGCCAGGAGAAGAAAAAGAAGAGCCTGATGAAGTGGCTACAGGGCAGCCTGGGAGGCAGCTCGTGAGTCCCCAGAGCAGGGCGGTCCTCTCCTGCAGGCCCTCTGTGTGCGGCATATGTGCATCTTATGCACTGAAGTGTCCATCTGGGCCTGGGGAGTGTGTCCAGACCTGACACCTGCTCCCCAGAGGAGAGGCACGACTTCAGGCTGGTTTTCCCACCTCCTTGCAAGGCAGCTCCAAGGGTGTCCTCACCATGCCCCGCACCTCAGCACCCACATTCGAGGCAACCCTCCCAGCAGCCCCCCACCCACCACGATGCCTTCTCATAAGAAGTCCTGGCGTATATCACGCCCTCTGTGCCCTGAGCCTTTGCTTCTACTGTTCCCTCCACCCAGAATACTGTTCACTGCCTATCCTCAAAGCCTCTCCAAGCCATCCCAGCTGGCCTGAGACCATTTTGGCCTCAGAAATGCCCCACTGACCACCGTATGCCATGACATCTGCCCGTGCCCATCTCCTCCACCAGACCCTCTGCTCCTCCAGGGGCAAAGCTCGTGCCGTTGTTTCTGTGCAGTTAATTCCAACCCAGCACCTGACTCAGGTGCTCAGCATCTGTTGGGAGAATGAATGTCAGGACGTTGACAGGGGCTGGGGCTGCCCACTGCAGGTGCAAGGACAGGCCTACCTGGTGTGTGCAGGTGACATGCCTCCATGGGACTCACATAGACAGCTTCAGTGGGGAGGTACTTGTGGTCACAGTTGAGTGGTTTCACTCTGGGCTTGGGATGAAGAGGGAGGAGGGTCCTGGCCCAGCTTGTGGGTGAGGGCAGAAGCAGCTCCAATACCTCAGGACCATAGGAAGGAGTCCTTTGTGGGAGTGAGGGATTGGAAGGGGCTGGGGCCTTCACCTTCCTTTCTCTCTTAGTAGCTCTCGAACCACCATGAGAAAACTCCTGGGCTCCCCACTGCATCCACTCTGTGAGTGGACCGACCGACAGTGTGGTCTGAACACCCTGATGTGAGTGAACATGCCCCCAGCCCTTCCCCTGGAAGGGATGCAGAGCAGGACACCCTGGGCAGGGACAGAGGTGTGGCCCTGTCTGGGGATGGCTGAGAGGACAGGCTGAGAACCTGTGGCCTCTGGTGTCCCTTGCTGGGGTCGACAGGCTCTGCCCACACAGGACAGAGGAGGGAAGAGGGGATGGGGGCAGGGCTCCAGCACCAGCTTAGGTGCTAGTTAGGACAGAGGGCTTGGCCCCAGTCTGAGTGGGAAGCAGAGTCCAGCTGAGCATCCTGGGGAGGGATAAAGAAGGCCAGACTGTACTTCCCTCCCCAGGGAAGGCTGCTCAGTGCTGTTGTGAACTGCTGGGCGGTCCCTCTGGATTCTTACAAGCAGATATGGAAGGCGTTCAGGGCGCGGGCTCTGAGGCCTGTCCGCCGTCTGAGCTTCAGTTTCCTCCCCTGGGAAATGGAGCCAGTAGCTTCCACCTCAGAAGGTTGACGCGAGGATTAATGAGGCAGTACTTAGTACACAATCTTTCCAAGGACTGTTCACCACCACCAAGTAAGCAGAAAGTAAGAAAGGCTGTAGGAACTAGTACCGAAGGGGCATGCGGTGAAGTAGGCACAGTCCTGTGTCAGTGGTGACACAGGGTAACTTAACTTGGCATAAACGTCAGGAGCCGAAACAGTGATCAGCTCACTTGGCCCATTAGTTCTGCTGCCCGGCTAAGTGCGTGAAGATGTTCCTCGCAGCATTGTTTATAATGCCCAGCTAACTAAATGAGCTCAGCCCACCTGCACTTGGTGGGTGACTATATGGAGTTAGACATATTAAGAACAAGGTCTCTTATTGGCTCATCCAGAAGCTGGTGGAGAATGCCCTGAGGGAAGAGGGGAGTGCAGTCCAGCAGGGACACACATGGTGACAAAGGGCAGGAGAAGCTCTGTGGGGCCCAGGGAGGCAGGTGTGCAGCCAGCACGTCTGCAGACTGAACCTCAGCCCCCAGGGAGTGGGCAGCTTGCACGGCTGGGGACCCATGTACCTCCTGACCACAGGCTGTCCCGCTGCAAACTGCCCGACTTGGTCTGCAGAGACCTCTCTGAGGCCCTGACGGAGCTGGGCCTCTTCCACAGCTGGCTCAGCGAGGCCGGCCTGCATGCGCTGAGTGAGGGCCTGGCCTGACCCCAGTGCCGGCTGCAGACACTCAGGTGAGGGCCGGCCTGGAAGGGACCAAGGGGGAGACGGGGGCTCCCATGGCAGCTCCTGCGGTCAGCACTGCCCGCGAGGGTGCAGCAGCTGGGCCTCCAGGAGGCTCCCAGTATGTGTTTGGCCTGCTCCAGCAGAGCCCAGTGCTGACTACCCTGGACCTCAGTGGCTGCCAGCTGTCGGGGACTATGGCGACCTAATTGTGTGCCGTCCTGCAGCTCCCAGGGTGCCGCCTGCAAAGCCTCAGGTGGGGGCAGCGCCGGGAAAGGTGCGGGAACACAGCCTCTCCACCCTGGCTTGGGGTGGGCGCCAGGGGCTTCCCCCAGACCTCACAGAGGAGTCCCGCCCAGGGCCCTCCCGAGGGACCCTGCTGAAACTCAGCCCCTGGAGACCCACCCCCTAAATCCCTGGCCCCAGCCCTGGGCTTCAACCACTCCGCCAGACCAAATGTCCATCTAGTGTCTGGTGCACATGGCCACAGTCTGGACCGGCACGCTTTCACTCCCCTGGAGGCTCTGGCCCCTAGGCCCTACCCGCTCCCCCAGCCTCTGACAGCCCCCTTAGTGGCTGCCTCCCGTCCCTGTGTGCCTTTGGCCTAACCCAGGTCAACAGCTCCCCATCGCTGCCTCCCCGAGCCCTGGCCTCCTTCCCCCACCAGCTCCACTGCCATCCTCTGCACACGGCTACAGTCTAACGTCCGTGGCTGAGCGAGCGGTCACTGCAGGAGCGGCGGGCCCTGGGGACAGCAAAGGCGGGACTGGCCGTCACCCACCCAGCATTGGACAGCGACCCCCAGCCTCACAAAGGGCTCGGCAGTGACCCCTGAGGCCCTGGGGGAGGGCTCTAGTCAGCCCTACGGAGTAGCCCTCCCCACTCCAAGGGCGAGAGGTTGGTGTTCTCTGCTGTGGGCAACTCTTGAGCCTGAGGGGCCCTGGACAGGCAGGTGGGAGACCCAGAGAGACACGGCCCCTTACCTGCTCCTGGACAGCCCCCGAGACCTCCCCACACCCTGGGGACAGGTATGTCTCTGTCCTCCCCACCAGAAGGAGGGGGTCCCCTCCCCTAACCCCACTGCTGCCCCACCCACGTTCCTCTTCTGGGACCTCCAGCCCTCCCATTGCAGGCGCCCCTCAGCAACAAGGGTGACGCTGAGCGCCCCCGGGAATTGAGGACCTACAGTGTGTTGGCCTTTACCTGGTGCAGGATGACCCATTTGCTGATCCTGTGCCCATGCACAGTATGGGCACCCAGAGCCCGCTACTCGGCTCCAGCCATAGGGCATCAAGCAGGGGCTGACCCGTGGCTGAAGGTAGGTGGGTCACCGTCCCTCCTCAGGAATTTGGGTCTCAGCATTAGGAGTGAAGCCATCCCTGAGGCTGTGTGGTCTGAGCCCAGAGGTGTCCACTCGCTGTCTGAGGACTTCAGGAACAGGCCAGAGGAGAGTGGACAGGAGCAGTAGCCCCTGCTCCGGATGGGAGCTGTGATGGCGCATGTGGTGGGCAGCGCCCCCGTGCACTGATGATAAATTCTCCTTGGGATTTGTTTTTGTCGGTTTCTGTTGCCCTTAGCCAGGCATCCTAACAGGTGTTCATACTCTTTCCTTTGGTCCCCAGCCCATCTCAGTGGGACAGGGTTGTAGCCCCCGTTTCCTGGGTGAGCTCAGGGGAACACCCTGATGCAGGAAGCTCCGACGTGAGGCTTGGCCTCCATGGGCAGGGCTAGCGACTGACAGCCCCCGAATCCTGAAGTCTTCTCTGCTCAACCCTGCTGGACTTGGCCAGCTTCTGGGACCCCAGTCAGCCCCTCCACTTCCCCAAATTCCCTTCCATAATCCAGTTATTCATTCCACAGAACAGACCAAAAATCCCTGCCCTCCTGGAGCTGGTATTCTAGGGGGCTGGGGGGATGGAGCCAGTGGTTTCCTCTTACACGTAAGTAGTCTGGGAACATCTGGTTGTGGACGAGGCATTTGAAAACGGAAGGAAGGGAGGGACCAACCCTAAGGATGTCCTGAAGAAAAGGCAGTGGGATGGCAAGTGTAAAGGCCGCAAAGGGGCCTGTCTTGGTTGGCTGCTGCTGTAACAAAATACCATACACCGGGTGGCTTGTCAGCAAGATAAGTTTATTTCTCGTAGCTCTGGAGGCTGGGATGCCCAAGGTTAGGATGCCAGTCAACTTGGTGTCTGGTGAGGAGCCTCTCCCTGCAGATGGCCGTCTTCTGGCTGTGTCCTCACGGGGTAGAGAGAGGGCGAGCTCTCGGGCCTCTTATACGGGCAGAAATCCCGTTCTTGACAGCTCGTGACCTAATTACGTCCCAAAGGCCCCACCTCCAAATACCATCACACTGGGGATTAGAATTCAACGGATGGGTTTGGGGGGATCACATTCAATCCATAACAAGGAGCGAGCTTGGTGCAGAAGCAGCAAGGAAGCCAGGGTGGCAGCAGCGGGATGGGGGAGGGGCTGAGGGCGGGGAGGCGGCCCTGGGTAGCTTGTCCTGCCGGTGAGGTGGGCACCACTGCAGGCTGTGAGAACTTGCCCACTCCTGGGGTAGATGTGGCTCTGGCTCTGCTGACAAGGGCTGTGGGGCCAGAGCAAGGACTGCACTAACCCAGGAGCACGGCCTGGTGAGAGCGGGCACGCCCTGGAAGGGGGACGCGCCGGTGGATGTAGGTGGGGGGACAGCGGGCCTGAGCAGCGGGATGGGTGAAGTCACCACGGCCTGTGCTGGGCAGGCCACGGCAAGGGCAGGTTTCAGGGACACGTTGAATTCGAGTGTCTCTGGCTGGGCGAGTGGTCAGAGCACAGTCATTCGGGTCAGACCAGGGCCAGAGAGACGAGGTCCAGACAGCCCCAGGGCCTGGAGCCTCCAGCGGGGCAGGGGGCAAGTGGGTAGAGGCTGAGAGACGAGGCTGGGAAGAGCCAGAAAGTGGGGCGGGGACAAAGGAAGGCGGGGCTCCAGGAGGGGGACCTGCCTCACCCCTCCGGGGCGGACGGGGGTTCAGGGAGAGAGGCAGGACCCGGCGGCAAGAGAGGGGACACCTAAGCCGAAACCCCGCCCCTCTCAGTTCCACCCTTGGAGAAGACTCAAGGGAGAGTTGGAGCTGGGCTCCTCGCAGCCTCGCAGGCACGACTGGTCGAGGCAGCCCGCCCCACCCGCGCCCCGCCCGCCCCGGGGGTGGGGACGTTCCATCCGGCCCGCGCTGCGCGCCCTGGGGCGGGGACCGCGGGGCCTTCCGGTGACAAGGCCGCTCCTGGCTACTTCTCCCTCCGGTCCGGCGGCCACCCGCTGGAGCCGACGGACGCTGCTGGGCTGCGGCGAGCCCCAGGGACGCGGCCGACGGCCCGCCTGCCCCCCAACCCCCAGCTGCTGCCGGCACCCCACCCCGTACCCAGCCGGCCTCCTGGAGGGTGAGGCCCGCCGGCTGAGGCCTCCTCCCTTCCCGCCAGCTGGACGGCTTCGAGGCAGTGCGCCCGGAGAGAGCTGGAAGGGACTGAGGCCCTAAGGTGGGAGTCCGGGGCCTCTGCTGTGTCCCTGGAGATCAGTATTGGGGGCGAGGGTCTCTGAGGGTTGAGGGTGTTTCCTGGGGTGGCTTGAGAGGGGGGTTCTGGACAGTCGGGGCTGCCCAGGTGGGTCACACACGTCCCTCCACCCGTGGGGGCATTAACCAGGTTCCAAGGCAAGCTTCGGGGTTTACAGAAAAGGGAGGCCCAACCAACGGTGGGGGCCTCTGACTCCCCCTTTTGCAGGCCCCTCCGCTGAGCCAACCTTGCCATGGAGGATGCTGGCAAGGACGCCACCAGATTCACTGCCCATTCTCTGCCCAGTGACCCCCGGCTCTTGGCCACCGTGACCAATGCCTACTTGGGCACACGCGTGTATCATGAGACACTGCATGTGAGCGGAGTGTACAATGGGGCTTGGGGGGATACGCACCGGGCCATTCTGCCCAGTCCCCTCAATGTCCAGCTGGAGGCCCCTGCAGGATCAGGAGAGCAGCTGACGAAGACCTTTGTCCTGGACACTAACACAGGTAGCCACTGCCTGACCTCCCCCTCCCCTCCGCCATTGTTCCAAGTGAGTGGGAGACCCGACAGAGGTTCCATCGAGAGGATGCCGACTCCCAAAGAAAAGGAAGCTCTGAGAGGCCACTTTGTGAGGCCTTCAGCCCGACGGGCCTCCTGGGCTGGCAGGAGCTGGCGGCGCCTGTGCAGCTGTCGCTTCCCAGACAGGGCATCTGGGGCTTGGAGGTGACTCCACTCCCCGCCGGCAGCTTTGGAACTGTCCTCGGCGGCCCTGAGTGGGGTGTGCGAGTTGTCCTGTCTTCCCCTCCCCACCCCCGCCCCGCCAGGCTCCTTTCTGCACACCCTGGAGGGCCCCAGCTTCCGGGCCTCCCAGCGCATCTATGCCCACCGCACGCTGCCTCACGTCTTGGCCTTCAGTGTGTCCATCACCCGCTTGGCCACAGGGAGCTGGCCCATCACCGTGCTGCTGCAGTCAACCTTCTCCCCAGAAAGCCCGGACCTGGACCTGCATCTGGGTCCTGACTTCCAGGGAGCCCGGTGAGGAGGGGGCGGGGGGCCGGCTGGGTAGCCCGAGGAGGGAGCCCGTCCCTGAGACACAGCCATCCTGTTGCAGGTACCTGTACGGCCACACACTCACCCCCGAGCAGCCTGGGGGGGCACAGCAGGAGGTGCACATGCTGTGGACGCCAGTGCCCCCAGCCTTGACCCTTGGGGAAGGGGAGGAGGATGGGACGTGGGAGTTCCTGACGGTGGTGGGTGGCAGCCAGGCCGAAGCCCAGGCCTGCCTCGCCGATGCCCTGCAGCTGCAGGCCAGGCGCACTCTCTACATGGCCCATGCACAGGCCTGGGCCCAGCTCTGGGCAGGCTGTGGCCTGGATGTGGAGGGGCCCCTGCGTCTGCGCCAGGCCCTGCGTGGAGCTCTCTACTACCTGCTCAGTGCCCTGCCCCAGCCCGGGGCCCCAGGATACGTCTGCCACGGCCTCAGCCCAGGCGGCCTCTCCAACGGGAGCCGTGAGGAATGCTACTGGGGCCACGTCTTCTGGGACCAGGTGCGCGCCACCCACCCTTAACGCACACCTGCTGCAGAGCCGGCTGTACACAGAGCTGCTGCCTCTATCCTGCATGGGGTGGGGCTGTGGTTGGGGAGGCCCAGGGACCGTGGCAGACGGAAGGCTTCCTGGAGGAAGTAGTGTCTCGGCTGAAGGCTGTGTAGGCATTTGGTGAAAACGAGTGATGTGATTCAGGCAAGGGGACCAGAAGGTTCAGAGGCCCAGAACTGAGCAGGTGCAGCATCTGTGCAGGGCATCTGTGCAGGGGGCCCTCACCGCTGCAGGGAGAGCGGTTGTAGAGGGGGCTGAGGAGACTTTAACTGGGGAAGGACATGGGCAGCCGTGGGCTCTGGGAAGACCCCTGTGGCTGCTGAGTGGAGCGAGGGTGGAGCGAGGTGAGGCAGCCAGGACCGGCTGCCGGCTGGGCTTGGGAGGGTCCGGGATGCTGCTGCACGTTTCCTGGTGCCGGAGAAGCTGCTGCTGTGCTCCCTTCACAGGTGAGGCTCAGAGAGGCCGAGCTGCTCACTCTGGGTCGGCCAGCTAGTGAGCAACAGAGCAGGCACCCCCCCACCCCCACCAGGCTGCCCACACCCAGACTCTGGCCTGAGCCCTGGGCAGACGCAGATGCCCGCTGGGGACCAGGTCCGAGGATCATCTGGGCTGGGGATCGGACTGTGGGGTTGGCAGGCAGAGGGCCCAGGACAGACCCAGATGAGGCAGGAGAGGAGGGAGCTGGGTGTGGCCCGTGGGGAGAGAGGAGTGAGAGCGCCAGGATGAGGGGCCCCTCGGCTGTAGCGCCAGGACGAGGGGGCCCCTCGGCTGTGCTCGCAGGACCTCTGGATGTTCCCCAGTATCCTGATGTTCCACCCGGAGGCCGCCAGGGCTCTCCTGCAGTACCGCATCCGGACGCTCGGTGGAGCCCTGTACAACGCCCAGAACCTAGGCTACCAGGTGAGGGGGACTGAGCACCTACCCTACGGGGCCCCCCCAAGGGCTGACGTCCCATACCACCCCCCAGGTCTTCATCCCTCACCCCAGCCCCCTCTGTGGGTGTGGCTGGAATATCCTGGATTCTCATAGAGGCTCTGTGGCATCCCCCAGCCTGTACTGTACGTGTGGGAACAGCAGCCTGACCGGGACCCCGCAGGACGTCCCCTCACTGCCCTGCCCCAGGGCAAGTACACAGTGGAAACGGGGCAGAAGCCACCTGGCCCACGATGGGGCCACACAGAGGGCACTCAGAGCCCACAGGCCCCCACGAGGTCACGCGGGACAACTGGTGCCCCCGCCTCTGTCTGCCCTCCATGGCTGAAGGCTGAGAGCGTTGAGAACCGGGGTGGGCTACCCCCGGCCCCCCGAGAGCGGAGTCAAGTCTACTCCAACCCCGCAGGGAGCCAAGTTTGCCTGGGAGAGCGCGGGCTCCGGCCTGGAGGTCTGCCCTGAGGCCATTTATGGGACCCAGGAGATCCACATCAACGGGGCCGTGGTGCTGGCCTTCCGGCTGTACTACCACACCACCCAGGTGAGGTGTCACTGTGCCACCACGTGTGACCTCCTACCTAGCGAGGCCACGCCCTCCACACTGCCATGACTTCCTGTCCGGCCGGTCCGGCGGAGCATCTCAGAGCCAGGCCTTCACTTCTGGGCACTCAGAAGGGTAGGCGTTGGCAAGAAATGCAGTGACCAGTGGGAACTAGAATCACAGGTGCCACAGCCTCTGATGCACCACCTCCTGCTCTCCAGGACTTGCAGCTGTTCCGAGAGGCTGGGGGCTGGGATGTGGTCAGTGCCGTGGCTGAGTTTTGGTGCAGCCGCGTAGAGTGGAGCCCCGGGGAGGAGAAGTTCCACCTGAAGGGTGAGAGCGTGGCCATGGTGGGAGGAGTGTGGATGACGGGGAAGGGGCAGGGGGAGTGGATGGTCACAAGTGGGGAAGCAGGTGGGTGCTTCTCAGTTCAGCATGTGGTCACCAGCACCTGACGCTGCCAGGCCCACACTGGCGACTGGCATCAGGGGCAGGTCCCTAAGACCCTGCACTGAATACCACCTTGTACTTATGTGCCCAGGAGTCATGCCCCCTGACGAATACCATTCAGGGGTCGACAACTCCGTGTACACCAATGTCCTGGTCCAGAACAGGTCAGATCCAAGAACCCGCCCCACCTCCACCATGCAGGGGGCCAGCCAGGAGTGCAGGGCTGCAGCCCACCTCTCCCCATCTCTACTCCTAGCCTGCGCTTTGCTGCTGCCCTGGCCCAGGACCTGGGTCAGCCCGTCCCCAACCAGTGGCTGGTGGTGGCTGATAAGATCAAGGTGCCCTTTGACCCGAAACTGAACTTCCACCCTGAGTTTGATGGATACCAGCCTGGTGAGTGGACTTGGAGCTCCTTCAGGGCCCTTCTCCCCTCCCACAGGACCTCGTGTCCGCCCTGGATGCCCCCTTTCCAACAGGGCAGCCCCTGCCCTCCCCACCTCACCCCATCAGCAGCATCTCCCCCCTCCCCCCAGGAGAGGAGGTGAAGCAGGCAGATGTTGTGCTCTTGGGGTACCCCGTCCCCTTCCCCCTGAGTCCTCAAGTTCGCAGGCAAAACCTGGAGATGTATGAGGCTGTGACGTCCCCCCAGGGCCCTGCCATGACCTGGGTAAGGAAACTGCAGGGTGTGGGGTGGTGGTCCCCAGGGCAGCCCCGGCCCTGCCCCACTGGCCTCAGTCTTCCTTCCCCCCGCAGTGGGCCTCACCCCAGCGTGACCTCTGATCTCTGTCCCCAGAGCATGTTTGCAGTGGGCTGGATGGAGCTGAAGGACCCCGGGCGGGCGTGGGACCTCCTGCAGAGGAGCTTCGCCAACGTCACGGAGCCCTTCAAGGTCAGCCTGGCCAGAGCCTCGACCTACACGCCGACCACGCCCACCTCCTGCACTGACTGCTTTGCCCCCTGCAGGTGTGGACGGAGAATGCAGACAGGTCGGGTGCCGTGAACTTCCTGACAGGCATGGGGGGCTTCCTGCAGGCGGTGCTCTTTGGGGTCACGGGATTCAGGTGAGTGCAGTGGCTGGCAGAGGGCAACCACCTGCCGCCACCCCCCTCCTCACAGAACCTTCCCCTCGCCGCAGGATCACTGAGGCCGGTTTGACCTTCGACCCCATGTGTCCAGCGGGGATCTCCAGAGTGTGCGTTTCTGGTATCTCCTACCAGGGGAGCAAGCTTGACTTTTCCTTCTCTGAAGGGTCTGTGACAGTTGAGGTCACTGCCCGAGCAGGGCCCTGGGCACCCCCGCTGGAGGCTGAGCTGTGGCCATCACAGAGTCGGCTCCCCCTGTCCCCAGGTAGGCCGCCACTCCCAGACCCGCCCAGGGGTCCAGGGCACGTGACCCCCAAGGTAGCCCCCAGTGTGTGCCCTCACCCCACAATGCTTCCTCTCTCTGCAGGACACAAGGTCTCCTTTCCCTGCTCAGCTGGCCGGATACAGAGGTCACACCTGTAGGAAGCAGGGGCAGCAAGTTCTGCCCCAAGAGTTTCCTGGGAAGATTGTTTGAAGACATTAAGCATCTCCGCAGAGCCCACAGGACCCCCTCTGGGACACCCTTGGGCCCTCCAGCCCCACCGAGTCCCCCCGCCCCCCGCCCAGTCCTGCCCCCTCCCCCAAAACGACCAGGGCTATTGGCTTCAGGGATGTCTCTCAGGCCTCCCCCCGGCCACTCCCTCTGCGGGTGCCCCTGCTGGCTGCACCCACCCCTCCTCAACGCCCTCCCAGCCTGCCGCCCCCTCCCACCCTCCTCCACACGGCAGCCAGGCTCACGGGTTCCAAGGAAAGTCTGGACTCTTTGGCCCAAGTTCAAGACTCTGCCTCTAGCCTGAGACCCTCCCCAGCCTAACCCCCCATAGACGGTCAGCTTTCTTGCAGCCTCACACAGCATGTCTGTTCCCGCCCTCCCTCAGTGCCCCTTCCCTAGGACCCCACAGGGTGAGGTGGGAGAAGGGCCAGCGGTTCTGCGAAGACAGAGGCAGATGCCGGCCTTGATGGGGAGCACGGCAGGATGAGGGGCGTGGGGGAGACTCAGTCTCCTGTGGGATTACTTGGGACACCGCATCGCAGCTTCACAAAGGACCCTTCTGTGTCACACGAGGGAGCATCAGGTATGGCTGGGTCCAGGTGCTCCTGGGCTGCTGTGAGCACTCGGCATCCTCAGTCCTTGGGTCCTCTTGCCTCTGGGCCACTTGAGTCAAGTCGGACGGTCTCTGTCACGTGCCTTTCCTCAGCCAGGAAGGCAGGGCGTGGGGTGTGGAGCAAGACCCTGCATTTCCTCTGACCAGCCAGAAGGGCTGGGGCCGGGTGTGCGTGAGTCCCAGGCCATGGCCCTGGGTCCAGCTGTCCTGGGCAGGCGGCCCTCAGCCGAGGCTCTGCCCACTGTCTCTTCCTGGGCTTCAGCCCCTCAGTTGGCACAGCAGACTTGGGTTTCCCCAGGGTGAGGCGAGATGGTGTCTGCCATGGAAATCCTGGCGAGGGCCGAGCCTGCTGCAACAGATCTGCCTGAGGAATGGGCAAGCTTTGTCTGCTGTGAGGAGCTGGCGAGCTCCCTGCTGAACGTGAGGGTTTCGTAAAGGATCAAGTTTCCCTTCCACGCGGCTGGGAAGCACAGTCACTTGCTCGCTAGAGCAAGTAAGCGAGTCCCGTCAACGTCTGCGCCCCTCCTTCATCTGCAGACCGTGCTCTCTGTTCTCAGTGGAGAGTTAGCCCGAGTTCTCCAAGAAGCAGACACCAGGCAGACAAACTGTGATGGACTGAAGCCCCATGAGGGAGAGAGGGAAGGGGGTGGCTGCAGGGAGTGTGGCCGAGCTGCAGACCAGCTCCCTGAGGGCCTGTGGCCTCAGGATGGATCCCGCGACTTGGTGGGGCTCCCCCAGGGGCCCACAGGCTCTCGCTCAACCGGTGGCAGTGCCGCAAAGGCCCAGGCAGGTCTGCTGAAGCACAGCATGGTGGCCAGGGACTGTCCCCATGAAGCAGACATTTGCCTTTGCAGCCCTGGAGCCAGATGTGGGCACAGGCATCAGGTGGGGGTGGTAGGTGGCCCTTCACCCACAGGACTGACGTAGCTTGATACGTGCCGCGTGTGTGTGCCGTGTGTGTGTGCGCGCGCGCACGCACACCTACCTGTGCCTGTGGAGCGGCAACCCTCCAAGGGGCCGTGACGGTGGCAGCATGTGTGTGCTGGCCTGGCTGGTCCGGCCCATGACAGCCAATTGCCTGAACCTGACCAGGGTCCTTCAACCTGCCCAGGACACAGGCTGGAAGGGTTTCTGGTGACCTTCTGTGCCTGGCTTGACCGCGTATTCTCTGTCCTCAGCAACTGGGCAAGGGCTGGACAATGTCTGCTCCCCTCACCAAATGTGGAGACCAGAAGACCATCCCCTGCTTGGAGACATGTACCCGGCTACACACAGGCTGACCCCTGCTCCCAGCCTCTGTGTCCAGCATGGGTTGGTCCCTTCCTGGGCCAAACCTGGAGCTCAGTGTTGGAACGCCGTCTCCATCCTAGTCCGAGCGCTGGCCTTGTCCTTAGTCCAATGTAGGGCCAGTGCCCAGGAAGGGGCACTGCTCCATCTCCACCCCAGGCCCCGGCCAGCACAACCTCTGCCTCAGGGGCTGGCTCAGAGCAGCGCACACTCAGCAGGGGGCTGGGGTACTGCCAGCCTGCGGCCGGGACTCATCTCTGCTGGCACGCTTTAGAGACAGCTGGACCAACTGTTGGCCGTCACAAGAGGGGGGCTACTCTGGGGGCTGCAAGTACAGGAGCTAGACAGAGACCCACGCCCCCAGCCCAGGCAGGGTGGGCAGGCAAAGGGAGGGAAGGGACCATGGGTGGGGTATTCAGAGCCCTGAGCCACGCTGTGGTTAAGGCCCCTGCAATTAGCCTGCCCTGTCATTGGCCCGGCCACAGCAAGGCCCAGGGGCCTCACCCCCAGCCACACAGGGTGTGCGTGTGTCTTTGGCAGCCCCCACTCTGCCAGGCTCTGCTGGGGCTGCCGGGGGGTTACATAAGGGAGGTAACTGATGCGAGGACGTGCACCCGCACAGAGGCACTGGGAAAACGCCCTCACCCCCCCACGCCTCCCTTTCAGTACAATCGTGCGTGTGCAGAAGGTACTCCTGTGCACCTGTGCGTGATGGACGTGTGCACGGGTGACGGCGTGACCATGTCTGTGTGCCTGTGTGTCTGTGTCCAGCCCCACTGATCCAGGAAGGAGGGAACCCACTGCCGGGACTGATCAGAATTAAAGGGACGCAGGGTCACAAGGACAGAGTGACCCAAAGAAGTAGGTCAACACAGGCCCAGCCCCAGACAGGAACGTGCACGACAAGGACAAGTCTCACTGGTCAGGGACTCCCCTTAGCACGTGTGCACACACGCTGACTCGGGGATGGGCAGGCACGTGGACGCAGAGACACAGCACACACATTCTGAAAGACAGGCCGCTAAACCACAGAGCGGCAGAGATCAAAGCCCGACTTCTCAAACTTCATTCTAAAATACTCAGGCACCTCCACCCAGAAGCCGCAGGCCGCCCAGTGCCTGAGCAAAGGGGACAGTCGGGGCACCAAGCCGACAGGGCAGGGCGTCCACCATGGATGCTGGGGGCAGTCCAGGGGGATTTGGCTGCAGTGGTCCCTAGGGTAGCTCCCCTCAGGAAGATACCCTCCCCCACCCCAGCCAGGAACAGTCCTGGAAAGCACTTTCTGGAGCCAGGCGCTTTTAATTGTGAAACTGAGGCTGAGCCTGGCGGCTGGGGAGGGAGGAGCTGGCCTGGGGGCAGGGGTGGGGGGTGGGGTTAGGGGACTGGGGGCATTGATCGAGGTGAGGGTAAGGCCCTGGGGTCCCTGTGGAGGATCTTCAGGGTCAGTGTTAGGTGCCCAGGCTGGGGCTGGAGGGTGGGCCTCAGGCCCGCAGGCAAGTCAGGGTTCCAGGCGATTAGGATGGAGCCCCTGGGGTTGGGGTCCCTGGATCAGGGCGGTGACAGGGCCCAGCCTGTCAGTCATAGTCTGAGTCGTCGAACTTGGTGCTGAAGAAGGCGGCGGAGCCCTGGGCCAGCCGGGACAGGTGCAGGGCGCCAGTCACCACCAGCACCAGCAGCAGTAGAGGCGGCACCAGAGCCCACACCGTGGCCAGGATGTTGTAGCATTTGGCTTTGGAGCCGAGCCGCCGGGCTGCTTCCAGATCTCCAGTCACCTTCTGGTCTCGGGCCTGCGGGCCAACAGCAGGGCCAGCTCTCTACACCTGCCTGGGGCCTGGGTGGGGCCTGCCACCCAGTCCCAGGCAGCCGCTGGGTCCACACCTTGGAGGACCCGAGCTGGACCCAAAATCTAGATGGAGGGGTGTGGCCTGAGAGGATATTCCCCGGGCTCCACCCACTCCCTTCACTGTCCCCAGCTGGGCACATGGGCTTGGCCCGCCCAGGGGGCCTTGGGTCATCAGGGGCTCAGCCTAAAGTGGGGCTGAAAGGAGACCCTGCATCTTCCCACTCCAGCTATGGACCCAGTGGCCCTCCCAGGCCAGCATCAGCCTCCAAGGACCTCCGAGGGTAGGGAGTTCTCAGAGGTGCTGAGAGCGTTTGATGGAAGAGACGCCCTTGGATAAGGCCCCATCGACCCTGGGCTCTTCGGGACAAACTAGACCCCCCATTTCGGTTTTATGAACAGCACCCCAGCCTCAGTGGAGAAGCCCTCATGAGGGAGGGGCTCCCACCACCGTCAGGCTGACGGATGGCCCCGTGGATACTCCTGCACCCCAACTTGATAAGCAGCCCCCGTGAGATGCTCTTGGGCCCCCTCGAAGCGCCCCAAGGCCCACCTTGATGGAGTAGGCCAGCGCCAGGAAGCCGAGGCAGCACAGGTTCAGGTAGAGGGTGCTGAACACCGACCAGATCAAGTGGTCTCGAGGTGGGGGTAGCGGCGCCCCCAGCGTGAGGGCCGTGTGGGCGGTGCCGTCGGCCTTGTTGGGCGTCGGGGCCCGGGGGTCCTCGCGGGGGTACGACGTGTCCATGGGTTCCAGCGCCGTCTCCTCGCTCGGACTCCTGCTTCGAGGGTCGGCGCCCCGGCCGCTTATAGTCCCCGCCGCCGCCCGGCTGACCGGCCCGCCGCTAAATTTAACGACAAATGACAGCCCGGGGCTGAGCGGTCGCCCCGCCCGCCCCGCCGCCCGCCGCCCCGCCTGCGCGAGCCCACCCCCCAACCCCCGCAGAGTCCCCCTCCCCCCCAGAAAGCCCCGCTCCCCGCGGAGAAACACTGACCCCGTAGAGGCTGGGGGCCGGTGCGGGGCCACCAGAGCCCCTCCTGTCCGGGTAGTCCAGCCGAGGGAGCCCCCTGCAAGGCTGCTGGTGGGGCCATGCGGTGGCTGCGGTCTGCCCCTCAGAGCCCCCGCCCCCGCCGACGAAAGGAGGCGGACGCACCAGCTCAGGGCCATGGTGGGTGGGCCGCTGCCTCGGCTTGAGGGCAGGGCTAGGCGGGGCTCCTCAGGACCAGGGCTGCTGAAACCACAGCCCCTCTGTCCCCAGAACTGCCCGCATCACCCTGCCGGGTGGAAAAGAACAATGCTCAGGAGAGAACAGCGGGGAAGAGGGAGAGCGGGGGTGGGGGAGGGTGGCCTGTTGGGGGACCAGCTGTGACCTGGACTGTTACTGTGCGGGCGCTACAGTGAGCTCTCCAGGGCCTGCTCTGGGGACTGCCCTCCTCCCTCCCAAGCTGTCAGCTGCTTCTCAGGCTCCTTTGCTGGTTGCTTCTCCTGAATCCAGAGCTAGGGGGCTGGGAGGGCTGGGCCGAGCTTGTGTCCGCACCCCGGTCTCATCTCCCTCCAGAGGGCCCAGCAGCCTGTTGGCTAAAATGCCATCTATGTGCCCGTCAATCACATTTTATGTCAAAGGGCCAGATTGCCGTGCTCCGCGGAGGAGGGCTCCCAGGGTCTCCAGCCTAGCTCCTCAATAGGAAACCTCAGGCTCTCCCAAACCTTCTGTCTGAGCTGGGACTCCCATAGCAAAGTACCTGGACTAGCGGCTCACAAATAATAGAAATTTATGTCTCACATTTCTGGAGCCTGAAGGTCTGAGATCAGGGTGCCAGCGTCGATGGGTGCTGGTGAGACCCGCTTCCTGGTTGCAGAGGGCCGACTTCTCAGGGCTCCTCACTGGTGGAAGGAGCTGCGAAGCTCTGTGGGGTCCCTTTTATAAGAGCACTGACCCTACCATGAGGGGTCCACCCTCATGACCTAACCACCTCCTAATACCGTCACTTTAGAATTTCAGTGGGGGAGGGGGACACAAGTGTTCAGTCCACTGCACCCTCTGCCCGGTCTCTGCGGGCACAGCTGGTGGCCGCTCCACCCGGCCAACTGCTCAGGACAAAAGCATTGGCTTACGCCTGCACCTTCTGCCGCTCACACCGGATCCATTTGGTCCCACCTTCCAGCATGTGCAGAATCTCACCCCCACTGTGACCTCTGAGACGAAGCCACTCTCACCTTCTCCTGGGTTAGCGGGCCCCCCTCCTCGGCGTTCTCACTACTCCAGCCAGAGTGATCCTGTTACAACAGAAAACAAGTTGTGCCCCCCGCGCCCCCCCAAGGGCCCCCACCTCACTCCAGATCCAGAGTCACTGCAGTGGCTCACAGGCCCTGCAGGGTTACTCCAGGCCACGCTCCTGGACTCTGAGAAGGACATTGAATAGGGAGGCTCTTTGTGTCCAACCCTGAAGAAGGGAGGAAAAGAACAGGGTGGGGTGGCAGTAGAAGCTGAGCTGCAGTAAGGCCCAGCAAAGGCCTGAGCTGAGCCCGCAGGAGCTCTGGAGCTTGGAGGACATTTGAGACGTGTCCAAAACAGGGCGACATTCTGCTCACCGTCAGCTACCAGCTCTGCTAGGCCCAGTGGGTCACGGTGCGATGTGGCCCCTTCTCCAAGAGACCTAGGCCTTGGTCACCGTGACCGTCTTGGGGCAAGAGTGCTGCACTTGGCCATTTACCATAACACTGGGCAAGAGGGGGCCCAGTGTGGAGCATCCCTCCCTCCTCCTGCGGACCAGAGTCAAGTGGCCCTGCCTGTGACCCAGGCGTGGGAAACAAAGGGGCATCCAGAGATCGTAGGTCAACGGCACCTTTTTGTGTCGCCTGAAGGAAGCTTTGGGAGACAGAACTTCTGAACCCACAAAGCCCAGAGCAGCAGGGCTGGAGAACGTGAAGGCACCAGTGGTCCAGGAAGTGAAGAGGCAGAGCTGCCCGGTCCTGCCCTGGGGCCCTGGGCCCATGTACTCTACCCACAGCCACACGGCACCTCCTAACGGCCTTTGACCTGAGGGCTAACTGCGGCCAGGAGGGGTGCCCACCCTCTGCTTGGTGCAGTGGGGTGGTAAGGTGTGGGACGTGACTGGCAGACCTGAGCCTGTGTTCCCATCCCTGGGGATGACATATGACGTGGACTCCTGTGCAGGGTCGGTGCTCCGAGTTCCTGAGGGCTACACGCTGCCCCTCTGGGGACAAGGGTCCAATGAAAGTAACTCGCTTGCAGCTCTGCCCCTCACCCCGGTGTTCAGGCCACTCCTGATTGGGCTGGAGTGCAGGACCCATCCTGTGGCCAGCCGTCTCCCTCACACTAAGCTGACCAATGGAGAACCGGGCTGGGAATTCTTCCTTCCCCATCATCTGGTCCCAGAGGGATCCCCCTGCAGCCCCAGGTGTGAGCAGAGAGACAGGCCTTGGGAAGCAGTGGTGGATGACACAGGGTCAGGACAACCTGCTTGTTTGACCTGGAATGTTGCACGTCCAGCCTTGAATGCATTGCTGCTGGACTAAACTGTCAACTGAAAGACAAACACACAATGCAAGAACTGTGAGGTAAGTTTTATTAACGGTGTTACTGAGGACTATAGCCTGGGAAGCAGCCTCTTGGTGCCTCTGAGAAACTGTAACAGGAAGAACAGACCTGGCACCACCTCCCCCAACACCCATTCTTCGGCCCATGTAGTCCATCACTTTCGTCCCCACACACCAGGAGTTAAACAGTAGAGAAATGTTGTTTGTTCCCAAATAGCCCATTAAGTTCCCTGAAGAACGTTCCCATCCCACGGTCCTGGGTTACTTATGGCCATTACTTGTTGTAGATAAGTTTGCTTTCAGCCTGGAAACCTTGCAAATAAGCAGAGATAAGACTGTAAAGTAAAAATAACTGCTAAGGACTTGAGGATTTGCAGGCGCCTTGTGATCCAGCCTGCGTGAGCAAGCAGAAGAACGAAGCAATGCTGCACTTCCTTGAAGGCCAGGTGGCTCCAGGAAGTCTGCAATCTGCCTTCACCCTCTAATCTCAGATGGTTCTTTAGGAACCATCTTCTTGGTTTGCTGGCCTCTGATTAAAGTCACTACTTCTTCCCCATCACCTTGTCTCTTGCCTCATCAGCCTGTCGTGTGGGAGCAGCGCGAACTTGGACTCTGCACTCGGTAACAGAACTGCTCTGAAGAGGTAGGGGAGAAGCCAGTGCACGCGTGGTTTTAGCTAGGAAATGCGTGCAGTGAAGCACACAGCTCGGTAAAAGGTTCCCGAGAGTCACGAGGATCAGACATCTCAGTTAATGATCTTAGTGCCTTTCTATATGAGAAAATGCAAGAAATTGGGTCCATTAAAATTTCTTCTTGGGACTTCCCTGGCAGTCCAGTGGTTAAGACTTCATCTTCCAATGCAGGGGGTGCGGGTTTGATCCCTGGTCGGGGAGCTGAGATCCCACATGCCTCGGGGCCAAAAACCAAAACAGAAGCAATATTATAACAAATTCAATAAAGACTTTAAAAATGGTCCACATCAAAAAAAAGTCTTAAAAAAGAAAAATTTCGGGCTTCCTTGGTGCGCAGTGGTTGGGAGTCCGCCTGCCAATGCAGGGGACGCGGGTTCGCGCCCCGGTCCGGGAAGATCCCACATGCCGCGGAGCGGCTGGGCCCGTGAGCCGTGGCCGCTGAGCCTGCGCGTCCGGAGCCTGTGCTCCGCAACGGGAGAGGCCACAACAGTGAGAGACCCGCATACTGCAAAAAAAAAAAAAAAAATTTCCTCTTGCGATTACCCTGCCTAAGGGGCCTGGTTTTCCAAAGCACAGACAGCCTTTTCGTCCTGTTCTTCATCCTGAATTGCCCTCAGGGTGAGCTGTCAGTCAGAGACTCCAGTGGCTAATGGCCTGATCCTTGTAGAACTGGATGGTGGGCAACAGTATTTGTTTTACAATTTGCCCCTCTTGGTCATAAATTTAACCAAGGTTTGGGAGGCATGTCATGACCATCCGCCCCATGGTGCCCAGAGGGCTCCATGTGCTATTGCTGGACCAGGCCCTGTCAGAGGTGTCCGTGAAGTCTCTGGACCCCCCGTCACTCTAGTCTGTTACAGTCCAGAAAGTGACTCTCCCATGTTACTTCTTCCCATATCTAGAGTTACATTATTACGATCATTGTAACCTCATATAGAACTATATATTTGGTAGACTATTTCAAGTTGCTTAGTTATTATTTTTGTTGGAAGCTCACTTACACATTGGTCAATACAAGAAACAACAATCTTGTAGAACAGGCAGAAGACAAGTGCTATAGCTAGTAGCATTAATAAAATCGTAAGTAAGAAGTTAGGCCAAGAATTTCCATTAGGTGTGGCCGAGTGTACTCCCAGTCGGCTGACAGTTTGCTCTGAACCAATCGCTATCTTTAGGGGTAACGACATATTGGCATTGTTCATAAGACAGCCCAATTTCCTAGTGTCATCAGGCTGATGACCCTTAGTATGATTTAATTGTTCCCAGCACAAGGGGACCCTTAAACTTAAATGACTGTGACCTGGTAAATCGACCCCATAACTGAGGGAGGGTCCCTCCTAATAAGCAAGTGATTATGGTTTTTGACTGAAATTTAGCTCACTGCTCTGATTGAACTCGAGTAACTTTTAAAGAAAATTCATATTTCTGGCCAGGGTCAGAGCAGGTATGATTAATTAGCCAAGTGAGGGGATCCCACCTAGTAATTCGATAGTGGCCTGAACAGAACTATAATTTTTTTCTTCTAGAATAGATCTCCTAAGGACCATTCAGAGCCAGTCAGAGCCGCAGGAGAAATCCACCAAGATAACCAGATGTACTGAATGTAGTTAATTGACCATCAACCCAACAACTGGACTGATTTTAGAACTCTGCATAGGACTGTGCCCATGATAGGAAAACATTCGATTCATATGCAAAAGTTCAAGAAGTTAAGAAAACACTATAAATGATCATATGGGTCAGGTCTGGCATCTTGGGCCAGCTGCCTACTTCTGATGTCATCTTCTTCTTGTCCCCGTGTGGGCATGGTTTCTCTTCTGATTGAGCATTGTTTTTTTTGTTGTTGTTGTTGTTTTTACATCTTTATTGGAGTATAATTGCTTTACAATGGTGTGTTAGTTTCTGCTTTATAACAAAGTGAATCAGTTGTACATATACATATGTTCCCATATCTCTTCCCTCTTGCGTCTCCCTCCCTCCCACCCTCCCTATCCCACCCCTCTGGGTGGTCACAAAGCACCGAGCTGATCTCCCTGTGCTATGCGGCTGCTTCCCACTAGCTATCGGTTTTACGTTTGGTAGTGTATATATGTCCATGCCACTCTCTCACTTCATCCCAGCTTACCCTTCCCCTCCCCGTATCCTCAAGTCCCTGCTCTAGTAGGTCTGTGTCTTTATTCCTGTCTTACTCCTAGGTTCTTCATGATTATTTTTTCTTAAATTCCATTATGTGTGTTAGCATACGGTATTTGTCTTTCTCTTTCTGACTTACTTCACTCTGTATGACAGACTCTAGGTGAGCATCGTTTCAAGGTGAGTTTGAGACCAGCAGTCCTCTATAGACCAGTCAGTCGGGTGCAAGGGCCCTTTGTAAGTGGGAAATGTGAACCCAAGGACTAATTCCCTTCAGTCTTGCTGTGTGTGAGCTAGTTAAGAGCACCCAATGAGGGTCCTTCTATCTGGGTTGGAGAGAATCCTTCAAATGATGTCTTTTCCAGTGTGTATAATCTCCTGGTTGCAGGTTATGGGGCATCTGATGTTCATCCAAAGAGAGATTATTGTGATAAGCTTCAGAAACAAGCTTAGAGTGTCCTTTTAACAATTTAATTAAACCTTATGGTAATGCAACACAGTAACAAGGAGCCATCTAGGCAGTGAGTCTCAGGCAGTAAATACAAAACCTCAAAGACAACTAACAACACTAGAACTTAATATCCACTGAAACAAAATTTTTTTCTCTCTAAAATTACCCTCGTTTCTACAAAATATAGCCAAAGTAAGACTAATTTGCTTACAAAATAAGCCTGGTTTCAATAAACATGACCTGATTATTTACATAAGTGTAATTGATGCTATAGGCTCTTCTAAATTGGCCTTGCTGGAACTTTTTTTTATTTTTAATTTTTTTTTATTTTTGGCTGCCTTGGGTCTTCATTGCTGTGCGCAGGCTTTCTCTAGCTGTGGCGAGCAGGGGCTACTCTTCGTTGCGGTGCATGGGCTTCTCACTGCGGTGGCTTCTCTTGTTGCAGAGAACAGGTTCTAGGCGTGCGGGCTTCCGTAGTGTGGCACGCGGGCTCAGTAGTTGTGGCCCACGGGCTTAGTTGCTCTGCAGCATGTGGAATCTTCCCAGACCAAGGATCGAACCCGTGTCCCCTGCACTGGCAGGCGGATTCTTAACCACCGTGCCAGCAGGGACGTCCCTGCTGGAACTTTTTATAAGGAATCTCAGACTGAACTTTAAAAGTCCTCTCAAGGCCATGAAAATCACACCAAACAGTTACCATCAGCTTCTGCCTGTAATACCTGTAGATTGGGGTAGACTCTTCTCTTCTCAAGGTCCCCCAAGATATCTTGAAATTCCTGCACCTGCCAGGAGGTGGCCTTCCTTATTCACCTGATAAGGCTGCTAGGAACCCCGTAAACAAGGTACCAGGCTGTTTGTCCAAGGGACTTCAGGCTCCATGAAGTTCACCTTAGTCCTTTAAAGCTGTGTGGTCATATCTGATTCTGATTGCATATTGTCCAATATGACATTTCAAAGCCAGGTTAATACAACCAGTGTTCCCAATTGCGTCTTGTTATAAGGAGAACATATTCTTTCTGAACTTATCCAAATAACTATATTGCCATGAAAATAAGAATACGCACTAGAAGTTTCCAAACTCTGGAGGGATCAGGTAGAGAGAAAAGATAAATGATTCAGTTCTGCTTACAAAGGTATAATTTACCAAATCGCCATAAGTCATAGCAACCTTCAGGAGAAGGGTTTCCTTAGATCTGGAAAACAAAGATGAAAAACCAGTAATATTTCAGACAGAAAGTCATAAAAGTTATCATTCAGCCTATGTACTAATTCCTCTTGATCTTGACCTTCTGTTAACAGCTTTATGAAGCCATCAGGTTTTTCGTTAGAATTCTGTCATTTCTTGCCCAGTTCAGTGGTATGACCTGAAAGTTATCGGAAATTTTTTACCTTCAGATTTTGTCCTATGCTTTCCCCTTTTCTCTCTCTCTTTAGAAGAAATTTACTTTCTTTTCCCTTAACAAAATGCATTTCCATTACTTACACTTTCTTTTTCCTTGCATACAAAGATGTTTTCCCCATTAATTTTTAGTAGTTTAATTACATTTTTAATTAGAATCCTTAACCTTTAAAAACCTTAATTTCTAGTGAGAACTAAGAAGTAAGCAATTATGAACTTTTACCTTAGCACTCTGTAAATTGGCAAATTTATAAATATTATTTATAATTTCAAAAAATGTGTGCTTTCTTATAGAATATGCCTCAGTATGGCGCCAAACATATCTACTGATATCTTTAATTTTTCTGTAAGAGGAAGCCTATGTTTTGTAATTAATGTTTCAGTATTTTATCTTATTTGGAAATAATACAGACATTCAATAAATTTTCATCATGTAACTTTATTTAGCAAAACTCCCAAGTTTCAAGTTACCAAAAATCTGGTAAGTAGGCATATCATAAAACCTAATTATTCTTAAAAGGCTTATCTGAACGCTCTTACCCCATTTATATCTCTTTAATTCACTTGTTCCCAACAATTATGTTTAGATGACCCATGAAAACTTCATGAGACATCAGAACAAGTCAGCCATCATCTGAAGCTATTTTTCTTGCTGACAAATTTTGTAACAGAGGTAACATAAACTTATCTGACTTTTAGTAAATCTAGGTACAATAAAAGCAGTATACTTAGTGTTGGTGACTCTAAAGACATGTCTGTATTAATTAAATGAAACACACAAAACTGAATACTGAATATTAATTTAATACTGGATATTTCCCTGATCACATAACATGAGATGCATTTGGGTTAGTTTCTATTATATTTCTGAGAATTTATGTAAGCACTTAACTTCTTTTAAGTCAATTAAATAGAGCTCATTTACAAATTAAATTTGAAAATACCACCTGGAGGTAGAAACATTTATAAGGTACATACATTCAGATAGACAGAGATCTCATCATTTTCATTTTAAAACAGTCATGAATCAGGTATTAAAATATAAAACTCACTAGTTTATAAATAACAGTTGAAATAGACCAAGTCTACTTGCTTGAGTTTTTAAAAAGGCTTCTTCCCTGCCCCCTTTTTTCCGTTAGTATCAGGACCTGGAGATGGCCCGGATATGTGTTCCCTGACCTGGTAGAACATTTATATCTCAAAGGCACAGGGAGAAAAATGCAAGCTTCTTCTAGAAGGACTTTTGTTCCCTTAGGGTCAGACTTCTGAAAAGATATTTTATCAAGCCAGCTTTCTCTAACTGCTTACGCGAAGAACACTTTTGGAATGCTGAAAGAGCTCCATCTTGGCCATTGCAGGGAGAGATTTTTGTTTCCCATTTCATGGTCAGCTGAGATAAAATTGCTGTTAAAAGCTCTGTGTGGGTTGGCGTGCTATCTGTGAGCTTAACTCCTTCAGGTGTTACCACCGAGCCGTTTAGCTCTCTCACGTGTCTTGGTGTCTCTCTCTAGTAGTCTAAAACCTGAGCACCAGATGGCCAATCCTTTTGTGCGCATCTTCAGACGAGTGAGTTGTTTTTGTTTTTTTGCTTAATGAGAGGCTGTCCCTTTGGGACCGCTGCATGGTATGAAGATCCCACTCCACCACTCCTATAACTTTCTCAATTGCCTGAGAAAACAAAGCCATAGCTGGCTGGGAGAAGCTGGGTCCCTTATCTTTGGAGCTGAAAGCTCTCATGTGATATCGTCACTTTCATTCAGACAAACTTTGTTAAAGTAGCCAATTCAAGGAGAGACACAAGGCCATCCTCCTACCTAGTCACCCAGAGTCTAAACCTTTTCAGGGTCTTTCAACTGGGGAATCCAGGTACCCCTTCTTCAACTTAAGTTCAAAGAAAGAGCTACTCCTTATAACGAGGAGTTTAATAACCACCAGATATTGTAAAACTCAGGATTGCCAACCAGGATGGGAGACCTGAGACTCAGGAGAAACTTACCCATTCCTCTGACTCACCAAGGAGGTGGATGGGCACAAGGGGCCCTCGCTAGTACCAAGGCTGCCTATCCTCTTGGAGTTCAGGCAAGGAGAGACGTCTGCTCTGGGTCCCTTCGTGGTCACCCAAACTGTCGACGGAAAGAAAAATGTACAACGAAAGAGCTATGAGTTGAGTTTTATTCAGGGACCTTACTGAGGACTATAGACTGGGAAACAGCCTCCCAGTAGCTCTGAGAAACTACGAGGTAGGGGAGAAGCCAGTGTCACATGGTTTTGGCTGGGAAGTGCAGTGAAGCACACATCTCAGTAAAATTTCCTGCTAGTTACGAGGGTCAGATATCTCAGTTAATGCTTTTAGGGCTTTTCCATGTGTGGGCATGACAGGGACAGAGTAGGATAGTTACACAGGTAGTCGTAGAAGTCCCACTAGGGAATTATAGACAGAGAGGGAGACCTAGGGAACGTTGGGAGACCACTGTAGGTTAGTGATCACTCAAGAAAGCTATCGGAACTTAATGGAACGAAGCAGTCTTGCTTAACTATAAAACCATAAATAAAAGTATGAGATATGCCCAGGTCATTAAGTGAAAGAATGAGGCCTGCATTCTGCTGGTGGAGTTCGGCAAGATAATGATCCTTAGGACCAAGGACAGGAACTTAAGGGAAAGATGACGTTCCAAAGTAGGAGGCCTTCATTATACGGAAACCTGAGATGATGCAACATATTTCAGTATATGTTACCACCCTTCTGCTGATTTGAATGAGCGCTATGACAGTCGTAGTTTGACCTCATAAGGTCAAACGCTCTCCTGCCTGATACGAAGGAAGAGCTAGTGACGTCTACTCAAAGAATGAGGAAGAAGGCGGTCTTCCCCCCTCGCCGCTTCCCTTTGGTTATAAAAGTGTAGCCTGCTTAATTCTTGGGGCAGAACCCCCTCGCCTGCCCGCCTGTATCCCTCACGAGCGTCCTATATTAATAAGTCCATCACTTTGCCTCTCACTGAATTCCTTCTGTGCTGAGCCTCAGTAAGTCCAGACACCAGGTGAGTGATTCTAATTAAGAGACCGTGGGCTCAAGTCCCAACCTGAGGTGCACAGTTTCAGGAAGATACAAGAAATTGGGTTCATTAAAATTTTTTCCAAAGATTTCTCTACATCCAAGGAGCCTCCTCCTGACCTTTGTCCCGAACTCCTTTCAGGACGCCCTGTTGGTCCGCAAGTGCCGTGGCTGACAACCTGAACCGTGTAGCGTTGAGTGGTGGGCATTCTTTG
This sequence comes from Grampus griseus, assembly GCF_964374135.1. Lineage (NCBI taxonomy): Eukaryota > Metazoa > Chordata > Mammalia > Artiodactyla > Delphinidae > Grampus > Grampus griseus. The sequence continues at coordinate 110,411,781 of NC_139002.1, read as the reverse complement.
TTTCACAAACAAAGCTCTGTTTTGGTGGGTCTGACACAACTCTCCTACGGCTGGCAGATCTGCCACGAGGTGGCCGGGTGGCCATGTCCAACTTTAGAGACAGGACAGGAAAGGCTGCCTTCCCCAGACCTCTGTCCACACACCCTAGTCCCGGGCCCGGTTGATGTACGTCTGGCACAGCAGCTGCACTTGGACTCCCACGGCTTAGTCTGCCGCGGCCCCGAGTCTCCACCAGCTCCATCTGGGTCTGGGGCCAGACAGGTGAACGAAATGGAGGTTTGGTGGGGGTGACACCCCTGCACCCTTTAGGCTTTGAGGTGGCTTAATTTCTGCTTCACTCCCAGTCTGGGATACAGTAAGTCCCTTACATACGGACGAGTTCTGTTCCAAGAGTGTGTTCATAAGTCCAATTTTTTCTAAGTCCAACAAAGTTAGCCTAGGTACCCAACTAACACAATCAGCAATATAGTACTGTACTGTAGTAGGTTTATAATACTTTTCACACAAATAACATATAAAAAACAAACACAAAAAAGAAAAGATTTTTTTAAAGACTTTAAAAGATTTTTAAACTTACAGTGCAGTCCCTTGAAAAGTACAGTAGTGCAGCACAACAGCTGGCATGCAGGGGCTGGCATCGAGGGAACAGGCAGGAAGAGTTACTGACTGGAGGAGAGAGAGGTGGTGGGAGACGGTAGAGCTGAAGGGTCGTCAGCAACAGGAGACGGAGGGCGAGCTGCACTTTCACTCACACCTGTCGCTGATGGCACAGGCTCTGGTTCCTTGCTGGGTTCAACTCTATCTACCCTCTTGAAAAAAAGATCCAGTGATGTCTGGTAGCTCTTTTTTTCTTATCATAGGTGACATGGTAGCACTGGATTATATTCTGAACGGCTACTGAAACCTTCATGTACTGTTCTATATTCAGGTCCTGTGCCCCAAAAACTAACAGTGCCTCCTCAAATACAGAAAATCCCCTTGCCATTTCCTGCGCTGTGAATCTCTTCCGTTCTTCAGTTACTTCTTCCTCTTCTTGTCTCTCTTAGTCCTTTCTCTGGGCCTCCAATTCCATCAGGTCTTTGTTAGTCAGCTCCTCGTGATGCACAGCAACAGTACCGTATGGTACAGTACGCAAAAGCACCACCACTTGGAGAGGATGCACGCACATGACAATGTACGCCAGACACGTGACCTAACTTACGTGACTGGATATGCGAACACACCTTCGCATCATTTTAAGTTCGCAACTTGAAGATTCTTATGTAGGTGACTTAGTTATTGGTTTTGATTTTCCTCCCTGCTGGGGTGGGCACTGGGGAGCAATTCCAGTGTCCCCACCAGCCAGCCCCATGACCGTGGCTCCTACCCAGAAGCCACTGATCCCATGTGAGGATGTGCCGAGCACCACTTGCTTCCATTCCCATTCCACCTCAAGGGTGGGAAATGCCCGGACGGGGTCGGGCCCCACTCAGAGTTTGATTAGGGCCTGGAGCCCCCTGATTCCTTAGCCCCACGTGCCCTGCGTGAAAGGGCAGCCAAGTGATACTTTGCCTGTTGAGTTATTGTGATTTATATTAAGAAATATGTATTCGAAAATAAAAAAAAGAAAAAGAAAAAAAAAAGAAACATGTATTCGACCTTCTTCCTGTTTCTTGCAAAGAACTCCTAAAACTCTCACAATTTCCTAAGTGATGAGAGTGACAAAGGTATCCTCGTGTGTAATGAGGTGACTTTTGGACCCCACCTGAGGATGAGCACTTCTCAGGGGAACCAACCATGTGTTTAGACTGTTGGAATTCTCAGTCCCAGTCCCCAGGCCTCCAGGGAGAGGAGAGGGGCTGGAGGTTGGGTCAGTCGCTAACAATCTATGATTTACTCAATATGCCTGTGTAATGAAGTCTCCAAAACCCCCAGAAGGACAGCGTTCCAAGCGCTTCCAGGGTGGTGAGCACATGGAGATGCCTGCAGAGGGCAGGGCAGCTCTGTGCCCCGTCCCCCATAACTGCCCTGTGTGTCTCTTCCCTCTGGCTGTTCCTGAGTCATATTCTTTATAATAAATAAGTAAAATGTTCCTCTGAGTTCTGCGAGCTTCTGTGGCAAATCAGTTGAACCCAAGGAGGGCCTCGTGGGCCCCTCTGGTTTACAGCCGGGGTCAGAAGCCCAGGTGATAACCTGGTGTCTGAAGTGGCCGGGGGGCTGTCCTGTGGAGCTGAGACCCTAGCCTGTGGGATCTGGAGCTGTGTCTGGGCAAACAGTGTCAGAATTCAGTTGAACTGAGTAGAATTCTCAGACACCTTGCAGGAAGCCCCCTCCCCCTCCACACACGCACACATTGAAATTGGGTCCAGGAACCTATTAAATACCAAAAAATTCAACGGTGAAAATTCGAAGATCTAATTGGCTTTACTGAATGATTCACGAATGGGGCAGCATCCCATCCAACAAGTGGAAAGGAGCTCCAGTGGGCTTGCCAACTACAAATCGGCGCTCGCCGTCTGCCTCTACGAGGATTAAATCATGAGCTGCTGACTTCCATTCAACACCCCCCGAAAGGAGTTCAGGGTGGAGACCAGGAATGAGGCCCTCTGTGCTCTGGGAAAAACTGGCAGGACAGGTCTTCAGATAGTTAGATACTTTCAGGAGATTTTAGGAGCCCTATTCTTGCATCTCCTCATATCTAGAAAAGCACTAAAATCCTTCAAGGTGACTCTGTTCCTCGTGACCAGCAGCAAGCCTCTGCCAGAATGCGGGCTTGACTGCACGCCGCCCCCACCAGCCCTTCACTAAAGTCACATATAACGCTGACCTTCCCCGCCCCCCCGACCCCTTCACTAAAGTCGCATATAACGCTGACCTTCCCGCTACCTCTTTGGAGCAGTTTCTCAGAGCTGTCTGGGATGCTGTCTCCCGGGCTGCAGTCCTCATTTTGCCCCAAATAAAACTTCACTCGCAACTCTTCACAGTGTGCATTTTTTTCCATCGACAGGCTACAAAAATGGAAAAGATTTTAAAGGCAAGACAAGGAAGTCATAAACAAAAAAAAGTCTTAGATAATTTAGATTTCAGGCTTAAATAATTCACCTATGGGGGGAGGGAAAGGATCTTATTGGGGTTTCCTCCTAATACTGGCCAGGAAATTCCAGGTTGACTGGCTAAAGGTTACTCTCCCGGGGAAGGTTGAAACTGCAATTAGGTTGGGTGTTAAGTCTTGGTTGGCTGGTGTGGGGCTTAGCACATATGACTCCATTTGGGGCCTGTTGTTTCTTTTTAACAGTCCCCCCTTTTGCTCAGACTCTCAGCTTAGCCGGGAGATGTCATCAACATTTAAGGCATTAGCACTACCCCCAGCTACCGCTCTGAAGATCCTTCCTGTGATGTTCACAGGTCACAACTTCAGATTCCAAATTTTTAAGAAACAGGTGAACTTTGAACTGTGTCTGGAGGCACATTTCTGGTTTTCCAAAGATTTGTTAAGATAAGGACACTTGTTTTTAATTCCTCAAAGAACTGGGTTGCAACTTAAATGACACCATAGGTTGATCCACTCATAAATCCTTTTACAAGGGCTTCCCTGGTGGCGCAGCGGTTGGGAGTCCGCCTGCCGATGCAGGGGACACAGGTTCGTGCCCCGGTCCGGGAAGATCCCACATGCCGCGGAGCGGCTGGGCCCGTGAGCCATGGCCGCTGGGCCTGCGCGTCCGGAGCCTGTGCTCCGCAACGGGAGAGGCCACAACAGTGAGAGGCCCGCGTACCGCAAAAAAAAAAAAAAAAAAAAAAATCCTTTCCCAAGAGCTTTAGGAGGTTTTTCCCTTCCTCTTGGTAGATTTAGCTTAGGGGAGGAGGCCTAAAAAATTTCTATCAGGCTTTGAACATCAGCTTCCAATATAGCCAAATTTCTGATCCTAGTGTGAAGTTAAATTCACATTTTATGGCAAGACAAGAAAATCTTAAACATAAAAAACTTTCTCTGCCCTTTGGCCTCCTCTCTCCCTGCACTGCGCATCGTGTATCGACATTACGCATCAACCAACCTCCCCCAGCGGCAGAAATATTGGTTCAACCATAAAGAGCAATATTCACCCGTCAGCAAGGCAGCTCCTTAAAGATAACACCGCTTCCTGACCTGGTAAGGGGCCACGCTGTCGCTTAGCTCTGGATCGTGTAACTGTCGATAACACGTCATTTAACGTACAGCGCTCTTGTCTCAAAAAACTTATGTAACTGTGCCTGGACTTCTAATGGGCAGAACAGTTCTCTGTACTTTCTGAGACGTTCTTCCCAGGATATAAGCCTCAAATTTGGCTCAAATAAGACTTTCCATTTCTTTCTTAGTTTGATTAATTTTTCATCGGCACTAGAGTATCCTTTTAAATATCTTGTCAGGTCTCAGCCAGGACAAACAGTAAATATTCCTGGCAATATCAAACAACTCCGTGGACCCAAGAGGCATCCTCAGAGAAGGTGTACAGGTTACCACCTCCCCAAGATCCAGAGTCACCCTCAAAGACAGCCAGAAAAAGAGCTGACAACATGCATGTCCCAGGCAGGCAGAAAGCCAAGCCCCCCTCCTAGGACACAAAGTGAGACGAGCAAGAAGACAACGGCAGTCCTTGGGGGAGAAAGATCCGTAATCTGTAGGTCTGGTTTGGAAAGGAAGGAACACCATGACATTTTGTTTTCCTCTCTCGACCGGGCAATAAAGACAAAGACATGGGAGAGCTGACTCTGCTAAGAACCCTCACCTTTCTCTGGCTTCCGTCAGCTTTCCCAGGATCCCCTGTGCAGGCTCCAGTTTTGCATTAATTTTAATTTTAGTTTCCTTGGCTGTTTAAGGGAATAGTGTAGCAGTTTACCCGAGACCCGTCAGAGTCCCATCAGTTCTGGGAGGGGCCCAGATGGGGCCTCCTTTGGGGATAGATAGGAGGGCATTCGAGTTGATGTTGAAAAATCCCCTTTGAGGACAATCTCTTTTCCATTGCCACAGTTGACTACAACTGACACATCATTCCCTGGGCCCCTAGGTGTCTGGTCTTGGAGCTGTAGTAGCTGTGATGTTAATGCTTTGGTGGACTTTTGATTATGACCTGTGTCTTTAAATTTTCATTAGCTTTTTGCAAATAATTTTTTAAGGAAGGTATTTTGGAATTTTGAAGGCTTTTGGAAGCTTCCACATACCAATAAAAACAGGTATCCCATTTGCTCTGTTTGATTTGGGAAACTTTGCTTTCAAGTACACCTCTTAAATGATTTTATCTAATTGGAATAGTCCTTATAAACGCCCATTGTGACTCTAGGTTGTTTTAGTAAGACTTTTCCCATTTTTGTGATATCTATAGCTTCTGGGACAACAGTTCGTAGATATACAATAAACGGTTGTGCCGGCAGGCGGCAAGTTCCTTTCTTCTAGCTAAGCCTTGGGTTCTCTCTGAGCCAAACTAAAACCTCAAAGGGATGTTTCTCTGGGATGCAGATTGTGTGTGGTTCCTGGTGCATCTCGCTGCTCGGAAATTTTCTTGACGTTGGTGGGTGACCTGGAGTCAATGTAACCTGTTCCACGACCAACCGACCCTAACATGGGAGTCCTTGGGTTAGGAGACAAGTGGTCGAACAGCTCTTAAATGCTCCACCTGCACTGCCAATGTTTGCACCTTTTTTTTACTTGCAAATTTCGCATTCGTTGTTAGCCTTTGCTTAAGATTTTACTCGCCCGGGGACCTGCACTGGACCCAGTCCAGCTTAAATTGGACCTAGTTCATTTCGAAACCCCCGTTCAGTTTTTAAATCAGACCCAGTCTGACTCCAGCTGGTAAACACCAACAGTTCCTACTGTGGAGTCTGAGGACTCGTGGAGGATTGTACCAGCAGAACTCCACACATGAGGACCGCAGCCTGGGGGCTCCACGTGGATGGGAAACTGCACTGCCACTTACAGTTCCCAAGTAGACGTAGACGCAGATTCAAGGGAACTGTGGAACCTGTGGCTTGGGGGATCACTCCCAGTGAGAGTTCACAGCGAGGCTGCAGGGGCACACACGGGGATGGGGGGCTATGTCTCCACCACCCCAGGAAGTCCTCCTTCCCAGCCTCATTAGAGAAGTTACATCCTTCACACTTCGGATTCAGACCTCGAGTCTGGTCCAGAAAAGAAAAAGGTACTGAAAGGGCACTGACCACTGGTGGGGTGAGTGGCCAGCAAAGGGGACAGAGCAGAGGGAGGGTGAGCCCTGGGGCCTCCCGGAGAGGCTGAGAGTCCGTGAGGAAGCAGATCGAGGCCCCAGGAGGGGAGGGGGGCCCACCGGGCACTGTCCTGCTTGGGCTCCGGGGAACGGGCAGGGGTGGGTCCCCATGTGGGTGAACGGGCCCTGGGGGACGAGCAGGGGAGGGCCTGAGTCACAGCACCTGGCTGTCACCTGGCCCAGCTCCAGGACCCCTCACCGTCTCTTCTCCCCCAGTCTAGGGACCGGAAGATGGTGGGCGATATCACTGGGGCCCAGAGCTATGCCTCCACCGCCAAGTGCCTGAGCATCAGTGCCCTGGCCCTGGGCATCTTTCTGATCGTTGGATTGGTGTTTGCTTACCTGAAAGCCTACCAGATGGCTTTACAGATGGCGAATAATAGAGGCTACTAGCCGCTGGACATGGAGGCAACCCAGTTCCTCCACCATCCACGGCCGGCCCTGCACCTGGGGCTGTGGGCCTGTGCCGAGGACCAGCCCCAGCTGGACAGGTTTCACCCAAAGGGGAGACGGAGTCGGCGTGGACAGAGCACAAGACACCTCAGAGGATGCAAGGATCTGACAAATTTATTTTTCACGATTCCAAAGTATTTATACTATAAAATAATCTCATTTTCAATCTTAACAACCTCATTCCCATGCCAAAAAATCTCTTACACAAGCCATAAAACAAAAGTAATTTACATCAACAGATTACATCAGCAGGTTAAACAGGTTAAATAATCTTCTTATCGCTTATAGTCTCTTTCATCCCCTGTGGCCATAAAACCTCCCCGCCACCATACCCAAGTGTTTCCTAACATATCTCTAACTCCCCAGGAGGGCCAAAACCCATTCAATTTGTCTTCTAAAGTAAGCTTTTGCCACACAAATGCTCCTATTGTATTTCCCTGAACCCAACGCCCTGGCCTGGAAGTGGGGATTTCGGGTGTAGCCATTAAGGGAGCCGGAGTAATCACAATCTTTTTTGGTTTTACCCTAAGTTGGGGTCTTTCCCTAAACCCTCCATCGGAGCTGGAAATATTTCCCAACACTAATAGCAATCCCATAAAAATCACCTTAAGCAAAAGCAGGGGGGAACAAGGGGAACCACGCAGAGGAGAGCTTTGCTTCTCCATATTTGTACCTGACAGTACCAGCTTTGCTTGGCACTATGGGTCTCGTCCGTGCTGAGACTCAAAGGCACTTCCTACACGGCTCCCGGCATCTCCCCCTTTTTTATTTTTTAAAAAGGCAGTATGCAATTCCACTTTGGTTTTATATACACTCTGGAGGGCAGCTTGAATTAATCGGATGATGACTGGATTATTTGAATTTCTCCTGTATAATCAGAGTCAATTACTCCAGGCAAAACTGTTAAGCCAGATAAGGAAGTTGAACTCCTACCAATAATTAAACCCATTACTCCTGGGGGCAATGGACCTTTAATCCCAGTTGGTATTTTTATAACTGGAGAGTCAGGAGTTAGTATTGTTGCGGAGGTGGCACAGAGGTCCAATCCTGCGCTGCCTGGGGTGGCCCTAAACAATTCATCGATTCCCCTGAGGGAAGAAAGGGATTGAGCGTCTGGTGAATGGCCCCTATTGTTTGTTGGGCCCGGGGTTGGGCCCGAAGTAAGTTTCCCGAATTAGTTCCAGCAGGTGTACCTGGAAAAACAGGTGCAGGAAATATTGGCATCTGAGCTCCAGCCTGAGGCACTGCAGAAACCCCATTAGGGGGAAGAATGTGTCCGTCCTTGTGATATTTACTCCTACACAATTTAGTCCAATGATTTCCTTTCCCACATCTTTGGCAAGGAGTCTTTGGGACCCCAACATTACCAGGAGATATCATTCTAACAGGACCTGCTGGAGGTATATTTTTATTAGGACATTCCCTACTAAAATGACCTGCGCCTCCACAAGCAAAACAATTATTTCCTTTTGGTCCCTTAGGGTTTTTTGTTTTTTGAACCATATTCATCATACATTGAGGAAGTGTTTCTCCCTTTAGGGCGGCTGCCAAAGCAATCCCTTGCATATAAGAGGGACCCACGTCAGAACATTGTTTAATAAAATCTGAAATGCTGCCAGTTTTTCTAATTGATCGAATCAAGTTCTGACAAACAGGATTGGCATTTTCGAAGGCTAATTGTTTAGCTAACATGTTAGCTGCATCCTCATCAGTTATTACCCTTTTTATCTCTGTTAGCAAGCGAGAAACAAAATCCTCATATGGCTCCTCAGGCTTTTGTTTTAAATCTGTTAAAGTGGAGGCTTTTCCTGGAGTCAAAGGCAAAGACTTCCAGGCATTCACTGCACACATAGTTACCTGCCATAAAGCCTCCTTTCCCATATGCATTTGCTGTTGGGCTGTATCATATTCTCCCTGGCCTAATAACATATCTTTAGTAATATTAAATTTATCCCTTTTCTTATTTAAAGCATGTTGCTTAGCCACCAATTCTTCATATTCTGTTTTCCAAAGCAAATATTGTCCTCCCGATAAACAGGCCTTTGTAACCTGAATCCAGTCACATGGAGTCATCCATCTATTTGCTAAGGCATCTATAAGAGTCATAGTATAAGGCGCCAACGGTCCGTAATCTACACAGGCCTTTTTAAGTTCTTTTAAAAGTTTTAGAGGCAAGGGATCCCAATATACATCATCATCATCAAAACCATCCTCAAAAATGACTGGAAAGCAGGCTGCAAAAGCATAATCATCATCTTCACCGTTTATTCTCCTATGCTTTTTATATTCGCCTTGGCTTTTATTAAAAGGTGGTGGAGGTGGTGGGCCCCTGACCTTTAAAGTTGGATGTCCTGACCTTTTTAAAGGGAGAAATGAAGAACTTAAAGGTGCGGGTGGGGCGGTCGGTAGACGACCCAAAGGGCGCATATCCTGTAAATTAGGCCTATTTTTCTTAGTTTCTTGCATTGAAAAAGCACCATGGGGTTCATACTTCCTTCTTTCATAATCATATGCAGCAGCATCTAAATCATCCTGATCTGCAGGAGGCAATTCACCATCAAAAGGAGGGTTCTTTAACAAATTAGGCTTAGTATCAGTAGGTGACTCATTTTCCTCCTCTGAATCATTGTCATTAAGGTTACAATCTTTTAAAGCTGCAGCCAAAACCTCAGTTTCTTTAGATGTTTTTGGGGAAAGTAATGGAGTACATTCATCTATTACTTCTGCAGGATATTTATATGGGTTCTTTTGACCTTCAGGCAAGGGAGCAATGCTCTCTCTAATAAGGTTCCATAAAGTAAAAGTATCTACTGGAACCTTCTCAGGTCCAAAATGACTGTAATATACTTGCAAAGTTTGCCCCACCTTTTGCCAGGTTTCTATATTAACTGTTCCCTGTTCTGGAAACCATGGGCATTGTTCCTGTACAAACTGAAAAAACTGAGTTAATTGCTTATTAGTTACCTTAATTCCTCTTCCATTTATCATATGTTTAACTATATCAATAAATAAGAGCCTCTCTTTGGACTCAGCGTGTCCCATCTTGACACCGCCTTACTCACCTTCCTAACCAGTATTCTTAACTGGGGGTCTGCAGCACCCTACGGTGAGACTCCTATCCGTCTGAAAAAAAAATAATACTTACCCCTTCAGGTCCCTGTTCGGGCGCCACTTGCCGAGGACCAGCCCCAGCTGGACAGGTTTCACCCAAAGGGGAGACGGAGTCGGCGTGGACAGAGCACAAGACACCTCAGAGGATGCAAGGATCTGACAAATTTATTTTTCACGATTCCAAAGTATTTATACTATAAAATAATCTCATTTTCAATCTTAACAACCTCATTCCCATGCCAAAAAATCTCTTACACAAGCCATAAAACAAAAGTAATTTACATCAACAGATTACATCAGCAGGTTAAACAGGTTAAATAATCTTCTTATCGCTTATAGTCTCTTTCATCCCCTGTGGCCATAAAACCTCCCCGCCACCATACCCAAGTGTTTCCTAACATATCTCTAACTCCCCAGGAGGGCCAAAACCCATTCAATTTGTCTTCTAAAGTAAGCTTTTGCCACACAAATGCTCCTATTGTATTTCCCTGAACCCAACGCCCTGGCCTGGGAGTGGGGATTTCAGGTGTAGCCATTAAGGGAGCCGGAGTAATCACAATCTTTTTTGGTTTTACCCTAAGTTGGGGTCTTTCCCTAAACCCTCCATCGGAGCTGGAAATATTTCCCAACACTAATAGCAATCCCATAAAAATCACCTTAAGCAAAAGCAGGGGGGAACAAGGGGAACCACGCAGAGGAGAGCTTTGCTTCTCCATATTTGTACCTGACAGTACCAGCTTTGCTTGGCACTATGGGTCTCGTCCGTGCTGAGACTCAAAGGCACTTCCTACACGGCTCCCGGCAGGCCTGCCCCCTCCCCCCACCCCTTTATACAGCAATTTATGGAGACAGAGCTGTCGACAGCTGAATTCAATAAAGTGCACTCATCTGTGAAGGTGCTGTGATGTCCCCTGCGAGGGGACACTGCTGTGAGTCCCCGGTTGCCTCGGGGAAGCACAGAGCGCTCAGCTGTGGGCTGACAACAGAAGCCCAGAGCAGAGCTGGTGACCCCGCCCCGGTCGACGGAAACCCCCAGAGGAAGGACCACTCCCTCCCACGCAAACGTGGCTGCCCTGCTGGGTGGAAGTGTTTCACAGACACTGGGGACCCTGGGGCATTGGGTGTGAGCCTGGGCTGTACATGGGGAGGTGGGGACCCGCCTCAGCCCAATACAGGGAGGGGCACCCCAGGCAGGTATTCCTGTCTCTGAGCCCCAGAGGGAGTGGGCGCAGGGGACGCACCCTACCAGCTGGCCCACCGCCCCCTGCACAGTATCCCAGGTGCGCTGTGCATCACCCAGGAGAGGCTGGAGGAGTCCAGGCGGCCACAGGCTGGTGCTGGGGCAGTGACCCTTCTCCACAGGCCCCTTGGGGATCCAGGCTCTTCTGGGCTCCCTCACGGGGCTGAGGTCCAGTTCTGTCCGGCTCTCATTGAATTCAGCACTCTTCACAGTGGATTTCCTTCCATCCTGGCACCTAGGACTCTAGACCCCAAACCCTCACAAGGCCCTACCTCGGGGGCTATGTAGGTTGGGGTCCTCCCTGGAAGACGGTGACTCAGACGAGGTTGCCCGCTCTCTCTTGGGTCCCACATGTGAGCTCGGGAGGCTCGGCCCCAGGGAAGCTGGTTCCCGGAGGAGGGGAGGCTGGAGGACCTGCCTCTCTGAGTCCAGGAAGGACACTCCCCCAGGCAGGGGGTGGGGGGACAGACGTATGACCCCAAACCCCCAAACCCCCGACCCCGGCTGGCTGACTAGGCACGTCCCACACCCCCCTGTCGGGTGGACAGCAGTCGCGAAGGGTGGGTGGCACTGACTGTAACCCCGTCAATCTTCACGGATTTGGGGTGAGGATCCTGCTAGGTGGCAGGCCAGCTTTGCCTGGAGTCTGGCCTGGAGGAAGTCTGCCCTTAGGATTCCTGAAGATGCCCCGCCCAGGTCTGGTCCCGAGGGAGTGAGGGCAGAGCAGGACAGACGCGCTCGGGGTGGGGGTGGGGGGAACGATCATCTCTCCTGGCCTCGCCCCTGGCTCCCTTCCTGAGCGCTGCTGGTCCGGGAAGCTTCCACCTGCCCAGCCCACCCAGCAGGGGTCTGAGTCGCTTGGGCAGCGCCCCCTGCCGGACTCCAGGGCTTTACTGGCTGCGGGCCCCTCCTCACCTTGGCGTCAGTCCTTCCCAATCCAGAGGGGCAGGTCTGCCAGCCTCCCCTCCTCCCGCACTTCCTTGGGGCTGTCCCCTCCCTGCTCACGTGTGACAGACCCCCGGGGAGAGGGGCTCCCTCATGGCCACCCTGAGACCCCAGCCCCTTGGCCATCTCCTGGAGTCGGGACTGCAGCTGGGGACAGATAAAGGGGCGTGGGTGCGGGTCGGGAGGGGATCCACAGCTGGGGTCGGGTGTCAGGGTACGAAGGGGAGGCTAGGGCCACCCCACCTCACACCGCACCTGCCCAGCTGGTTGTGGGCAGGGTCTGCCCTGGGGCACCCCAAGTGCCCACACATCTAGAGGCCTGACAGAACCAGGGATGGGGGCTGATTTCCGGGACAGGGCAGGGGTTTCTCCTCCTCCTGGGGGCTGTCTCTGCAGCGGTGGCCCGCGCACTCTTGTAGCCTTCCTGAGCTGACGGGGTCCTTGGGGCCATGGACCAGGAACAGCAAAGTGGAGACACATGTCAAAGGGTCTGCAAGGGAGCAGGGGAGCCACTGCGGACCTGGAATTTGCACACGTCCTGGCCGTCCTGGGACCACTTGGAACCTGTTGTCTTTACTCCCTGGAAGCCTCAGTTTAGCAGCCCATTAGCTGCTGACATGTGACCCACTGCCTGCTGGCACCGATCCCGCTTCGTAAACAAGCCCTGTAACTTCTCTGGAATGTCTTTGTTGTGTTTAGAACCCCCAGCGCTTGTACTTTCCTCGCAGCACGTCTGACTTGCTACTTGAATCTGCACTTCTCCGATTGCAAATCCTAAAACTCCAAATAAACTCTTTTCTTATTTGCGGGCTTCGTTTGTTTTGTTTTGTATTTTGTCAGCAGGGTCAAGGGTGTTCTGGACCTGGCATGACCCTTCCCCAGAGGAAGGCACCACCCCAAACCCCTGTCCAATTGCTGCTGCCCCAGCTCAAGGCCAAAAACAGGCAAAGCCTTAGGACTTGGCAGGTCCCACTCAGAGCAGCAGAGCAGATGGGACGGGGGGGAGGGGCTCAGTCTCAGGGGCAGGCTGGGACTCTCAACAGGGCCCCCTCCCCAGGTCAAAACACAGCACCCGGGCTTCCCTGGTGGCGCAGTGGTTGAGAGTCCGCCTGCCGATGCAGGGGACACGGGTTCGTGCCCCGGTCCGGGAGGATCCCACGTGCCGCGGAGCAGCTGGGCCCGTGAGCCATGGCCGCTGAGCCTGTGCATCCGGAGCCTGTGCTCCGCAATAGGAGAGGCCACAACAGTGAGAGGCCCAAGTACCGCAAAAACAAAACAAAACAAAACAAAAACACACAACACCCTCACATACAAATGCTTTATTTCATTCAGCTGTGGACAGATGCGTGTGTAAACTGCAGTGAAAAGGGGTGACTGCCTCGGGCTGCCGGCAGCTACTAGTTGCCTCCATAATCCTGCACGAGCTGGGAAACCGCTTGAAAAATCATCACGGAGCCAGTGGCGAAAACAACGATGAAGACGGTGATGAGAAGGATGCCCAGGACCAGGGCGCAGATGTTCAGGCACTTGGCGGTGGAGGCATAGCTCTGGGCCCCAATGACATCGCCCACCATCTTCCGGTCCCTAGACTGGGGGAGAAGAGACGGTGAGGGGTCCTGGAGCTGGGCCAGGTGACAGCCAGGTGCTGTGACTCAGGCCCTCCCCTGCTCGTCCCCCAGGGCCCGTTCACCCACATGGGGACCCACCCCTGCCCGTTCCCCGGAGCCCAAGCAGGACAGTGCCCGGTGGGCCCCCCTCCCCTCCTGGGGCCTCGATCTGCTTCCTCACGGACTCTCAGCCTCTCCGGGAGGCCCCAGGGCTCACCCTCCCTCTGCTCTGTCCCCTTTGCTGGCCACTCACCCCACCAGTGGTCAGTGCCCTTTCAGTACCTTTTTCTTTTCTGGACCAGACTCGAGGTCTGAATCCGAAGTGTGAAGGATGTAACTTCTCTAATGAGGCTGGGAAGGAGGACTTCCTGGGGTGGTGGAGACATAGCCCCCCATCCCCGTGTGTGCCCCTGCAGCCTCGCTGTGAACTCTCACTGGGAGTGATCCCCCAAGCCACACACACACAGAACAATTCACACAAGGGCTCTCCACACCCCACATGCCAGCCAGGCGGGGGGGCCTCTCCAGGCTCACACACCCTTCCTTGGAGAGCCCCCCGGGCGCCCACCCACCTTCACGGAGTAGGCGAATGCCACGAAGCCCAGGCAGCACCAGTTCATGAAGATCGTGTTGAACAGGGACCAGACGATGTGGTCGGGCACCGAGGTCTCGCTGCGGATGTTGATCACCGTGGTCGTCACGGGGGCCTGGCTCTGGGGAGCCCCCAGCATGGCCACCTCGTGCTCCTCCTTGAGCACCTCATAGTTCGGGGGGATCCCGCTGTGGGCACCACTGAAGAACGGTTGGGATGTGTGGTTCATGGTGGACATGAGGCAGCTGTGATCCAGGTGCCTGGACAATCTCAGGGGTCCTCCCTTTCCCCAGTAGTTTCGATTTCACTTAAGTTTCCTTTTCCTGGAAGTTGGGGAATTGGGGATGGGCTGGTCCTAGGAGGCGGGATGAGAACCTCCGAGTGTCAGGTTACACCAGCGTGAGTGGGAGGAAGGCTGAGGGCTTGGAGGGAGCTTCCCGTCCCAGAGGCTGGAAGGGGCAGGAGACTTTCCTTCTACCTTCCCAGGTTCTTGGTTGAGACCCCACTGTAATAAAAAGACAGTTTAACAGAAGAAAAACAAATAAAAGTTTAATAACATGTATACCTCCTGTATACATGGGAGAGACCCAGGAAAACTGAGTGACTCCCCGAAATGCTAAAGCCACCACCTTAACTGCCACCTCCAGCTAAAGACAGAAGGTGTTGCGGGGTGGGGAAGAGAGGCCCCTCTGGGAGGTGACAAGGAAAAGCACATAAACAATGGTAAGGTTTCCTGCGGAGCTTCTCCATCCACAAGAGTCTCTAGAAATGTGGCCGTCCCCCTCATCCCCACACAGGAGGAGACACACTTGCATGGAGGTTTCCCTTGTACGTGTAAATGTCTTTCGAAAGGCTGACTTCTCCCAGGTGTCCTATTGCTTAAAAATAAGCAGCTTAAAGTAATCAATATGGCAAAGAGGCACATTTGGGGTAATGAGTTCTGCTTCCCTCCACACCCGAGCCAGGCCCTGTCTCAGCCACCCCACCTCCCTACTTAGGGGTGTGGTCGGGCCCCGGGACGCTTCCCCAGCCCGGGGGTCTCAGGCCCAAGCCTGCTGCAGCCCCGCTGTCCTCACGCAGGGCCCCTCCCAGAGCCTCACTCAGCCTCCACACCCCAGCCCCCAGAGCGAGCCCTGGCCCACGGCCCACCCCTCACTGCACCGCCCTCCCCTCGGAAATGCACTGGCCTTCCTGGCCCTGAGTCCCTGCTCCAGGCTGGTCTGGGTCCTTCCTGGTTGCAGGTCAGCAGCCAGCAGCCTGGGTGGCCTGCCCCAAAGGAGCCTCCCATGATCTCCCAAGGGCTCCCGGGTGTGGGGACACTGGGCTCCGCGTGACCTGAGGAGGCAGCTGTGGTGGGAGACCCCAGGGTCCAGAGCATCTGGTGGCAGCTAGGAGCCCAGGGCCTGCATATTTGCTCAGCCCTGTCGTTCCTTCCTCCCTCCCGCCGCCCCCCCCACATTTGATATACCGACCAAGGAGCTTAAGGGGCAGCATGGAGGGGCCTCGGGAAGGGTCAGTGCCTCCACCGCCCAGAGCCTTCCTGAATTACACGCTTTCCTCTTACTGACTCTGTCCACCCCACAGCAAGATGGTGACATCGGAGCAGAGAACGGTGTGTGTCTTGCGGTGAGGCCGTTCCGGTGTCTCAGGGGCAATGAGCGCTGTGCTGTTTCCCCGTCACAAAGAAGTAACGCACACAGTAGGCCTGGCCCCTGACCCGCCTCTCCCGCAGCCCCCCTCCATGCCGATGTCCATCTGGCTCCCCCCAGCCCCTCCTGCTCTGCCGTCTGAGAGCCCCCGACCCAGGGCAGGGTGGCTGCCTTTTCTCCAGGAGCTTCCAAGTCCCCTGTGCCCTCCCCTTGTCAGGCTGGGGGAATGAACTTGGTGGCCGCCCTCCTGCTGCCCCACCTGGGGGTCCTCCCTGCCAGCTCCCACTCCTACAACAGCCTCCAGGGTGGCTCTGCTCCAGCGCTTCACAGTGGCCACCAGGCCCGGGAACGTGGAGGGTTCCAGTGGAGAAAAGATGTATGCATAAGTCTCATATCAGCTGTCCTTGAAAGCTTGGTGAGAAAAAAAGAATTTTTTGTTAAGATATAAAATATTTCATCAATAATATCGTTCATGGGGCTTCCCTGGTGGCACAGTGGTGAAGAATCCGCCTGCCAATGCAGGGGACACGGGTTCGAGCCCTGGTCCGGAAAGATCCCACATGCCGCGGAGCAACTAAGCCCCCGCGTGCCACAACTACTGAGCCCGCACGCCACTACTGAAGCCTGTGCATCTAGTCCACCATAAGAGAAGCCACCGCAGTGAGAAGCCCGCCCGCCGCAACGAAGAGTAGCCCCCGCTCCCCGCAACTAGAGAAAGTCCACGCGCCACAATGAGGACCCAACGCAGCCAAAAATAAATAAATAAATTTATTTATTTATTTAAAAAAATAATACCTTTCATTAATGATATGTTGTTATAATATTTTCTATATTTAGGTTCAAAGAAAACAGATCCTTAAAATAAACCTCACCTGTTCTTTTTCTCTCTTAACGTGGCTACTGGAATAGTTTAAATTGGGTTTGCAGCTCACACTCTACTATGCGCATGCCCTGGTGATCTGTAGGCAAAAGAAAAGAGGGTCTGACCCCTTCTACTTGCAACAGTAGGCCCCAGAAGGGACATGTCATCTTGTGGAGACGCCCCTCCACCAGCTCCCCAAGTCTGAGGTCCTTTCTCAGGCGGGGCAGGGTCTCTCGGAGTCTGTGCTGGGTCCCTGCGCAGCAGGCGAGGTGGTGGAGGCAGGAGGGGATGGTACAGCTGGCCGATCCCCTTGGAAGGTGCCATTCCTCTGCAAAGTTTTAGGGGTTTTACACAATTTTTCCTAATGAATTTCCAAGGACCAATAATCAGAGAGACCAGAACAACCTGTAACAGTTAGGGTCACCTAGCTTTCTAACTACACAGGGAAACGAGATCCATCTGTGAACCTGCTCAGATTAACACGGTATAAAACCAGATAGTGAACATGTCTAGGATGTAGAAAGATATCTCTTCCTTTTGTTAAGCCTAGCCTCTGGAGTTGCATGAATTAACATTTTAAGGAAAAAGCAAGTCTCTACAGGGCCTCTTGCTGGCCAAAATGGAGTAGAGAATCAACAGAGTTCTGCTTCACTGGGAAATCAGGAGCACAGAGCATCCGCCGTGGCCACAGGCACTCTGACACGCTGTCCTTGAGGAGGTCCCCTCTCTTGGAGGCGTGAGGGCCAGCCCCTCGGGGTGGTGCTGATGCTGCAGCGCCCCGTCGCAGCTGGTACACGGCGGAGCGACAGCGGGCAGGGAGCCCGCGCTCACAGACCAGCTGCCCCGGGACCGCAGACAATCAGCACAGACGTGAGAGCAGCCGGAGGCAGGGCCGGCGGGGCCGCCGTCTTCCGGGAGTTTCGGGGGAGGCTCTGGCCCCTCACACCCTCACTCCCAGTGCGCGGAGCGCGGAGCCGCACCCCGCCACCCCTCCCCCACCAAGTCCCGCAGCACCTGGGACGCGGGCGCAGGTGCGGGGTCACTCGCGGGCATCACGCGGACTCCGCACATCCCTGTGGCGGTCACGAAGCCCGCGATGGGAGCTTCACCCTGGGCCCCGGGGGTGAGAGGGACCCGCCGCTGACGGCCGCCAGCCCACGTCAGGTGGCAGCAGAAGCAGGAACAGAGCTTCCTTGGCCGCCGTTAAGATCCCAGATCACTCGTCGTCAGAGCACCGTGCAGCTCGCCCCGACCGCCGCGGCGCGCCTCGGCCCGGGCCCGGAGGCCGCAACGAAAAGCTATGTTCCCGAGGCGGGAGGGATCCAACCCACGTGGAGAAGCGTGATGTGAATTTCCTGTGTCAGCCCGGCCGGGGCGCAGGGCCCAGACGCCGGGTCAGAGGTTATCCTGGCGTGTCTCGGGGGTCTTCCTGGATGAGCTTCACTTTGGAAGGTGCGCCGAGTAAAGCAGACCCCCTCCACAGTGTGGGCCGTCTGTCCAACCCCTCCGAGGGCCGAGTAGGAGAGGGCAGAAGAGGCGAGAAGCTCCTTCCGACGGGCCCTGGCCTCAGCCTGGCAGCCCCGCGGCTGCCCTGGTCCCCCTCCTTATGACAAGTCTCATCTAAGTATACGGGGGTCTGTTTCTCCAGGGAACCCCGACTAATACAAGCAGCGAGGAAAGGGAGGGTCAGCTGGCTCCCTGTGATATTTGGAAGGCGGACCAAGAACCTAGAACCCTGTAGCCCTAGAACCCCCGCTGCTGGCTGCCAAAGGCCCATCGCATGCTGTTCACTGTTGGCTGCGTGTTCTGGCCTCTGGGCTCAGAGAGAGGGGCTGGCGCGTGGGCAGGAATGAACGGAAATAGAGGAAGTCCAGGGCAGGGACTTGGGGGGTTAGAAGAGCGATAGCTTCTCCCCCAGAAGCAGTGAAAGATAAAAGCACAAAGCTCTCGAGTTATACTCCAGTCAGGGCGCAGCTTGTCCACGTCAGCCCGACACGCCCGGGTACCTGCCTCGCGCGGGGGGGAAGGTGGGCGGGAGGGGTAGGGGGTGAAAATGCAGAGAAAAGCAGCAGAAACGAGAACTGTGGGGAAAGGAGCTCCAGACATGACTTTGACATCTGAACCTGACTGAAATTAAGTCCAAGTTTTAAAAGTCGATTACACATATGAAAGAGTGATACTGTCCCCCAAAAGATCATCGGCCTGGACCCGAAGAGACTGTGCTGGCTCGAGACTTAAAATAACCCTGGGACCCCGACTCTCTGTGGGCGAGAAGGGGATGGGAAAGATTTGGGGTCTCCAGTGCCCACCTCAGCACCCAAAGGCCATGGAGAACGGCAGGTGGTGTGCCCCCGCCGGTCTAGTCCAGGAGTGCATCCACCCTGGGCCGGGGTCCTCAGCACAGCCACCCAGAGGACTTCGGACCCCACGTCCGTGTCCACCGCCTTTCTGCTGCTCAGTTGACACTGCGGGTTTGGGGGTCAGTGATCTGGCCTTTTAGCCGTGCTGCTTGCCAGGAGGCATGGCTAGGCCTCCTTCGCATCACTTTTGACCTTCGTGGGGCTGGAGGAGACTTTGGGATGGTCCCCCTGGGGGAGAGTGTATTTCGCACACAGGAAGGAGCGCCCCCAGGTCTTCCTGACCAGGTGTGAATGTGGGGTTCCTTAGTGCCGCCCAGTCCAGGCGTAGCCAGGGTGTGAGTCCCCGAGTGGCCTTCCTGTGCCTCCAAGCTGGAGGTGGCACCTCCCCTGGTCGCTGCCTGACCGCGGGAAGCAGCGGCCCCGCGCCCCTCCTGGGGGTGTGGTCAGATCAGGACTTAGGGATTTGGGGTTGTCTGTTGCAGCCTGTCCTAAGCAATGCGTCCTTCCAGGCGGCCGCCTGCAAGCCCCCAGCTCATCCCCCACCCACGGGAGACCCTAGCCTTTTGCCTTCACATGTTTCCCAGGCCTTTTCCTGGCAGAATTTTGATGACTTCAGAAACACAGTTACTAACAAGTGCACTGCTCCCAGCGTTTCCATTTGCTGGTGCCTGATGTGTTCGGTCTGTGTTGTTAGGTGCATATACTTTTAACCTTTCCTTATTGTGAAATTTCACAAATACACAGCAAAATGCATGAAACATGAACGTTCTGCCTAGCAAATTGCTAAAATGCAAATGCCTACAAAACTACCGAGTCACAAGCAGCGCACTGCTGCTACCCTGCCGGTACCCGCCATGCCTGCCCCAGGAAGGCCACTACTCTCTGGGTCATTATGCTGTGTACATTCTTGCTTTTCATATGCGGTTTAACCCCCAAGTGTGGGCTAAACTGAACATGATTGAGTGGAGGTTGAATCTGAACACCATGGTTTACTTCTGCCTGTTTTGAACTCATGTAAACGAAACGATGCTGTCTTCTTTGGTGCCCGTAGTCCTTCACTCAACATTACATTCTTGAGCCGCGCCGAGGTTGCAGCTGTAGTCCATTTATTCTGATCTGTGTTGTGTCCATTGTATAACAGCTTGTCTGCTCTCCTGTCCATGGGCAGTGTCGCTTGCCGTTTGTGGCTACGAGGGACAATGCTGCTGTTGAGAGTGCCCCTGACCCCAAGGGTAGCCGCTCTGGGGGTTGTGTAATGCTGTCTCTTTGTGATTTCAATTAGATTGTAGCAGTTAACTATTGCCACAATAAGGTTGCATAATGACAAACCCCCAAACCTCAGTGGTATATACCCATAAGCATTTGCTTTTGCCCAAGAGCCTAGGAGCTTCGGCTGACCTGGACCACCTCGGGTGGCCTTGGCCAGGCTCCTCATTTTCTGCTGTCAGCTGTGGGTTGAGGGGACAATGCCAGCTCTCCTATGGGAGCCCTCACCTTCCGGGATGTCAGGCTGGGCTTGTTCTTAGGGCCACGGCAGGGTCCCCACAGAGAGCAGAGGTGTGTGAGGGGCTCTGGAGTCCGGTCTGGGAACTGGTCGTGTCACTTCCTCCATTCATTAACCAGACAAGTGTTGAAGGCTGTTTGCAAAAATGGCCACAGTGGCTCCCAGCCCTGCATCCAGGACCCTCGTTGGGGTGAGCGGGGTGGGCTGGAGACTAGGGGCCACTTCTGCGATCCACCCACCGAAGAAGTTTGACACCTTTCGTTATGCCAGATGGCCATTTGCTGGCTAAAGAAACACAACCAGTGTTTGGATATGAACTTTGCATCCCGCAACTTCGCCACTCTCTTACTAATTCCAGTAATGTCTCTACTTTGGCTGGTGTTTACGGTTTTATGATTTCATCCGATAGTGTGGATACTCAACACTCCTTTCCTATTATCTTACTTGTTACTAATAAATTATGACATTGCTCTGAGACCCTTAGGTGCTTCTACCTGCCCAACGACACAAGGCCCTTACCTCCCTCCTGATGATGCCGCTGTTGCCACGCTCTTTCATTTTTCATTTTCTGACAAATCAAGATGTTGTCATTGTTTGGTGCAACTACTACCCTACTGACACTGACCACACGCAGGTTTCGCAGCTTCTCACCCCTTCCTGCATGCCCAGTCCATCCAGGTCGTTCTCTTCAGCGTGAAGAGCTCCCTTTAGTGGGGGCTTACTGGTGGCCAAAGCCCATCAGTTGTTGTTTTCCAAAAAAAAATCTTTATTTCACCTCATTCTTGAAGAGTGTTTTCACTCGGTAAAGAATTTTAGGTCAGCGCTGAAGATACAAATCCACTGTGTTCTGCTTCTGCAGTTACTGCGAAGTCAGCTACCAATGAGCTGTTACTCCTTATTAGGAAATCTGCGTTTTTATCAGGCTGTTTATGATTTCGTTTACACCTTTTGTTTGCTACAGATTTACTGTGATGTGTAGAGGTGTGGATTCATTTTTATTTATTCTGGTAGAGACTTCTTGGGTTGCTTACATCTGTGGGTTAATGTCTTCCAACAGTTTTAGAAAATTCTCATCCATTGTATTTTCAGATATTGATTTTCCCCCATCTTCCACATCCTCTCCTTCTGGAACTCCAATTAAATATAGATTAAAGCTTTTCACCGTCCTCAGTATCTCTTCCTGCTGTCTGTGGTTCCCTCCACTGTCTGAATGGTTTCTTCTCATCCATCTTCTCCAAGTGAGGTCCTTGAGCAGCAGCGTTGGCCTCACCTGGGAGCAGTATTCTGAGAGATCCAGGACTCACTGCGTGTTCTCTCCAGGTGTGCTCCACATGTTGTAAACCGCCCACTGAGTTCTTAATTTCTGTTACCGTATCTTGCAGTACTATGATTTCTAATTAATTCCTTTTCAGATCTGCAATATCACTTTTTATGGCTTCCCATGCCTGCTAAAATGTTTAAGTTTACCTTTCACCTCCAGGAGCTTAGCAAGCGCAGCTAGTTCATTATCTGGAGATTCCAGTATCCAGAGTTTCCGTCGTCTGTTTCTCCTGCCGATCCCCGAGCAAGTTTTCTTGTCTCTTGGGGTGCCTATTTATCTTTCGGTTCTGGGTTCAGAGCTAATTTCAGGCCTGAGATGGTGTCTCACCCCAGAGAGGATCCTGATGATTCTGGCAAGGAATCACCCAAATCCAATTTCAGGGACTTCCCTAGTGGTCCAGTGGTTAAGACTTCACCTTCCAATGCAGGGGGTGTGGGCTGGATCCCTGGCCAAGGAGCTAAGATCCCACATGCCTTGGGGCCAAAAAAAAAAAACGAAACAAAACAGAAACAATATTGTAACCAATTCAATAAAGACTTTAAAAATGGTCCACATCAAAAAAAAAAAGAAAAAGAAATCCAATTTCAGAGACTGAGATTTCTCCATATTTCTGGGTCTTTTCTTAAATTGTATCCCTTTTTGGATCTCTGTCTTTTAATTCACATAATAATTCTTCTGTTAGGACTTATTTCTGTCATATTTTTCATATTTGCTATTTGCTCTACTTTTCTGTTTCTTTTTTCATTTCTGTTGATTGTCATTTGGTGGATTTTTTTTTCTTCTTATAACTTTTTTTTTTTCCTGCGGTACGCGGGCCTCTCACTGTTGTGGCCTCTCCCATTGCGGAGCACAGGCTCCGGACACGCAGGCTCAGCGGCCATTGCTCATGGGCCCAGCTGCTCCGCGGCATGTGGGATCTTCCCGGACCGGGGCACGAACCCACGTCCCCTGCATCGGCAGGCGGACTCTCAACCACTGCGCCGCCAGGGAAGCCCTCTTCTTATAACTTTGCCCAGAGCTGTGGAGGACATGAACGTTCTGGCCGTGTCTGCTGGCTTCTGTCCACTCCCAGCACTGAGCACCCGGGCCCCTGACACCTTTGCCCTTTGGTGGCCCTTCCTGTGGCCCTTTATCTTCCCTCCTGTCATGTTGGCGCCACCCAGAATTTTAGGTGGGGTTTGTATGGCTGCACATCCTGCACTTTTTTAAAAACTTTATTTATTTATTTGTTTGTTTGTTTGTTTGTTTGTTTTTTGGGGCTGCGTTGGGTCTTCGTTGCTGCACGCGGGCTTTCTCTAGTTGCAGCGAGCAGGGGCTACTCTTCGTTGCGGTGTGCGGGCTTCTCATTGCAGTGGCTTCTCTTGCTGCAGAGCACGGGCTCTGGGCGTGCAGGCTTCAGTAGTTGTGGCTTGCGGGCTCTAGAGCGCAGGCTCAGTAGTTGTGGCGCACGGGCTTAGTTGCTCCGCAGCATGTGCGATCTTCCCAGACTAAGGCTCGAACCTGTGTCCCCTGCATTGGCAGGAGGATTCTTAACCACTGTGCCACCAGGGAAGCCCACATCCTGCACTTTTGCCCTTTGTTCCTGCCTTTTCATTGGTGATGGTTTGTTCCTAAAATAAGAAAAGGCTTCACAAAGGCATTTGGCCTCCTCGCTTCCTTTATGACTCATGGATTTTCCTGGGTGTGTTTTTCCTCTTTTTCAGTTCCTGCTCCAAAAATGTTATCAGTGTAGGTGTTTGGGAGGGGCACATGCTGAGGCTTTCTGGAAATATCTTTATTATATTCTTACATTTGAATAACAATTTGGCTGGATATTAAATTCAGTTCTTTAAAATATCACCCTGTATCTTCTTATATGATTTGCTCAGAAATCTGGTATCAATATGATTCTTGTTCCCAGGTAGGCGGTCTGTTCTTTCTCTGTGGAACTTTCCTTTCTGGAAACTTTCCTCTGATACTCTTAAATTTCACTGTAGCATATCTAAGTGTGGGTTATTTCTCATCTTGCCTCTTTGTGGGCTGAAGCCCTTCATCTTTCTTCAGTTCTGGGAAGTTTAGCTTCGTTGTTTCGTCAAGAATATTTCCTCTCATTTCCTTTCCTCTTCTGTCCCAGGACGTGGGGACTTCTTCCCCGACACGGCTCAGCTCCCTTGTCATCCCACTATGTGCCTCTCCATCACCTCCCAGGACCGCTGTAGCTTAATGTCCCACACACTAAGCTGCCCTTCGGGGGGTCCACCCCTGTTTACAGTTATGCTCATCATAAGAGTGGTAAGTCTGCACCAAGCACTGTTCTAAATGCTTCACATATATTAATAGATTTAAACCTCATAACAACCGGATCAGATAAGTGCTGTTATTTTCCTCATTTTAGAAAAGAAGAAATGGAGGCACAGAGACATTAGGTAAACTGCCCAATGTCACACAGCTGGACAGTAGCAGAGCAGGCTTTGGCACCGAGGCAGGCTGGCTCCAGGCTGCAGCCACAATGCTACCTTCCTTATCCCACCTCTTTATTACTTATTTCAACAAGCCTAACATTGACTTTTTCCTGGCTTTGTAGTTTCAAGAAATTTCAGACATGTGGAAAAATTGCAAGACTTTACAGAGAGAGCTTCTGTACCTCCTCAGCCAGGTTCCCTGTGGTACCATGATCAAAACCAGGAGGTTAACATTGGTACGATGCTATTGACTAAACTGAAGACCTCATTCAAGTGTCACCAGGTTTTTGCCTAACATCCTTCTTCTGTTCCATGATCCCACGTTGCATTGAGCCGTTATTTCTCCCAGCCTCCTCCAGCCTATGATAGTCTTCACTCTTGCCTTTTGCCCTGAAACGTTTGAAGAGTATCGTGAGTTATTGTGTAGAATATTCCTCAGTTTGTGTTTGTGTGCTGTTTGGAATGAGGCGCTAATAACAAAAATTCAACAAAGTAAACTTGAGATCTAATTGGCTTTATTAAGTGATTCATGAATCAGGCAGCATCACATCCAGCAATAGAAAGAAACTCCATTATAGCTGCAGAGAGAAAAGGTTTTTAAAGGTAGGAAGGGAGAAGAAAAAAGGAAATTATTAGCAAAGAATGCATTATTTTAGGCAAGGTTGCCCCCCTAAGGGGAATGGAAGGGGTCTATCAGCATATTTCCTCCTAGGACCGACCAGGAAATTGCAAATTGACTGGTTAAAAATTACTCTCCTGGGGAAGGTTGAAACTGCAATTAGGTTGGGTGTTAAGTCTTGGTTGGCTGGTGTGGGGCTTAGCACAAATGACTCCATTTGGGGCCTGTTGTTTCTTTTTAACAGTCCCCCCTTCTGCTCAGACTCTCAGCTTCACTGGGAGATGTAACTAAAATTTAAACACCACCCCCAGCTACCGCTCTGAAGTTCTTGCAGTGTTTGTGGCTCCTTCATGTCATATTCACAGGTCCTGACGGTTTTGCTCAGTCTCTGTGATATTCACAGGTCACAATTTCAGATTCACAGTTTTTAAGTCAATAATGCTCTTTGTTCTTTTTTTGACAGTCCAGTCTTAGGAAGATCATTTGCTCCGTGGTCAGCAGCTGTGAACGTGTATGTAAAGCCTTTGAGAGGACGTGGAACACCAGGGAGATACTATGGTTATTATAAGCAGGAATATTTCCAGTGTCTGCAGGGCACTTTGGAGCTTGGTCCCTAAGACCCAAACGAATCAAAATCACATAAATCAAAGACCCATGGAAGAAGTCACCTTTTTAAGCCACGCGGTTTGCTCAGTGATCTTATGTAACTGAGTTTCAACCTCCCCAGGAGTGTGAACCTGGGTGGGCGGGTGGTGATGGCCATGCACAGACACCTCCTGCCTCAGCTCGAAGATACTCAGGGGCTGTCCTATTACCAAGAACAACACTGCCCAGACTCTAAGGATGCTTGTTGGGCAGCTCTTGACCTAACAGCAGATTCTGCAGTGTCTTCAAGCATTAAGGAGAGATTTCTGATCATATCCTCATTTACATTTACTCCTAACCAGGGAGGTACGAATCCTGACTCAGGAAGTCCTCCTGGTAGGTCCTTCCTAACTACAATGTGAATCCAGGGGAGTCACCAATGAGGGGTCTTTGCTTGTGGAAAGCTAAGGGCACGGATACATAACCTAAGAGGCATTACCTGGCTGTGTGCCAGCCATCTGGACAACCAAAGGCCCAAGAAGAATGATAACCGTCACAGACAGAGATAAACCCAGACCATTCCCGTTAGGGCACATTGTTCATGGATTTGTTCACAGGACTTGCTGGCTGTGTTTACCCGTTTAAGCCAGGGGTCAGCCAGATTTTTAGCACATATGGTAAGAAATCTCCTAGTCTGAAATAAGGAGTCATTCTGAATATCTTGCAAACATGAGTGCTGCTGGAAAGATCTCTTAGTTGGTGGGGGCAGCCCTGATCTAGATAATCATGAGAAGGTGAGGATGCAGACGTGCTAAGATTTATTTAGGTATTTGTGTCTAACTGGGCAGGTACAGTTATAACTGGAGAATGGTTAAAAACAAGGCACAGGTGTTCTGGCATAAGGTAACAGAGAAGAACAAACCTGACTCTGTGTCAGATCTATTCCTTTAGCTCTAACCTTTGTGCTCTGTCGCCTGTTCTTAGTCATGCTGGCTCTGCATCCTGTCTCCTCAAACACTAGGTGAATGTTGCCTTGGGAACTCCCTGGTGGTCCAGTGGTTAGCACTCTGCGCCCTCACTGCCGAGGGCATGGGTTCAATCCCTGGTTGGGGAACTAGATCCCTCAAGACAAGCAGCATGGCCAAAAAAATTTTTTTTAATTTTTTTTAATTAAAAAAATAAAAGAATGTTGCCTGTAGCCTGAAATATACATAATATTTGAGGCTTGGGCCTCCCCAAGGCTCTGCCTCCCAGGTTTGCACTTTAAAGGCACAACAATTTTTCATTCATATAGAGATAAAAAGTTGCCGAATAGAGAATAACACTTGTCTTGTTGGAGGGTTACAGAAACATTGTGACCAGACCTACACAGTGCTGCAAGAGCAAAGAATTTTCACATCCCCTCCAAGGTCTGGAAGAAGTTTGCAACAGCCAGCCACACCCCCTCCCCTTTTAGTATAAAAGAAAACCGAATTCTAACTCAGGGAAGGTGGTCCTTTGGGACATGAGTCCGCCGTCTTCTCCATCTGCTGGCTTTCCAAATAGCCACTATTCCTTGTCCCAACACCTCATGTCTTGATGTGTTGGTCTGTCATGTGGTAAGCAGTATGATACTGGACTCGGTAACAGTAAGAGTTGAAGTCAATAGAGATTTCTAAGGAGTCAATTGTAGTTTGCGGTGACATTTGGAATAGAAGAGAAACTGGCCTCAGGGAGGACCAGGGGTCTCCAGCATCATAGGTGGGTCAGAATCTTTGATGACGGAGCCAGCCGTCTAAAAGGCCACCCCCTTAGCAAAGCCCGGGAGATACAGATGAGGGTGACACCTGTAGCTATAACCGAGTCCAAGCTCACACAACAGGCCAGTGAGTTGAGAGACAAGGTGTTGGGGAAGAATAGCGACTTTATTCAGAAGCGAGCAATCCGAGAAGATGGCAAACTAATATCCGAAAGAACCATCTTAATTCAGGCTTCTTTCATGCCAGGGAAGGGGGAAGCGTGCAGAGGTGAGGTCAGGAAGCAGGAGAGGCTGCAGTCCAAGGTCTTTGTTCTGGGTCAGTTGACTCCGGTTGACATTAACCCGGTCTTGTCATGATGTTCCTTCAGAGAAAGATAAGACATGTTAATTTTTCTTGTTCATATTTCCTTCTCACCATGGGGTTTTCTTGAAAGGGGGCTGTCACATACACCCCAAGCTGTGGGCAGAATTCCTTTAGTGACTAACGTGTGTATGTGCACGGCTGAGCAGAGGCTTATGTCTCAGAGGTTAAAGCAGCAGAGGAGGGGATGTCCAGATTCCACAAACAAGAGGCGGGCAAGGGCTTAGCTCCTGAAGAGCAAAGAATTCTGTCAGACTGTCGTGCACATCCCTTGAGGAGAAGCTATGACTCTGTTTTATCCTGAACGATTGTCATTACTTTTCTCATTTAATTGCTTTTCCTCTGCTTCTGCATTCCCTCACTTCCTTAATTAGTAACTGCCTGTCCCTGCTCTTTGGAACTCAGGGAGGGCCTGGGAGACCAAAGCCTTTTTCTACAAACAAGAAACAGGAGGACACAGAGGGGTTTTTGTACTTGGAAGGGCCCCACAGGACCCTGCTTAGTTTCAATCCCCCCTTTTCTTTGATACTCCTCTATCCTGAGGGAAACAAGGGGTGGGACAAGAAAAGGAGTAAAGTTTTGGATAGAGAGGTTCATTATAAAGTCTGCAGAGAAATTCGGTTTAAGGGGGACTTGGTTTCAATGCCAGAGTAAAGGAAAGAATAAGAAAGCGTTTTGCGTTTTAATTAGAAACCTTGATCCAGCGTCTTGGGTGGCAGCCGCCGCTTCTCCTTGTCTGTTTGATCCTGAGGTCCCCAGTGTCTGCACAGGACCAGATGTCAGGTGGGACCTTCTTTAGCTGTGAGATGTGTACCCAAGGCTCAGTACCTTCTAATTTTGCAGCAGTGTCAGTGGTCAGGAGCACTTAGTAAGGTCACTTCCACCAACATCGAAGGCTGTCTTCCTCTGGTGAAGTTTCCAGAAGACCCAGTCATGAGGCTCCAGACTG
This sequence comes from Grampus griseus, assembly GCF_964374135.1. Taxonomy (NCBI): domain Eukaryota; kingdom Metazoa; phylum Chordata; class Mammalia; order Artiodactyla; family Delphinidae; genus Grampus; species Grampus griseus. The sequence goes on along the minus strand of NC_139002.1, from coordinate 110,383,208 downwards.
ACCAACAGGATTCTTTGAATTGGGACTGGGAAAGTTTCTTTAAAGTGTTGATGAGAAGCTTGAGCATAAGACAGTGGAGACTTACAGTAGCTGATCGCACTAGCGTGGGACAAGGGATCAGCAGAAGGTCAGATACCAATAGACATCTGTCTCCCGGTGACTCTCTCCTGTGGAGTGAGTTTGTTTCCCAAAGGGGGTCCTATGAACAGCCAGTGAGCCCTTAGGCCCGCGGAGTCCAGTAGGTTTGACAAATTTAGACATTTGAGGATCCCTTTAGCTCTCTCAACTTTGCCTGATGATTGAGGGTGAGAGGGACAGTGATAATGATGCCAAAAACTTGGCCTCTGTGCACCAGTGCTGAATTGAACCTCAAAGACAGAGTTCTGGGTGAAGTAGAAGAGAATAGCTGTATTGCTTTGCCAGGTAGAGGCACACAGTGGGCTCATGCCCTCAGAACTGTTTTCCAGCCGGGGAGGATTTGGTGAGGAGTTTTATAGCAATGGTTCAAGGGCAGGGCTGCTGATAAGGATCAGGGTGTGTGCAGGGCCTGCGCTCCTTTAATCTGGCCTTGGGTGGTCTCCTGAAGAGCTTTAAAGGCAATCAGAGTCCAGCAGATTCAGGAAAAGTGCTTTACCTCCCTCTCAACTGCCTAATTTACACTGGAGACCAGGAAGCGAGCTAAGAGATACACTGCAGAGCAGCCTTTCTGCACCAACATCCTGCTGCCGGCCTTCCTCTGTACCCCAGACCCCACCCCTCTCCTTGGCTCAGGAAGTTATCAAAGCCACAATTTTCTGGCTGCCCTTTGGGTCTCATGTTTTTATGGGGCTCCTGTATGCACAAAATTTGTTTTTCTGCTAAGTTGTTTTATGTCAATTTAATTATTACACAAGCCGAAGACCCTAGAAGGGAAGAAGGGAAAGTCTCCCACTAGACACAACAAAGCAGCCTTTTTTGACTGTCAAAGAAAAGCCTAGACTGTGAGCTCCTGCTGCCAGGAAACTGCAAACTCAGGCGGGGTCCCGCGTCTGGAATCCATCCCGCCTTCCTGACTGCCAGCCTCCAGCCCCGGGGCCACAGCCTCGCCCAGAGGAGGCGGGAAGTCACGTGACCTGTTTATCAGAAACTGCAACACAGAACTGATTTGTTTTTTGTTTTTTCTGTTTTTGCAGTACGGGCCTCTCACTGCTGTGGCCTCTCCCGTTGCGGAGCACAGGCTCCGGACGCGCAGGCTCCGCTGCCATGGCTCACGGGCCCAGCCGCTCCGTGGCACGTGGGATCTTCCCGGACCAGGGCACGAACCCGAGTCCCGTGCATCAGCAGGCGGCTCTCAACCTCTGCGCCACGAACGAAGCCCAACTGATTTGTTTGAGATTGTTTTCCTTCCTAGTACTTGAGCTTGTTTGGACTTGAACTTAAGAATTTTAGTTCAATTTCTTTGAGGCTAATATTACTTCGGGAAAGGGTTCATTCTTGTACCGTAATTTCTCCTGGAATACTGGATATTGGGAAAAGATTTATACTCAAATTTGGGCTGTCACAGCGTCAGAGCCTCTATGCTGCCGTTGACCTGAAAGTATAATTTCTGCTGCACTTAACGGGGTTAAGGGTAATCTGGGGTGGAAAGTAGGTGCAATGGGAACCGGGGCCAGAATACAACGTGGAGTTAATCCGATGTAGGGTATTAAGGAGGCAAAAGCCCCCGGCCCCCAGCAGCCCCAGGAGGGTTCCCACAGGGCTGCTGTGTGCAGGGAGGCCTGGCCCCCACCCTTATGGGTGAGGCTTCTGAGCAGGGGCACCCTGGTGGCGGGCTTAGCCTCAGGTCTAATTGGTTAAGAGAACAAAGGCCGGGCCGGGGGGGGGGAGGGGTGGTTTGGGGGGAGGGGGAGATTGCAGTAAAACCCAGGGTTCGAGGGTTCTTCTGTGAAGAATTGAAGGGTCTGAGATTTCACCCACCTTGCAAGCTGACAAGTGAACCCACCACAGTTTTAGAGTACATGGACCCTGGGTCAGAGAGAAAGGACACTTCCCTTCTCATAACAATTTCCAGGTGTCCCCCACCGGGGGTCTGGAGACCGGAGAGGAGACCTGGGCAGAGGGAACCAGACGCATCTACACCACACCGGCACCACCTTTGCCCCAAGGACGACATCCCCCCCCACGCCCCATCTCCCCGCTCCCCTCACCAGCTAGCCCCTACTCTAGGGAGTCAGGGTCCCCCGAATCCTCACTCCGCAGGCAAGTCTGCGGCTGGCCTGCAGGCTCGGGATCTAAGGTTCCGGGCAAGCTGGAGGGGCTGCCGTCCCACCGGGGAGGTTGGGGCCGTCTCATCCCCAAGGCTCAGACCTGAGGGGAAATGTCAGGGCCCCAGCCGTGGCCGCTTTTCTAATCTGGGCTCTGTCCCAGAAGCGTCACAAGCTTCAGCAGAGGCGATGCCCCCTCTCCCCGCCGCCCCCTTCCTCAGCAGGGTCTCTGCGCAGAGCGGAGCGCTCCCACAAACCCACCCACGTGTCTCTCTACTTTCACCACCTCTCAGACACAAAGCTCTGCCGACCGCAGGGCCCATCTGTCCCCAGTGCCCGCGCCCCTCCCGTTTCCGGCCGCAGCCCCTGCCTCCAGGCCTCCCGCGCTCCCCCGCCCCCGCGCGCCCCGTCACTTCGGGGAAATGGGAGGCTCGGAGGCTGCAACCAGGCCATCGCCCCGCACGCCCCGGAGTCCCCGCCCCAGTCCCTGCGCCCCGCGCCCCCACCCCCGGTCCCCGTCTCCCCCCCTTCCCCCCGCCCCGCTCGCCTCGCCGCAGTCCCCGCCTCCGCGGGCAGCCCCCCTCCCTTGGATTCTCCGCCTCTTACCGGGGCCTGGAGCGGTCGAGGGTCACGGGGCTCCCCCAGGGACCCTCTCGACAACCACAGTCCCGCCGGCGGCCCCCGGGGCGCACCAGGGAACGTGTCGCCCCCTCCGAAGACACCACCCGAGCCGTCCGGACGACTCTGGCCCCCTCGGCCGCTCGCCAGGAGCAGACCCTCACCTCCTACCCCGGCCCCACCGGCTCCCGGAAAGGCGCCCGGCGGCCCTGCGCCGAGCCCTCCGGCCGTGCGTGGGCCTGCGGCGCCACCTGGTGGCCGCGGGGACAGGACGCGGCTGCAGGGACAGCGAAAGGTGGGGGTGGGGGCGGCCGCCGGGAGAGGAGGCAGCGGGGACTCGCGGGACCCGGGTGCGGGGTCTTGTTTCAGCCCGCGGCTGCTGGCCCAGCGCAGATGGATTCCGACCGGCAGACACGGCCGGCGGAACGGTGGCTGGCCGAGCCCTGCTGCCGTGGGTCAGGGCCAGGGTCTGCGGGAGGGGCCTGCTGATTTCCCCCAGGGAGCCGGCCGGGGAGGATGGACGCCCTCCCCCGCCAATGCGCTGGGGACCCACCGGGGGGAAGGACCAGGCCCTACCCTCATCAACTGTATCTCAATTTCCCCCACTACTCGCACCCACCGCGCCGCTTGCGCTTGCGGGATCTTAGTTCCCGGACTGGGGCTTGAACTCCGGCGCTCCGCAGTGAAAGCGCGGAGACCTAACCACTGGACCGCCAGGGCATTCCCTCTACCTCAATTTTTTTAATTAAAAAAAAAAAGTAAGCAGGATAATTTCAGGATTTGGTAAGGGCTAAGAAGCTCATGAAGCAGTGTGACGTACAAAATGTGATGAGACGCGACGGAGTGAGGGCAAGGTCAGTGAGAGCCAAGGAGGAAATTCCCTAAGGGACAAGGACATTCTGGCCAGAGGAGACAGCCGTGCAAGGGCCCTGGGGCACAGAAGGGCTGTAGTCCCTCCAGTGACGCGAATCCAGAGAAGTGGTCAGACGCCAGATCTGGACGTGTGTTGGGAGGTGACTCAGGAGGACAGCCACGGGGCAGTGGCGAGGCCTGCGTTGTGCTGGTCGTGTTGGGTGAGCGGTCTGGCCTCCCATGCGGGGGCTAAGCAGCCCCTGCAGGGAGGTGGTAGAACTGCAGGCTCATAGAGGGCGCCAAGAACAAACCGCTCACCACCCACAGGTGCCGACAGGAGCCGGCGGGACTCGGGCTCACAGCACACAGGCCTCACACGGCAGCACCAGGTCCCTGCCCTGTGTTCCAGGGTGATGTGATGGGCTGCATGCAGACTGGGTCGTATCACAGTTGAGGGACTTGGGGCCCTGGGGCAAGCAGCAGACACAGAAGTCCCTCCCCACAGGAGTGGGCAGTCGATGGTGGTCCCCCTGGGTCCCCTTGACTTGCCTAGTGGCAGTCGTTATGGCGACAGAAAGCACTCGGCCTCAGTCAGCCCTGCAATCCAGCCGTTCAGCAAGGACACATGGGGTGCATGGGGGCCCCCTTCCAATAGCTTCCCTCGAGATAATCCTACCCCCAGCCAAACTCAAATTGTCACAGGTCGGAGGGCTGACAGGGGCTGGGCCACTCCTGCTCAGTGTGTCCCACACTTGCTCGATAGTCCACTTGCGGGGTGAGGCGACCCACAGACCCGGCCGCTGCCATGTTCCCGGGATGCTGACTCAGACCCTCACGAGTCCCAGGTGGGGTGCAGGTCGCACCTCCAATGACCCTTAGCTTCTTTTCTGAGGGCCTGACAGTGGTATCAACCCAAACATGGGAGGAGACGCTCCTCCCCACTCAGCCAGGGCAGGCTCAAGCCGGCTGTCTGTTGCCATCGTGACCCGCCCAGGTGCTGACCTGGGCTGGGCCATCTCACCAGCCTGGTAGACGGGGTTCTGACCATGGTCTCTGGGCATGAAGACAGGACAACCTGGGGGTCCAGTGAGAGCACGTGGTTGGGGATGGGGGTTAAGTGGCAATAATCAGAGGTGATGATGGCTGGAAGGTAGCCCCATTCCCCCATGCAGAGGCATCTGAGGCCCAACATCCCCACATCCGAACAGGTGGCCCAGCTTGAATCTGGTTTGGGTCTCCAGCACGTGGGTTTGCTTAAACATGGGAGCAGGGCTTCCCTGGTGGCGCAGTGGTTGAGAGTCCTCCTGCCGATGCAGGGGACACAGGTTCGTGCCCTGGTCCGGGAGGATCCCACATGCCGCGGAACAGCTGGGCCCGTGAGCCACGGCCGCTGAGCCTGCGCGTCCGGAGCCTGTGCTCTGCAACGGCAGAGGCCACAACAGTGTGAGGCCCGCGTACCGCAGAAAAAAAACCAAAGAAACCCCCAAAAAAACCATGGGAGCAGTGTCACTGAGCATTTTCAGCCTCAATTGCTGCACGTAGCTTAACCCAAGACCACTCGGGCATGAATCAAAAAATAAGTTCCAAGAGGAATTTTTTAAAAAGAATTTGAACTAAATTAAAATGAAAACACAACTTACCAAAATTTGTGGGATGTAGTGAAAGCAGCACTTAGAAGGAAATCTATAGTATAAATGCATATATTAGAAAAAAAGACCTAAAATCAATAATGTAAAATTCTTATTTAGGAAACTAGAGAAAGAAAGGTAATGTAAGCCAAAAGAAATGATATAAACTAGAACAGAAATCAAGGAAATTGAAAATAGGAAATCAATTAAAAAAAAACTAAACAATGAACCAAAAGCTGGTTATTTGAGGGAAAAAAAGTAAATAAGATTGATAAACTTCTAGGAAGGTTAACCAGAAATAAAAAGAGAAAACAGAGATTACTACAATGAGAAATGAAAGAGTGAAAGAGGGGCCGTCACTACAGTTTCCACAGACATTAAGGGGTTAATAAAGGAATACTATGAACAACTTTATGCCACAAATTTGATAACGCAGCTGAAATGGACAAATTCCTTGAAAGACACAGACTACCAAAACTCACACAAGGAGAAATAAACTAAATAGGTCTGTATCTATTAAAGAAATTGAATCAACAATTAATAATCTTCCAAACAAGAAAGGCCTAGGCCCAGATGGTTCCACTGGTGAATTGTACCAAACATTTAAGGAAAAAATGATACTAATTCTCTATAATCTTTTCCAGAAAATAGAAACAGAGAGAATGCTTCCTAACTCATTCTGAGGTCAGCATTAACCTAATAAAACCAAAAGCAGATAAAGACATAAGAAGAAAGGAAAACTACAGATCAATATCTCTCATGAATAGAACTGCAAAAATTCTCAACAAAATATTAGCAAATTAAATCCAACAATTAATTGTACACCACAAAACAATTATATACTACTACCAAGTGGGATTTATTCCAGGTGTGCAAAGCTGATTCAATATTTTTAAAATCAATTAATGTAACCTATCACATCTACAGGCTAAGGAAGAAAAATAATATGATCTTATCAATTGATGCAGAAAAGAGTTTGACAAAACCCAACACCAATTCATAATTAAAATTCTTGGGACTTCCCTGGTGGTGCAGTGGTTAAGAATCTGCCTGCCAATGCAGGGGACACGGGTTCAAGCCCTGGTCCAGGAAGATCCCACATGTAGCGGAGCAACTGAGAAGCCCATGCGCCACAACTACTGAGCCTGCGCTCTAGAGCCCACGTGCCACAACTACTAAGACCATGTGCCACAACTTCTGAAGCCCACGTGCCTAGAGCCCGTGCTCTGCAACAAGAGAAGCCCCTGCTCACCACAACCAGAGAAAGCCCACGCACAGCAACGAAGACCCAATGCAGCTATAAATAAATAAATAAATAATAAAATTTTAAAATAAATAATTAAAAAAATAAAATTCTCAACAAAATGGGAATGGAGGGGACTTTCCTCAACTTGATCATTTACCAAAAAATGCACCACTAACATCATACTTAATTGTGAGAAACCAGATGTTTTCCCCTGAAGATCAGGCACAAGGCGAGGATGTCCTCTCTTATTTACTCCCATCCAACATCATACTAGAAATCCAGGACAATGAAATAAGACAAGAAATAAAATATACACAGATAGGGAAAGAAGAAATAAAACTATCTTTGTTCACAGATGACAAGAGTGTCTATGTAGGAAAACCAAAGAATTAACAAAATGAAAAATTAAAAAACACCTGGAATGCATAAGCAATTATTACAGGGTTATTAATGTACAAAAGTACATCGCTTTCCTATATACTAGCAATGAACAGTGGAAATTTTTTTTAACATTTTTATTGGAGTATAATTGCTTTACAATGGTGTGTTAGTTTCTGCTTTATAACAAAGTGAATCAGTTATACATATTCATATGTTCCCATATCTCTTCCCTCTTGCGTCTCCCTCCCTCCCACCCTCCCTATCCCACCCCTCTAGCTGGTCACAAAACACCGAGCTGATCTCCCTGTGCTATGCGACTGCTTCCCACTAGCTATCTATTTTACATTGAACAATGGAAATTTGACATTCAAAGCACAGTACCATTTACATTAGCACCCTAGAAAATTAAATACTTAGGTATAAATCTAAAAGAAAAAAATATGTACAGGATCCACATAAGGAAAACTACAAAACTTTGATGAATGAAATCAAAGATCTAAATAAGGAAGAGATATTCCATGTTCACTGATAGGAACTCAGTATTGTTAAGATGTCATTTCTTCCCAACTTGACCTATAGATTCAATGCAATCCCAGTCAAAATCCCAGCAAGTTATTTTGTTGATATTGACAAACTGATTCTAAAGATTATAGGAAAAGGCAAAAATCCAGACTAGCCAACATCATGCTGAAAGGAATGACAAAGTTGGAGGAGTGATGCTATGTGACTTATTACAAAGCTGCAGTAATTGAGACAGCCTGGTTTTGGCAAAAGACGAGATAAATAGATCAATGGAACAGAATAGAGTCCGGAAATAGATCCATACAAATACAGTCAACAGATCTTTGATAAATGAGCAAAGGCAATATGACGGAGAGAGATAGGCTTCTCAACAAACTTCCTGGAACAAGCGGACATCTATAGGCCAAAAAATGACTCTAGACACAGATCTTACACTTTTCACAAGAATTAACTAAAAATTTATCATAGACCAAAACTATAAATCTTCTAGAAGATAACATAAGAGAAAATCTAGGTGAGCTTGGATTTGGTGATGATTTTTTAGCTACAACAACATAAGCACAGCCCCTGAAAGAAAAAAATTGATTAGTTGGACTTTATTAAAATTTTTAAATTCTGCTCTGCTAAATATACTGTAAAGACAATGAAAAGACAAGCCATAGATTAGGAGAAAATATTTCCAAAATATATATTCAATATAGGATTGTGTCCAAAATAAACATGGAACTCTTAAAACTCAGTGATAAGAAAACAAATAACCCCAGGAAGGAATGCAGACTGTGACAGGAGAATGTACCTGCCTTACAGTGTGTGAAGCCCCCTCACAGAGGGGCCGGATGAAAGGTGCTGACCTCAGTCACTCTGGAAACGAGTGGGCTCTGTAGGCCTGAAGCCAAAGGGTGTGCACACAGCACTGGACTCTCGTGGTGAAGTTGTTTCCCATGTGTCCCTGCTGTACACGTGCGCTGGGACTGAACAGGAAAGTACATGGATGGTGGGGGCCAGGATTCTCATCCCGGAGGAGTGGGAGGTTACAGGCGACCAAGGGGAGAATGATCTTGGATAACAGATGCTGGTTGGAGACGTCAGTGAGAACTCACGTTCGTTTAATGTAGAGACAGGTGGTTACACACAGGAATATTTGTAACGTGTGTGTATGCAAGGTTGGCACGCACATATATTTCTTTGCTTTGTCTGCTGAGGGGGCACAAAGAAACAAGACCGCAGCAGCAATGAACACATCTATCTCCCAGATCTGGGTTTCTAAGACCATTCTCTAACAAAAGGAAGGAACCAGAATTCCTTGAAGAAATGGCTGACCCTAGGACTGGAACTAGAAATATACAGGATGAGCCTGGAGCATCTTGTAGCCGGAAGGTAAGGAGGTGCTCAAAAAAAACAAAACAAAAAACACGAAGATGGGGTGAGTCAAAGGGACACAGGAGCCAACTGACAGAGTTCCCAGCAGCCAGAGCTGGAATAACTTGAGAAACAAAATCAACAAAGTAATATTGTACCATAACCCAAAGCATAAAATACGTATCCATGTGATCACACTGACATACATGATGGAACAAATTCATAAATGGAGAAGAGGCAAATCTCCCATGCTGAGAATTCCAGATAAGTTCTGTGAACACTCCACCCCACAGCGGGGAGAGCTGGACTCCCCCCACCCTTAAGTGCAGGCTGTGCATAGGGACCTCCTCCCCGAAAGCACACGATGGAAGGGGAGGGGGAGTAATTTTACAGCAGAGAAGCCTGACAAGCACACCTCGGCCAGGTGATCACAGCCAGCGTCAACAGCCATAAATTACGTTGATACTATGTACCCTGGACACGGTGTGATGAAAAGGGTCTTTTACCTCTATCGTCTTCATCCTTCAAACCCATACAGTAAGTCTGCTCCACACGAAAGAGTCCCGTTCCGAGAGCACGTTCGTAAGTCCAATTTGTTCATAAACAAACATTTGTTTCCTTGCAGCCCTGGAGGCTAGAAGTCCAAGATCAGGGAGCCAGTGTGGTCAGCATCTGGTGAGACCCTCTTCCTGGCTGCAGGTGGCTGCCACCTCCGTGTGTACACGGGCTTTCCTTGGGGTGTGCGTGGAGAGCGCGCGAGGTCTCTGGTGTCTCCCTGTAAGAGCATTAACCCCATCAGACCAGGGCCCCACCCTCATGGCCTCATCTAACCCTAATTACCTCCCCAAAGCCCATCTCCAAACGCCATCACATTGGGGGTTAGGGTTTCAGCATGTGAATTTGGGGAGGGGGGACACAAACGTTCAGTCCATGACAAGAAGCCTGACTTAAATCACTGTGACAGAAAGCCACAGACCCCCGACCAATTTCCCGGGCTGAGCTGGTCCACAGACCCAAAGCCTCCTTGGATGAGGGTGAGGCCCATGCCCTTGAGGAAGGACCTTGTCACTCGACCAAAAAGGTACTGTGAATCTTCCTCCGCGCCTTCCTCTGAGGCCCCTCAGGGACACTTACCAGGTGTCTGAGGATGGGGAAGCAAAACCTCAGGCTTCTCAGGGTACCCAAACCACCCCTGTGACCACCAGTCAGAGCAGTGGCTTACGGCGCTCAGGTGATCCACAATGTTTGGGTCATGTCTATCTAACGGTGGGTCCAGGGGCCCCTGGACCCATGTGTGGTCAGCCCCCGTTCCAGAATGCAGTCATCGGAGTGGGTACACGCAGCAGCTGGCAGAACCCATGCTGGTTTCCTGTCCCGCCGAGGGAGGGCTATTATGTGGGGAAGGCAGAGGGGAAGCCGCCAGGACCTCCTGGTCCAAGGAAGATAGTGAAGCAAAGCAGTGAGGCCTCCCCGACGGGAGTGCAGAGGTCAGTGCCACGGCAAGGACCTAGGGCCCAGGAGGGGGACTCCCAGCACAGCCCTCTCCTATTGGGCCTGTGCAGCAGACGACAGATAATGACCGCAAAGCTAGTCAGGTGGCAACTCCAACCGCAGCCGCTGTTCCTGACGTGCTTTCGTTGCTGAAGCAAAGCCCCACTGGTTCCCAGCCGGGAGCCCAGCCGTCGAGGGATGGGTCTTTCCATCCCGGCTAGTAGAGACTGTCGGAAGAGCCGGCTTTCAAGAGGCAGCAACACCGCTCCACAGCCTTCCCTCAGAGACAGAGCAACCCCACGTCACACCAAGTCCCTGGGGACCTGGCCCACTGGTCCCTCCCACAGCTGCCGCACTGGTCCTTCCATGGGTGATGCCATGTTGTTCGAACTCGATGAGCAGAACGTAGCAACTACCCTCAGTAGGACAAACATACACCAGAGTGCAAGGTAAACTCCACAAAAAGCCCAGGCCATCTCTGAAATGCCTAGGGGTCCAGCAGCCCAGTGCACACCTAGACGTCCCTCCCCAAGTCGCAGGCAAGTGGCTGCATGCAGTGCCTTCGACCAGGAAGAAAGAGGCCTGATGCCTGACGTGTCTTGCTCCCGGGAGGTGACTTTCACCCCGTGTGGCTGTACCACTCTGACCCTGGAGCTGAGAGGCTCAGAGAAGAGGCAGCCCGGCAGCAGGTCACCCTGCCATAGGGGCCGCACCACCCAGCAGAGCCCGAGGTGCCTGAGTGTGGCCCCGCGGTGTCACAGAGCTCTGCCACGTTCTGAAGATAACCGCCTGGGTACCACGCGCTTGGCCATGAGCCGCGGTTATTATACCGCCAGAGCTGCCGTCGTGGGCGGGTGTGTGACCCCCGAGCTGAACGGTCAGGCGCACAGCAGTGCCCTGTCAGTGGAAGTGGCGTGTATGTGATTGCTCTCAAGCAGGTCCCGGAGACCCAAGGAAGTCACATGAGAGTCATGAACGAGCGTGACCGGGTAGCCGTCGCATCGCCTCAGCCCTCCCAACCTGCAGCAAGGCTTCGCGGGGCTTCCCGATGACCAGGTGCCTGAGAAGGAAGGAGCTCAGGCCTGGTTACAGACGGGGCTGCGGGCCTTGCCCAGACGTGGACGGTCAGGGGGTTGCAGGACAGAGATGAGGGTGAGCCCTCAGAGAGGGACAAGCAGTGCCCTGGCTGTTCATGCCGCCTTGCAGGACGAGGTAAGAGGCGGAGACCTACCCTGGGGATGGGCAGTGACTAGCTCTCCAGCTGGCTGGATGCTCGGACACTAGGAAGGAATGTGATTGGAAAACTGGTGACGAGGACGTCTGGGGAAAAGTATGCACACGGACTTCTCTGGGTGTGAACAAAGTATAAAGAATTTGTGTCGCACGAGTGCTGCCTTAGTCGAGGAGGGCCTTAGCATCAGGAGGACAAGGTGGCCATTCTGAGGGCACGTCAGCCTCTTGCCCCGGCACCTCTCGCCCTTGGCCAGTCGGTTTATGAGCCAAGTGGCCGAGGCGGGGGAAGGGAGGCTCTGCACGGCGTCACAACTTGGACATCCGCCCACCAGGGCTTAGCCGGCTGCTGTCACTGCCGAGAGCCCAACTGCCAGACGCAGAGACCAGCACTAGCCCCTCTCCCCTCCCAGGGGCAGCGGCTTGGGGGCAGCGCCTCGTTTGTCCGAGAATAGACACTTCCCTGCCTGCAGTGCTTCTGCCAGAACCGCTCCCCGTGGGCTCACAGAAAGCTGCATCCACCTATGCCATCCTCCACGCGGCACGACTCCCGACCAGCCACTCACCTCACGGCAGGTAAACTGCATCAGTGGGCCCATGCTCATGGAGTCCGCCGGTGCTGCATGTTCCCGTCTCCCCGAAGCAGCCAGCCTGGTAGAACGGTGGACAGAGGGTGGAATGGCCTTTGTGAGACGTGACTATGGAGATGGGTTAATGCTCTCAATCAGCAACCTATGGGGTCTCGCACAGCCAAGGTCCACGGGACCAGCTCTCAAGAGATAGGAATAGCAGTGTTCTACTAACCCAAAGGGTCCACCAGTGAAATGTTTACTTCCCATCCCTGCAACTCTGGGCTCTGCTTGTCCAGTGGCCTCAGATTCCAAGGGAGGGGTGCATTACGGTGACTAGCTATCCTGGTTTGCCAGGACTTTCCTAGGTTTAAAACTGAGAGTCCCACATCCTAGAATCCCCTCAGTCCCGGGCAAGCCCTAGAGCACATCCACCAGGGGGCATATGTCAGACTGCAGCTGACAGCCACCTGGCCACTGGGGGCTCTTCACACCAGGGCATCGACAGAAGCTCACTGCGCCGGCGGGGATGACGGTCATAGAGGGGGGCTGAGCTTTCATGACAGAGCTGGGTAAGCAGGCGACGTCTGGAAGGCAGGAGACACTCCAGGGTGTCTCTGAGTGCCCCTTGGTCCTGGAGTAAACACCAACAGAAAACTAGAACCACCCAAAACAGGCATAGACCCTTGGGGTCACTCCATCAGACAAAGAGCCATGAGCAGCTGAGGTGGTGGCTGGGGACACGGGGACGTGGAGTGCGCAGAGGACGCAGGCGCCGGCTACCACCACGTGGCTGCCGTAGTAACGAGAACCTCATCCTTACCTTCACGCGAGGTACACCTGTACCAGTTCCACCCGCCCTCCTTCCTCCCTGTTCCGCTCCCACCCCTTCTGTCTAACGTATGTTAACAATAGCTGACCTCACATCCCAGTGTTTGTTACGAATGCTCACACACTCTCTCTGAGAGTGTTCAAGTGTTCAACATTCTTAAAGAGAACATATTGTTCAGTTAGAGTCAGTACCACCCAAAGATGGATAAAGTGATGTGAAACGTCCATCAGTCTCTTCTGGAGAGATTAGCCTCTTTTTAGCCAGGACACTTGCATCATATTAAGCAGAAGCATAATTTTGCCTTTGTTTTTATTTGGAAGTTAAGAATGGTTTAAAGTAGAAGTGTGTGGGACTTCCCTCGTAGCGCAGTGGTTAAGAATCCGCCTGTCAATGCAGGGGACATGGGTTTGATCCCTGGTCCGGGAAGATCCCACATGCCGCAGAACAACTAAGCCTGCGTGCCACAACTACTGAGCCCACATGCCACAACTACTGAAGCCCACGCGCTCTACGGCCCACGTGCCGTAACTAATGAGCTCACATGCTGCAACTACAGAAGCCCACGTGCCTAGAGCCCATGCTCCACAACAAGAGAAGCCACCGCAATGAGAAGCCCGCTCACCGCAAAGAAGAGTAGCCCCTGCTTGCCGCAACAAGAGAAAGCCCACGCGCAGCAACAAAGACCCAAAGCAGCCAAAAAATAAATAAATAAATAGTAGAAGTGTGTGTGTGCCGAGTTGCCAAGGAGCCTCTCTGCGAGGGATTCTGTTGCTAAGCTGGGAATATGTTTCCCAAGATCCCCTTCCCTGTATGGTTTGGGTCCGAGTTGGGCAAAAGAGGAACTTGTGTGAAGTTGGAGCCACCGCAGTGGGTGGTGGCTGCTACTCTCTGAAAAGGCTGTCGTGGGCACATGTGGTCGCTGACGGAGCAGCCGCGTCCAGCAGAGGCAGCCTGCCTCTCACCCACTCTCTGCCCCCTGCCCTTCATCCACCTGCTGGCCTCCAGGCCGAGAGAGACCTTGGAGCCTCCCAGGCAACAGTGTCCCCAACACTTTCCTCCTGGCACACACTTTCCTTTTTTTTTAACGTTCAAGTAGCTTTCTTTTTTTTTCGCATTTTTAAAGACAATCGACATATTTATTTATTTACCTATTTTGGCCGTGCTGCTGCGGCATGTGGGATCTTAGTTCCCTGACCAGCGATCGAACCCGCATCCCCTGCATTGGAAGCGCAGAGCCTTAACCACTGCACCACCGGGGAAGTCCCTGGCACCCACTTTCTGATGCTTGCTTTCTAAAGATTTCGTTTATGTTTCAGATCAGATGTCACTTCCCAAAACAGTGAACCTCTAGTGATCACTCTAGCAGAAGAAACGCTCCCCCTGGACCTCCCTGGTGGTGCAGTGGCTAAGAATCAATGCAGGGGACATGGGTTTGATCCCTGGTCTGGGAAGATCCCACATGCCACAGAGCAACTAAGCCCGTGTGCCACAACTACTGAGCCTGCGCTCTAGAGCCCACGAGCCACAACTACTGAGCCCGCGTGTCACAACTACTGAAGTCCACGTGCCTAGAGTCTGTGCTCCACAACAAAAGAAGCCACCGCAATGAGAAGCCCGCGCACCGCAATGAAGAGTAGCCCCCCGCTCGCTGCAACTAGAGAAAAGCCCGTGCAGCAACGAAGACCCAACGCAGCCAAAATAAATAAATTAATTAAATAAAATTTAAAAACCCAACATTTGGAAAAAAAAAAAAGAGGAAGAAGAAACCCTCCCCCTCCTCTCTCTAGGCCATCATCGTGCTTTATTGTCTTCACAGCACTTATCACCACTGGAAACTATTGTTTGCTCACGTGTGCCTTTGCCTAGGAAAATAGAAACTCCATGAAAGAAGGGACCGTATCTGCCTTGTTAGATACTGTGCCCCTTAAGTCTCTGGCTCACAAGGACCCCAGGTATCTATTGGCTGAATGGGCACATGGTGGAGGACCAGGGGGCAGAGGGAAAGCAGTGCACACACGGCAACATGGAGATATACATTTGTATATATGAGGTCTGGAGAGACACAATGAGATTTACAGCACAAAACTATTGATATATGTTTAAAATACACACGATGTGATGTATATCTTAATGCATGTGCAGATAACATGGACATAGAAAGGGGATTGGAGGAGGGAAAACAAGAACGGGGTGGGGGGAGGTTTGAAGAGATGTAGGTGTTGCTCACAGGACAGATGACAGATCGACAGAACGGCGGAAAGTGGCCAACTTGATTCTATGCCCCGAGGTCAAAATAAAAGGGAAAAAAGGGTAGTGTGGCCGTGTTAAGACTGCAACTTCCTGGATGATCTTGCCAAGATGAGGTGGGGTCCACGTCCCCTCCTCTCAAGGCTGGGTGGCCTATGACAGCGTGTGGCAGAATTGGCATGCCGTGACTCTCCAGGTGCTTTGCCCTGCTTGCTGGAGCCCAGAGGCCGCTGCCCTGGAGTGGCCGTACCCTGGTGCTCTGGTTAATCATCCTGGCCAAGCCCAACCGTCCCTGCCAAGGCCCTGACACGAGGGTGCAGAAGTCTCCCGGTGAGTCCAGCCCAGCCACCGGTGTCGCCGCCCCCAGCTGGTCACGTCTTCCCACCTGAGGCCCAAGACATCCTGGGGCAGAGGAGAGCTGTCCTGCGGGGCCCCGTCAAAAGTCCCGAACCACAGACTCCAGGAGCTTAACTAACAGTTGCTTTACAACCCTGATGCTGGGTGGCTCGTTACACAGTAACAGAAAACTTTAACGGATGGAGGAAGGGACAGAGAGAGGAGTCAGCCGGGCAGCTGGGCAGAGGGAGGGCTGGAGGAGACGACAGGGCAGGCAGAGGTGGCAGTGGCCCAGGCAGGAATGGGAACCAAGTGGGCAAAGTTCAGCATCGGCCCACACTCCCCTCCCACCTCCAGCTCAGCAAGAGCCACACCTTGGACCCCAGGCTCAGGTCAGAAACAGGAGGGCTACGTTCCCTCCCGCCCCCTTCCAGACAGCTGGGGCACCTCCTCTCCATCTTCACCCTGCCCTCAGTGGAGGCCGCCAGCTCGCCCCTCCGCTGCCGCTGTCCGCCTGGCAGCCAGCTCAGACCCTGGCCCTCCACGCTAAGTCCTCTGGTGGCTGCGCATGCCCCTCAGGGTGAAGCCAGGTGCTTTTGAGACCCTCCTCAGTCTTGCCTGCATGGATCCTGTGCACCCACGCGCCCCCAGCCCCCCTGACCCACCATCATCACCTACCCCACTATGTCTCTCCCCCAAACTTCCTTTTTCTTCTTCCCACGTTGTCTGAGCCCCATTCCTCCTGGCCGCATTCTTAGCAGGAGGCTTACTCCAACTGCAAGCCCAGGCTGCCCGCATCCTTCCCCTCACGTTCCCCAAGCTCCTAGTGTCTCCCCATCACGCGTCCCTACACCCTTGTTCTCCGTGTCCCCACTGTCCCCCGACCCATAGCCTGCTCCTCCCGCGGCCTCCATCACTACACCCCGTGACCCCGAGTCCCTATGTCCCCCGGTCCTATGCACCACTCCTTGTCTCGTGCATTCTCTGCCCCTTGACCCCTGCCCCCGGTTCTTCACACCTCCCCATACACCGCATCCCGGGTCCTCCGCAACCCCAGGACCCCGCGTCCCCGCGCTGCGCGGGCCGGCGCGCCCAGGTGGATGCGCGCGCGTTGCGTGGAGACCAGCGGCGGGCACACCCTAACGCTCCGGCCCCGCCCCCCGCGCCGTGGATTGGCTCCCCTCAGGCTGGCCGGGCCCGGATTGGCTCGCGCGGCGCGGTGGCCGGGCCCGTTTCACGGTGGGTAGCACCGCAGCGTGGCTGCTGCTCCGTCCCGCCGAGGCCCCCAGGAGCTTGGAGCCCGAGCGGCCAGGCGGGGCCGGGCGGGGACACCGCCGGCAGCAGCTCCGCCGCCCACCCCGTGCCCTCGGCCAAGGGCAGCCCGGGGCCGCGGCCGCACCCTGGGGCCGCGGGCGGCGGACAAAGGGCCATGCAGGGCCGGGGGACGCGGCGCGGGGCGCGCTGGAGCGGGGGGCCGCGGCGGCGCCGCTGAGCGCGGCCCGGGGCGGAGACGGCCGCGATGCCGTGGTTCCCGGTGAAGAAGATCCGCAAACAGATCAAGCTGCTGCTTTTGCTGCTGCTGCTCACCTGCGCCGCGTGGCTCACGTACGTGCACCTGAGCCTGGTGCGCCAGGGCCGCGCGCTGCGCCAGCGGCTGGGCTACGGGCGAGGTACGGGAGGGGGCGCGCGCCCTGGGAGCGGGGGGCGGTGAGGGTCGCGAGCAACGCGGGTCCCGGGCCCTCCCATTGCGCCCAGGCCTCGGCGTGGGTCAGACCCGCCCGGAGACCCCGTCCGCCCTTCCCAGCTCGGCGACATTGGGGCAGGGGGCGCGGTTCGGCTCAGCCCGGCCAGAACGCCGATGACGTCAGCAGTGACGTGCGCGACCCTCTTGGGGAGCGTCCCCGAACCCCGGCGGATGCCGGGGTCTGGCCTGGAGCGGGTAGTGAGTGACGGGGTTAACGGTGGGCTCCTGGGGAGATCTCCGCTACCGGGCCCTGAATGCTGGGATTTCCGAGAGGCCAAGTCTGGCTGCGCCTCCGACACGTGCCTGCTTAGCAGAGCCTCGGTTTTCGCATCTGCTGGGGAGGGGCAGAGACCCAACCTCAGGACGGAGAGAGAGGGGACTGGCGGGAGGGAGCTGACCCTTGCAGTTGGAACGCTTCCTGGAGGAGGTGCCCTAGGTAAACCTGTGATCAGGGACTGAGATGCTTGTGTGTTGAGGCGGGGTGAGGCATAGGGATAGGGATCCAGCTTGGGGAGCACCGAACGGCCTGGAGTGAACTCTCCCAGGCTCCTCGAGCTCACGCTCTAGTGGGGACAGACAGGGAACCCACAAATCAGGTCATGGTGAGCGATGTGGGGAAGAGTTGGGGAGGAGTCCTGCCACTTTAGCTAGGGGGATCCCAGAGGGCCTCTTGGAGGTGGTGACTTTTGACACACACTTGGAAAAGGAGGAGTAGAGTGCTGGGGGGGGGGGGCGGAGGGGCGGTGATGAGAGAGAGAAGGAAGCACCTCAGGGCAGGGATGGTCCCAGCCAAGCTGCTCCTGGCCCTTCTCAAGGAAGAGAGGTGTCCTTAGGATGGGTGGTGAGAATCTTGCTTCCCAAAGACTCAGAACCATGATCTTGCCCCATGAAGTCCTGGGCCACCCCACCAAGGGGTCCAGAGTTCCCTGTTCAGCCCCACAGCTGGCACCACAGACACCCCAGGCCAGGGGTCACAGGCTTGTCCCACCCCACCCCACCCCCAGAGTCCACGCATCTCACAGCTACCACACCCTCTAGGGGCCCCCAGCACTGTTCAGTCCCTCATAGAGGCCCCCCAGCTACCATCAAATAAGGCAGGACCCCGGAGCGTGACCCAGTGACACAGACGTGACCAGCCTCCTGCTCAGCTGCCCTGTGTTTTCTGAGCAACCACAGTCCTCCCTAGCCTGACTTCCCGGGCAGCCGGGGAGCCTAACTCGGCAACTGCGAGGGGGCGGAGGTGTGGGAACCCCACTTCTGAGGCCTCCTCTGCTCTCAGCTGGACCAGCGAGGAAGCTGTCCTTGCTGCTCCTCGGTGGGCAGGAGCTGTTCAAGGTTATGGAAGATCAAACCCTCAAGCAGCTCCTGCCAGGAGCAGACCCAGCCGGGGCTCTTGCCCCTGGGGCTGCAGCCCCGCCTCCTGTCCCGCTACCTGGGCTCCCACCAGGGCAGGGCTTGTGGGAAGCTGAGCAGCTGGACATGTCTGAGGCCCTTCTGACTGTCCTGTCAGCACTGTGTTCACTCCCACCAGAAAGGCTACCTTCCCGGGGTCCAGCAGCCTGCGCAGGCAGAGGTGCTGGCAGCCAGGAGGCAGGAGGCCCGTGTGGATCTCGCTGTGCTGGGGCTCAGCCCCTGCAGGACAGTGATGGCATCCTGGCTTGGGACCCCACTGTGGAAGGTTCCCAGTACCCACAGAGTTACCTTTGTGGGCAGGGAGCATCAGGGCCAGGCTGTGGGGATTTGACCGGGAGCCTGTTAGGGGCTCACCTCCCAGCTGGACAGGTGACAGTGATGGGGGGGAGAAGCAAGTGGGCAGGCACCACCGGAGCCTCACAGGCACGAGACCGCGGGCAGCCCCCTCCCCCAGAGAAAGGGCCCAGGCCAACTGTGTCAGTCCGGGAATCTAGCTCCTGGGGTCTGGATCGAGGGACGGGCATAGACTTTGAAGGCCAGGCTTGGCCCTGGAGGAGAGGGGTTCCTGGAAGGGGGGTCCCCGGATGGGAGCACCAGGGGAGGCAGACGTGGCGCACAGTGAAGCCTTGCCTTCGGAGGCTCAGATCCCAGGGTATGGAACCCCAGGCCCACAGCTTAGGGAGGAGGTCTGGGAAGCAGAGGGAGGCAGGGGTGTGGAGGTGGTCTGCCCCAGGCGTGGGGAGTTAGGGGGGTGCCAAGCTCTAGAGGTGTCCACAGAAGGGATCCCCAGGGGGACAGTCTCCCTCCGGGGCCGCCTTGGCCCCATGTCCTCTGGAAGCTGGACCAGAGTGCCAATCCCTCCTCTGCCCAGGTGGGTACCAGGGCTCCTTTGGTCCTGAGCCCTGGCCTCAAGGGCAGCAGGTGGCACACGTGCCATGGGCCGGGGCTGGCGTAGCCTCAAGACCACAGTGCCAGCTCACCTGACAACAAACTCCAGCACTAACCTTTGGCTCTCAGTTCTGGTAAAGGAGTCAGACACCAAACACTCCAGCACACAGGAAAAGTGCTGAGGGCACAGAGCAATCTTGGGCGCCTTCCTGGAGGCAGAGTCACTGATGACAACAGCCCCACGGGTGTGTGTGTGCAAGCATATGTGCTAGCATGTGCACACACATAACTGCTCCCTCATGCCAGTGGGGGCTGGGAAAAGCCAGGTGGGGGACTCAGGCAGGGGCCGTCCCCACAGAGGTGGGATGTGGGAGAAGGGCCCAGCCGAGAGCACTTCCAGCTGTAGGGTGGGGCATCGGGTAGCATGAAGGGGCAGACGTGGGGAGGGAGGGCTTCAGTGGAGACACCACCGGCCATCCTGACCCCAGCTGACCCCAGCGGCAGGGGCTGTGGCCTTGGAGAGCCTGGACCCCAGCCCCGCCTCATGTGCCGCCCACAGATGGTGAGAAGCTGAGCGGTGTGACAGATGGCCGGGGCATCCGGGCTGCACCGTCCACACAGAGGGCAGAGGACTCCAGCGAGAGCCGTGAGGAGGAGCGGGTGGTGAGCAGGGCTGCGGGGAAGAACACCACAGCACACACGAGACCCAAGGCCAGTCCTGTGCCGGTGGCCTCAGGACCTGTAGGCCGTGAGGACACAGCAGCACGCTGTGCTCCACCACGGAGCGTGGCCCCAGCCTGGGTGGACGCATCTGGTGCACGTGGGGTGGCCAAGGGTCTGCTCGGGTGGGTGTGCACGGCCGGGGCGTGATGGAGTCAGGGCTTCGTGGCTGCACGTGGAAGGGATCTCTGTGAAGTGAGCCGGCGGGTGTGGCGGGCTGTGTCGCGCGCTGTGTCTGGTGCGTGTGGCTGTGGGGCTTCTTCCTGCCCTCACGTTCCTCAGCTTTGACCCTGGTGCCCCTTCTCTCCCGTAGCCTGAAGGTCGGGACCCAGACGCGCTGTTTCCCTGGGGGGCTGGAAGGCCACTGTCGCTCAACCTCACCCGTCAGGCACCCTCGTGGCGGGAGGAGGTGAGCTCTGCTCAGCGGCTCGGCCTTGGGGAGGGCCGGGGGCAGCTGTGCAGAAGGTAAGCCCTCCTCCCACCCCCAGTACAAGGGGCAGGTGAACCTGCACGTGTTCGAGGACTGGTGCGGGGGCGCCGTGGGCCATCTGAGGAGGAACTTGCACTTCCCGCTCTTCCCTCATGTGAGTGCTGGGGTGGGGGGCGGCTGGCCCGCAGGTGGGCGGGGGCCTTGACATCAGAGGCCGCTGCCCCCCCAGACTCGCACCACCGTGAAGAAGCTGGCTGTGTCCCCCAAGTGGAAGAACTACGGCCTCCGGATTTTCGGCTTCATCCACCCGGCGAGAGATGGTGCGGGGACGGGGGTGTTGGGGGGCAGGGTGTCATGAAGCCCCCACCGACCCCTGAGCCCTGTCCTGTGGCCTAGGAGATGTCCAGTTCTCCGTGGCTTCGGATGACAACTCTGAGTTCTGGCTGAGCCCAACCGAGAGCCCAGCGGGTGCCCAGCTGGTGGCCTTTGTGGGCAAGGTACCCCCACGCGCAGCCCAGCCCCTCCATCCACACCCCTTGTCTTCGTGGGCCTCCTGCGGCTTGGTCACCTGTCCCCTCCAGCTTCTCAGGAGTGGGGACTGGATGGGGCTGGTGCCCCAAGGAGAGGGTGAGCCCCCTGCCCCTTCTCTGTTACCCTCCAGACTGGTTCGGAGTGGACAGCACCTGGAGAGTTCACCAAGTTCAGCTCCCAGGTGTCCAAGCCCAGGCGGTGAGTGGCTGTGGGAGTGTGTGCATGAGTGCGTGCCCGTGTGTGCGCCTGTGTGTGAGGACTGGGTGGCACGTGCATGCGTGAAGCCGCTGCTGCTATGCTGCCCCTCAAGCCCGCCTCCTGTAGGCCCCCATCTTCTGGGGCTTCGGGGCGCGGCGCGCCCGCCCCCTCACTCCCCCTGTCCCCAGGCTCCTGGCCTCCCGGAGGTACTACTTCGAGCTACTGCACAAGCAGGATGACCGCGGCTCGGACCACGTGGAAGTGGGCGTGAGTGCGGCTGCCCTCTGAGGGCTTCTGGAGACCCCACCTCCCCTGCCCTGCCCTCCTCTTTCCGGCCACTCCCCGCAGGACAACGATGTGGACCCCGCCCGCCCCCCCAGAGAAGCTTCCCATCTAGCTGACAAAGCAGGTGCTCAGGGGCGGGGCTTGTGCTCACAGAGGAAGCGACCCTTGAGCGGATTCTCGAGAGCTGAGAGACGTTCACAGGGAGACCAGTGGGGAGAAAATCTGGGGTGCAAAGATGAATTCCAGGTCTCGAGAACAGCAGAGGAATGGAACCACCTGGAGTCTTCTGGAACTCCAAGCAGTCTGGTGGCCAGATCCAGCAGGGCTTCCTCCTAAGGATGAGGCAACTGGATCTGCATTTCAGGGAAAACCCTCTGGCCACTGCCTGTTGGGAGGGATTTTCGTGGGTGGCCATCCATCGGTCCCTGAACCAGGGAGGTGGGAATAGAAGAAGTGGAAGGTCCGGGGGAGGGTGGGGGGCGGCGGGGGGAGATGCCCAGCGACTGAGAGCCTGAGCCTGGCTGGGTGTGGGGTGATGACCAGGGTGGGCTAGGGGGTGGTAGGAGGTTGCAGGTGTCTAGTTTGTGTGTGGTGGGTATCACCCCAGCTCAGCTTAGCAGAGGGCCCAGACTGCAGATGCAGACTTGGGGTGATCTTGTGGAAGCCGGGGGAGTGACTAAGGGCCCAGGATGAGCTGGGAAGGGAAGAGGGCCTGGGACAGCCCCCAGGAAGCCC
Source organism: Grampus griseus (assembly GCF_964374135.1). Lineage (NCBI taxonomy): Eukaryota > Metazoa > Chordata > Mammalia > Artiodactyla > Delphinidae > Grampus > Grampus griseus. The sequence continues at coordinate 110,360,710 of NC_139002.1, read as the reverse complement.
AACATGAGAGCGGTGGGGGAGGGAGAGTCTGCAAGGGAGACTGGGAAGGCACAGCCACAGAAGTGGGGGAAGTGGGGATGGGGAGGTCCAGCGGGGAGCTGGGGGGCCAGCTCTGACCTCCAGAAGGGCAGTGTCTGCAGAACCGGGGGGAGGTGGGGGCAGAGGCCATAACCAGAAGGTCCGGAAGCACCCAGGGTGTCAGGAAAGGCATCCTCACCTGCCTCCAGGGACCCCAGCCTTCTAGGCCTCTCCAGCTTCCCTGCTGTGCCTTCTCAGGACCGCTCTCCCATCCACCCCCCCCCCACCCCAAGCTTCCTGCGTCCGTGAAGGGGTTGCCCCTACTAGTTCCCCAGCCCCATGTCAGGGAAGATTCACTCCTCCCTGACCCAGCTGTGTTCCCACCTTGACCCCCATCCTTTGGCCCTGACCACCCTCTCCAACCCCCAGTGGCGAGCCTTCCTGCCGGGTCTGAAGTTCGAGGTCATAGACTCTGCTCACATCTCCCTGTATACAGGTGCGGAGCCCAGTGCCTCTGTGGGGAAAGGGGAGGGCTCCTGATGGGCGGTCTCTTTGGGGTGGTGTCTGGATATGGGTGAGGAGGGATCTCTAGGAACTCCTGGGGTCCCCACACATCCTCTGCCCCTAGATGAGTCAGCCCTGAAGATGGACCACGTGGCCCACGTGCCCCAGTCTCCAGCCAGCCACGTTGGGGGGCGCCTGCTGCAGGAGGAGCCCAGAGCTGACATGCTGCGGCCCGATCCCCGAGACACCTTCTTCCTCAGTGAGAGGAGGGCCCCCGGGGTGGGGTGGGGGGCGGGGTGGGGCCGGGCAGGGGCTCCAGGTCACAATGTGACCACGCCTCCCGTAGCGCCTCGGGTGGAGCCCTGGAGTCTGGAGAATGTGCTGGAGCCCTGCACCTACGCCCCCACCTACGTCGTCAAGGACTTTCCCATCGCGAGATACCAGGGGCTGCAGTTTGTAAGTGCCCCTCACCAAGGTCTTCCCTGAGACCCAGGCCTCCCTCTTCCCAGGGTCCCGGGAGCCTCCTCCAGGCCCTCTGGAAGACGCCCCAACCTGAGCCCTCTGCCCGCCCCAGGTGTACCTGTCCTTCGTTTATCCCAATGACCACACACGCCTGACTCACATGGAGACGGACAACAAGTGCTTCTACCGCGAGTCGCCGCTGTATCTGGAAAGGTGGGTGGGTGGTGCCCAAGGAAGAATGGGCGGGGCCTCGGCCGAGCCTGGTCTCTGACGCCCCGCCCCTGCCCCAGGTTTGGGTTCTACAAATACATGAAGATGGACCGGGAGGAGGGGGAGGAAGACGAAGAGGAGGAGGTGCAGCGCCGAGCCTTCCTCTTCCTCAACCCAGACGGTGAGTGCCCCCCGCGCCCCCCACCCCCTCAGCTGGGCCCGCCCTGGCGCAGCAGCTCACCCCACCCGCGCTGCCCACAGACTTCCTGGACGACGAGGACGATGGGGAGCTGCTCGACGGTCTGGAGCCCACCGAGGCGCCCGGAACGCAGGGCGGCCGCCGGCTCGCGGCCCCCACCGAGGCCCCGGCCACTCCCGCCCTGCCAACGCCTCCCGCCCCCCTGGGCCGGCCGACCCCCCGGCGCTCGCGGGCGCTGAGCTGGGCCGCCCGCCCCCTTCCCCTCTTCTGGGGCCGTGCCCCTCCCCCCCGCCCAGCAGCCGCGGCCGAGCGGCCCCCGAAGGTGTATGTCACGCGGGTGCGGCCGGGACTGCGGGTCCCGCCCCAGGCCTCGGCACCGCTCAGCCCACGCGGCCCTCCCCGGCCACCTTTCCCTGGCGTCTTCCTGCGCCCCAGACCCCTACCCAGGGTGCAGCTGCGCGCGCGCCCACGCCCACCCCGGGCTCGAGGCCGCAGGACCGGCGGCCCCCAGGCCGCAAAGCTGAGGCCCCCGGCCCCGGCGCCGACCACCCAGGGGAGCCGAGAGGGCCAGGCACGCGAGCCGGGACTCACGGCCCCCACCACGGACTCGAACTATTCGTCCGAAGCGCAGCCCGTGACCTCCTTCCTGAGCTTGTCCCAGGTGCCCGGGGAGAATGAGGAAGAGGAGGAAGGGGACGACGAGGAAGGGGCGCAGGGCGAAGAGGCTGCGTTGGAGGACAGCGAAGAGAAGGCCGGCGCGGTGCGCGGCCGCTGGCGGGAGGACGCTGTCAACTGGCAGCGCACGTTCAGCGTGGGCAGCGTGGACTTCGAGGTGCTGCGCTCGGACTGGAACGACCTGCGCTGCAATGTGTCGGGGAATCTGCAGCTGCAGGAGGCCGAGGCCGTGGACGTGGTGGCTCAGTACATGGAGCGTCTCAACGCGCGCCATGGAGGGTACGAGGGAGGGGCGCGCATGGAAAGGGACGGCCTTGGCCTCCATGGGACTCTCAGACTTCCCCAGGGTTTAATGGGGCACTGCTCTGGGAATGGTACACGCCCCCCGCCCCCCCCGGAAGTGTCTTCTCACCCTTCTGGGGCCCCTTACTGCTCAGGGCCCCCGTCCTGTGCTAGGAGCCTTTCTCCCATCACCCAGGGCTGGCTCCCCTGTCCTGCACCTCCAAACCCCACACCTATTACCTTGGACCTGGACCTGAGGATGGATCTGAGCCACCCAGGTCTCTTCCAGATAGAGACACGCACGAAGGTCAAGCTAAGAACCCCTGGATCCCTCTCCCCACTGGCACCTCGCTGGCTGGGGTCTTGGTCCTCAGGGGAGGGCTCAGGGTTCCTGCCCCACTGGCCCTTCTGGTCTCCCCCAGGCCCCAGGAATCCAGTCTTGTCTCCACCCCAAGCAGGTATGGGGGTTGGAGAGTGGGGGCCCCAATTTGACCTGAGGGGAGGCCCTGAGGGGTTCTCAGAGCTGTGCTGAGTCCTTAAGTAGGGGCAGGACCTTCAGAGACAGGCAAAGGCTGGCCAGGAGGCTGGTGGGCAGAGGACAGGCCTCATGGGCCTTGAAGGCCAGGTGCAGGAGTCATTCTTCTTGCCTCTGATACACACAGTTTGGAGCAGGACGCAGGTTTGGGCCATCTGGTTCATAGACAAGCATGTGGCTGTGTTGGAGAGGAGGGGGTGGAAGGGGGAGCCCATGACTGACGGGCTTGGTCCAGGGCAGCAATGGGATGGCCTGGAACCTTGGCAGGGGCTGGGGTAGATTGATTCTAGGTGGCTGAGAAGGCAAGCCTGCGCTTGGCTCTGAGCTTCCTGAGAGCAGCTCATCGTCCCATGGGCATGAGGGGGTCTGTCCAGCAGAAAGGTCATGGCTGCAGCCCCACCTTCCCTGAGCCGTGCAAGGGTGTGGGTGGCCCCAAGGAACGAGAGCACAGACCCAGAGCATTTGGGGCAGAAAGTCCCTGATACTTGAGAGCATGGTGGGGATGGGCAGGGGGTGAAGGGAGGAATTTAGACCCCTGGGAGGTCACACCGGTAGGCTCCGAGGGTGAGGGATACTGGCTGCAAAGGTGGACGGGGGGGACGTGCGGCAGAAGGGAGAGTGACCTTGTCAAGGGCAGGGCCCTATCTTCCCAGGCCAGGGCTGGGGAAGAGCCAGCGGTGGAAGGCCCGGAGGCTTCTTCCCCAGAGATCAGGGCAGCCCCTGCGCTGGTGCTGGGGGGGGCAAAAATGAGGCTTCTCAGAGGAGGCACCCAGGACCTTGGAGAGGAGGGCGGGGAGCCTGGGGCGAGCATCCAGGCAGGGGACACCTAGGGCAAAGACCCCACGGGAAGAGGCAGCTTGCGTATCTAACCTGACGGGGTATTGAGGCCACAAGGTAGACACCGTTTACCGGCTTAGAATTCAGACGTCTGAGCCTCGGCCTGTGGGCCGTGGGCGCCCCTAAAGGTTTCTGAGCGTGCAGCTGTGGACAGGGGTGGTGGCACCGAGGAGGGGACTGGCCTGGGCTTGGGGACGCCTCCCTTGTGAGCTGCCCCACGGAGAGGGAGCCCCGGTGTGTGGGCCTGCCTTCTGAGAAGGGAGCTCCCCAGCAGGCCTTGTGGTGTGGTGGGGGACGGGGGGCGTGTGGCACCCCACCCCAAGTCACCTGAGTGGCCACCTCGTTTCTGCGGCTGGGGGCGGCTTGTGGGAAGAATGGGGTTGGAGTCGTGGGCGCAGCCTCGGAGCCCGAGGGGGCTGACTGGGTCCCGCCCCGCAGGCGGTACGCTCTTCTGCGCATCGTGAACGTGGAGAAGCGCCGGGACTCGGCGCGGGGAAGCCGTTTCCTCCTGGAGCTGGAGCTCCAGGAGCGCGGTGGGCGCCGGCTGCGCCTGTCTGAGTACGTCTTCCTGCGCCTGCCCCGGGTACGTGCCGGCGACACAGATGGAGACGGGGAGAGTCCTGAGCCCGCTCCAGCTGTCTCCCCAGCCGCCTCCGTGCACCCCGACGGCCGCCCGGAGCTGTGCCGGCCACTGCGCCTGGCCTGGCGCCAGGATGTGATGGTGCACTTCATCGTGCCAGGTGCGTGGGAGTGGGGCTGGCCGGCCAGCCACCTGGGATTGTGGGGGCGTGGGGGGTGGGGGGCCTTGTCCAGCAGGCCTTATGGGGAGGGGGGGAGTGCCACCGGTCCTGGGCAGGGTACCGCCAGGTCGGGTCCAGGTGGGTTCAGTATCCCCATCCTCCTCCAGTGAAGAACCAGGCGCGCTGGGTGGTACAGTTCCTGGCAGACATGGCTGCGCTGCACATCCGTACAGGGGACTCTCGCTTCAGTGTCATCCTGGTGGACTTTGAGAGCGATGACATGGATGTGGAGAGGGCCCTCCGCGCGGCGCCACTGCCCAGGTAACGGCCCCCACCTCCCGGGGCGGGCCAGGTGCAGCTTCCCTCCTCCCGGACAGGCATGGGTTTTCCTGCCCCAGAAACGGGTGGCTATGACTTCCCACCCCATATCCCCTTCCTCCCCCAGATACCAATACCTAAGGCGAAGCGGGAACTTTGAGCGCTCCGCGGGGTTGCAAGCTGGAGTGGCCGCGGTGGAGGTGCGTGGGCAGGATGGTGTGGGTGGAGAGAATGAGATGGGGGGCGGGGGGGCCCTTCCGGAGGAGAGGGCGAGGCTCAGACCTCCCCGCTGTCTCCAGGATGCCAGCAGCATCGTTTTCCTCTGCGACCTGCACATCCACTTCCCCCCCAGCATCCTGGATGGCATCCGCAAGCACTGCGTGGAGGGCAAGCTGGCCTTTGCGCCTGTGGTCATGCGGCTGGGCTGCGGGAGCTCGCCAGGGGACCCTCACGGTAATGCCCTGAATGCCCCTCGGTAACGTCAGGGGTCCCACCCATGCCAGGGCAAAACCCAGGCCCCCGGGGGCCTCCCAACCCGCAAGGGAGGCCTAGGGCCCCATCAATGCCCCTTATAACGCCTGGGACTCCTTGTGGCCTCTAGGACCCCCAGAGTGCCCAGGACCATGCTCGGCCCCTAGGAACCTTCTCCAACACCCAAGTCATGCACAGGCCTCCCAGGTTATGACCAACACATTGGAGTGACCCCAAGAGCCCTCCTGAGGAAGGGCTTGCAGGACCTGGCGTCTGAAGGGCACCCCATCCCCGCCAGGTTACTGGGAGGTGAACGGCTTCGGCCTCTTTGGGATCTACAAGTCCGACTTCGACCGCGTTGGAGGCATGAACACCGAGGAGTTCCGGGACCAGTGGGGAGGCGAGGACTGGGAACTTTTGGACAGGTGACCACCTCCCCCCAGCGGAGACTGCGACTTCCACATCCTCCGCCTGTGGGTGGGAGGGGCCTCACGTGCTGACGGGACTCTGCTTTCCTCCCCCTCCGACCCCCAGATCTAGGCCTAGAGAGCTCCTTGGACCCCACCCCACTCCCCTAAACCCCTTCCCAGCTCCAGGATCCTACAGACTCAGGGAAGCCCTTGAACCAGCTCTGCCCCCAGACCCTGCAGGCCTCTCCTGGGTCCCTCTCCTCTTGCTGGGCTTGGACAGTAGTGGAAGCCCTGACACCCCAGGCCCTGGACCAGGGGCGTGAGCTCTTCCATTCCAGCCCACCCCCAGGGTTCTGTAGTCTAGGGGCAGCCCTGACAGGCATGCTCTCCCCCTGCAGCCCCATTCACCCCCGTACCCCCAGTCTGGATCACCCCCCAAAGGTCCTCTGGGCCGAGGGGCAGCCCTGACTCGCCCTCCCCACCCAGGGTCCTGCAGGCAGGGCTGGAGGTGGAGCGGCTCCGAGTGCGGAACTTCTACCACCACTTCCACTCCAAGCGCGGGATGTGGGGCGTGCACAGCCGCAAGGCCGCCCGCAAGGAGGCCCCTTGAGGACCAGCGACCCCTCCCAGCCCCGGCTGCTGTCCTGCCGTGGCAGCTGGAGGCCAGGCTCTGAGCCTGGACCCTGGGGACCCAGCGGGGCTCATCCGGGGGCACAGCCACCACCCGTGCCTGCCCCTCTCTGGCCCCCCAGGCTGCTGCCCCCTCTGTGGCCGCCCCCCCCCCAGAGAGGCGGCCGTCGTAGCCGGCGGGGCCTGGGCTTGCCCCCCACGCCCTGTGCGATGATTTCTGTGAAATTTTGCCGTAGCAATGACATTGTTTCAGGATTTCCAAGAGTTCTGTCTGTTCCGTTTTTTATTCAGAATGAAATGAAATATTTTTTTTAGTTGTGACTCATCCTCTGGGCCTGGTTCTCTTGGGAGGGCAGAGGTGGGCCTGGGCGGCAGCAAGAGACCCTGCACCCGCAGTGGCCCTGGGCACTGCCTGCTGCTGACTCCCTTTCCTGACCTGAGCTGCAGCCGCCGTGCTGACCGCACCTTTCTCCACCCTCGAGACCACTCACCTCTTCCCGCACTTTCCCTTTGAGCTTCTGTATCGGGCCCTGGAGGCAAGGGGGTTGGGGACCCTTCCTCACCACCCTGTGCGTGGAGCCGCCAGTCACCAGCGTGGCATGAGGCCTTTCCACCTGCGACCGTCTGCTTAGTCCCCTTTGTTGTGAAAACAGACCTTGGATGTCAGTCCTGCGCCACCCTCAAGGATGTGGGAACACTAGGCACCCCGGGGTGGCGGGTGCCATGCTACAACCAGGTTGGGGTATAGTTAGGACTCAGTTGCCATAAATGGAAAGCCCAATGCACGCTGGTTTAAACACAAGGGGGGTTTGCTTGACTTGCCGCGTGGAAGTCCGGGGTCAGGAGCCCTCCGGAGAGTCAGACGGGCTGCATGATGCTGTCGAGGGCCCCCCCTTCCCTGGGGTCCCAGTCACGGCAGGGAGGCCAGTGCTCTGCCTGGCACTGGGCGTGCCTGCCCATATGAGTTCCTTGCAGCTGCTGTAACCGATTTCCACAAACAAAATGGAATTTCCTGTCTTATGGCTCTGGAGGTCGGAAGTCCTAAAATCGAGGTTTCCACAGGCTTGCACCCCTTCTGGGGCCTTTAGGACTGAATCTGCTTCCCTCCTTCCCCAGCTCCTGGAGGCCACCTGGACTTCCTTGCTCATGACCTCTTCCTCCATCCTCAAAGCCAGCAGCTTACCATTTTCATATCACTCTCCCTGTCTCTCTCACACCTCTACTACCATCATCACATCTCCTTCTCTGGCTCTGACCCTCCTGCCTCCCTCTTATAAGGACCCCTGGGATGACCCTGGACCCAGCCACATAACCGAGGATAATCGCTCCATCCCAAGCAACATCCTTTACTTAATCTGCGAAGTCCGTCCTGCCGTGGAGGTGACAGCCACAGGTCCTGGGCATTAGGGCATGGACATCTTTGGGGCTTTTACTCTGTACTGCCTCATTCTGTGGGAAGGCAGCACGTCCGCCCAGCACTCCACACAATCCTCGCAAGGTTTACCTTGCCATGAACACAGGGCAGCAGGGAGGATTTCAGGGAAAGAGAAACCAGATGGACACTCCAGTCGGGCCCTGAGAAGACCCTAGAGATGGCCCGGGGCATTCAGCTCTGTGGCTGCTGACCAGGGCAGCCTGCGGGTGTCTGTGAACACTAAGTCACTCGTGACGTGAGTCCTGCTGGTGCCCGCTGGGTGGAGGACACAGCTAACCTGCCACACACCTACTCAGAAGTTACCAGATGCCCCAGCTCATACTGCCCACTCCTCCCTAAGTATCTAGTTCGGAAGAAATGATCCCCAGATACAGATGTTAGTAACAAGAAAAGAACTAGCACTGGAATTAAGAATATATACTCCAGGGCTTCCCTGGTGGCACAGTGGTTGAGAGTCCGCCTGCCGATGCAGGGGACGCGGGTTCGTGCCCTGGTCCGGGAGGATCCCACATGCCGCGAAGCGGCTGGGCCCGTGAGCCATGGCCGCTGAGTCTGCGCGTCTGGAGCCTGTGCTCCGCAACGGGAGAGGCCACAACAGTGAGAGGCCCGTGTACCGCAAAAAAAAAAAAGAATATATACTTCCAAAAATTGGGGCGGGGGGAGTGTAACAGGTAGGGGAAGCATGCACATCAGAAAAATAACTACCTCTGGAAGCAGAAAAAAATGTCAAACAACATTTCATCTAATGTGGACTATACGTATACCATAATTTATTAATCCACTTTAACAACTGTTTATTGAGCACCCACTATGTGCCAGACACTGTGGAAGAAGTGGTGAACAAAACAGACAAGAATCCCTGCCTCGTAGAACTTACATTCTAGTGAAGCGTGAGGAGAAGCAGACGACAGACACGGTAAAGCCATATCCAGTATATCAGCTGGTGGCAGCGCTTGTAAAGAAAAGTAAAGCCGGAAAGAGAATAGCGAGTCTGAGCGTGGCTGCCACTGTAAACAGTGGTCAGAAAAAGCCTGACCAGGCTTCCCTGGTGGTGCGGTGGTTAAAGAATCCGCCTGCCAGTGCAGGGGACACGGGTTCGAGCCCTGGTCCGGGAAGATCCCACATGCCGCGGAGGAACTAAGCCCGTGCGCCACAACTACTGAGCCCACGTGCCACAAGTACTGAAGCCCGCACATCTAGAGCCCATGCTCCACAACAAGGGGAGCCACCACAATGAGAAGCCTGCGCACCACAACAAAGAGTAGGCCCTGCTCGCCACAACTAGAGAAAGCCCGCTCGCAGCAACAAAGACCCAACGCAGCCAAAAATTAAAAAAAAAAAAAATTCTAGAAGAAAATATGGGCAAAATTTTTATTAAAGAAAAAGCCTGACCTGAGAAGGTGACATCCCAGCAAAGCCCTGAGGTGCTGATGAGGCTGCCAAGGACACAGATGGGGAAGGGGAGGAGGTCCGAGGTGACATTTGAAGACATTTTTAGAAATCAATGATAAACACTTCTCATCACATCTTTTCAATATTATACTGGAAGTACTAGTTAACGCAACAAGACAAGAAAAGGAAATAAAAAGTATACAGATTGAGGAGGAAGAAACATTGTTTTAGTTTGCAGATGACATAATCATCTATGGAGAAAATCCAAAAGAATTAGCCAAAAAAAAGGAAAAGAAAAGAAAAAAAAAAAAGAAACTTCTGGAACTAATAATCAATTATAAGGACTTCCCTGATGGTCCAGTGGGTAAGATTCTGCGCTCCCAATGCAGAGGGCCCAGGTTCGATCCCTGGTCAGGGAACTAGATCCCGCACGCATGCTGCAACTAAGCGTCCACATGCCGCAGCTAAGACCTGGCACAGCCAAAATAAATAAATATTTAAAAATAATAATAATCAGTTATAGCAAGGTTGCAGGATACAAGGTTAATATACAGAAGTCAATTGCTTTCCTATATACTAGCAATGAACTATTGGAATTTGAAATTTAAAACACAATACCATTTACATTAGCACCAAAATAAATAAATAAATACTTAGGTTAAAATCTAACAAAATATGTATAAGATCTATAAGAGGAAAACTACAAAACTGTGATGAAAGAAATCAAAGACCTAAATCAATGGCGAGATAGTCCATGTTGATGGATGGGAAGACTCAATATTGTCACGATGTCAGTTTTTCCCAACTTGATCTATAGATTCAATGCAATCCTAATCAAAACCCCCACCAATCAACTAATTGATTCTTTTCTGGAGAGGCAAAAGACCCAGAATAGCCAACATAATATTCAAGAAGAATAAACTTGGAAGACTGATAGTATCCAACTTCAAGGCTTACTATAGAGCTACAGCAATCGAGACAGTGTGGTATGCGCAAAAGATCAGACAAAATAGATCAGTGGGGCAGAGTAGAGAGCTCAGAAATAGACCCACATAAATGCAGTCAACTGATCTTTGACAAAGAAGCGAAGGCAATACAATGGAGCAAAGATGGTCTTTTCAACAAATGGTGCTGGTACAACTGGACATCCACATGCAAAAAATGAGTCTAGACCCAGACCTTACACCCTTTACAAAAAATAACTCAAGATCAATCATAGACTGAAATGTAAAACACAAAACTGTAAAATTCCTAGAAGAGAGCACAGGAGAAAACCTAGATGACCTTGGGTGTGCTGATGACTCTGTGGACACAACACCAAAGGCTGATCCATGAAAGAGAGAACTGATAAGCAGAACTTCATTAAAATGAAAAACCTCTTCTCTGCAAAAGACAATGTCAAAAGAATGAGAAGATAAATCGCAGACTAAGAGAAAATATTTGCAAAAGACACATCTGAGAAATGACTGTTATCCAAAATATAGAAAGAACTCTTAAAACTCAACAATAAAATGAGTAACCCAACTGAAAAATGGTCAAATGACATTAATAGACCCCTCACCAGAGAAGAAATACAGATGGCAAATGAGCACATGGGAAGATGCTCCACATCCTATGTCGTCATTGGAGAAATGCATATGATAAAAGAACGAGATACCTCTACACACCTATAAGAATGGCCAAAATCCAGACACCGACAAGATCCCTGGTTGCCCCCCACCCCACCCCCGGCCCCCGGGTTGGGCCGGCTCTGACAGCTCCAGGGGACGGAGGTCCTTCGGGAAAGGAAGCTGGAGCCTGAAGGGTTACCCAGCTCTGATGCTGTTCAACCAAAAAGGCAACAGCAGGTCTCGGAGCGGAGCAGATGGTGAGAGCAAAGGGCTCCTCAGGCAGCGATGGGAAAGGGCCCAGGGGAGCGGGAACCCCTTTGAGAACAAGACTAAAGCTAAACCACCGGGAGGAAGGCAAACGAACGCCCTCTTACCCTCAGTGGAGAAAGCGGCCCAGACCTAGCTGGGGGACTACTACCAAGACGCCCACCCACCAGCCAGCGCCAGTCCCCAAGCTCAGCCCTGTCCCGCTCAGGGAGACCTTTCCCTACGCACCCTCACTTGCTTCTTAACTCGTGGAAGCTTATTTCGCCTGGGGAACTTGTTTGCCGGTCTGTGAAATGGAGCCGCGTCGCAGCTCTGCCTCCCGGCGCTCCTGTGTAGATTAAGGACAGAACGCAAACAGAGCACCCACCACCCAGCCTCCACCGCCGAGCCCTCGCAAACAGTGCCCATGGGTGGTGACGAGTTTCTCCAGGACCCGAGACGGGCCTCAGGAGGGAGGAAGCACCATCCTGCACCCCTCCAGGGACGCGACGCAGCTTTCTCTCCACCCTCCCCGCCCTGGGGCCCTCCCCTTAGTCAATTCATCCTCCTCCCCTGCTGCAGCACCCCCAACCATGGGCTCCGGCCACCCCGTTCCCTTTAGGGTCCTCTCTGGGGCCTCTGCAAGGCGCCCCCTCTGTCCCAGAGGCCCTCAGCTGCCCCGCCACCCAGACCAGCATCATTACGTGCGGGCCTCTGTGTCTGTGTCCCCCCAACCCCGCGACCCCAGAAGGAGCGCTCCCGCGAGAAGCTGCGTCTGTCTTGGTCACACACCTGCCCCGGAGCAGCGCCAGCGCATGGAAGAGCGCAGAACCGGCAAGGTGGACGGAAGACCTGAGGGGAGGGGGTGGACGGGTGGCGGTGGGGCTGTAACCCTTGGCGACCTTCCCCGCCAAAGGGGCGAGGCGCCAGGGGGCGCAGAGGATGCGCCGTCCCAGGGGGATCCGGGGCAGCGCCCGATGCGCAAGTCCAGGTGGGGTTCATGGAGGAGGGACCCTAACCCTAACCCTGGGCTGGGCTGGGCTGGGTTTGGCGGGAGCCCAGCCCTCGGGACGTGGGAACGCTCGCGAGTTTGCTGACAGGAAACGCCGGGACGCGCACGGCTGGAGCCCTAGCAGCAAGACCCGCACCTCCACGGCCCCCGCGGCGCGCTGCGCCCTCACGCCTGGTACGCGCCCTCGCGCTGATCCATCCCGCTCCCTGCAGGCTCCGTGGCCCCGGACAATCTACCTAACTTCTCTGTGCTCCAGCGCGCTCTTGAATCTTGTTTTGAATATTATTTTGCTGTCTACATCTTCAAGCTTTTCTCTTCCATTCCTGCCCCCAATAGCCCCACTCCAGACTCCCCACAGAGGTGGGGTGGGGCGCCCTCTGTACCCCTCCTCCAGCTCCGGCCGCACACACCGGGCAGCCCCTAGCCCCTTCACAGTGAGCGCCTCTCAGGTCACCAAAGCCAGCACTAGGAGGGCATCCGTCCTTCCACCCGCCCCCTACTCTGGCCCTCGTACCTGAAAACCACCCCATATCGCCCCCCATCCGCTACCCCTCCTCCAGAGACTTTTGTAACAACTGCCTGGGGTCCCCCGCCTCCAGTAAATACCCCAGCCCGACCTCTAAGCTGTCGGGGTTGTAAATGCTAACCTGCCCCTCTTGGGCCCCCGTAGCCCTTCCTTCCCAGGCCCCAGGGCAGAGTCCAGGCTCCCCCATCCCCCCACCTCCCAAGTAAGAGCATCACTCACCCTTGCAGGCCCTCAGGTCCCGGGATCTCAAACCCGAAAGTGCACCAACGCAGACTCCCAGGACCTACCGCCTGTTCTCTAAGCTCCCTGGGTGAATCTTCCCCCATCTGCCACAGAGTCCCCTCCCCCAGGAAGTTCACCCTCAAGCCGGCACAAAATCCTTCTCGTGCTCTCTCCCTACACACCGGCTCCAGGAAGAGGGGGCTCTCAGGGAGGACGGAGCAGAAGGCTGGTCGCAGGGGTTGGACTGGGCTCTGAGCTTCACATGGACACAGGTTCCAAGCCACAGCCAGTCCCTCAGGCCCTGCAGTGGTTAGAGAAGTCTCGCCCGGGATCCCCAGGGTTTCCCTGGGCACTGAGCCACAAAGGCAGGAGATCCGAGGTGGGGAGGTGGAGGGGTCCACAGGTCCTCAGGCAGGCTCTGCACAGCCTGGGGGCCCCCGCAGCCCTCCCTGCCGAGAGGAGGGGGAAGCCCCGCAGGCTGTGGAAAACCGGACCTAGGGGGTATCTGCCTGGCGCCTCCTCTCCATCGCGCGGCTCCGACCCCACCAAAGCCCCTTCCATCCCTCTGCGGCCCTGTCCCACCACCCAGGGCCTCTGGACCCCACCTGCAGTCTGCCCCTCGAGGCCCGCTGCCCTGCCAGGTGGGCCCAGGCGGACTCAAGTGAAGGGCGGGCCTCCAGGCACACTCAGCGCTGTACAAACTTGTATCCCGGGATTTCTCCACACAAAACACATTTCCCAGGGAAGCAACCGGTCTGATGAGCTCGCTGGGCGTGCGGGCGTTCCCACTCCGCCCTCCCGGTGCCCCGGCAGTCCTGTCCCACACTGAGGCCCTGACGGCAGTGCTGGGCCCAGGATGCAGCCCAGGACTCCTCAGCCGGCAGCAGAGGCCTCTGGGATGAGCCCGGGGGCTGGCAGTATCTGGACCACCAGAAGGGTAGGTCGCCCACTGTGCACATCCCCTGAGCTGGGAGGCTCCACCCCAGGGTTCACCTTGTCCTTTCCGGGGACCCTCCCCTCCCTCTCTCACCCCCAACGTTGACCTCTGACTCCCACCCCCAGTCCCCTCCCCAGCACTGACCTCACCCCTAGGGCTGCCTTCTGACCTCGACCCCGCCTCACCCCCAGGCCACTGCCCCCAGCCACCATTCCCACCTGGGGCTCACGTCCCCTGCCTTCAGGGGGCCAGGGCCCAGGGTCAGGGCCTCCCATGGGAGGGAAGGCCTGTGAGGGTGGCCCCAGGACGACTTTTCCAGGGGAACCCAGGAGGTACATGAGGCCACTCAGCCCACACCCCTCCAGCCCTCCTGGGCTCGGCCCCCACTCAGTCCGCCAGGGGCCTGTCCTGGATCCAAGCCAGGCCTACCCGGGAGGCCTTGGAGCGTGCCGGTCCAGCTGGCGGTGGCGCTCCAGGGAGACCTTCTTGGGGCGAGCGCTGCTAAGCCTGGCCCTTCCCCTCCCACCTCCGACTGCTGGGCCTCCCCTCCCCACACAACTCCGACCCTGCTCGCCTGGACTCCTGGGCTCTCCCTGGAGCACGCCAGATCCTGAGCCCCCAGCCAGGGCAGGAGGGCCCCTCTGAGTCAACCCCCTGGGGCAGCCCCGCCTGCGCCTGCTGAGCTGAGCCTTGACTCATGGCTTGGGAGAGGCCTCCCACCTCCACAGGGGGCGGGAGCCCAGGAGGGCTAGCCAGCCCCTTGGAGGGCTCTGCAGAGGCCGGGGTGGGGGTGGGGGTGCTGGGAGCACTTCCGGAGTCTGCAGGATGGAGGTCTGGAGGGTCATGAGCCTGGGGGGGGCCCGTCTCGCCTCTTGCTTCTGGGGTCTCTTGGGCACCAAGGACCAGGACGAGGGCCCCACAGAGCCCCTTTCCACCCTGAAGCTCCACTCCAAGCCTTCTATCCTCAACGCTGTCCCTTAGCACTTGACCCCTGCTAGGCTTCACTCCAACCATGGCTGCAGTGCCTGGCCACGCAGGGCCTGTTCTTCCGCCCAAATTCCACCTTAAGCGGGGCCCCTCCCTCCCACCTGGCCCAGGTGTCCCCGCCCCTAGCTGAGCTCAGGGCTGGGCGGGGTCGGTCTCCGGGCCAGCCCTGGGCAAAGCCAGCGGGGAGGGGACTTCGGGGACAGGGCCGCGCAGGAAGAGACAGCGGAGACAAATCCCGGCCCCCGTGCCTGCCGCCATGCAGGACGGTAACTTCCTACTGTCGGCCCTGCAGCCCGAGATGGGTGTGTGCTCCCTGGCGCTGCCCTCGGACCTACAGTTGGACCGCCGGGGCACCGAAGGGCCAGAGGCCGAGAGGCTGCGTGCAGCTCGTGTCCAGGAGCAGGTCCGCGCTCGCCTCCTGCAGCTGGGGCAGCAGCCTTGGCAGAACGGGCCGGCCCAGCCCGACGGCGCGGCCAGGGCGGCCACAGGTAGGCAGACGCTGGCCGGGTGCCCACGATGGGTGGCGGGTGGAGGTGGCCCCAGCAGGCATGGTGGTGCGAGGGCCAGAGGCCGCGGTGGGGCCACTCCGGACTCAGCTCCCTGACTCACCCAGGCCCGCCTTGAGTCACCGCCCTACCCCTGCAGGCGTGGGAGAAGCCAGAGGTGAGGCCTCCACCTCCTGGCAGGGACCCCGGGGTCCTCCCTGCAAGTCGGGTTGGGCCTCACCTGCCCACCGGGCCCTGAGCCTCCCACCCCCCCAGGGGGGGCACGGGAGAAGCGGCATGTGGCCGGCCAGGTCTGTCTCTGTCGGCAAACCCGGAACACGCACGCGTCCGGTCCCACACCCCACGGGCTCACACACGGTCTCAGAGACACGCAGACACACACGTCACTCCCCTGGAGACACAAACGCAGAGACACAGACGCCCAGACTGTAGCGTCCACCCCCCATGCCCCACAGGAATAAGCAGACAGAAAGGTGAGGGGCGGGGTCTGGGACTCCTGGAGGAGAGCCACGGCCTGTCTGGGCCAGGGTCTCCCTGCGGAATTGCGGGGGGGAGGCCCTGCTGGGGTGACCCGGATACTCTCCATGAGAGCAGCGGGTGGGGCAATGCCCCTCAGGGCCAGGCAGCTCCCTGTGTAGGAACCCCGGTTCGTGCATGGGGCACGTGCATGGGTGTACGTGAGTGTGTATGTGTGTGTGCATGAGTGCGTGCAGCGAGTTCAGGGCACTTCTAGAAATGCCACTTCCTCCCTTGCCAGCTGCAGCCGCAGGGACCAAGGTCAGACAGTAAGAGGAGCCTCCAGGATGTCCGGGGCCAAGACCCCGCTCCACGGTGGCTCGCGTGATCTCCAGAGGGCCCTTCCCAGTGCTGGCCACCAGCTGCTGGTTGGGGGATAAGCGGCTCAGCCAGCACAGGGGCCGCCAGGGCTGGCTGGATTCCTGCGTCCTCCCCTCCCTGGGCCTCAGCCTTGCTGGTGGCCAAGTTGGGTGCCCAGGGGTCATGGGGTAGAGGAGGGAGCGGGGAGGGGTTAATTAGGGGAAAGAGGATTAGAATTTGGGGGTGGGGGCCGTGCCCCCTCAAGGCCGGGCCTCACTAGCGTCAAAGGGTTAATAGCCCCTGCCCAGAAGCCTCATTAACCAGGGCCTGTCTGGGGAGCGTGCTGGGTGGGGGAGTCCCCCCAGACCTAACTGAGGCAGAGGTTGTGGGAGGGTCCAAGGCCCCTCCTTCCCTTCACCCTCACCCTGAATCCCTTCAGCCTAGTCACTCTGCCCTGGCCTTCGGGGGATGGGACTCTTCCCCCTCCAGGTGTGACCACAGCAGGGGCTCTAGCAGAGGCTGACCACTCCAGGAATACCCCCCCAACCCAAAGACCCCGCCCCTGGCATTGCCCAGGTGATGCGCCCCCCAGTCCGTTCCCACTGCTCTGCCTTGGTTTGACCTTTGCCCAACTCTTCTCCGGGTGTTCTCAGCTCTTCCTATACACCCGACCAACCACACCGCGCCACCTGTCATCCACATATTCATTCAGTTGTCCCTTCAGCATCCATCCTCCCGGCTTAGATACCCCTTCACACACCAGTCACACACCAGTCAGTCTGCTCATCCAACCCATCCTTCCGATGGTCCAACCCGCCCTCCCCCCATCGCTCCACCCTCCACCTTCCATCCACCTGCCCGTCTGTCCACTCGCCACGCAGGTGGGCTGGCACCGGTGCCCCCGGCTTGTGTGTGGCTAGGGGTGGGTGTGGCTCGGCCAGGTGGGTCAGGGCACTGCGCCTCAGGGCACTGGTCCAGGGAGACTGTGTCCGCGGCGAGTGACCAACAGCACAGGATGGGCTCCCGGGAGGTCAGTGTGGCTTCCTGGGGGCAGTGGCCAGGCGTTGTGCCCTGGCAGGGATCGGGGAGCTGAGGAAGGAGGCCCTGGCACACTAGGTAGCCGGGAGGTCAGCAGGGTGAGCACATCCGTGCCCCGCTGAGGGGCACAGCTGGAAGGGACGGGGGCTGTGGGAGGGATGACAAGGTGACGGCAGGGACCGGAAGCCAAGGTACCTGCGCCAGAGTCCACTGGCCTCCCCACCAGGGCTCAGGGCAGGAGGGGAGGCAGGAGGCCAGTGCCTTGCCATCGGCCCAGCCAGGCTGCGCTGTCCCTGTCCGCAGGTGCGTGCCGGGCTCAGTACCACACCTTGCAGGCCGGTTTCAGCTCCCGCTCCCAGGGCCGGAGCGGGGACACCTCGGTGAGTGACAGCCCGGAGTCCCGTGAGGGAGGTTCTGGGGGCTCTGGGGGCTCCAGCGTCAGGAAGCCCAGCGGCCCTCACTGCCCTCCCCTCCCTGCCCCACAGACCTTCCGGCCCATCGCCAGGCCTGCCTGCAGCCCTGTCTCCTGGTCTTCCCGCTCGGTCGTGGACCTGAGCTCCGGCCGAAGGCTGAGCTCAGCCCAGAGCAGGGGCAGCGCCCTTGGTGCCGCAGGGTATGGGGGTGCCCGGCCCGCCGCGCCCCCGCCCACCCGGCCCACGTCCTTCCACGAGCGTGGCGGGGTGGGGAGCTGGGCGGATCACGACACCTTGTCCCTGCACTCGCTCAGCCTGGGGGCCGGGGGCCCGGATGACCGCTACGGAGTGGTGGAGGAGTGGCTGGAGCCGGCGGCCGCCTCCCCCTACAGGGCCTCTGCCTCTGAGCGCCGGGCCAGCTCCAGCTCTGGCCGGGCTGGGGGCCTGGGCTGGCTGGAGGCTGCCGAGGGGCCGCCCAGCCGGACCATCCGTGCCCCCGCCGTGCGGACCCTGCAGCGGTTCCAGAGCGGCCACCGCAGCCGTGTGGCAGCTGGGGGAGTGCCAGGGGGCGTCCTGGAGCCCGTGACCCGGGCGCCATCTGTGCGCAGCCTCAGCCTCAGCCTGGGCAACTCGGGCCACCTGCCGGACACGCGTGGGATGGACAGCTACGGTGGCCACCGCACTTTGCAGAGGCTCAGCAGCGGGTGAGCTGGGCCTGGCTCGGGGAGGGGGCTTCTGCCCTAACCCTGGCCTGTCCCCAGGCTCAGCCTGACCTGCCTCTTTTCTCCGCAGCTTTGATGACATTGACCTGCCCTCGGCAGTCAAGTACCTCATGGCCTCAGATCCCAACCTGCAGGTGCTGGGAGCAGCCTACATTCAGCACAAGTGCTACAGTGACACAGCAGCCAAGAAGCAGGTGACCACCCCTGCTTACCACCCTCACGGGCCCCCCTTCACTCACTGTCCTCTGTCTGGTCCCTGACCACCCCTCACTGATCCCCAAGCTGCCTGGGCAGACCCCATCTACCCAGGGCCTCCTCAGCAGAGGAGGAGCAGGAGGAACTGACTTGCACAAATCTGAATACACCTGCACGCTTCTGCACACACCTGCATACATCTCCATACCCCTGTATGTGTATGCACACGTCTCCATATACCTGCACATACCTGCACACACTTGCACACATCTGCATGTTTGTGCACACCTCTGCACACACCTGCGTACATCTCCATACCCCTGTATGTGTATGCACACGTCTCCATATACCTGCACATACCTGCACACACTTGCACACATCTGCATGTTTGTGCACACCTCTGCACACACCTGCGTACATCTCCATACACCTGTATGTGTGTGCACACGTCTCCATATACCTGCACATACCTGCACACACTTGCACACATCTGCATGTTTGTGCACACCTCTGCACACACCTGCGTACATCTCCATACCCCTGTATGTGTGTGCACACGTCTCCATATACCTGCACATACCTGCACACACTTGCACACATCTGCATGTTTGTGCACACCTCTGCACACACCTGCGTACATCTCCATACCCCTGTATGTGTGTGCACACGTCTCCATATACCTGCACATACCTGCACACACTTGCACACATCTGCATGTTTCTGCACACCTCTGCACACACCTGCGTACATCTCCATACCCCTGTATGTGTACTCATACATCCATATACACCTGCATACGTTTGCACATACCTATGCAGCGTGTGCACAAGCGCTAACACCCGTGTGGCTATGCCCACAGGCCCGCAGCCTGCAAGCTGTGGCTAGGCTGGTGAAGCTCTTCAACCACGCCAACCAGGAGGTGCAGCGCCACGCCACGGGCGCCATGCGCAACCTTGTCTACGACAACGCGGACAACAAGCTGGCCCTGGTGGAGGAGAACGGCATATTCGAGCTGCTGCGTTCGCTGCGTGAGCAGGACGACGAGCTGCGCAAGAATGTCACAGGTGGCCCTGCTCCCCGCCCGCCACTCTGCCACCCTTCCCTCGGTCCCCACGGCCATCCCTGTGGCATGTCTCTTTGGAGTGGGACTCCAGCCCCAGGCTCCTCCTCGTGTCCCCAAGCGTCCTCCTCTCTGCGCTGTTGCAGCCCCGTGACCCTACACGTCACACTCAGGCTCTCCCCAGCGAGGCTCTTGGGTGAGGCTCGAAGTGCCAGGCGGGGCCCTGGGCACCGTCCCCGGAAGAGGCAGAGGGGCTGGAGGGCCGTCCCTGACCACGGCCTCGCCCCACCTGCCACAGGGATCCTGTGGAACTTGTCCTCCAGTGACCACCTGAAGGATCGTCTGGCCCGAGACACGCTGGAGCAGCTCACAGACCTGGTGCTGAGCCCCTTCTCAGGGGCCAGGGGACCGCTCCTCACCCAGCAGAACGCCTCGGAAGCGGAGATCTTCTACAACGCCACGGGCTTCCTCAGGTGCGACGGGCAGCAGGCAGGGGAGGCCCAGAGAAGGGGCGTTAGGATCTGAGATCTGAATGACAAGGCGGGGCCACCGGGGGTGGGGGTCTGGGAGAAGTGGACAGAGAGGCAGAGGCGCTGACGCGGGAGTGGAACGGGCCGCCAGGTGTGGCCCCCGGCCAGACGTCAACAGACTGGGGGCTGCAGGCTCAAATTTCTTTAAATCAGGGATTTGATCTGATATTTATAACCTCCCCGGAGCCCCGGACACTTTGAGAAGTGGATGGGGGATGGGCATGCGGAGGTGCCGAGGGGCAGAGCCCAGCTCGGGGGAGGAGGGGATTGGTGCTCAGGATCTCAGCATTGGGTGGGTCCCTGAGGGGTGGGCTCTGCCTGTGGTCCCAGTGGGGGTCTCTGATCTGCCTCCATCCAAAGGAACCTCAGCTCGGCCTCCCAGGCCACTCGCCAGAAGATGCGTGAGTGCCACGGGCTCGTGGACTCCCTGGTCACCTATATCAACCACGCCCTGGACGTGGGCAAGTGCGAGGATAAGGTGAGGCTCAGCCAGTGCCCCGGGGCCCGAGGGGCTCCAGCCTGCTCTGACCGAGGTCCGCCCTCTGTCCACAGAGCGTGGAGAACGCCGTGTGCGTGCTCAGGAACCTGTCCTACCGCCTGTACGACGAGATGCCACCGTCGGCCCTGCAGCGGCTGGAGGGCCGAGGCCGCCGGGATACGGCAGGGGCGCTGCCAGGCGAGGCAGTGGGCTGCTTCACGCCACAGAGCCGGCGGCTCCGAGAGGTGGGTGCGGGCCTGGGCAGGGGGGCGGGCGGAAGCAGGGATCCCGGGTGACCTCGGCTGACCTCCACGCCCTCCTGCCCAGCTGCCCCTCACGGCCGACGCACTCACCTTCACCGAGGTGTCTAAGGACCCCAAGGGCCTGGAGTGGCTGTGGAGCCCCCAGGTCGTGGCGCTGTACAACCGGCTGCTGCAGCGCTGTGAGCTCAACCGGCACACGACGGAAGCGGCTGCCGGCGCGCTGCAGAACATCACCGCAGGCGACCGCAGGGTGAGGTGGCCGGGGACCACACCTGGCCACGCGCTGGGGCGCGAGGCACTGGGGACGCAAGGGGTGAACGGGGGACAGGAGCCCGCTCTCCCGGACTTTATGGTGCATCGGGGGGCCAGAACTTCAGAGCGAGAGAGGAAGGCAGGCAGGATGCGGCTGGAGGACGCCACCTCGGCCCCCGGGGTCTGCACTGAGTTTAAGGAAGGTGCCGGGAGGGTTGGGCCAGGAGGGAGCAGACCCGGGGCCTCCACGGGGCACCAGCACCCATTCTCACAGGCCCCTCTCCTGCCGGCAGTGGGCGGGCGTGCTGAGCCGGCTGGCTCTGGAGCAGGAACGCATCCTGAACCCGCTGCTGGACCGAGTTCGGACGGCTGACCACCACCAGCTGCGCTCGCTGACCGGCCTCATCCGAAACCTGTCTCGGAATGCCAGGAACAAGGATGAGCTGTGTGAGTCCAGCCGTCCCGAGGCCTGGGTTCTGCCTCCCCTGGGGGCCGGGCGCGTGCCTGGACTCTGTCTGTACTGCTGCTTCTCCGGGCGGCTTCTGGGAAGCCAGAGCTGGTGGACAGACAGGCGCCGAGGGGGCGCAGGGAATGGCAGGCGCCGAGGGGGCGGGGCAGGGGGCGGGCAATGGAGACTGACCACCCCGACCTGCTGGTAGCCACCAAGGTGGTGAGCCACCTGATAGAGAAGCTGCCCGGCAGCCCGGCTGAGAACTCTCCCCCGGCCGACGTGCTGGTGAACATCATAGCCATCCTCAACAACCTGCTGGTGGCCAGTCCCGTGGCCGCCCGAGACCTGCTCTACTTCGACGGGCTCCACAAACTGTTCTTCATCAAGAAGACGCGGGACAGGTGAGGGCCCGAGCCCCGCGCCCCCCCCCCCGCCCCCCAGCTCGCCCTGCCTCCTAGCCAAGCCTGTCACCCCACTGACCCCTGCCCCCTACCCCCAGCCCTGACAGTGAGAAGTCCTCCCGGGCAGCCTCCAGCCTCCTGGCCAACCTGTGGCAGTACAACAAGCTCCACCGGGATTTCCGGGCGGTATGTTCCCGCGGCCCAGGGCAGGCGGGGCTGCGAGCGTGGGGCGCGGGCACGGGACGGCAGGGAAGGACACGGAAACCCACGTGGCCCAGGGCACCCATAAGACCAGGGGCCTGGGGGGGCGGGATGCAGAGCAGCAGCGCCCTGACTCCAGGCCCCTCTCCGCCGCAGAAGGGCTACCGAAAGGAAGACTTCCTGGGCCCGTAGGCGAAGCCTCCCTTGGAGAAGGAGCGTGCGATGTGACCCGCCTCCAAGGGAAGGGCTCAGCTCAGGGCTGCTCGCCAGCTGGCCTGGAGGAGAAGGTTGATGACGGCCCAGGGGCTCTCGCTGGAGCCCCATCCACGTGCAACTTGAAGGCCTGGGCCACGGGGGAGGGGACAGGGGCTTGCGGCTGGGGAATTGGCTTCTGCAGGGCAGGGGGTGGGGCAGGGCTTGAGGCTGCTCTGATGCGCGGGGTGGTGGCCAGGTCACACTGGCAGAGGTGGCTCTGGCTGTGGCCCAGCAGTGCCTCGGGACAGCCAGCAATGGGAATAAAGGTGGCCGTGAACACAGCAGCCACAGCCCCTCATGCTTCTTTGGTTGGTCAGACTTGGGGGTCGGACCCAAGGACTCAGCAATGTCTCCAAGAGCAACCATGCCTGCCCCTTAGGACACTCCCCCCTGGGCCCACACACAGGCCTCTCCAGGTCAGGGGACCCAGGACAGGGAGGAGGGCGTGTCCAGCAGCAGGAGAGCTGGCGGAGAGAATGGAGGAGATGGGGCAGACAGCAGAGGCAGCCTCAAGCCAAGTGAGACGCAGAAGCAGCGGAGCTGGGGACCTGGCGTGTACAGGAACGAGCACTTCCGGGGCAGCCGTGACGCCTACTGGCCTCGGGGCCGCCCTGCCGGGCTGTGCTCGCGCGGCAGATGCATCCAAGCCCTCTCCCTGCCCTGCCTTCCTGGGCCTGGAGGTGCCCTGATCGGTGTACTCATGCTGTCTGAGGCTTGGGGTCCAGTAGGTTCTGGGACCTCTCCATCTCACCAAGCCAGGCCCGTTGGTTGTAAAGTTCCCACTGACATTTTTTACAACAACAGGCTTTTTCTGCAAAGCTCGGAACCTGAAGTCTCTAAGGGGCCTGCCCCCCAGGGACTGTCTGGACCACAGTGGGACTGGGAACAGTCACGGCCCCAAGCAGGGAGACCTGAGGAGGCCGCTGCAAGAGACACGCCTCAGCTGGCTCAGGACGGAGCAGGATGGGGAGAGGGTGGGCTTGAGGGGACACCCAGGTGCGGGGACCAGGTGGCCATGGAGCGAGAAAAGGAAGGGATCCAGGGCCCTGGAGTGCCTGAGACGGAAGTGAGGGGCGGGGTGTTCGCTCAGAACACTGCACACCCCCTCCTGCCCCAGGGGAGCAGAGGCCGAGACCGGGCGGGGCTCCAGAGGACTTTATTTCTGGCGCGAGGAGGGTCGCTGGGCCCACTCTCCTTCCCCGAGGTCCCAAGGCTGCAGGGAGACAGGGCTCGTGGTCCTGCTGAGTGGGAAAAAAACCCACCCCAGCCCTGCCCCAGCTGTCCCTGGTGAACCTGCTGCTCCACGGGGCAGGGGCTACACGTCATCCTCCGACACCAGGCAGTAGAAGTCCGTGCGGGCACTGTAGTTTCGGGAGCCAAGGTCCGACACATCCACTTCACTGCCTTGGCCCTCTCCAAGCGAGACCCCACTTGCATGCGGTGGAGCTGCTGGCTCCCCAAAGACAGGCCCTCGTACACCTGGGGAGGGGTACCGCCAGGCCTGAGGCTGGGCCGCCCACAGCCTGCCTTCTGCCAGGGTCACTCCCTGCTGCCCCTCCTGCATGGTGGCATTTGAGATCCTGGAGGTTCCCAGTCAGGCCCCAGGCCCGACCACCTTCATGGAAAGAGGCAGTGGGAGGTGCTGGGAATTAAGCCCATCCACGGGCTGCAGGGAGCAGTCCCTGCCACCTGGACCCTTTTTGGGGCTCCACCTTATGCAGCCCCCCTCCAACTCAGGCTGAGCTTCTCAGGGTCAGGGGTGGGGCCGGTGGGCATACCCAAGTCCCCCTCAGGGTCAGGGTCCAGCTCCGGGTCCAGGGTCCGACCCTCTGGGACCCGGCCTCGCACAATCAGCATGGGGTCCTTGTCATCCTGCAGCCGGGTCTGGGGGTCTCCCTCCATCGCTCTGTACTGCACCTTCCGCGGCAATGCCAACTGTAGCTCTTTCCAAAAATCGGAGGAAGGTGTCTGGAGGCCAAGGTGGGGCAGTTAGCGAGCGTGAACAATTGGGGGGGGGGGGTGAGGGGGTGCCAACACGGAAAGACCCTGGTCTCCTTGGCCCCAAAGAGCCCACTCCTCTGGGCGGCTGACCATGGCACCTCCACCCACGGGCTCCCATCCACAAGCCCCCTCCCTCCCCGCCCCCTGCCCCTCCGCACCACGGAACCGGGCCTCCAGAGCAGCAGGGTCACCAGGTGGCGATGCTGGCGCAGCAGGCGGAGCGCAGGGTGTGCGGGGTCGCGCCGCTGGCCCTCGAAAGTGATGAAGATGGGTCTGCGCGTGAGCTCCAGCAGCCGGCACAGGCCCTCCCTGCGAGGGCGGCACAGTCAGGGGGGGCGCAGTTGGGGCCCACCCAGTCCCGCGCGGGACCCACCGGAAGCTGTGACTGCACCAGGCCCGGCCGAGGAAGGCGTCGGACAACACCACGACGAGGCGCCGGCAGCGGCTCAGGTTCACCAGGAGGTCGGCCGACGGCTCTGCGGGAACCCGGGCATCGGCGGGGGCGGTGCGGACGGGGCCCTAGAAGGGGCGGGGCCCTAGCCGGGGCCTGAGGAGGACCCGAGGGGGCGTGGCCCTAGGAAGGCGGGATCTGGGCCGGAACAGGGGCGGGGACCAAGTAGAGATGGGGCTGGGCCCTGCACGGGGAGGAGGCGGGCTTTGAGGGGCGTGGCCCTGGAAAGGCGGGGTCTGGGCCGGAACAGGGGCGGGGCCTGCGCCCCGCATCGGGGCTGGGCCCGAGCGGAAAGGGGCAGGGCGCCGCCGTACCCGCGCGAGGCAGGAGGTCGCGGTCGTCCAGAAAGAGCTTGTAACCCCGCCGCCGCTCCAGCTGCGGCTTCAGGATGAAGTTCACGAACTTCCGGTCCTCGGGGCTGTCGCTGTAGGAGACGTAGGCGTCGTAGAGCTTCCCGTCTGCGGAGGGCGGCGGGTGAGCGCGGCCGCTTTCCAGGCCTAGGCTTGCCACCCTCGGGGCCCCCTAAACCTCCCCCCTTGTGCCCCAGGGTCCAGGCCAGCCCCCCAGACGCAGATCCAGCAGATCTCGGCCCCGGGCCCCGCTTAGACCCCTCCTCAGCACAGGATTCCGAGTGGAGCCCTGGAACCAGGCTACCGTGGCCCCCTTCTGCCGGCCCTGTGCCCTCCTGGGCTGCACAGAGACACCCCCCTTTCCTGGACTGGGCTCTCTCCAGTGCCCTCCAGGGACGGATGCCTCCTCGCCCCCACCTCCAGAGCCAATCCCCCCACCCAGCGCTGAGCCTAGGGAGGCCCCGTGGCTGACTCCGCCTCCCCATGCATCCGCGCCCCACGCACCCCACGCACCGTTCATCTCCACCTCCCCATACGTGTCTTGGTACCAGAGCAGTACATTGAGTCGGCACTTCGCGTATAGCAGCGCTGCCAGCAGCAGGACCAGCAGGACCAGAAGTGAGGCCAGCACCGCGGCCACGTGTCCAGCCAGGCCTGGGGACAGAGCCACTGACTGAGCCAGCCCAGCACCCTCCAAGCCTAAAGGCTCCCCAGGCCTCCCTCCTACCTTCTGCCCCACTGGACCCCACTCACCAGCTCTCCAAAGAGTGAAGGAAGAGGAGCTGATGTTCTGGACGGAGCAGGTGAAGGTCCTGAAGTCTTCAGTACTGGTCAGGTTGATCCCCAGGACACTGGACACAAGCACCTCTGACCAGTTGGCCTTGACCCTGGGGAGACCAGGCCCCACCCCCTCACCTGGGGCTCGACAGCATCACCGGATGCCCCAGAGCCCCACTTGTCTGGGACTCACCCAGAGAGGCTGCAGATTTGGGCCTCCTGGGCAGTCCTTGGGCCATAAGCTAAGAGAAATGGCCAGAACATGAAGGGGGTGTGGATCTCTTTTGGGACAGTCACCCTAATCCTGGGTCTGGGTCCTGGGGGTCCTCAGATCCTAGGCTTGGCCCGGCGGTCAGTGAGTAAGTCAGGCTGTAGGACTCTGCTGGCACCCATGGCCCTGGCTGGTCTACAAGGTGAGTGTCTAGAGGGGCCATCTGTCCCTGCAGTCACTGACTCTTAGTGTGCGTCCAGAGTGGCACTCTGCCCATGGCATGTCTGGCCAGTCACTCCCCAGCCCATGTCCAGGTCATTACAGACCAGGGTGTAGGTCAGAGAGGCCACTGGGGGGGCGGGGTATATCCAGCGTGGTCACCTGACCCTGGACACCCTCATCTCTTACCAGGAGTCCTCATGGAGGTCATAGTGGCTTCCATTGCCCAGCAGCAGCCCATCTCTCAGCCACTGGACCGAGGGCAAGGGGCAGTGGGGCCCAGAGACCACTGAGGCCGTGCAGTTCAGAGTGACCACACTGCCCAGGGCAGGCCACAGGACCTGGTTTCCAGATGGGGAGAGGAAGTCAGGGGCCCTGTCGCAGGCTCCTGCAGAGAGAGGACCGAGTGGGTTAGCTGTGCCCACGATGCCAGCCTCCCACTGTCCACAGATGGTCTGTGGGCCGGGAGAAAACCACGGTGGCCAGTGGCATGTGCTGCTTCGTAACTGCATCACGTCTGTCCACACGTCCCACGGGGGACAGGGCCTGGCATTTGGCACATCTAACCCCAGCAGCAGCCGGTTCGTATGTGTTCTGCCTGCCCCAGATGTGGCTGCCCGTCCCCAGAGAAGATGTTAGCACGGAGTCATGGCTGAGCTGGCCCAGCACCGCCCTCCAGCTCAGCAGGGCCCGCCTAGCTGCCTGTCTACCCAGGACGCGAGCCAGCACACGTTTCCTGTGTGCACCTGTCGCCCACTGCTCTGATGCCCAGGCCCCGGCCCCTCTGCTGGACACCAGTGGTTTGGGGGAGTCAGGGGTTGGGCGTCAGCACCTTCCACCTGGTATGGGAGCTGGGGGTTCCAGGACCCTCTACTCCTGGCTACAGGCAAGCCTTCTCACCTCCCCAAGATCTTTTAATTGGGGTGATGAGCCGGAGCCGGTAGTCATAGAAGCCTGCCATCATCTTGGTAGTGTGGTCTCCCAGCAGCCCACCCCCCATGGCCGCCCACCGCGCCCACTCCCAGTATCCCTGGGCTTTACTGACCCCCACGAGCCTGGTCTAGAGGCCTTGGGCAGGAGACGGTGTGGGCCCATCCTAACCATGGGCTCAGGACCCCGGGCCATAGGGGAGGGGCAAACAGAGGTCTTTGTACCCCTGGCTTGAGGCCAAGCAGAGAGGCCAGGCCACACTGCAGCGTGGAGCCAGCCTGAGGGGCAGGAGGTGGGAGTGGAGCCCGTGCCCATCCCTCTCTGGCCGTCTACCTGCCATGGTCTGGCCGGGGCCTCCTCAAGGCAGGCTGGACACTGGTGCCACCCACGGCTCCCCGGGGCTCCTTGGCCGAGCAGACTGATCCCGCAAGGGCTGGGCAGGATTCACTCTCTGTCCTTGTGGCCAGTCAGTCAGGGCACCAGGATGGGTCAGAGGCTGCCGCCATCCCCGGAAGCAAGTTAAACAAGAACAGGGTAAGTTAACGTGTAACTCTGGCCACTGAAGCACTGCCTCTGCCCCGGCTGCCGCGTGGAGGCCCCAGAGCACCAGGCACAGCCTAGACTGCACGTCATCTGCCCCAGGGACGCAGTGACAGCCCAGGGTGGGACAGCGCTCCCGGCACACCTCGTGAGCCCAGGAGTTGGCCTCGTTCCCAGGTCCCCTGGGACAGGGCTGCCACACACAGGCAGCGGGGCTGCAGTACAGCCGCACTCAGCCTGTACTGAGGCTCCGGGGGGCTCGGGGTTCTCGAGTGCTGGGCTGCCTGACTGAGCCTTGCTCCCAGCCATGGGGTTTTGTTCTGGACGCCGTCCTGGGTGCACCACGCACGCGTGAACCCTGCACTTGAGGCTGCACTGGGCCGAGGTGTCGAGGCAGGAGGGGTGAGCGGGGGGTCAGGCTGGTCTCACGGGGCAGCCCTCCTTCTGGGTCCTGTGCTGGCGCCTCCACCCATTTGTCATCTTCAGACCCAGACACTTTTGTCCACACTGTCCGTATAGTTGTCCAAGGGAAGCCCCCACCCGCCCACGGTGACCTTTCTCTTCTCCGCGGGGTCTGGGACCACTCCCGGCCAGACTGGCAGCAGCCACACGCCTCTTGACCCAAAAAGCTCTCCAGTGACCTGGGCTGAACGGCGGGGCACGAAGCCCCAGTGGCAGAGCCTTTGAGGAAGACTCCTTGGCAGCCGGGCCCTGGGCACCTCCTCCCTGGTGCCCAGCGGGTATTTACTGGGCACCTAGTCCTCCCCCTGCTCCCTGCCAAGTGGACACACCAGGGCCCCGGCTCCTTCAGGCCCTCCCCCCACCCGTAGGGCCCCTGAGGCTGTGCAGGGACGAGTCTTAGCCTGCCCCCCATTCCTTCGGCACGGGTGACCCGATGTGGCCCCGTGATCAGCTGGAAGCCCCTGGTTTGGCTGGGCTGGAATTTCCTCAGAAATCGGTGGAGCGGCAGGCTCGTTCCCGGGGGGCTGGTGCGGAGGGTCCTTCCAGAAGTCCTTTGGAGTGGAGGGCAGTCCTGGGAAGGCCCTTGAAGCAGGAGGACAAGCCCACTGAGGGCTATGGGAGGCTGGGCGGCTCACGCCCCCTCCCTCAGCCCAGCGGGTCCCAGGGCAACTCCTACAGTGGCCCCTTGGCCTCTGTAACCTCAGAAGACCTCCTACCCCTGGAAAGGCAACCTCGGACCCTCCTGGAAATTCAGGCCAAACCACATGGCCAGGCGACAGGTGTCCCCCTGCACACCCTCCGCTGCAACCCTCCCCGTCCTCTGTATCGTCTCTGTGTTGTACGACCGCCCCCTGCACGCCCCACACATGCCTGCACGTGCACACTCCCCACACCTCCGACACTCCGGCAGTCCACACACCTGGCACACCCCACACCACACACACTGCACCTCACACCCACCCTCAGCCTCCCATCACCCCTCGCTCTCTCACTGGCACACACGCACCACGCACACACGTGCACACGCAAGCCACATGCTTTGCGGGCCTCCCCTCAGCCAGGCCTGATTTCGAGGAGAGGGCTCAGGCCGGAAAAGGCATCCAAGGACGAGAACACAGGCTCACGCTGAGCAGCGAGAACACGAAGTCACCTGGTTCCAGCTCTTTCCTCCTGAGGAGGGGATGTCCGTCACTGAGGTCATTCACGTGTGCTTGGGAGCAAACTGTTTGCTCGGCTGGGCCCCCGGCCCAGTCCAAATCACCACGGCTGCCCCAGACGCATCGCCAAGCACGGCGAGGACCTGGCTTTTGTCTGTGCGTTTTAATAAGAACTTTCCCCGTAGCTTCCTGGCTTTGCAGTCACATCCTCTCCTCAACCTAAACCCCACCCAGGCACCCACCCTCCTCCCCAGCGGGCCGGCGGGCGGGCGGGCAGTTGGTGGTTCTCCCCGCCAGCCCCGCCTGCCCCACTCTTCCTGTAACTCTGAGTCAAGCAGCTCCTTCCTCTAGGGCCCGCCCCAGCCCACCCGGGCACCGGCACCGGCACCGTCCTTCCCTTCCCAAGGCCAGGCCTGGGTGAGCGGGGAGGTGGCAGAAGGGCTGGGGGCCACGGTGATATGTGGGGGTCCTGGCCAGCGGACCCCCAGTCAGGGCCGTCCTGCACACTCCTGAGGAGCTGGGCAGTATGGCCTGCTTCCCGGACACTCCCTATGGTCCCAACACCCAGGAGACGGGGCGGGGGGCGGGTGTCTCCACGTAGCTCCCCGGGCCCCAGTGAGCAGCCCCGATGTATCTCTGACCTCTGACCTGCCAGGGTGATGGGTGGGGCTCCTGTGGAAACTCTCACCAATAACGGGCCCTTGAACAGGGCTCTCTGGCCCCCTCCCTGCCCACCTCCCAGGTGTAGCCCCCAAATGGTGAGCAGTTACAAGGGGGCTGGGGTATCACATGGACCTTAAGCCCCCTCTTCTAGATAAGGGAGCGAACAGGAGGCCTCAGCGAGGGTCCCAGCTCTGAGCCCAGGTGGTGGAGAGCCGACATCTCCTGGAGTCACAACAGACCCCCCTGCACCACCATCCCGGACTGACCTGGAACTCAGGGCCCAGCACTGGTGGCTGATGGCGCTGCTCATAGCAATCGGGCAGGGTCCCCTGTGGTCCCTGTCCCTGCCCTCACCCTCCAGGGGCAGAGCATCCTCACTGCAGCGTCAGCTTTCCTACATCCTTAATCTGACCCTGTCCAAGGCACCCTGCACAACGCCCACCCCCCCCCCCGTGGCCTCCAAGACCCTTGGACGATGGTGCATCTTGGGCTCAGGGTCCAATAGAACTGGAAGAAGTCCTGACTGCACGCCTTCCCCACCGAGCCGCAGCTCCTCCAAGGAGCCCCAGTGGGCCCTGAGGCTGAGTGAACAGCGTAAGCACCTGATGGTCAGGCTGGTGGCCGCCAGCAGTCAGTGACCTGCCCGGGAGAGCCCAGGCAGGAGGCAAAGAGCTAGGTTCTCCCTGGTGTCCCCACCTGCTTTGCTGCCTCTCAAAGCTCCTGCCAGACTGCCTGCCTCTCGGCATGCCCAACCGCACCACCAGCTCACAGCCGCGACTGGGCGCCCGTCCACCCTTTGCTAACGCCCACCCTCACCCTCCCTTGTCCCCCAGGCCCACTCCACAAAGTGAGCGGAAAACCCCACGTCGCCTCAGGCACTCTCGAGAACAGCCCTTCCGAATCCGAGCCCGCCCCCTGCACCGCCCACCGCGCTCGGCTGCACCCGCGCGGTTCCTAGGAAGCCCTAGCCCCTCCCACCCGCCGGCCTCACGCTGGCTCTCCGCCTCCCCGGAGCCTCGGCGTCGGCCTGGCCGCCGGGCGCGCGCCCGCGCCTCGTCCCCAGGCGCCCAGCCGTCTGATTTGCTGCTCAGCACCCCAGTCTCTGAGCGACTCCCTCTCATCTGGGACCGGCGGCCCCTCTGCGCCTGGCGCGTCTGTCCCGAAGGAAAGAACTTGCACAAAGCGCTGTGGCCCCGCGAGCCGAGAGGCCCCGTCCTGCACCCCCGGGCCCGCCACGCACCCCACACCCGCGCTCCGCCTTCCCGGAGGGGCGTTAGTACCCCCTTCCTCCGGGTGGGGTGAGCCAGGCAGGGCGCGCACGTTTGGGGGGCGCGGGGACGGGCAGGTCGGGGGCGCGCACGGAAGGGCGGGGTGCGCGGACGGCTGTAGCGCCGCCCGGACACAGGTGCGCAGCGGTGCCAGCAGGTTTCTCCGTCCGCCCCCGGCGCTCTGGGAGGCCTCGGGGCTGGGCTCGGACTTTGGGGCGGAGGCGGGGTCCCTCAGCGCCTCGGCGCTCCTCTTCCCTCTCCTGGCCGAGGACCAAGTCGGGCGGAGCGGGAAGAGCGGCCCTCGCCCCCGCAAGGCCGGAGGGGCCGGAACGAGGTGTGAGCTGAGGCTTCCGGGCGACGCGGGCAACGGGCTCGGCTCCGAGGCGCTTCCTGCGGAACCGCACCCGCCACGGCCCAGAGGCTCCCCGGGGCAAAAGGCGCCTCGGCCGCCCAAGCTCCAGGCCCGGTTCTGGCTCCCGGGAGCCGGCGACCTCCACTCACCTCCGCAGGTAGGAGCCGCGATCGGCACTCACCTGCTGACAAGACCCGGGGCTTGCGCGGCCGCGAGGGTGGAGCGGCTCACCTGGGCCAGGTGCGCAGCGGCGACAGCCCCAGCGACGGTGGCAGGTGCAGCCCCGCCCAGCAGCCGGGGCGAGGGCGGACCCAACTGTCCTGCTTCGAGCCTCAGGCTGGTGTTCAAGACGGTCCTGCGCTCGGCCCCCTGGAGCCGCGGCCGCCGCGCCTGGGGGCAGAGGCCAAACCGGCCCGACCAGCCCCGAGAGTCTCGGTGCCCCAGGAACTCCTCGGAAATTCCACCGTCCCCAGGAGCACCTGGTGCGGTTCTGCTCCTCCTCCCAAGCTCTTTGTCTTCCTCTAGGAAGCCTGCCTTGACTCCCGCTCCTAAACCCGAGGTGCAGGGAGGGTAAGACCTCTGTGACCTCTGTAAGGCACCCCTCACTTGGAAGCCCACGGAAAACCAGAGCGGGGCGGAGGCTACCACATTCCGGGCCTCTCCCCGTCACGGCCTCAGTTTCCCAGCTAGCCCTGAGGGCAGACGTAATCGGCCAGAAGCCCAGAAATTAACACAAAGCAGTTTTATTTTATTAGAGAAAACTCTGCTGGTTGAGGGGAGCCAGTGGGGTGGGGCAGGATCTGGGGACCAGGAAACTGGGCCAGTTTTCCTGTCGAGACGGCGTGAGAAGACAGGACAGGCCTGCACTGTTCCCCCCCCAACCCCGCCCCAGTTCTCTGGGTGGCAGGGGTCACTCAGAGTTCAAGTCAGGCAGTACCAAGCCTGAGCCCTCACAAGTGGAACAGGCCTCCCAGACCATGGACAGGTGTGCAGCTCACAGACACCCCAAACATACAGGGGCTCCCAGGACCCCCACATATACGCGGGTCTAATTAAAGCCCGCCCACACACACACACAGCCGGGGCTGGGGTGGGCGGTGGTGGCAGCAGCTCTGCAACTTGGCCTCTTGACCGGCTCCGGGCCTGCTCCATGTCTGTGCTCTCGGCCGGAGTCTCTGGTACTTCGGGACTCGGGGCCAGGCCCCGGCAGCCACGCCTCCCCAAGTCTCTGGTGCTTCCTCTTCAGGACTTCATTCTTCACCCACTGAGGCACATCAGGCACAAATCAGCCAGCAATGAGCTTGACGCATAAGGCCACGTGCTGGGAGGGCCAGAGTGGGGAGGTCAGGGTGCGCTGAGCAGGGACTTCAGGGGGCAGGGGCCCAGGGAGGGCTGCAGAGAGCTGCCCCGCCCTGGGGCCTGTCCCCAGTGCTGGCTCACCTCAAAGAGGATGAGGAAGGTCAGACGGACGGCCAGGAGGAACCAGGGCTGCTCAGTGAAGTTGGAGTTCTGAGCGGTGCCACAGTCCCAGTACCTGGGGTGGGGAGCACCTGAGGTCAGGAGTCAGGAGTTCAGAGGGTGCTCACAGGGGATGGGGGTCCAAACCTGCACTCAGTCACATTCTCTGAGCCCTCTGTTTCAACAGGATTCTGGGAGTCCTTGGTGTAGAACACGGACAGGCTGTGGTTGACGTAGCCCGTGAGGCAGCTGGGGGGAGGGGGAGAGGAGTTTGGTGTGGTCTCTTCAGGCTTCTGGGGTGCTGGCTTGTAACCGACCCCTGCCTGGTGGGGGCCATCAGGGTGGGCCACAGTGCAGACCTCCCTCCTTCATCTCTGTACATGGGAGAGGGGCCCCTGGGGGAGGCTGAAGGCCACCACCTGCCTTCCTTGCCAGGGGCCGAGGCTTCCTTGCCAGCCTTCCTGGGGGAGACCTACCCCTGGAGACCTGCCCCCCTGCAGGGCTGGAGGAACTGGGTGAGGACAGCATGCAGACCACTAAGGGTCTGCCTTTGAAAGGGGAGCCATTCCAGTATCACTTACTCAGAAAACAGCTGGTTCTGGGACGTTAATCCCCTACTGGGGTCCCAGTCAGCACTCCCGGGGTCCACTCAGGGTCTGCAGGTTGCTGTGGGAGGGCAGCCCACCCCAGGCAATACTGTTAGCATTGAGCCCTTCCCTGGGGTCCCCTGGGGCTGGGCCATGGTTGGGCCAGTTTCCCAGGGGTCTCTGGACAGGGTCTGTGTGGCGGTGTCCCCTTTCTCGACTGCAGGGTGGGCCCCCTGTCGGCACAGGCCATAGCGGTACTTGTACACCACTCGGGGGATGAACTCAGATGTGAAGGCGATGACCATCCCGTCGGCAGTGACGGCCAGCACGCCGATTATCGCCAGCACCTGCAGCCAGGTCCCTGGGCCATGGCAGGGGGTGAGGCCTGCACTGTCTCCCCGCCCCCTGCCCCCCCACCTCTGGTGATCCCCTGAAGCTGGGAGCCTGGATGGTCAAGGGCCTCATCATGTCTCTGCTTGTGGCAGCCGCAGGGCCAGGTCCCTGATGAGGAAGACCTGGGCCAGGGCCAACAGAGAGCAGCCTCCACTCTCCTGCACCCCTCTTCTTGACGTGGACAGGGAGGGGCTCAGGTCTCCGCCCCCCATCTTATGCCTGAACCTTTCGGCTGCCCCCAGGCCTGCTCCACCTCCTGGGTCCCCTCCCCAGGGCAGACCCCCTTAACCTGGTCCCAAGTCTCCCTCACACTTCTCTCTCCCACTGCCTATGTCCAACGCCACAACTCCTGGCTTCATCCCTGACACCTGTCCACCTCAGCGAGGCCAGTCAAGGTGACTAAGGCCACCTGCTCTCAGTCCCTGTGCCCAGCTGCTGGACCCCTCTCCCTCAGCTCCCTGAGAGTCAAGCCGTTCTGCACGGCCTCCACAGGGCGGCAGCTGGCCCTTCAATGGGACCCCTGGGGGGGAAAGGCCTGCGAGGTGCCTGCCAGCCCCGCCTCTTCCTGGGGCCTGAGCCCTGCCCCCATGGCTCAGAGCGGTGGTTTCAAGGGGACTGGCGTGGCCCCAGCGCGCCTCGCGGCTCATGCCCCCATGGCTGGAGCGCCCGCCCTCAGGCCGCCCCGTCGGGCCCCTGACTGATGTCCTTGGCCTTGCGGGGCACCAGGCGCCGCTGCACCTGGACCATCTTGATGGCGTCCAGGCGGATCTCCACGAGGTTGCTGAAGAGCGCCAGCAGCAGGGCAAGCGGGAAGGCGGCCACGAAGACGGTGGTGAAGCCCTACTGGATCCCTGGGGGTGGGGGTCGTCACCGTGGGCCCCCGCGCGGTGCCCGCCCCTCCGCCCAGCAGCCCCGCCCTGCGTACTCATCTCCATGAACTCCTCGAACAGGCTGAAGGTGTTGACCGGGTTCAGGCGGTAGTTGCGCCGCCAGTGCCTCAGCTCAGGGTCCTGGGACGTGGCTCGCATCGAGCGACACTTGTGGGCCAGGCATCTGCGAGCGAGGAGGACCGGGTGGGGGACGGGGAGGGGGGCTGAGGACCCCTCGGGACTGCTGGCTCTGGGAGGTGGGGTCCTGTGGGTTCGGGGGCTCCCTGTGGTGAGAGTGGCGCCCCGGGAGGGAGGGTGGTCCTCACGGGCCCAGGTACTCCATGCAGTTGCTGAGCGTTTGTTTCAGACCCATGATGATGGCCACCTGCACGAACAGGTCCGTCATGCAGCCGCTGAGATGGCACTGCGGGGGCAAGGGTGAGAGGTCAGGCACGGGGCCTGGGGGTGACCAGGGGGTTGGGGCAGTTCAGGAAGAGGGCAGTAAGGCCTCCGGACAGACTGACCTCCTCCAGCTTCCACAGCCCTGCCAGGCGCACCAACTTCCCGGGGTTACCGTTGATCCTGGGAAGGGCAGCGAGGCTGAGAGAGGGGGCAGGACAGGAGTGGGAGTCGGGGAGCAGTGGGGCCTGGAGGGGAAGGAAGGAGACCCGCCCCACAGGTGAGCAGAGGCTAACCCAGACAGGCCTGTGTGCGCGCAGGACCGCCGGGGACCTCTCAGCTGTTCACAGGCTCAGGAAAGGCTGTGAGGAGGGGCCTCAGTTTCTCCCCAGGTAACTGTGCACACAGGGCTACTTTGTGTTTAAATCACGTGATTTCCATGATAAAAAAGGTATATTTAACCAAACGTTGGGCTTATTATGCTCAATGGTGAAGTCCTACAAGCACTCCTGTTACTACAGTTCATGACAACTACTATTCCAGAATGGTGTAACTTTGCAAAGGAAAAACTTGTTGTAGAAAATACGATTATATATCTGGGAAACCAAAATAAATCAACTGAACGATTGGGCAGGTAAATCTGAAAAATGCTCAGAGTGGATATAAAATTGATATCAAGCTCAACTCCCTTTTGCTTTCCTAGGTGCAACAAAACCACTGAGAAATGTAGCAGGAGGACATATCTGTCGCAGATAGCGGCAGAAACTATAAAACAGAGTGAAATTCACAGGAAATACGGGGGACCCATAAGAAGAAAACTATAACACAGCTAAAGAACATTAAAACAAGACTTGAACAGAGGAAACTTGTTCTTCGATAGAAAAACTTACGCTTGTATTTTTGTGACAGGTGGAATGTCAGGCCCCCAAAGATACCACATCCTAATTCCTGGAACCTGTGAATAATGTTATCTGACATGGCAGGTGGTATTAAGGTTGCTAATCAGCTGACCTTAAAATGGAGAGAGAATCCTGGATTATCTGGGTGTGCCCACTGTAATCACCAGAGTCCTTAAATGAGTAAGAGGGAGAGCCAGAGAGATGGCAGGATGAGAAGGACCCAGCCTGACACCACTGGCTTTGCAGACACAGGACGGAGCGGGCCAGGCAGCCTCTAGAAGCTGAAAAAAACAAGAGTGTGGGCTCTCCCTGAGGGCCTGCAGACAGAACACAGCCCTGCTGACACCCTGATTTTAGCCCAGTGAGACCCATTTTGGACTCTTGGCCTCGAGAACTGTATGTAATGTGTGTTGTTTAAAGCCACTAAGTTGTGGTCAGCAACAGAAAATTAATACAGTATCTATGTCAATTCTCCCTAAAAGAATGTATAATTTCACTGCAGTCTTAAGCTAAATCCCACAGAATTTTGATGGAGTTTGACAAACATTATTTTAAAGTTCACCTAGAAGAATAAACACGTAAATAACTACAGAAAAGGAAAAGTGAAAAAGGAGAAAAAGAAAATTAACGCCAGACCTATCTGACAGGAAAGCATTACAGTAGTAATGACACAGAAATGTACTAGACCAGAATCATCAGAATCCACGGAGCGCCAAAACAGTCAAGTGCATGATGGAACTAGACCAGAGTCATCAGAATCCACGGAGCACCAAAACAGTCAAGTGCATGATGGAACTAGACCAGAATCGTCAGAATCCACGGAGCGCCAAAACAGTCAAGTGAATGATGGAACTAGACCAGAGTCATCAGAATCCACGGAGCACCAAAACAGTCAAGTGCATGATGGAACTTACTGTGTGACAGAAGGGTGGTGGTGGCGATGGAACAGTCAACAAATGGTTTGGGGACAACTGGCTGTCACTTGGAAAACAACAAAACAGGCTTCCCTCCTTTGCCGCCTGCAGCAAAACAAATTCCTTGTGAATCAAAGATTTAAATGTTTAAAATGTTGAAACCATAAGCATCTAAGGGAAATCACAGCTGAACGTTTTTTTTGTTTTTTTTTGTTTTGCTCCGGACGCGCAGGCTCAGTGGCCATGGCTCGCGGGCCCAGCCGCTCCGCGGCATGTGGGATCCTCCCGGACCGGGGCACGAACTCGCGTCCCCTGCATTGGCAGGCGGACTCTGAACCACTGCACCACCAGGGAAGCCCCTGAACATGTTTTTAATGTTGAGGAGGGGAGGCCTTTTTGAGCACGGCATGAAAAACAGGAACTATAAACAGACACACTGATAACCTTCGTGACGAAACAGGAACCGCCTCCAGAGAAACACGAGTGGCTGCACAGGCTCCTGCCCTCTCCTCCCAGGGATGCCACATGCAGGGCCAGTACACGAAAGGCGCCAGACTCAGGCTTCCATCTGCCCCACCGCCTGCTGACTGTGCGACTTAACCTTTCTGTGCCTCGGTCTACTCATCTGTGAAATGGGGTTTAGAGAGTCCCTACCCCATAGGGCTGTTGTGCAGATTAGAGCTGATGAATGTGAGGCCCTTAGGATAGAACGGGTGAGTGTCAGCAGACGTGAGTTATTATAAAGACATATCCCATCCTGCCAGGGAAAACCTACTCAGTCCTTCGTTCTTCAGTATGAACGGACAGCTACAAATCTTCAGGCACGAGGAAAACCAGCTGTACAAAAGAGAAGGACTACAATAAAGGAACAGGAAGACGGACCCTTTAGGAAATGAGATAATGAGGAAACAGATGAGAACTTAAGGGGAAAAAAGAACATTGATATCCTCAAGAAAGTACTGTATCTGTGGAAACAAGAAAAGGACACTTTAAAAAAATAAAAGGATAAAAAAATAAAAACCCTCTTGGAAATTAAGACTTTAACTGTTAAACTTAAAAAAAGAAAACAGGGACTTCCCTAGTGGTCCAGTGGCTAAGACTCCACATTCCCAATGCAGGGGGCCTGGGTTCAATCCCTGGTCAGGGAACTAGATCCCACATGCCGCAACTAAGAGTTCGCATGCTGCAACTAAAGATCCCACGTGCCACAACTAAAACCCAGTGCAGCCAAATAAATAAATAAACAAACATTAAAAAAGAAAAAAGGCAAAAAGACAAAGTGAAGGATATCTTTCCAGATGTGGAATGTAAAGACACAGAGATGGAATATATGAGAGAAAAAGATAAGAAACCCAAGAGGACCAGGCGTTCCATAGACAGCAGAGGGGAAAAAAATATTTTTAAAAACCTAAGGAAAAAAACCAAAAAAAACTAAAAATAAAACTACCACCTGAACCAACAATCCCACTACTGGGCATATACCCAGAGAAAACCACAATTCAAAAAAACACATGCACCCCAATGTTCACAGCAGCACTATTTACAATAGCCAGGACACGGAAGCAACCTAAATGTCCATCAACAGAGGAATGAATAAAGAAGATGTGGTACATACATACAATGGAAAAGTACTCAGCCATAAAAAGGAATGAAATGCGGTCATTTGTGGAGACGTGGATGGACCTAGAGAGTGGCACACAGAGTGAAGTAAGTCAGAAAGAGAAAAACATCATATGATAACACATATATGTGGAATCTAGAAAAATGGTATAGGTGATCTTATATGCAAAGCAGAAACAGAGACACAGACGTAGAGAACAAATGTATGGATACCAAGGGGGAAAGGGGTGGGGTGGGAGAAACTGGGAGACTGGGACTGACACATACGCACTATCGACACTATGTATAAAATAGACAGCTGATGGGAACATACTGCAGAGCACAGGGAACTCTACCCAATGCACTGTGGTGACCTAAATGGGAGGGAAGTCCAAAAGGGACGGGGTATCTGTATGTGTATGGCTGATTCATTTTGTTGTGCAGTGGAGGCTAACACAACATTGTAAACCAACCATATACTCCAATAAAAATTAAAAACAACCTAAGGAAAAACAGAAGAAAACGTAGTGAGCCTAAGCAGGACACGGGCTGTTTCATCGGAAGGTGCCAACAATTGCCCAGCACAGTGCGTGAAGAAAAGACCCACCCTAGATTGTTCCCCTGTTTAAAGAGAAGATCCTAAAGCTTCTAGGTCAACTAGGAAGGAACAAAAATCAGATTTTCTGCACATTTCTTATCATCCATTTTGCATGTTCAAAGACAACGGAGCAACGTCTTTAAAGTTCTAGAAGGGAAAAGTGTTTTGAAGTTAGATTTCTATACCCAGCCATGTCAATCTTGTGCAACAGTAGAACATGACACCTTTAGACATACATGAATTCAGAGAGTTTACCTCTCCGATATACCTTCTCAAAATAAATGAAAGCAAAAATCAAGAAAGGAGGAGGCTTGGGAGTCCAGGAAATGATGGTCCTAACCCAGGAAAGCAGCAGATTGAAGTCCCAGGGAGACAGGTATGCAGGAGGCACGGAGAGCCACCAGCCCAGTGTGGGGAGAATGGAGGGTCTCTGGGAGAAAAGAGACTCCATGCGATAGGCCGTTTGACATGGAGAGGCTGGATAACCTTGATAAGATAAAGACATGCAAGGAGGAAAAAAGGCAATTAAAAACAACAGGAAAAATAAAGAGCTGCACAACAAAGAAACGGTCAGATAAGAAGCACAGTAAAATGTGACATGATGAGCCAGAAGAGAATCCACTTGACCTTGATGTTATAAAAATGCTCAGATGATATGAACAACTTATAGGAAAAGAAACTTAATGGCGAAAGAATATCTGGAAAGATGCTGGATTCTCACTAATAGGTTTTAATAACACACTTTTAAGGTCTTTGTTCATCAGACCAACGTGGAGTGTGCAGTCACGTACACAGTGTGTGGCTTTGTGAGTCAGCACAGCATTTTTGGAGGGTGCTTTAGCAATGTCTCTCAATTTAAATGTGCACTGCCGACTCCCAGTTAAAATGGCTGGCTGCCCACACCCACTGCCAGGCATCACCTCGGAGATGGAAGGGAACTGGGGAGGCCTGCGGCCCACTTGAGACATCAGGCTGGATCTAAGCCTGCAGGGAAGACGTCTGAATAGCAACACAACCCTGCCCAAGAGCCTGGAACACCCCAGGACTTGGGCACCTCTGGTAGCTTGGGAGCACCCACTGGATGGGAGGCAGGCCCGGCTGAACCTCTGGGCCTCCTATCCAACCCCTAATCCACCCCCCCCACACACACAAGAGACACACACACAAGAAGACAAAGACATTTCTAGGGGGTTGAACAACCAAAGATTCAGATCGCAGGGTTGGGCCAATGGACACTGAGACCCCACAGTGTCCCTTCCCCAGCTGGGCTCCCAGCATACTGACGGGCATCCTTCTGCCTCCAGGCAGGAGACCAGGGATTCCCCTTCAGGAACTGACACAGCAAGAGGTCCCGACAGGAGACACATAGTCCAGAGCAAAACCACTGGCACACGCCTTTCTCAATTACGGACAGGTGGCCAAGAATAAAAGACATCTAAGGCGGCGGGGGGGGGGGTCTCTAACACCAGAATCAAGACCAATCAAAGAAAGAGCATCAAAGAAACTCGAAAGGAACAGAAGAAATGCCAGAGTAGAAGGGAAAAAGAGAGGCCACATCCTCAGAAGAGAAAAGCCCTGGTGTCCAGGTGACATGAAGAGGAGGCTGTGAAGAATCTGACATGTCAAAAGGAGTGCTCTGAAATGAGAACATAAGCAGAAGCGAAACGTTCAGTAGAAGGGTTGGAAAACAGCTGAGAAAAACTCCAAGAAACTGGAACAGAATGGGAGAAAAAAAGCCAAGAAAAGTAGATGATCAATTCAGAAGGTCCAATTTCCAAACAAAAAGAATTCCTCAGAAGGGAGGAGAGGGAGCTGAAGCAGGAGACTATCAGGTACATGAGAAAATCTCTCAAAACTGAAGGCCCTGAGGCTCCAGGCCCAGTGAGTACCCGGTAATTTCTTTCCATTTGACCAGCACTGATTCTGCACGCGTGGCCGGCTGCAGGAGCTGAGCATTCAGCAAAGGACAAGCGCCCTACCCTCCGCCCTGGGGAGCTGCCATTTCTGAGAGAGACAGTGAACACATAAATGTGCGTCACGTCCTGGGTGGCGACGGCTATGGAGGGGGAGCAAGGGAAGAGCGGAGTCTGAGGGACCAGGGTTCGGGGCCAGGCGACGTTCCGAGGTCAGCAGGAGAGCAAAGGTCAGCGCCAGGAGGCAGTGAGAGTACCGGGGAGGCAGAAGCGCGAGGCGGGAGAACCAGAAACCGGGTTCGCCGATGAGAAGACTTCCGGAAAGAACTGTGACAGCATGTTTGTGTGATGGTGGAAATCAGCCGGCAGAGAGAGGAAAGCTGGCGTGTGGAGGAGAGGGATGTGAATTACCGAAGCATGTCGACTGAAAAAGACCCACCAAGTCACACGGCTGAGAAATTCCAGAAGACGGGGGACAGTGAGAAGATGCACAGAGAGTTGGAAGAACGCTAACGCCAGACTTGCGGAACAGAACGCTGGAAGCCGGAAACCAAAATACCCTTCGGAAGTCTGAGGAAAACCATATCCAACTTAGAACTCTCTCCAGCAGACGCTCAGTCAGGCCCCCAATAAAGAGGAAACTCAGCACATATGATTTCCCATGTACCCTTTCACAGGAAGCCACTGGAAAACTTGGGATCCTACACGGCAGAGAGTGAGGGGCTTCCCAGGATGAAAGGGCCAAGCACAGCCCCAAGAGAAGGGGACAGATGCCACGAGGGCGTCTCCAAGGACCTCATGATGTCTTTGAACATACTGGCAGGAGTTGGTTTCTTCTAAAGTTCTTCTAGAGGGACTTCCCTGGTGGCGCAGTGGTTAAAAATCCACCTGCCAGTGCCAGGGACACGGGTTTGAGCCCTGGTCCGGGAAGATCCCACATGCCATGGAGCAACTAAGCCCGTGCGCCACAACTACTGAGCCTGCGCTCTAGAGCCCACGAGCCACAACTACCGAGCCCGTGTGCAGCAACTACTGAAGCCCGCACGCCTAGAGCCCGTGCTCAGCAACAAGAGAAGCCACCGCAATGAGAAATGAGAAGCCCGGGTACCTCAACAAAGAGTAGCCCCCACTCGCCACAACTAGAGAAAGCCCGCACGCAGCATTGAAGACCCAACGCAGCCAAAAATAAATAAATAATTGAATAAATAAATTTTGCAAATAAATAAAGTTCTGCTAGAGAGTTTGGGATTAATTGGCAGTATATGTGTAACTTACAACATTTGAACAAACATAGAGAACACATAGAGGAATTATTTTCTTCAGAAAAGACAAGAAAAGATATGTTGATTGAACGAAAACTGTTCATTTCATTAATTAGGAAGGTGCGGGGAAGTGTGTGCATGTGCACGTGCATGTGTGTTACATGGGATGCCCACTGCAGCTTTATTTATAAACCTCAAAACTGGAATTAACCCGAATGTCCACCAACTGAAGTGGTTAAATAAATTCAAGGGCATCCCACAAAAGAACGCCCATAGTATGTTTTCAAAAGCAAAGCCTTACCGCCCATGCAGACATGGAAAACGCCCATAGTACGTCTTCAGTGTAAGGCAGATACAATTACTTACACGACAAAATCACTCATGTCAATAGGTGTATGTGTGTGTACTTAAATGTGTGAAAAAGTTTGGGAAGACCCAACAAACAGTTGCAGTGTCGTCTCTGAGGACGAGGATTGGACAGTTGGGGGTTCGCTGTGGGCTTCCTTCACATATGTCTTTACTGGGTTTCCAGGTGTTCTGAGCATGATTTACTTTAAAAATTAAAAAGAACAGGTATTTCTATTTTCAAGGTGGGGAGAAAGGAGTTAGAGGGAGGCATGTGGGAGCAGGTGGCCCTTACCTGCCCCGGATGAAGGCGATGTAGATAAGGGAGGAGAAGTGAGCAAAGAACTACAGAGTGAAGAACTTGATGGTGAACTTGCTCTCTCGCTCTGTGAAGGTCCTGGGCTTCTCTGGAATGAGATGTGGGGCCGTCCCTCCCCCATCCTTCACCCCGATGACAGCCCACGCCCAGCCTGTCCCTATCCTGACAACTCCGGGACACCTGCGACCCCCACCTGTCTCCCAGGTGCGAGCCCCTGCCCTCTCGTAGGCCCCCTTCCCCCACCCCAGGGCTCCAAGATCCCCGCCCTGAATCCTCCCTCCAGTAGCCAGAGAGGGGCTCAGGGGGGCCCTCCTCTCACCAAAGTCACAAAGCTTCAGTGCCACATATTTGTTGATCTGTGGGAGGGGAGACGGAGGGCTCACCTCGGACCTCAGCAGAGCCGCACCCCCACCAGCACCCTCGCCCTGCCCCGACCCCTG
Organism: Grampus griseus; assembly: GCF_964374135.1. NCBI lineage: Eukaryota > Metazoa > Chordata > Mammalia > Artiodactyla > Delphinidae > Grampus > Grampus griseus. The sequence goes on along the minus strand of NC_139002.1, from coordinate 110,317,095 downwards.
CCTTGGTCATGACGAGGATGCTCTCACATAGTGAACCAGGGCCCCGGTCACCACCACGGCCGTGGTCACCTGCTCTCCCAGGAAGGGCAAGGCGGAGCTGAAAAGGGCAGCGAGCAGGACGCGGCAGATCACCAGGACGTGGGCCATGCCTATCATCAGGCAGATCTGGCGGGGGTCGGGGAGGCCAGGATGGGCAGGTCTCCGGGGGCCGCCCCACCTGCTCTCCAGGGGCGCCCCAGGAGTACCATCAACAGAGACAGCAGGAGGATGACGGTACTCCGCGCGTAGCCGGGGCTGGTAGTCAGGGCAGGCAATGAGCCCCAGCACCATTTCCTCCTGTGGACGGCACCGGACACGCCTGAGACACGGGACTCCTCACCCACGGGAACCGCGATTCATACATGGGGACCCCCTCAGACACAGCAGACTCGTGTGGGCCCTGGGCCTGGTCACCTGGCTCAGCCTCACCTGGTCCTCGTCCCACCCGTACAGGTCCCATTGCAGGACCACACGGACTCGCTCCCGCTTCCACAACTCCAGGAACACGGTGGCTGCAGCCGGGAGAAAGCAGAGGCCTCACGGCGTGTCCCCGCTGCGTGTGGAGCTCGGCTGCCCCCCAGGTGCCGCAGCGACTCACCCCACAGCGCCGTGAACACGGCGAACAGCACGGTGCCCTCGTTGTCGAAGAGGTGGGTGAGCTGGGGAGAGCGGCGCGTGGGGCTGGGGCGGCCTTCCCTTCCCTGGGAGGACCCCCTGGGCCCTCTTCCCCGCGGGCGAGCAGCCGCAGTGCCCCCCCCTCCCACGGCGCAAACCTTGGCGAAGGCGCAGGTTTCTGAGAGCCGCTGGTACCTGGGGCTGTGGTCGCCGCGAGGGCACATGTAGACGTCGTGGGCATCACAGATCTCCCTGCTGGGGGTGCAGGGACCGGGTTGTCGGCGGCGCTTACCTGTGGCCCCTCCTGTGGCCCCTGGGGGACCCCACCCCAGGCCGCCCCTTCCCTGACTCCGCCCCTTCCCTGACTCCGCCCCACCCTCAGTCCCGCCCCTTCACGACCCCGCCCCTCCACGACCCCACCCCAGTCACGCCCCCTTTCTGACTCCACCCAGCCCACTCAGTCCCACCCCCTTACGTGACTCCACCCCAACCCCGCCCCCTCCATGACCCTACACACCCCTGTCCCGCTCATTCCCTGACTCCTCCCCACCCTCAGTCCCTCCCTTTCACGACCCCGCCCTAACCCCGCCCCTTCCGTGACCTCCGCCACCCCGGTCCTGCCCCTTCCCTGACCCCCCAGTCCCGTCCCTTGCCTGACTCCGCCCCACCTGATCTGGCTGGCTTCGAAATGGGCGAACCCGCTCAGGAAGATGATGAGGCCCACCACCGCGGCGGGCACCAGCATGTAGGTGTACCAGCCGAGCCAGGCGAAGTACAGCGCCACCTTCTCACCGAAGTAGTTCCTAGGGGCACAGCCGTCCCGTCAGGGCCACTCCCAGCAGGGGTGACCGTCCACCGCCAACGCCGGGGTGAGGCATGCCACATGCGGGGCGGGCAAGGAGCGGCATACTGAGGGCATCTAAACGTGTGTCTAAATGGGAGTCCGCACAGCAGTTTGCTGGAGGCGTGGGTATAACCGCGGGGGTCGCAGCCTGCCTGCGGGGGCGCAGGTGTGTCCGCGGGGGGCAGTAGTACCTGATGTCACCAACTGGCTGCTCTTGGAACGTGTTTCTCCACCAGGCCCATTTCTTCTTTAGGTCTTCCTCCCCCTGAGCACAGGCGACAGACAGTGAGAGCTTCTTGCCTCAGGTCCTGCCCTCAGGTCCTCTCCCAGCCGGCCCACCACTCACCTTGTGTAGGGGAAACACGGCCTCAAAGACCCCATCCTTCACCAAATCCTGGAGCGTGTCTGGTGGTCACAGGGATTCTCGGGTCAGAAGGGAGTGAGGGGTGAGGGAGGACCCTGTCCCGTTCTCCCCGTGTGACTGCCCCTCCTGGTGGGCTGCTGCCATCCAGTCCTTACCACCAGCTGCCATCTTGCTGTTCAGCACAAAGTTGACAATTTGGATTCTGGAACACAGGAGCTGGCTCAGGATGGCCCTCTATCTGGCCAGGTCCTCTGTGTCCTAGCAGAGCCCCCAGACCACCTGACCAGAGCCCAGAATCCAGGACTCCTCTGGGAGCCCACCTCCTTAAATCCTCCCAGGGTCTAGCTGTGCCATGGTTCCAAGGTGGGCCTCCCTCAGGGTGGTCTCTCTCTTCCCAGGGCCCCGATGCTCAGCCCTGCAGTAGTCTCTCCCAGATCCCTCCCAGACCTCCCACCTCCAATCACCCGTCCCACCTGGAGCCCCCACACGTCGAGAGCACACTCTTTATGTGCACAAATCCTCTTTGCACCCCTGTGAGCCATTTTGCCTATGGGGCGACTGAAGCTCAGAGAGAGTGAGTAATTTGGTCAAGGCCACACAGCCAGGAAGCGGCACATTCAGGCATCTGACTATACAGTCCCCCTGAGTGTCCAGGGGACTCCCCACAGCCTGCTCCTCTCAGGCCCCATCAAGATGCCTCTATTCATGTGTCCTCCCAAGACCGGCCAGTCCTTCTGTGTTCACAGGAAGCCCCCCTCCACTGCCTCGTATCCAAATTCCAGGAGTGTTCTTCACTAGTCTCCCTGATCGGGCCCCAGATGAGTTCAGGGGGCCGGGGCTGGAGCCAGGAAGATGATGGAGGAGGGCTGTGGGGAGGGCAGGTGGGCTGGCTTGGAGGCCTAGAGGATCGGGGTGGGGAGAAGCAGGTGCTTGGAGAGAGAGGAGGTGTTGGATGCCTGGGAAGCAGGGGATAGATGTCCAGGGAGGGGCATTTGGTCTGGAGGAAAGAAGTCAGGATGTGAATCCAGGGAGATGACCTCAGAGCCTAGGAGGGACAGCTGGGAGGATCCTCTCAGCCTCTCCAAATTCTGCCCACCCTTTAAGGCTGGTTTCTATTCTGCATCTGGGGGACATAGTCACATGTAACCTTCAAACACTCCAAGAGGTGAGAACTGTCATTTTCCCGCATTACAGACATGGAAACTGACTCACAGACCCTTGCCCCCTGGGCCCTCCACCCTGGGACCACTCCTGGGAGCCTTGCTGCCTGTCTGGACCGGCATGTGGGTGGGCAGGGGTCCTCCTGGCCCCACTCTGGGCCAGCCTCTCACCTGGTGGTGGCTGGGATGGAAGTTGGCCTGGCCAGCTCCCCTCTGGGGGCGGTAGCCTCGGGCTCCATGAGAAGTCTGCGGTACCGGTCAAAGACCCGGTTGTCAGCTCGGATCCCAAAGAACACCTTCGCCTGGTCCTCCCTCGCCTGAGGGTGGGGGACAGCATGGGACCCTCTACTCCACATTGGGACCCTCCCCTTCATCCAAAGCCAATGGCCTATCCCCTCGTATCCTTCTCCTGCACGAGGCCTCAGCCCACCTCCCCAGACACCTCCCCGGGATCCGCCCAGTCCCACGTGACCCCTGCGCCCAGGCGAGGCCCTCAGCCCGCCCACCCTGTAGCAGAAGCCCTTCCTCTCGAGCTCTTCCAGGAACTGCTGCTGCCGCTGGACCTGCCTGGGGTTTCTCTGGGTGCAGTGATCAGCCACAACGACATAGTCCCATGGCTCGGAGGCCTCAGTCTAGAAGCAAGAGGTGTGGGGACTGGGACTGGGGACCAGGGCGGGCCAGGTGCGGGCCATGGGGCAGTAGGTGGGACCAAGCCCAGGAGAGACTCAAGCAGAGACTCACCTCAGTGGTATTGATGTCCATCTGCAGGGGGCTGTCCCCGTCGGTCCCCACCAGGATCCGGAGGCTCTCTTCTCCCTGGGGGTGAAGAGCAGACGGAGGATGGGGCTCATTGCAGCAGACAAGCACCTCCTGGGCTGGGTGCTCTGGTAGCAAAGGGGTAGTTCCGGGTGGGGCTAAGTGCGTGCACCGAGGCTACAGCACAAGCGGCCGGCAGAGGCTGGTTTGGAAATCCACACAAAGAGCTCCCAGAATTCATAAGAAAAGGCAGACAGCCCAGTTTAAAGTGGGCACACTTCACAAAAGAGGGGCACTCAGAAGCTGAAGCCATGGAGCTAGGGAACCATCTGGAAACGCAGGCCAGGTGACCAAGAGGCACCACCTTCCACCATTTGGGAGCCAACATTTTACGGCCAGACAGCTCTAAAAACACAGGTGTGGGAGTTCCCTGGCTGTCTAGTGTTTAGGATGCAGTGCTTTCACAGCCGTGGCCCAGGTTCAATCCCTGGTCGGGGAACTGAGATCCCCAATGCCGCTTGGTGCGCCCCCCCCCCAAAAAAAGCCTGGGTGGGACTTCCCTGGTGGTCCAGTGGCTAAGCCTCCACGCTCCCAGTGCAGGGGGCCCGGGTCCGATCCCTGCTCCGGGAACTAGATCCCACATGCATGCCACAACTAAATCCCACATGCCGCAATGAAGATCCCATCTGCTGCAGCTAAGACCCAGAGCAGCCAAAATAAATAATAAATAAATAAATATTAAAAAAAAAAAGCCCGAGTGATCTATAAAAATATTGAATGTAATATAATATTGTAAATCACCTGAAACTACTATAATGTTGTAAGTCAACTATACGTCAAAAAAAAGAAAAAGCCCGGTGACTCAGCAGAATCCCCATGTGTTGCTGTGGCTCACACATTGGTGCTGGAACTTGGGAAACTAAGTTGACCGTCCCAGACACTACACCCCGGGCCAGCCACCTTTGGAGACAGACAAGGGTGCTCACAGCAGCACATGTCATATCAGAATTGTGGAAATAACCCAAATTCCCATCGGTAGGCAGATGGATGAAAACACTGTGCTATGAGCACACACAACAGGAACATGAAGGCCACCACTGCACGCAGGGCGTTGGGGACCAGTGTGACACGGTACTGAGTTTCCTAAAAGTAAGTCCAGTGAGAACTGTGCAGGAGCGACTGCTGCAGGCACGTCCCGGACAGACGGACGGACACTAAAACCAGCGGGCAGAACCTTAAGGGGGAAGCGGATGGTGCCGAGCCCCTGAGTCTCCCCGATTCTTTGTTAACTGTTGCAGCAGCATTAACAAACCTCACACATCCTATGCTACTGCCTCCGGAGGATGGTGCAGACTCCGCCCTCTCGAGGGTGGGCTGGACTCAGTGACTAATGAAGGAAGCGTGAAAGGGAAAAAGAGTCACCCTACAGAGGAGAAACCTGGCAGATGCCCCCCACCCAGGTGATGAAGGTCAAGGTCACGGTGATGTAATTGAGATGTCGGGGACCTCCTGACAGCATGTGATGCAATAGTACGTGATCCCACCCTAAAACCCCTATAGTCCCATCTCAGCAGAAGACGCCGGAGGCCCTTTCACCTGAGCCCGAGTGAGCGGACCCCAGAGGCAGGTGGCCAAGGACAAGGCGGGACGGAGGGACCATCACAGACAGGAGGGGCCGTGGAGACGTGGCGATGATGCCGTGGCGGGTCCCGCACGAGCCGGGAACAGGAGAGGACACGCACGGAAAAGCCGGTGACGTGAGTCAAGGCGGCCGTGTCGGGCTCTTAGCTTTGACCAGCGCCCCAGGCGACGGGGCACGGGGGACCCTGCACCGTCTTTGTGACTCTTTACGAAAACTCACAGACCTGTAAAAACTGCACAAGTGGAGTGGAGGGTTCTGGGATTGGCATCCAGGTTGGTGGGGGGGCGGGGCGGGGAGTGGAGGGGGGTCTTTAGGCTTCATTTACTCCCAGTGAGCAAACAGCAGGTTCTGACTTGCCCGCCTTAGGGGCTAAGTGTCATGTTGGACAAATTCGTAAGTGAAACGGATCCTCACGTGCTTGACTTCAGACCCAAGATGAGGACTCGCCCCACCTCTCCCCAGGCCCGGGACCTCCTGCAGGAGGACCCTTCGAGGGTCCCTGGTGGACAGTCCCACAGAGGCTGAAAGGAGAGACTCCCTCACATGAGCACTGGCCTGAGGCTGAAGAACGGGAAGACGGGACCCCAGGGCGGGGAGGGACGGCACAGGGAAGCCACCCTGGCAGGAGGCAGCAGGAAGGAGCCTGGGGAAGACTGCCTGTGAGGGACCCGCCAAGACGACAGCGGGAGGCTGGCCCTCAGGCGGCGCCAGAACTGAGCTGCTGGACTGGGTGCAGCTCTGGGGTCCCAGACAGCCCTCCCTCCCCAGAGACATCACACAGCTTTGGGACATTACCCAGAGCCTCTTGGAAAAGGGGAACGCAACCTTCCCTGGAGGATGGTGTGTGATCTGGACCAGAGGTGTCCTACGGGCACTGACCCCCACCATTGATTCGGGCCACTGGACAGGGAGACACCCCCCACCGAGGGCAAAGGTACATGCACCCCTCAGGGTTGCCCTGGTCACCCCTGGGCAATGGGCGAGCAGTCACAGGAGCGGCCAGGTCTGAGTGCCCCCTGCCCAGCCCTGGTCTAGCCACCCCACACCCCACAGCCGCAAAGGGACCAAGTCCTGAGCATCAGCTTCCTGTGCACTCTGGGCTCCCCAGCCCCATCCCCAGGCCACCTGCCACATGCAAGGCCCCTCTCTGGGCCGTGGTCACAGACACAGCCTCCAGTATCAGGCTGTCCATCTGTCCACCTGTCCTCCAGGGAAAGAGGCCTTCACAGATGGGAACCAGGTCCACCTGAAGTCACCCCCACCTCCAGCCAACCAGACTGCTTGGTGCACCCGAAGCGAGGTGTCTGGGGCCCCTGCGTCCCTGTCTATCAGACCCCACCCCCAGGAAGCCATGTGTGCCCATCAGGCTCCCAATCCCCAGGGCTCCTGCAGGGTTCCTACAGGGGCTACCCTGGCACTCTTGGCCTCAGGGATCCCAGCCCTGCCATGTGCAGACCCCCAGCAAGTCCCTGCACTTGGACGGGGGGCAGGCTCTGGGCACCCGGCTCTCTGTTGTCCTCCCTTCGGCCTTCCAGCCCCCACCCCTGCAGGCCGTGCACCCAGGGCTTGGTACAGACTGGAGTCCCAGCGGGCTCACCCGCTGGCTCCGCAAGAGGAAACTTCTTATGATGCTGCAGCTCCCGGGAGACCTTCCCAGCCTTGGGAGCCAGAGCTGGGCGAGTCCTGCCCCTGTCTGTCCCTTCCCAGGCCAGCCTCCAGGTCACCGGAGAGGCAAATGCGACTGCCACCCAGCTCCCAGCAGTCCTGGCCCTGCGGGCTACGGGGAGCACCCGTGTGACATCACCCCTGCTGCATGTGGCACACGTGGGCCTCCGTCACTCTCCACGGCCCGTCTCACGCCAAGGGTCATACCACAGCCCTGCCGGCACTCCGCACCCTCCTGCCCCACTGCCCAGCATGAACAGGGAGAGGCCCGCCCTCGCTCGTCCGGCCTCTGACCCCACCCCCCCAGTGGATGCCCCACCTGCTGGCTCTGCTTCCTCATCTTCCCTTCCCAGCCCCCTTCCCCTGGCCGTACCCCCTCGCATGTGGGATCTTAGTTCCCCAACCAGGGATCGAACCCACACCCCCTGCAGTGGAAGCGAGGAGTCCTATAGCCACTGGACCGCCGGGGAAGCCCCTGCTTCCTCCTCTGACTCATCTTCCGAGTCCTGTCATCTGCCTACCCACTCCCTTCTGCCATCTCTCTGTCTCATGTGTCCGGTCATCCACCCCCAGACACAGCTTGCTCTGTGTGCAGCCCTCACGGGGAGTGTGTAGTGTAAGTGGACACGGGCCCGGAGAGCAGGTGCCTACTTGGCAGGGGAGCTTGCCCTTGTGGTGTGGACAGGCCCCGAGGGGCAGCGGGCAACTGGTGTCCAGGGGCTCAGTGCTACCTCCCAGGGACTCGGTACTCAGCACTTCAGCTCTGCAGAAGCATAAAGGGCAAGAAGGGAGCTGCTGGGAGGTGAGACTGGGGGTTAACAGAAGCCAGACCAGAGGGCCTCTCAGCGGCTGGGGAGCCTGGACTTCAGCTGGGGGCAGCAGGGAGCCATGGAAGGGACTGGAGCAGGGAAGGGTGTGCTCAGATCCAGCTGGGGCCACAGAGTTCTCTGCCGTGTGCATCAGTCTTTCTCCAAGGGTTGATTCTCTTGCCTCAGTCAAACCAGGGGCTTCCTCCCCACCCACCCTTGCCAGCCCCGCCTCCCTTCCACCCTAGCACAGGGCTGGCATGGGAGGAAGGGGCAGCCAGGGGAGCTCGGGGTCAGGCCAGCGTATGCCCACATGCCAGCCTTAGCAGCCGGGGCTCCAGAGCTGGCTCTGGAAGGGCAGGGGCAGAGTGAGAGGCCGCCTGCTTGGCCCACACCTGGGAGCGCCCTGAGGGGGCTGAGTGGGAGGCCGCTTTCCTTCTCCACTTCAGCACGGGTCCCCGCCAGCTGCCCAAGGGCTGGCCCCCGCCCCGGAGACCGACCTCTTCCCTGGGGAGGGAAGGAAGGAAGTCTTTCCAGGATGTTCCCGCCTACCTCCCCAGGGCCCCCACGGCCTCCTGCTCTGCCCCCAGAATCAGAATCCAGTAGCCCTCGGCGGGCTCCCACCCCTGCCTAGGCAGAACCCCCAGGGAGCCAAGGACCCAGCTGGCCACCCTGGGACTCCCCATCCCCAGGTCAGCCCACCCTAGAGACCACAGCCCCTCCCCTCAGGGCAGAGCGGCAGGTCTGGGGTCTTCCTCCTGGCTCAGGGCCCAGGGGTGGATATGCCTTCCCGCACACTCTGTGTGAGTGTGAGAGCCGGGCCGGAGGGACCCAAGAACCCCGGCTCGGGGCCCAGGGGGTGGACTTGCCCTCCCCGCGTACGCCCTTCACTCTCGAAGGGCCGCCCTCCTCTGTCCCGCCCCGATCCCAGCCCGGCCAGCCTCCCCGCGGCCGGGGCTGGGCAGAACCCCACCCGCGGCCGCCCCAGGCACCCTCCAGGTGAGGGGGCAGGGCCGGCCGGAGGGGCCTCGGCTCGGACCCCGTCCGGGTGGGCGTGGCTCGGAGCGGACTCACCCGCACGCTGGTGGCGGTGCTGGGCGCCGCGCTCGGAGGGGTCGGAGGGACCGGCAGTCCCAGCGCCGGGGGGAACCCGAGCGTGGCTGCGAAGCCGCCCGGCGCTCCTTCCCGACTTCCGTGCGCGACTCTCCCCTCCCTCCTCAGGCCCCTGTGCCGCCCGGCGCCGTCGGGGAGGAGCTAGTGGCCCGCGGGCCAGAAGGCACACCCTCCCCCCAGTCCCCCGGACCTGGGGCACCTTCCTGGGGACGCCGCCGTCGCGCCCGCCCCCGCCCCGAGGCCCGAGGCCTCACCTGCAGAGGGGAGTGTCCCCTCCGCTACGGGGTTAGACTGGCATCCGGTAGGCGGAGGGGAGCCCTCCCCGATGATGACCGCAGGTCCCTGCTCGCCTTCACTCTCCCTGACCCCAGGACGCACCTTCCCCAGGCCCTTCCAGAGCACCCAACCTCTGACCCTTTCAAGTCTAGTGTTGATTCCCTTAGAGGAGAAACTGGGGCCCAGAGGACTGAAGATGAGACAAACCCCAGCAAGAAACAATCAGCTCCCTGAGCCCCTGCTCTGTGGACGCCAGCTGGGGGAGGGGAGCCCTTGGGATCCTGAGGACAGGTGGCTGGCTGGGCTGGGTGGGGAATGAAGGACTGAGAGGGCAGTTCTATGACATCCTGTGGTCCAGCGGGCAGCAGCTGGAGGAGGCTCTGGGCCACCTGAGAGGGACTGTCCTGCAGGATAGGGAGGTGGGGTATCCAGGCTCTGACAGCTGCTGGGAAGCTGAGGACACAGGGCAGGAGCCAGGAGAGAAGACAGGTGGAGACACTGAGCAGTATGGGGGCAGCTGGAGGAGAGCAGGGGGCACCCATAGTGTCACAGGGGGCACCCACGATGTCACGATACAGCATTGTGCAGCCCAGGCAAACCTGCAGTGTAGACCCATGGTTGACATGTTTGCTCTAGGTTCCCGCAGGGTAACATGGCCCCACCCACATTTCTGTTTGCGGGACCCCATGGCAGGCTGTGACAGCAGCGGGGACTGAACTACGAAGTGGCAAAGAAGAGAGTGAACTGGCAGCACAGAACCTGTGCAACTCTGATGGAGCAAATCTGGACAAATGCATTGAGGTTGGTGTGATGGAAACCCCAAACAGTAGCAGCTTAAACAAGCCCGTTTACTTCTCTCTCCCATAAGTGACATCTGGAGGCGGTCCTACCAGACGCCTGGTTATTAACTTGTTGCTCTGTCACCGAAGGCGCGTGGACCCATCACATAGTTCAAAGTGGCTGCTCAAGCTCCAGGCGTCACATCCACATTCCAGACAGCAGGAAGAGCAAAGGATGGAGGGGTATTCCATCCTGCATGTGGTTAGTCACCTGGCCAGTCACCTGGCCACACCTTACTGCAAGGAAGCACGGGAAGTATGATCATTTTTCCTAAGGGAGAAGGTAGATGGACCCTGGGGGCACCCAGCAGCCTCTGCCACAGGTGAGAGGGCCTCAAACGCTGTGTTAGAGCTCAGGAAACAGAGTCATCAAGAGATTTTGAGCATGAGTAATCCAAACTCAAGATCCCTGTGACCAGCCGTCTCCTGGACTCTCCATCTCCCCCAGTCTCCAGCTCAACCTGCTCAGGACAGTCTGCATTTGCACTTTCATTCTGTGAAAAGAGTCCACTAGTTCCCCCCCAAGTGTCTACACAGCTGCTCCCTTTTTCAATGTCTTTATTTGGCATTCCCACTTTTAATGCCACAGAAACACTGCTTCTTCTCTTTCCCACCTTCCAAGGGTCTGAGGGAACCTAAATTATATCCAGCAGCCTCGCTGCCCAAGAGCCTCTTGCACCTTGGCCCCTTGGGCGAAGGCAGCGTAGCATCTCCAGCCTGGGGGCGGAGCGGCGCGGGAAGAGGAGCCCTGGCCTCGCCCCACAGTGGAAGCTCCCCTACTCTCAGTGAAGGATGGAAAGGGCAGGTCTCATCTAGTCCTATCTGGAGAGGAAATGGGTGCGGCCCTTTCGGAAAGCAGTCCAGCAATAAGAATCTAAAGCCTTAAAAATTGTTTATACTTTGGTCCATTAATTAACTTTTTCTAAACTATCCTAAGAAAAACTCCAAAATATTGAAAATATGTATTACTATGTCCTTTGAGGCAAAAATTATAAACCACCTGGATTATCAATAATAGGGAAATGTCTGAGCAAACATGGTATATTCATATGCTGATTAAGCAGTCATTAAAAATGATGCTTTCAAAGAGTTTATGACAGCATAGGAAAATGCTTATGTTATACTGTTAAGTGAAAAAAACATAGATTGTAAACATATATACATTTCTTTATCTCAACTAAGTTAAAATGCATTAAAATACCAGGAGAGTAGTTTTGTTTTTTTTTTTTTCTTTCTTAGCGGCACGCGGGCCTCTCACTGTTGTGGCCTCTCCCGTTGCGGAGCACAGGCTCCGGACGCGCAGGCTCAGCGGCCACGGCTCACGGGCCCAGCTGCTCCGCGGCATGTGGGATCTTCCCGGACCGGGGCACGAACCCGTGTCCCCTGCATCGGCAGGCGGACTCTCAACCACTGCGCCACCAGGGAAGCCCCAGGAGAGTAGTTTTTATATTTGATATTCATATTTGCGTGCGGATGGTGGAATTGTGCTTTTCTTCCTACAGTTTGCTTTCTTTGACACACATCACTTTTATAAACTTTATATTATTAAATGCACTTTGTTGTCATATTAAAGTCTATTATTAGGAACTTTGTTCAATCTCAGCCTCACTCTCTGCCTTGGTTTCGAGTACATCTTGTGAAGAAGCCGCACCCCTTCAGGCAGTGTGGCCTGGCCACCCCGGCTGTCCGCAGGCTGACCCTGCCCTGTTTTGGGCGGAGAACTCCAGTCGAGGTGCACATGGGCCTCCAGCTCCTCCCCTGTGAATCCTGCTGCCAATCCTGCGTCCAGCAGGACGCAGGCCCCCCATTCCCGCTGTCTCTAGGGCGCCTCCCCCAGGAAGAGGTCAGAATGACAAGTCTACCAAGAGTGCCCCAGGCTCATCCTCACCGGGGGAATCTGTCCTCCCAACCCCAGTGGCCTGGATGTGGCCGAAGACCCTCTGGGGTCTTTCTGAGGCTGCTCCTCGGAGGCAGCACAGGCAGGGCGGCTGAGGTTGGGGTCTCCCGAGTCCTCTCCAGGCTGGTCCCAGGCACCCCACCCCCCTCTGGCTTCTTTGGCTGACGGAGCCTCTCTTGGGCCATAGACCTCGCTGGCCTCAGGCCCCTGCAGGAGAGACCCCTCCCCCAGGTTGGGCCTCTGCTCCTCCGGTCTGCAGGAAGCTGGCCCGTGCCTGTCACACCAGGATGGCATTGGGGTGGGGACCCAGGCCCCTGATGTCCTCACCCCAGGAACACTTCTGTCTCCCTGCTGCTCCCCACCAATGCCTCTGGGCCTTAAATTTCAGCAGCTCCTGTTTTCTTTCTTTTTTTTTTTAAAATAGTGAATGCCATTTATTTGTTTATTTATTCATTTATTTTTATTTGGTTGCACCAGGTCTTAGTTGCGGCAGGCATGCTCCTTAGTTGAGGCTCACGGGCTCCTTAGTTGCGGCATGCATGTGGGATCTAGTTCCCTGACCAGGGATCCAACCCGGGCCCCCTGCATTGGGAGCGTGGAGTCTTAACCACTGCGCCACCAGGAAAGTCCCCTGTTTTCTTTCTCAGGGAGCAGAGAGCTGTTCTTGGCTGAGTTTACAGCCCTGTTGTCCCAGACCCTTCCATCAACCCTGATAAAACTCCCAGGCGGCAGGTGTGCGAGTGGCGGGCAGAGTTCTATGGAACCCTTCACCTTTGCAGGTTTTCCACTCCAGTGGAAAAGGATAGCCATGGTTCTTTTACAAATTCGCAACTTTTTCTCTGCCTTCCTTGCAAGAATGTTTTTGGAAAGCATTTCTGCCAATATTTTCACCATTTACCACCATAAATGTGTCCTGCAGGCCTAAGGAAACCTTGGGATCTGAGACCAGGCCACTCCCATGTAACCTTTGACCTGGTTCTTTGAGGTGTGGCCTCAGGACACCAGCAATCCCTGAGCAAGGCCAGAATTGGCCACTGTCAAAGCCCCTGAATTGCTCCAGTGTGCTGAGGCTTCCCACAGTCACCGCCCTGGCTGAGGAAGGTCACGGCCTCTGCACCCTCCCCACATGGGGTCCCAGGGGCAGCCCCACAGGTTCTCAGAACTGCAGCGGGCCATGTCCTCAAAGCTGTTCTGCTAACTCCTCACACCTGTGTCAACCTTAAAACGAAATAACCAGTTATTTCACTAGCAAAATGAGTTTATTTGGGAATGGCAGAGGAACTGCTGTTCAGGAAACACAGACTATGGCCAACGACAGGCAAGACTGGAGAACAAAGGAGAGGAGCTGTTACTTTATTGGGAGGGGCTGCTTTGAACCAGAAGTCCATGGAGAAAAGCTCAGGGTGGTGATGGGTTCTCGTGTGCTGAGTGGTGGTAGCTTCTCTCTGGCTGGCTATTGCTGGGCAAGGAGAAAAACTTCCTTCCTCTGCTGGGTAGTAAAGCAAGCTTCTTCCTGCCCAGGAATGTAAAGTAAGGTACGTGTGTGTGAGAGCTCCCCCTTCAGGGTTTCCCGACTCCATTTTAAATGAGGTTTCCTTTTGTTAATTTTCACACCTGCCACCCGGCCACCTGGGCCACAAAGTGTGGTGGGCCTTGCAGATGCCCTGCCCCTCCCCCTCTGGCCTGTCTCCAAGTCTCGCAGTGGGAGGGGTGAGGGGGCTTCAAGGTGTCCAGGGTGAAGCGTCATGGGACTAGGCGGAGGTGAGACCCAGACGTCAGGTCCCAGGAGCAAAGCTGCAGGTGCAGGGGTCTCTGCAGAGTGCAGGGCTTCAGGGGAGTGGCTCCAGGGGAAGAACAGGCTGGGCCAGTGGGTTACCAACCTTTCTGTGCCTCAGTTTCTCCTCTTTAAGCCAGAGATAAAAATAGAACCTGAGGGTGTAAAGATCACAACAGGTACCATTTGTGAAGCTGTTGGGAACTCTCTGCATTTAGAGTGAACAGTTCAGTAGTTTTTAGTATACTTATAGATACATGCAACCATCACCACAGTCAATTTTAGAATATTTTCATGTCCCTGAAAAGGAGCCCAGTACCCTTGAGCAGTCACTCCACATTCCCTTCCCAGCCTGTGGTGACCACTATTCTGTGTCCATGATTTGCCTATTCTGGCCTATTGACATCTCATATAAGTGGAGCATACAGTATATAGTCTTTTTTTAAAAAATTTATTTATTTGTTTGTTTATTTTTGGTTGCGTTGGGTCTTCATTGCTGCGTGCGGGCTTTCTCTGGTTGTGGCGAGCGGGGGGCTACTTACTCTTCATTGCAGTGCGCGGGCTTCTCATTGCGGTGGCTTCTCTTGTTGCAGAGCACGGGCTGTAGAGCACAGGCTCAGTAGTTGTAGTACACAGGCTTTGTTGCTCCATGGCATGTGGGATCTTCCCGGAGCAGGGCTCGAACCTGTGTCTCCTGCATTGGCAGGCAGATTCTTAGCCCCTGCACCACCAGGGAAGCCCAGTATATAGTCTTTTGTGACTGACTTCTTTCACTTAGCACAAAGTTTTCAAGCATAATGTACAACGCATGTTGTAGCATGTGTCAAAACTTCATTCCTTTTTACAGTTGAATAATTTTCCATTGTATGGATATACCACATTTTTTTGCTTGCATTCCTCAGTTGGTGGACATTAAGTTGCTTCCCCTTTGGTTATTATGAATTACGCTGCTATGAACATTGTGGAACTAATTAAAGAAACCAGCTAAAGCTGGAGTGGGGACAGGCCTGTAGGGGAAGCTCTCATGCCCTCAGTGCATCGTCAATGACCCCCAAACAGTAAGAGATGTCCCCCTACACCTCTGACAGGAAGGCATCTCTATTAACTACCTAGCAGAAAGAAGAAAACTTCTCTCTGCTTCACTCTGATTGCAGCCAATCAGAGACTGCAGTGGCCCAACCTATGGGAAGCCTCCTTACTTTGGACCCCCCAGCTCCTCCAGTGGACTCTATCAAAGCCCCTTCCAATCCCCCTTTTCCCTATAAAAGCAAGTTCCCTCTCCTTGTTCTCTGTATTTGCCTGTGGTCCACCATGGTTCACGTATCTCAAATTGCAATTTCTCTGCTATTCCTGAATAAACTCACTTTTGCTAGTAAAATAACTAGGTATTTATATTATTGAAGTGGACACATGTGGTGTCAGTAGTGGGGTCTGGAGGCAAACCCCAAGGGATGAAATTGACTGAGGCATTGCACCAAGCCCTTTGTGCTTATTGCTTCTGTGAGTCGCCACCAGCTTTTGGTTTGGTGAGTCTCCTCTCGGATTCTGAGCTCTGCTCTTTTTGCGTTTTGAGCTCTCCAACTTTATTCAGGACAGAGGCTTTGTCCTTTCAGCGGTGTGGTTTCATCCTTGGTGAGTACTCAGCTGTTTTCTGGAGTGCACGGTAGCAAGGTTCTCTTTTGGGGACTGAGCTAATTGGGATCTAAGAGTTTTGTTTTATTCCCTTTGGAATCTGGGTTAGGACTCTACCAACTTTCTTGGGTTTTCAGGAGGACTTAGGGAAATGGGATCCTGGCCATCTAAATGCTCTGAGGGCAGCTCTCCTTTGGGGACTCCAGCTGGTTTCATGTTTAAAATCTAGGGACCGCCCTACATGACTATTTTTTAACTAAGTGGGCCAAAGTAATCCAGAATTACAATGGCCATTATGGGAAACTTTTGATCTCCCCAAACTCGTTTTTCTTAAGATTAAATTGGAGGACTGCAGTTCTAAAATTAAACAAAACGAATGGTATATTTATTTTCATTGGTAATGCAAACAGAAATAGAACCCCCCCACTACACCTCCGAAAGGAAGGCATCTCTACGGACCACCCAGCCGGAGGAAGGAAACTTCTCTCCTCCCACGGCAGCCCAGCCAATCAGAGACTGCAGTGGCCCAGCCCATGGGAAGCCTCCTTACTTTGGACCCCCAGCTCCTCCAATGGGCTCTGGATATCACAGCCCCTCCCAGCTCCCTTTTTTCCCTATAATAGCACGTTCCCCCTCCTCGTTCTCTGGATTTGCCAGTGGTCCACCAGGGGTCAGAGATATTGAGCTGCAATTCCTCTGCTATTCCTGAATAAGCCTGCCTTTGCTGGTGAAATAACTGGCTATTTTATTATTAAAGGTGACAATATCCATGTACAGTTCTGCATGGACATATGTTTTCATTTCTTGAGTATATACGAATTGCTGTGTCACATGGTAACTCTCTGTTTCACCCTTTGAGCAGCTGCCGAACTTTTTAAATTTTATTTTATTTATTTTTTATTTTTGGCTGCGTTGGGTCTTCGTTGCTGCGCGCAGGCTTTCTCTAGTAGCGGCAAGTGGTGGCTACTCTTCATTGCGGTGAGCAGGATTCTCCTTGTGGTGGCTTCTCGTTGCGGAGCACAAGTTCTAGGCGTGCGGGCTTCAGTAGTTGTAGCTCGCGGACTTTAGAGCGCAGCCTCAGTAGTTGTGGCACATGGGCTTTGTTGCTCTGCGGCATGTGGGATCTTCCCAGACCAGGGCTTGAACCCGTGTCCCCTGCATTGGCAGGCGGATTCTTAACCACTGTGCCACCAGGCAAGTCCTGCCGGACTTTTTCAAATGGGTCAGAGCTAAATGTTTTTACAGGGGGCTCTGTCTACATTAATAATTTGAGTCAACCAAGATCAGCATGTCTACTACTTTCTTAAGAACTACTCTCCGGCCGTGAACAGGACTCTACAGGCTGGAGTCTGGAGCTCCGAATGGAGACTGGGGAGAACAAGCCTGGGCCCAGGGTGTTGAGAAAGGGGGAGTGCTGGTGGCGCGCCGGCGGGGCAGGCCGCCTGGGGAGGAGGGTCTGGGCGGAGCTCGGGGAAGACCGCGGGCGAGGAGGGTCTGGGGCAGCCCGGGCGCCCCAGCAGTATAGGGAGACCTCGCTCTTCCCGCAACTTTGCCGCGCTGGTTACCTAGCAACCAGGCGGCATACCTCCCAGCAAGCACTGCCTCTAACGCACGACATTGGGGACTACGAATCCCAGCATGCCTCGCGCCCAGGCGCTCGGACTACAGGTCCCACAATGCACCGCCCGCCCTTTTCTTGCCGCCCCCCGCCTCTGCTCTCTGGAGACCCTGCGGAGCGAGCGCCGCGACCCTTTCCCGGCGCTCTTCGCGCGGTCTCGCGGTGACTCTGGTGCGTGGGGTCAAGGCGCGGGGCAGAGCTGCTGGGGTCGGGGCGTCATGCGGAGGGGTGAGCGCAAGGGTGCCGAGGGGCCGCGGCCGGGGTCCCCTGTGCCCGTGGGCAAGGCCTCGCTGGAGGAGCCGCTGGACGGCGCGGCCGCGGGCCGAGCGAGCGGGCCGGCCGCTGGCCGCCGCAGCACCGAGTCAGAGGTCTACGACGACGGCACCAACACCTTCTTCTGGTGAGGGACGGTGGTTCGCTTCAGTGCCGGCTGGGGTCGCGAGGGGCGTGGCCACGTCGTGCGGGTTGGGGGTGCCCGCAGGACCCCGGGACCGGCCCCTTGCTGCTGCAGCCCCGACCCGGCCTCCCCGGTGGTCCAGCCCCTCATCTCTGCCCCCTGCCCCCTATCCTGGGAGGACTTGGCTCCGAAGTCACCTCAGAAAGGCTTTTCCTGCCCTCCCTGTCCGCAGTCCCCCTCTGCCCTCCGTCGTGATCCCTTTCGCTGACGGTGCTGATGCCGTGTGAAATGATCGTCTCCTTCCCCGGCACGTGGCGGTAATATGGACACCTTACTCCGCGCCAGGAGCTGAGCGAACGAGTGTAGAGGAAGGCTCTTCCTCTCTTTAGTGGCTCCTCGCCAGGCCAGCCCTTTGACCCCTGTGCATTTCGGTCCCGGCCAAGCCTCGGGATCAGGCTGCCCTCTAGTCTACCTTCGCGGGGGTCAGGGAGGGAGGGGCCGCCAGGAGCAGAGTTGGAAGGGTTCATGATGTTGCTTTAGGCCGAGTTGGGCACTTCTGCGTTTGAGGGTCCAGGAAAGCAGTCTTGGACCAACAGGTCCCAGGTGTGGCTCGTGCACCTGGTGGCTCAGTGACCTTGGGCTACCCTTCGCCAGTCTGAGCTTCTCTTTCCTTGCTTCTTAGAGGCACAAACCCCATACGTTAGAAAGTGTGCTTGAGAGGAGGGCTGTGGCCGTTCCATGCTGTTCAGTTCACGGCCACCTAAAGTTGTATCCCGTGGTAGGCCCTGGGGACATTTGTGGCTTTGGTGCCAAGAGAGCTCATGGGAGAGACAGACGTGTAGGCAGCAAGGATGCCATGTGGAAGCAGCTCCTCAGAGAGGGAGCCTGGGACCGCAGAGAAAATGCGATCAGGAAAGGAGGAGAGCCTGATGGAGCCACTGGACAGTCGGCGAGGTGCCACACAGCTGGAAACCTCAGGGGAGGTGCACGTGGGGCCACTGGTGTCTTGCTTGTATCTGACTCGGGAGAGACAGGGAAGCGGATGTGGTGGGGGAGGCATCCCTGCATCTAGCGAGGTCGGGATCTTCCCTGTGGGTGTGGGCAGCTGCTGGGGGTGGCCACCCAGCCCTGCTCTGGGAAGATACTGTGCTCCAGTGGCCTGGAGCCAGGGGGAGGGGGAGAGGGGTGGGGTGCCCTCCTCGGCGGGGGTGTGGCCCCAGAGCTAGAGACATTATGTGAGTGGACCAGGCGTCTCCTGCTCTGGGGACAGGGCCCCTTCAGACTTCAGGACAGAGGGCACTGTCCTCCGACAGCCCGGCTGGTGACCACAGGAGGGAGACTGAGGTTCTGGAGTGGTGCCCAGGCTTGCTTTCCTTTCCCATTCATTCAGTGCATATTTTGGGGGTGCCAGTTGCTGTTCTAGGGGATACAACAGAGAACTAAACAAGAAACTTAGGTTCTGGCACAAGACTGGAGCCTCAGAAGGCTCAGCATGTTGGCCAAGGGGGTGCTGAGCGGTGCTTACAGAAGCCAGAGGGTAACGAGGGCACGTGCGGGTTTCTTTAGAAGCACAGAGCAGCGGCCCGCGGGTCCCTGCCCACGGGGACACAGAAAGGCCCGCCGTAGCTGCGCGCACCTGTGGGGAGGCCTGGTGGAGCCAGGAGGGCGTGCCGCGGGGCTGCCAGTTCCGGGTGCCGGCCTCCTGGGCGGTGTCTGCAGCCGCTGCACCGCAGGTGTGGGCTGCTGGCGTGTGTGGCTGCTGCGCCCCGGCCTCTGCCCTCACCTGGGCAGGTGCTTACCTTCACCTTACCTTCACGTTTCCTCAAGGCAGGCAACCAGATGCTCGCCTGGCGAGAATGACTTATTTTTACTGGTAGGGCCCAGCCACTTACCTTTTTCTGAGTCTCTCATCATTGACTTGCTGTGCTGGGATTTTAAGAACTCTTTATTTTGAGTTTTAGGGAGTCTTATTAATGGATGTTACCAAAAAATTAACCTAAAGACTAAAAAGTATGTATTTGTGGAAACGACTGTACGTTCCAAAATTATTTGAAAGAACTCTTGCATGTTCAAAACCTTGTTTTTACAGTTTTCGTTTCCAAAAGGAGCTTGGGCTTCTTGGGGGCCATGTATGAGGATTGTGAGTTTCTTTGTCATTATTTGTCAGCCACAGAGTATGGAATTAGGATTCAGCTGTGGAGCCCAAGGCTGGGCTGCCCCAAACTGGACCTCGGGGAAGGGGCAAGAGGACCGCTGGGGTCTGCGGTGGCACAGACACCACCTCTTCTGCCAGTCGTGGTTGTCTTTATCGGGGAACACCTGGTGGAAACGTTCAGGACAGCAGACACAGTGCAAAGATGCGGCAGCTCAATTTGTCTGAAAATTGTCTGGACGCTCTCGGAGACCCAGTGCCCCGACGGGTGCCTCTGGACGTAGCCACCTATAGGTGGAAGATAGGTGAATCGCCGTTGGGTCACCACGCTTCGAGTCAGGGGCAAGATGGATGGCTGTGACATTTTGGAGATGCTCACTGCATGCTCACATCTTACAGCATTGAGCGTTCGGTGAGCGCGGGCTCTGCTGTCAGCAACACGTCTCACAGTAGCTGTGAGGATCTGCGGGGTAGATCTTAGACGCCCCACGTACCTCAGTCAGTGTGTGTTGGGGTTTGCCAGCTTCGCCCACATCAGGGCAGCATGACTTGCCAGCTGGTGCCTTTTTGGTCCTGCTGGTCAGCAGGCCAGGAGGGTCGGTGGCCCCAGGTGCCTCTCGCAGGCCTGGGACAGGCCTTCTGGTCTTGACGTTACCTGGCCAAGCCGCCGCTGTGCACTCAGTCTCGCAGCCACATCTTTGTATCTTCTCTGATTGGTTTGGCAGGCTGCCTCCCTGCCCACTCGGCCTATGAGTATGGTCACCTCTAGACAGGGGCTGACAACTGGGTATTTTCCGCTCGCCGTGGCAGGGAGCCTGCTGTCTTCATGCCCTCACCCTGGCCCAGTGGCTGGAGTCACAGGATTTACGACCCATCTCTCCCTGTGCCTGGATCCCCACGTCATCTGTTAGTCACTCAACCAAACGGTGCATTTGTCTTCCTGGGCACCGGGAACTAGGAGCAAGAGGTCGTTGCCCAGCTCTGGCATCCGAGAGGGACATGGAATCTTCCCTGCTGTCCTGCGCCACCGACCTGTTGTTTTTATCACATCTCTGTGGCCACAGTGAACATGCAGAGCTTTTCCAGCCCAGCATCGTCGCTTTGCCACATCAGGTCCATCTCAATCCGTCTGGCCTCTCCCCTTGGGCTCTGGTGGTCCCCGTCACACAGTGTTCGTGAGGACAGTACCTGATCTGCCCAGCCTTCCCATCTCAGCGGCTCCGTCTTCCTTCCTGGCCACCTAGTTTCCTTCTAGTCTCACTTCCCTTCTGCCTGGAGACCTTCCTGGAGTGAGTGATTCTTTTAGAGCAGGTCTGCCGGCACCGGATTCTCTATTTCTTCCTCCATCCATGAATGTTTAGTTCACCTTCGTCTCTCAAGGGTGTTTTTGCTGTACATGGGATCCTGGTTTAGCATTTCTTTTCTTTCGCTGCTTTACAAATTTTGTCCCACTTCCTCTGGCCTCCGTGGTTTCTGAGGCGAAATCGGAGCTCAGACTTGGTGTTTGAGCTGAAGAGAAGCCTGGTGAGGAGTCTGTGCTGTGGCGGCTGAAAGCAGGGGCCTTTGGGACCAATTCTCACATCCTGATTTCTGACTTTATGCCTGTTTTTTGCTTTTTTCCTCTGGAAATGCTCACCAAGGTAGGCGTGACTCTGCCTCTTGGGGCAGGCAGTGGGCATTCTGGAGCTCAGGGGACCGGGCCTGCCTGCCGGCCTGCCTGCCAAGGGTGCTGTCCCGTGGCTCCGCCCACGGCCCGCCAGGCACGTCTACACAGGCCTGGAGCTGAACCCCGCCGGCCCTGAGCGGTTCTGCTCAGTCACGCTCGGCCGGCTTGGGCTCCACGTCCCGTCCAGCACGTCAGCTGTACCTTCTGGGCAGATCCAGACCAGCCACTCTCAGCATCTCCTGCCCGCCCTGGAGGGTCGCGAGGCAGCCCCGTCTGCTCTGGGCTCTGCAGCGGCTCTTGCCCCACCGACGTGAGTCCGGGCCTCCCAGGGCGGGACCCCCTCCTCCAGCCATGGTGGCCCCTCAGCCCTTTGCTCTCGCGTTGCTGGCCTGGACCTGCGTCCCCAGGTGTCCTGCGTGAGGCCCTCCCTAATTCTGCACCCCACCCCACCCCGCTTCGTTGACTCCATACCCAGCCCTCTGTGTGTCTTGCTGTGTTGGAACGACAGCTCAGGGAGACAGGATTGGGGTTTGTTGGCACCTGGTAGCTGCTCTGCGCCGCTTAGTGTCTGTGTCACTTAGGCCCACTGGCCCTGGGTCTCATCACCTCACGGCGAGGGTTTATGAGGTGATACAGGTGTGCTAGAGGCATCCTGAGCAGGGCTCAGACCCCAGACCCTCACCACCGAGCTGCGTGACCCTGACATTGCCGTTTATAGCTCTGACCAGCCTCAGGGGCCAAGGTGACAGAGAGGCCCGTGACTTACCGTTGTCACCCTCATAATCCAGATGCCCTCGGTCCCTGGTGGGTTCTCAGTGACTCTTGTTCTCCCTGCTAAAATCTGATGTCCCCTCTGGGGTGGGAAGGGTGGGCCATGTCCTAGACCCAGGAGAGGCAGCTGAGTCCCTCTGTGTGTAGGTGTTGGCTAATGTCCAGCAGAGGATCAGTTTCTAGGTCACCACATCCAGAGAACCTTAGGAGTGAAGGTCTAAGGTAGGACCTTATACTGTAGTCTGTGTGCTGTAATTATTCCACAGATCTCTCGGGCACTGAAATGTTTACTATACAGAGTTCAGCTGAAAGGCTGAGATTTTCCTGAAGTTCCCTCATGGCCTAGGACTCAAATGTGAATATGTTAACATTGAATTTTATGAAAATAGTTAAAATAGGAGTTTTTTTCACTTCTAATAGTTTTAAATGCCAGTATTGTGAAATATGGCAAAAGAATGTGCTCTCTGCTTTCTTTACTTGCAGCTAACTTATCTGAACATGACTGTTTTTGTTTTCACAAAGAAAATGAAATTTAAGTGAAGGGCGTAACACCTGAATAGATGGAGAGCTACTCATTGTCTTGTGGATGGGGAACTCTCATCTAGTTGTGACTCATCAGTTCTTCCAGGGCTAATTTATAAATTCAGTTCAGGGCTTCCCTGGTGGCGCAGTGGTTGAGAGTCCGCCTGCCGATGCAGGGGACGCGGGTTCGTGCCCCGGTCTGGGAGGATCCCACATGCCGCGGAGCGGCTGGGCCCGTGAGCCATGGCCGCTGAGCCTGCGTGTCCGGAGGCTGTGCTCCGCGATGGGAGAGGCCGCAACAGTGAGAGGCCCGCGTACCGCAAAAAAAAAAAAAAAAAAAAAATTCAGTGCAGTTCCAATTAGAATCCTACTAGAATTATTTGTGGCAGCTGTCAGACTGATGTCACAGTTAAGATGGGAGAGTAAATATGCAAGAATAATCGGGATGGAGAAGAGGGCTGGTCTGCCGGACGTCGGGATGGGCTCTAGCTATGGTCCAGGTCTCTAGCGCCAGTCTAATCTCATGCAGCCCCACTCTTGCTTTTTAGAAAATTACTTGAATCAAGGTACGATTGCTTTCCATGACACACACCCACTTGAGGGTCCATATCCACACTCCAGCGCCTTACACATGGTGCCCACCACCGGGGTAGGGATGCAGGACATTCCGCCATCTTGGAAGCTGCTGCCCTAGCACCTCCCCCGCCAATCTGCCATCCATGCTCTATCGCCACCTCTTGTGAGTCTTGTCGGTGGAAACAGACAGCAGGTTGCTTTCATGCCTGGCTGTCAGCATGGGGTTAACGTCCACGTACAAGTCTTTGAATGGACACATGCTTTCGTTTTTCACAAGTAAACACTTGCAAGGAACGGCTGGCTTGGGTGATAGACTCTGTTTAACTTTGTGAGAAACTGGGAAGCTTTTTCAAGCGGCTGCGCCCTTTTGCAGCCCCACCTGGAACGTGTGTGTTGGTGGCGCCGCGTCCTCGCGAGGACCCTTCCTCGAAGGCACTCGTGCCGTCCGTGATCCCGTCCCGGGGCAGGCGCTGCTGACGGCCATGCTGCGTGTCTGCTCCCGCGACGACCAGGGATGCTGCACATCTTTTCGTGTGGTATTGGCCATTTGTTGATCTTTTTCTTTGACGTGTGTGTTCAGTCTTTCGTTCCTGTTTCGGGAGATCGTCTTTATCGTTGAGCTGTAAGAGCTCTCTGTGTGTTCTGGGTACAAAGGCCTTTGTCGGGTGTACGTGTCATCAGTGTTTTCTCCTGGCTGGTAGCTGGCTTTTTCGTTTCTTCACTGCGTGTTTCACGGAGTTTTGACAGGAGGCCAGTACTGGGCTCGATGCTTTTCGTGTGTTTGTTCACTCATCTTCAGGGTGCCCTTCAAGGCTGGAGGTGCCCTCGTTTAGAAACGCAGGGCTGCATCGTCTCTCCACGGACACGGAAGCTGGGCCTCTTGCCCCTCTGCAGGCAGTTGTTCAGCGCAGAGGGGCCCGGGCGGGTATGTGACTGGGCGGCGTGCGGTCTGGTGCTGGACTTGTCGTGGGCCCTGGTTCCAGGAGAGGCCTCCCGCTGCCTGCCGAGCGCCGCCCCTTTCCCACATCGGGGCTCTGGAGGCCCAGCCAGGGTGGGCAGGCGGAAGCGGGGCGCCCATGTCTCAACCCCACCGGGCAGCCATCTCTCTGCCCGGTCTTCTGGGCCGGCGGCCGTGGCCGGCCCGCGCCCTTCTTGCTCCGGCCCTGGGGCCTCTCTCTGCCGCCAGTGCTCCGCTGTCATCCCGGCGAATCTCTCAGCCGTGGTCACTTCATGAGTCACGAGGTTGGTCTCGGGGCGATCTTGCTCGGTGCCCGGAGCCCACTTACGGCCGCCTGGTCCCTCTGAAGCAGAGCCACCTGCCCGGGACGCCTCGAGCCAACGCGCCGTCCACTCTCCCCGCCCGAACGGGCCGCCGCGCCGGCACAGCACCGTCTGGGAGTCACGCAGCCGTAGCTGGCGCTCGGGGGATTTTGAGCTGGAGGTCGAGGGCCGAGCTCGCTCCTCTGGCGGCCCGTGGCGCCGCGGTCCCACGCGTGCTTTCCGTGCACCGACGCGGGCTGTTTGCGTTGCAGGCGGGCCCACACCCTGAGCGTGCTCTTCATCCTCACCTGCGTGCTGGGCTACGTGACACTGCTGGAGGAGACACCGCGGGACACGGCCTACAACACCAAGAGGTACCGGCCCGGCCCAGCCTCGCTCCACGCGGCTGGCGGGGTCTCTGAGTGCTGTGTGCACTTTCAGCCCCTCTTCTGCGCGTCCCCATCCCTGGGATCGACAGCACGGCTCCCGTGGGACCCCCTGCTCATGCTGCATTTGCGCGCGAGAAACCAGAAGGTGCTGTGGCGGCTCCAGGGAGGGGTCTGAAGGGGTTCAGGTCAGTTCCGATGGGGCGGCTTCCCCACACATCCCACCCTCAGTACCCCAGGCCCCACCTGAGTGTGCCGCAGGTCAGCTCAGTTCTGACACCATCCCAGGCAGTGCCAGGCCCCACGGTCCCGGGCTCGGTCCGGCCAGACTTCATCCCCTCCCCACTTAGACCCCAGTCGCAAGAGCGGTCGTCACCTGACGGGCTGTAAACCATAGGTTCCCACCGCCTCCTCCTTGGGTGCAATTAATTTGCTAGGGCGGCTCAAAGAACTCAGAGAAGCATTTTACTTATTTATTGTCAAAGGTTTTTTCATAGAAAGATGGAGGAACAGCTAGATGGGAGAGATGCGTAGGGCAAGGTGTGGGGATGGGACGCAGAGCGTCCACGCGGTCACCAGCCTGGGGGCTCTGAACCCCCGTGCTGCTGGGGTTTAGGGAGGCCCTCCTCACATGGCGTGATTGATTAAATCACTGGCCACTGGCGATTGACTTAATCTTCACCCCTTCCCAGGGGTCTGGGGGTAGGACGGAGAGTTCCAGACCAGCCCTCCAGTCGTCTGCTTGGCCCCCTGGCAACCAGCTCCCATCCGGAGGTGGGGTCCAAAAGTCACCTCGTTAACATAACAGAAGACACCTTTGTAGCCCTCAGCGCTTGGGCAGTACCAGGGGTTTTAGGAGCTCTGGCCTGAAACAGATGAAGACCAAATACGCATCTCTTGCTCTAAATCACAGTCTCACAGTGACCGTGAATTTGAGTGGCCGGGCTTTCTGTGAGGCCAGGGGTGGTGCCCACCAGCTGGCACCATTGTTCTACACTCTGTTGACTAGAAGACTGTTTGAAACTTTTAAACTGGCTTTAGGAGTCTGGTGGTCCATCTCCTCCAGGGCAGGAAGTGGGTAGACTGTCTTTCCAGCATTATCTCCAGGAATAGACCAGCTGGTAGGTTTGTGTCCTTTGCCTGAATCCCATGGATTCTGGAGGCAGTCTCAGAAGTGCGTGGGGAAGACTAGCTGGTTTCAGAACTCGTTTCTGTGCACTTTCTACGCTGGACGGACTCACCTCTCCCTCTCTGGTGCCATGAAGCCCCTGTTGCTGTTCTGATCCTGGGGCCCAGGCTCCACCTGCTGTGGTGGGACAGCTAGAGGAGGCCAGGCAGGGACAGAGGTGGAGGGCGGCATCCGGAGCCCAGAGGTGGCAGGAGACCATTGGTCAGCTTTGGGTGGTGGGCTGGGCTCGTACACCTTCACCCTTGGGGTCCAACCCTCCGCCTGGACTGTGGTGTAGACGCCTGGGTCCAGGACACCAGGAGGTGTGTGTTACCCTCCCCTGTAAGGCGCAGGCCTGGCAGCAGGGGTCGTGGAGCCCAGAGCAGAGGAGGGAGCTGGGCTGCTCTTTGGGCCCCTCTGGGTGGGTCTCTGAGGGGGACGCTGGGCCTGTGGACCTGGAGACGGAGCCCCACGTCTGCCTCAAGGGGGTTTCCAGCTGGAACCTGGCCTTTCCTGTGCATTTGTTTGCCAGCACGTGGTTATGGAGGGTTTGCAGCGTCTGCTGGGCACAGCCAGGCAGGGAGGATCAAAAAGGTAGAGCTTGGTCACACTGAAGAGGTGTCCTCACGTGGCTGTGAAGTTGGGCTAGAGATGAGCAGTTGGGACGTCACAGGGCAAGACCAGTCACAAGGACGAGCGGGCCCCCCCCCAGCAAGAGTGGGCCCAGCAGCGTGTCCCGGGATGCCTCCCGAGGCAGGGGCCCAGGCGAGTCACAAAGCCTTGCTGCCCTGGGCCCTGCCCTGCACCCAGGGGCCCAGGGACTCAGACCCCCAACGTCGAGGGGGCTTGTTGGCCTCGTCCGGGACAGCAGCTGTGGAGCCGGGTGGGTGCTTCCCCACCTCTTCTTCCTGCACTGGCCTTTCTCCTGAGCTGTTTCTGCCCGAGCAAGGTTGGCACAGTGAGCCCAGAAGGTGCCACCGAGGGGGCCACCTGAGTCCCCTCCCTGGGGTCCCCTGTGTGATTTCATTGAAGGCGGGGCCGGGGGAAGGCAGGGGCACAGAGGAGCTGCCGCCTGGCCCTGTACGGCTGCTGGCGGTGCCTGGAGCCTACTTCTAGGAGCCTGGAGCCCCGCCCTCACCTGTCTGAGGCTCTGCGGCTTCTTCCAGGGACAGTCACATACGCGTGTGGGTTCATTTCTGCTGAGTCCACTCTCACCCCCGTGGACCCCAGAGTGGCCCACAGCCTGCCCCCCGCGTCAGCACATCTGCCTGGGCTGTGATGAGGTCCCCCCGGTCTCGGGAGGCCGCTGGGCTGCTGATTTTTATTATGTCAGAGCTTTTGATGCTCTCAGGGGAAGGTTTTGTATATGTAAAATACTTCCCAAAGGTTACGGCTTTTTTTTTAATTTAATATTTACGTTGTTAAAAATCTAGGAAATTGGTTCGTTTCCCTTAAGCTTTCAGTTTCACCTTGTGTGTCATTGTGGATCTAACAAGTTCTGTCACTTTAAGGGAGTAGATTTTTCTTCCTAGGCCAACTTTATTGTTGTGTCATTTAATATAACATGCACGTAATTAAAACGTATGGCTTATCTACGTGCCACAACTAGGTGGAGGTACGCGCTGAGTTTCCTCTGAGGGCCGCGGTTAGTCTGCCCTGCTGGCCACAGGCTACCACCGATCTGTCCCCACAGGCCCTCCTTGCCTGTTGTACAGTGTCATCCAGCATGCGCCCTTGTGTCTGGCCCCTCCCACTCGGCGTGATGGTTTTGTGACACCCACGTTGCCGTGTCTGTCAGCAGTCATCCTGGTCCATTGCCAAGGGGTGGTCCACCGTGTGGACACGCCACAGTTCCTTGATCCATTGTCTGTTGGTGACATTGGGATGTTTACATATATATACACATGTGCATGTGTAAATGTGTAAATAAATCAATACATGTACGATATAAAATATTTTGCATATTTGTAACGTGTAGAAATATAATGCATTCACAGTACTGAAGCACAGAGGCAGAGGCCTGACCGTAAAGCTGTGCAGTGGTGGTCAGGACAGTGGTGCTGGCAGAGGCTGGGCGAGTGGAGAGCCCAGAAGTAGCCCCATGCAAAGAGGAGCAAAGGCAAGTCAGCGGAGAAAGGAGAATTTTCAACAAAGTAATCTAGATACAGACCTTACACTTTTCACAATAAAGAATTCGAAATGGATTATAGACCTAAATAGAAAATAGAAAACTATAAAACTTGAAGAAAACGTGGGAGAAAATCTGGTGACCTTGAGTTTGATGATGCCTTTTTTTTTTTTTGGCCTCGCCGTGACGCATGTGGGATCTTAGTTCCCTGACCAGGGATCAAACCCGCGCTCCCTGCAGTGGAAGTGTGGAGTCTTAACCAGTAGACCTAACCACTGGACCGCCAGGGAAGTCCCAATGACTTTTTAGATAGAACACCAAAAGCATGATGCATAGAAGAAAAAACTGATAAGTCGGACTTGATTAAAATTAAAAACTTCTGCTCTGCAAAACATAACAAAGAAAAGACAAGCCACAGGCTGGTGGGAAATGTTTGCCAAATACGCGTCTGATGAAGTATTGTGTTCACTGTGCAGAGAGCTCTTGAAGCTCAGCGGGAGGAAAACCAGCAGCACAGTTCCAAGCCGGGCAGAAGGTCTGGACGGACACCAAAGAGGACACAAGTGCGTGAAAGGACGCGCTCAGCGCCATGCATCAGCTTGGAGACGCCACTACACACCTGCTCGAGTGGCCAGGATTGAAAACACGGCAACAGCGGGCGCTGGCGAGGACTGAGCAACAGGAACTCTCATCCATCACCGGCAGGAACATGAATGGGGCAGCCGCTTTGGAAGACGGTTGGAGACTCCCTCAGAGAACGAAACAGAATCCAGCAGCTGTGTGCCTTGGTATTTACCCAGAGGAGCTGAAAACTTAAGTCCACACCCAAACAGGGACGTTTGTAGCGGCTTTGTTCACAATCACCAAAACTCGGAAGCCACCGAAATGTCCTTAGTGGGTGAATGGGTAAACAAACTGGTACCTTCATGCAATGGAATATCATTAAGTAATAAACAGAAAAGAGCTATCAAGCCATGGAGACAGAGACGAAGCTTAAATGCATATTGTTGAGGGAAAGAAGCCAGCCTGAAAAGGCTACATACTGTATGAGTCCAACGCTGTGACATTCGGGAAAAGGCAAAAACTATGTGATGGTAAGAAGATCGATCAGTGGTTTCCGGGGCAGGGGGAGAATGAATGGATGGAGTGTGAGATTTTTTTAGGCTCTTGAAACTGTTCTGTTGATATTGTAATGGTGAATGCAGGACGCTGTGTGTTTGTCAAAACCCATAGGACTGAACAACACAAAGAGTAAACATAAGTATGCAAATTTTAAAAATCATTTAGGGGCTTCCCTGGTGGTGCAGTGGTTAAGAATCCTTCTGCCAATGCAGGGGACACGGGTTTGAGCCCTGGTCCGGGAAGATCCCACATGCCACGGAGCAACTAAGCCCGTGCGCCACAACTTCTGAGCCTGCGCTCTAGAGCCCGCGAGCCACAACTACTGAAGCCCGCGCGCCTAGAACTCGTGCCCTGCAGCAAGAGAAGCCACTGCAATGAGAAGCCCACGCACCACAGTGAAGAGTAGCCCCCACTCGCCGCAACTAGAGAAAGCGTTCGTGCAGCAACGAAGACCCAACGCAGCCAAAAATAAATAAATTAAAAAAAAAAAAAAAAGTCGTTTAAGAGGTGGAGGACCCCAGGAAGGAATGCAGACTGTGACAGGAGAACCTACAAAAGGTGCTGACCTGAGTCACTTTGGAAACGAGTGGGGTCTGTAGGCCTGAAGGCAAGGGACGTGCACACAGCACTGGGCTCTCGTGGTGAAGTTGTTTCCCGTGGGGCATGAGTCAACAGCCGTGTCCCTGCTGTACACGTGCGCTGGGATTGAACAGGAAAGTACACGGATGGTGGGGGCCGGGATTCTCACCCCGGAGGAGTGGGAGGTTACAGGCGACCAAGGGGAGAATGATCTTGGATAACAGATGCTGGTTGGAGACGTCAGTGAGAACTCACGTTCGTTTAATGTAGAGACAGGTGGTTACACACAGGAATATTTGTAACATGTGTGTATGCAAGGTTGGCACACACGTATCTTGTTGCTCTATCAGCTGAGAGGGCCCAGAGGCAAGGAGTACACGGGCCCCAGATCTTGGTTCCTAAGAGCATTCGTTCTCCAGCAAAGGAACCAGGCTCCCTGGACAAATGGCCGATTCCAGGGCTGCGACAGGGAACCCCCAAGATGGGCCTGGAGCATCTTCTAGCACCAGAAAGGAGGGAGGTGCTCAGAAACAAGAATACAAACCTCCACAAAGATGGGGCATGTCAAAGCAGTACAGGAGCCGAATGAAAGCTCCTTGTGGCCAAAGCTGGAACAGTGTGAGCACCGATATCAATCAAGTATTGAATTATAACCCAGCGTGTAACGTAGGCACCCACAACTCTGGGCTGATGTAAGAAATGACCGAACACATTAGTGAATCGGGGAGCAGAGACAAACCTCCTGCACAGAAGGTTTCCCATCAGGTTGCGGAGCTGCTCCCTGCCAGCTGTGCGGGGGGGTGGGGGGGGCTCCCTCCCGAAGGCGAGGTGTGGAGGGGACCCGACAGACACACCTCTGCCTGGGGGTCAGGGTCGGCACCAACAATCAGAATCGTGTTGATGGTGTGTACCCTTGATATGATGTGAAGATGGTCCTTAACATCTGTGATCTCACTTCCAAAAATCCTACAGCCCTGATCTAATCATAAACAGCCCTGATCTAATAAAAAAACAGCCTTCATTAAGGGGCATTCCACAAAATACCTGGCCGGTGTTCCTCAAAACTGTCCAGGTCATCAGAACAGGGCCAGTCTGAGAACCTGCCACAGGCCAGAGGAGCCTAAGGAGACTTGAGGACTGTCATGTGGAGCCCTGGATGGGGTCCTGGAATAGGAAAAGGACTTTAGGTAGAAAGTAAAGAAATCTGAAAGAAAAAACTGTGGACTTCAGTTACTGGATCAGTCTTGGTTCACTGACTGTGACAGCTGTCCCACGCTCACGGAGTGTGGGAAATTCTGTACTGTCTTTGTAACTTTTCTGTTCTAAAATTAAAAGATTATTTTAAAGTGTAATTTATTTGCTTTCCTCTAAAAGTCCTTCTGGGTGACAGATTTTCCCACATCATTCCCTTTGGGGCAGGAGGGTGTCTAGCGGCCCTTTCACCAGACCCTGGAAGGGTGACCGTTGCCCCCAGGGCAGCCTCACCTGCACCCCACCCCACCGCTGAGTGCCAGGGACAGGGCTTTGCATCCTCAGACCTGCTTCTGGGGACGGCGGCCTCAGGCGTCCCGTGAGAAGTGCGTCCGTGCACGGCAGCTTCATGTGCAGTCACCCAGGCCTGCGAACGCAAGGCTGTGAACCCTTGTGGCGTGACAGTCCCCCATGGGCGGGGTGAGCTGGGCCCGCCTTGCTCCTCTGTCATGGGCAGGGGTGCCGTGTGTGTCTGCGTGGCTTTCACTCTGTTTCCTGGTGGGTTCCTGCTGGGACTGGATACACAGGACGGAAGAGCTACTAGCGGGGCCCCAGCCTTGTTGGAGTGGGAAACCATTTGATCCTAATAATACCTTTCCATCTTAGGGCTTTAGTGAGCTCTGAATCATCCTGTATGGAATTTTAGGGGCTTTTTGTTTGTGTGTTTTTAATGTGCCACACGTCTTAGTGACGTGGCTCTTGACGGTACACGTGACACAGCCCAGTGGCAGGGCCTTCTCCCCGGGTTGGTGCTGCCTCTGGGGCCAGGGCAGCAGTGCTGGGCCGCCAGCCTCTCTGCGGCCGAGCCTCTGCTCTGCCCTAACCGGGGGTCAGGGGCCGTCCCCGTGGTGGGCGCCCGGGGGTCCCTCCCGCCTCCCGCCGGGGAGGAGCCGACCCGGAGCTCGGCGCTTCCGCACGCTGAGGGCTCTTTGTTCTTTATTTGCAGAGGTATTGTGGCCAGTATTTTGGTTTTCTTATGTTTTGGAGTCACACAAGCTAAAGACGGGCCATTTTCCAGACCTCATCCAGGTAACTTGCCATTTCTTTCTCCGTGTGTGCCCGTGTGGCCGTGCTGTTCTGAGGGTCACTCTGTGTCTGTGCTGCTGCGTGTGAGTGTCCCGTCTCCCCTGGGGCCCCTCCCGGCTGGCCGGCTTCACCGCCACCTCGAAGCCCCTCCTCTTTGGGCGCTAGCCCCCGGGGACCCGCCCCCGCCCCCGCTCCTCCCCTGTCCCTGCCCTCTCTGTGCTAGTCAGAGGGGTCTCCCTGCAGGCGGAGGCGCCCGGGGCAGTCCAGTGCTCTTGGTGTGGCCTCGAGCTGGTGGTTGTGCCCCCCCCGCTGTTGGGAGGCTCACAGGGCGCCATCCGCAGCCACCCCACCCACCCCGGAGTCGTGGGGCCTTCTGGCAACCCCTGGGACATCCCCTCACAGCTGGAGGGGCTCCAGCCTGTCCGGGCTCCAGCCTCCCCGAGGGGCCGGCTCTGGGGCAGGGGTGGTGAGTTTTCCTGAAGGGTCTCAATTTAGTAACGAGTTTCTATCTTATTAAGGGTGTGTATTTATCATAGAAAATTTGGAAAATACATAAAGTATTTTTAAATAAAGTATTTTTAAATATTTAAAATAAGGAAAATAACCACCGTTAAGATTTAATGAGTGTGTATGCGTGTATACGTACACAGGTGTAAAAACAAGAAGTTGGCATCATACTGTATGTGTGGTTTTGTATCATGCAGTATTCACCTCAGGCTTAACACATGCATACCCTTGTTAATTTTTCACTTGAGAACTGGACTTTTGATGGCTCCTTGTTTATCATCATTTGAATGTACTACCGTTGACTTAACCAGTCCTGTATGATCGTATACTTGGGGGTTTCCAATTTCGTGGCAATACACCAGGCTGTAGTGAATTTCCACATGTACACTTTTGTGTACCTGATTATCCATGGGACCAAAGGTCCAGGGGGCGTAGCAGATGAAGGGCATGAGCATTTGGGGCTCCTGATGGGTGCTACCCAGTTGCCCCCTAGAAGGGGCGTATCTGTTCAGGGGCCAGCGAGCCAGGGGTTGTGAGCGAGGCCCCCGGGGGCTCTGCCCCCTCAATGCCTGGTGGGGACGTTGGTGCTGGGTGAAGCCTGTATGGTCCCTGCCCCCGGGGCAGCGTGAGCTTCCTGAGCCGAAGGGCACGGCCCCCACTGGGGGTTGGGGAGGGGCTGCAGGACCTTCTCCACCGTCTCCACTGGTGTGGGCCAATCTTGCCTCAGAAGGGCGTGGACTCTTAACCAGAGCAACGGAAAAGTGAGCTGAAGTGTCAGAACCACCAGAGTCACAGTGAGAAACCAGGTGTGTTCAGTGCTCGTCCGACAGACTTGGAAGGGAGAACAGGAGCTGCCGGAAGCTCCCCAGAGGCTGTCGGTGGGTGGGGGCGCAGCGAAGTTCTCGTGGGCACCCGGCCCTGGACGAGCCGCGAGCAGGACAGACAGGGCCCTGCCCGCGTCATCCCGGGGCTTCAGCTTCAGGAAAGCTCCACGTGCGGCTCTGAGCGGTGTGAGTGTCAGGCCGGCTGCCCCTCTGGAGCGGGCAGTGCCGCAGTTTCCGAGCTGACGTTCTGAGCGTGGCTCTGCCTTTCCTGAGTTTGGTTGCTGTGCGCACACCCTGTTTCTCTGCCAGTCTCGGCTTAGTTCACGGGGGGACCTGCCCCAGAGCACCGTCCAGGTGGCTTGTTCACCTGGTAGTTGGCAGGAGGTCCTCAGCCTCTCAAATCAGGTTACGTGTGCACACTGGCAGGAACGGACTCCACAAAGGAGGCGCCCTGGGGTCTCTGCGTGCCTCCCGCCCTCCTCTGGGCCCGGCTCAGGTAGCCACAGGGGGAGCAGACAGCCGACCTGTGTGGGGCGTTGCTTTATTTGCAAACGAGTTGGCTGCAGCTCCAGCTGGGGCTGCCACTAAAGAGGCCCCCTTGCCCTCGTGAGCGGCTCCCTGCAGAAGCTGGAGTAGACGAGGACGTTGCAGGTGCTGCTGAGGTGGCCGGAGCTGCTGCTCGGGAAGAAGATACGAGTGCGGATCTGGGAGCAGGGCAGCCCGTGCTCAGGAGCCTCCGGGGTGGCTGGCGGAGAGCCGTAGCTGCAGCAGGGTGTGGGGACCCTGGCCGTGGGGAGGGGCGAGGACCCGCTGGCCACTTGGGGGCGGCAGGCCTGGGTCCTAGTGGGCTCTGCGGGGTTCTAGTGGTGGGGAGTCTGAGCAGAGTGGGGGTGGCTGGGGCAGGGACAGCGCAGCCTTCATGGGAGGAGGCAGCCGTCCCCGCAGCTGGGCAGCCACACTCGGCCGCCCCAAGTCCCTGCTCCACAGCCCTCGACCTGCTGCTGCAGCCTTGAACCAGGGAGAATTTTCCAGGTTTTTCCTGTCTTCAAGGGCACGAAGAATAAGCCTGTCACCTCGGCTGTTTACGTCCGTTGTCTCGGAACACGTTAGCCCACCTTCCCAAGAACTCAGCCACGTTTGTATTTCCTGCCCGTGCGAGGCTGGATTCTCGTCAGTCTCCGGGGCGGTTTTTCCCCCGGCAAGCGGGTTAGGCCCAAGGCCTGAGGGTGCCGGGCTGGCCCCGGAGCCTGGCGTGTGTGCAGTTCTCACCCTCTTCTGGCACAACAGGCCCCGCACCCCTGCCACTCACCTGCCCGGCTGCCTGTACCCTGGGTCCGCACTGAAGCGGGGGCGGGAGAGCACGTGGTGCTGTCACAGATCCTGGAATAGCTGTGGAAGAGCCGTGGCCAAGCCGTGTGTCTCCAGTTTGTGAGCACGGCTTGTTTTTTTAATTCAAGGTGAATTAGCTTTTAAAAGTAGGCTGGTGGTTTATTTTTTCTTTACAGACATAAGCATAGGGTAAGCAGATATCTTATTATTTATTTTATTATTTATTTATTTGTTTTTTAGCTGCGTTGGGTCTTTGTTGCTGCGCACGGGCTTTCTCTAGTTGCGGCGAGCGGGGGCTACTCTTCGTTGCGGCACGCGGGCTTCTCGTTGCGGAGCACGGGCTCTAGGCGCACAGGCTTCAGTAGTTGTGGTCCGCGGGCTTCAGTAGTTGCAGCACGTGGCCTCGGTATTTGTGGCACGTGGGCTCTGGGGCAGGTGGGCTTCAGTAGTTGTGGCTCGCAGGCTCTAGAGCGCAGCCTCAGTAGTTGTGGCGCACGGGCTTAGTTGCTCTGCGGCATGTGGGATCTTCCCGGACCAGGGATCCAACCCATGTCCCCTGCATCGGCAGGCAGATTCTTTACCACTGCGCCACCAGGGAAGTGCCCTTAGGCATTTATTAAACAGGATTCTGAAGATTCTTGGAAGATAGAAGTTACCGTTGGCTTTTAGGACAGTTCTAGACCTTCCCCTTCCTGTTATCTCATCCCCCAGGGACTTGAGAGTATGGAAAGCAGATGGTGAGAGAGAGGAGTCCCGGCCAGTGAGAGGGGTTCTGAGGGACATGTTCGTTCTTTTTTCCACCTTTATTGAGATAGGATTGACACGTAACGTAAGTTTAAGGTGTACCGTGGGATGATTTGATACATGTGTATCGCATACTCCAGTATGGTTAGTTAACCCCTCTGTCATCTCATGTAATCTCAACTTTTGTGTGTGTGTGTGTGTGTGTGTGGTGAGAACATCTAAGATCAACTCTCTCAGCAACTTTAAAGTATATAATATAGAACCGCCAAGTGTAGTCAGCGGAGGGACAGAAGTGCTGATTGAAACTTAAGACAGTTTCCTAAAACAAATTGGCATCCCAGGAATTCAGAGATGGTTTAATGTTGGGAAGTGCGTTAATTTCATTCATCACATTAACACTAAAGAAAAAAGTGGATCCTCGTAAACGCAGAAGAATAAAGTCTTGTACGCGTCCCGATAGAGACACAACATACTGGAACTAGAAGGCTCTCTTAACGTGACGAAAGGTATCCACCAGAACCCTGCAAACTTACTTGATGGAGGTTAGAAGCACACCTAGGAAACACAAGACAAGGATGTTTGCTGTCACTGCTCGAACCTGGTGGTTTGCGGGCCTTCTGTGCTGCGGGAAAGATTAGGGACGGGAATGCAAGGGAAGGAAGGAAGAACAGTCAGAGAGAAACTGTGCTCAGCCCTGAGTTAGAGCTTGCTTCTGAAGTCTCTCCCAGGGACCTGAGGGCCCCGAGCAGAGGCCGCGCGCGGGAGCTGTGTGGGGCGGGGCCGCGGGCCGCAGGGCGGCGCCCCCTGATGCCGCTGTGTTCTCCGTGTCTGTACAGCCTACTGGAGGTTTTGGCTCTGCGTCAGTGTGGTCTACGAGCTGGTGCTCATCTTTATACTCTTCCAGGTAAGCGGGTCTCTTGGTTGGGTGAACTGTGAAAGTGGAGGTGGCACAGAACGCTCTGCGTATCAGCCCCCAGGGCTCTGGTAGGAGGCTGGACCCCACCCGAAGGGGGCAGGGGCCGTAGGGTGGGAAGGCGCCAGCCATCGCCTGCGGCAGGGTCTCCGTTCTCAGCGGGCCTGGACCTCTGGGCGTAGCTGCCGCGCGGCCGGGGGACGATGGGTTCAGACGTGGACGCCTGGCGGGCGCTCCAGATCTGAGCGGGGCTGAGCCCCTCGCAGGGGGCGCCCCTGACCCCGCAGCACAGGCGCTCTGAGTGGGCAGTGGGCCCAGGCCCAGTCGCCATGGGCCTCGCTTCTGGTTTTGCGGGTGACCGGCTGTGGCTTCGTGTGCTTTTCTCCCTCTGTCACACGTTCTGCAAGGGGGTTGGGGTGGAGGTTGGAAACTTAGCTCCTCAGTAAATCTTGGCTCAGGATTTGTTGCCGCTAACATCTGTCTGACTGATACTCCTGTTCTGCTGGACTTATGGAGCTCGCCTTCGAGGGTGGTCTTCAGTATTCACATCTCAAAACAGTCAGCGATAGCTGAGTGATTGAGCGTCGCGTGGGAAGGTTTGCATTTCGGGTAGGCGTGCAGGGCTGGGAGCTGTAACACCTGTTTGTGTTTGTGTGGACACCACAGTTAGGCACAGAGCCCCAGCCCCCCTCGGGTGCCACCTCCGTGGCCCTGGCCTCGCACTGGCCTCGCAGCCACCATCTGTCCCTGAGTCACCGCCATTTGTCTCTTGGAAAGTCTCGTGTGAGTGGAGTTGTGCAGAGCGTGGCCTTCACTGCCTCTGAAACTCAACCAAGCCGTGCGCACCTACAGCCGGTCCTCTTTATCGTGGATGGGGTTCCTGGTGGAGGGACCGCCATCTGTCCATTCACTGGGGTTGTGTCTGGTTTGGGGCAGACGTGCGTGGAGCTGCTCTGAGCCTCAGGTACAGGCTCTTGTGTGGACCTGAGCTTTCATTTCTTGAGGGTGAACACTCTGGAGGGACTCCTGCGTCATAGGTTAGGTGTCTCACGCCCAGGGCAGCTGTGTCGCGCCAGCACCCTCTCTCATCCTTGGCAGTACTTGCCATCACCAGGGTCTTGTATTTTAGCCGGTGTCTCATGGATTTCATTGCATTTCTGGAGTGGCTGACGATGTTGACCAACCTCTCCTGCATATATGAGCCATGAAACAAACATCCTCCTCGGTGAAGTGTTTATTTTTTGCCCTTTTTAAAAATCGGGTGGTTTGTTTTTGTAGTGTTGAGTTATGACAGCTTTTTATTTAGTGCTGGTTACAAGGTCCTTTGCTGGATGTGCTGGGCCTTCGTTCTTTAGCAGTGGCGGTCCTTATGTCTCTTCTTTTTGTGTTTTTGATGTCATATCTAAGACTTCTTTGTCCAACACCAATTTATTAAGATTTTCTCCTATACTTCCTTTTAAAACCTACCTGCTTTTATATTTTACACTGAGATTGCTTATTCACGTTGAATTTCTTTTTACATTTTGTTTTGGAACGATTGTAGATTCACAGGAAGTTGTGAACAGATTGTACAGGTCGGTCCTGTGTTGCTTCACCCAGGCCCTCAGTATTTTGCACAAATGTAGGACAGTATGTGTACCTGAAACTAGCATAATATTGTAAGTCAACTATACTTTAATTTAAAGTATACATATATATATAAAAGACAGTATCAAACCAGGAAATTGATATCAATGCACTCCACAGAGTTTGTCACAGTTCAGTTTGACATGCATGTGTGCACACACACATGTGTATGTAGAATACTGTGCAGTTTTTTTGGTTTTATTGCAGTGTATTTAATTAAAAGTATTTTTTAACTACAGTAAAAAACATAACAAAATTTACCATCTCAGCCATCTCTAGGCGCACAGGGCGGGGCACGAAGCACATTCACATGGTCGTGTTACCTTCCCCACCTTCATCCCCAGAACGTTCCGTCTTCCCGAACGGACGCTCTGTCCCCATGAACACTCACTCCCCTCCCCTCCCCCAGCCCTGGGCCCCACCGTCTACTTTTCTGTCTCTGTGGATGTGACTCCTCCAGGGACCCCTAGGGAGTGGAATCAGACAGGATTAGTCCTTCTGTGACTGGATTATTTCACTGAGTGTGATGTCCTGAAGGTTCACCCTGTGTAGCCTGTGTCACAAGTTCCTTCCTTTTTAAGGCTGAGTAATGTTCCAGTGTGTGTTTAAACCACATTTTGTGTATCCACTCAAATGGATGGACACTTGGGTTGCCTCCACCTTTTGGTGACTGTGAACGTGGGTGTGCGAGTATCTGTTCCAGTCCCTGCTTTCCATTCCTTTGAGGACATGCCTACAAGTGGGATTGCTGAGTAACTGTTTAACCTTTAGAGGAGCGCCAGACTATTCTGCACAGCGGCTGTACTCATTTTACAGTCCCTCCAACAGTGCCCAGGCTTCCAATTTCTCCATATTCTCACCAACACTTGTTATTTTCCTTTTGGGGGGGCGGGGTGGTGAAGTGGTAAAATATCTCGTGGTTTTCCTTCTTTTTTTTAAAAAATAAATTTATTTATTTATTTCTGGCTGCGTTGGGTCTTTGTTGCTGCGCACAGGCTTTCTCTGGTTGTGGCGAGCAGGGGCTACTCTTCATTGCGGTGCGCGGGCTTCTCATTGCCGTGGCTTCTCTTGCTGCGGAGCACGGGCTGTAGGTGCACAGGCTCAGTATCTGTGGCACGTGGGCTCAGTAGTTGTGGCTCGCGGGCTCTAGAGCGCAGGCTCAGTAGTTGTGGCGCACAGGCTTAGTTGCTCCGCAGCATGTGGGATCCTCCCGGACCAGGGCTCAAACCTGTGTCCCCCGCGTTGGCAGGCGGATTCCTAACCGCTGCACCACCAGGGGAGCCCCTGATGTGGTTTTGATTTGCATTTTCCTATCTTCTCATGTGCTTGTTGGATGTTTGTATGTCTTTTTGGGAGATCAGCTTTTGTTCTGGTTGATTTTTTTAAATGGTTCATGTTTTGTTTTATTTATTTAAAATAAACTTCTTATTTTAAGACACATTTACAGGATTGTGAAGTTAGTGCAGAGTTTCTTCACCCAGGGTCTCCTGTTATGAACATCTTACACTAATATGACGCATTTGTTACAGTTAATCATTATTAACTAAAACCCACACTTCCTCTCAGGTTTTCCCCTCCTCTGCAGCACAGGACCCTCCCCTCACGTGGGTCTTTCATTTCTCTCAGCAACATTGTGTGGTTTTCGGAGTGTATGTTTGCACTTCCTTTGTTAAGTGTATTCCTGAGTATCTCACTCTTTCTGATGCTGTCCTGAGTGGGACCGTCTTGATTTCGTGTTGGTCTGCTGGTCACTGGCATCTGGACACGCAGCCTGCTTGCTCTGTCGGTCTGGGTCCTCTGTGCCTACTCACTCGTTCCCACAGCTCTGCTGCTGTTCGGGGGGTTCCTGAGGGGGTCTCTGTGCAGGAATAGGGGGAGTTCACTTCTTCCTTTCCAACCTGAGTGTCTGTCTGTCCGTCCCTGGCCTCACACTGTCCCCCACTTCTTAGCGGGGAGCCCTCAGCCCTCACCAGATGCCCCTTGTCAATGGAGGAAGTTCCACTCTTCCTAATTTGTTGAGTGTTTTTTTCATGAGAGGGTATTAGATTTTGTTGGTTGGATGCTTTTCTGCATGAAATGAGATGATCACGTGGTTTTTTCCCTTTATTAACGTGACGTTTTGTGTTGATTCATTTTCTCATTTTGAACCAGCTTAGCATTCCTGGGATGAAGCCCGCTTGGCCGTGGTGTGTGGCCTTCTGTATACGCTGCTGGATTCACTTTGCTGGTGTTCTGTTGAGGATTGTTGCATCCATGTTCATAAGAGACACTGCCTGTAGTTTGCCTGGAATGTCTTTTTCTGATTTTGGTATCGGGGTTGCTGGGGGTTTGTCTGGTGTTTCTGTCGTGATTTGACACATGATTCTGACCGTCGGTGCTGACCCCGACCCCCTGGCAGAGGTGTGTCTGTCGGGTCCCCTCCACGCCTCGCCCTCGGGAGGGAGGCCCCCTGCGGAGTGCGCGGAGCTGCCGGCAGCTCCGTGATCCGATGGGAAACCTTCTGTGTGGGAGGTTTGTCTCTTCTCTCTGACTCACTGACGTGTTCGGTCATTTCTTACATCAGCGCAGACTCGTGGGTAGGTATCTACGTTATCCTTTGGGTTACAATTCAGTACTTGATTTGTTGCTCCCACTGTTCCAGCCTTGGCTGCTGGGAGCTTTCCCATACCCCGCCTACGTGGGTTCTTGGTGTTTTGTTTTGGGTTTCTGAGCACCTCCCTCCTTTCTGGTGCTAGAAGACATTCCAAGCCCATCTTGGAATCTGCCATTCCTCCAGGGAGCCTGGTTCCTTTATTGGAGAATGAATGCTCTTAGGAACCAAGATGTGGGCTCTCTCGGCCAGCAGCGCGGAGCCCTGTGGGTCCTGACCAGTGAGTCTGCAGACTTATAAATGGCCGGTCCTGGGAGGCCCCCTGCCCAGGCTGCTGTCCTCTCCCAGAGCCATGTCACGAGGGGTCAGTCGGCCTCCCTGGCCTTTGCTGGAGTGGAGGTTCATGGTCTGGCCCTCTGGGCTTGGGTGACAAGCTCTCAGCTGGGACCGGAGCTGACTTCCTTGGGTCACGTCAGCCCTCAGATGCCCTGAGACAGAGACTCGTTACAGTGCTGTTTTTCGCTTCTCTGAGGGTTGAGTGTCCAGGGATCTGAGCCCCTACTGACCTGGCTCCGGAGCAGAGCCCGTGGGGCCATCCTGACTCGGGAACACAGCGGTGTCGCCCTCAGATCCCGTGTGACCAGGGCACACGTGGCGGGGAGGGTTCAGTTGTTCGTGGTGTCACCTCAGTCATGTGACAAGATGCAGGTCTGAGTGTCATCTGTCCACACACCCCACGGACCGCGTCTCGTCACCCCAGCCTAGAGCCTCTTCCCCGCTGTGCCCTTTCGCTGGTACTCGGGGCAGGAGCGAGGGGATAGGGTCCTGATGACGGGTGTCCCAGGGTGCCTCCTGTGGACCAAAGGCCCCAGCTGGCAGCCAGCGGGGGCCTGAAGGGAGGAATGGGGGGGTCCTCTTCTGCCAGGGTGCGCCCCCAAAAGCCCACTTTGTGCCGAGGCTGGAGGGCTGTTTGGCTAACGCTGGCGTCTGGGAGAGGCTGTCCGGGCGCCGCCTGGAGAAGTGTGTCCCACTGTGCTGTTCCTCGGTGTGGGGTCTGGACCCCGAACCGGACGTAGGGAGGAGAGGTGGGGAGACTGGTGATCTGAGCACCTTCCCACGGGAGGTGCCCCTGCGACGCCACGTGGTGTTGTCCTGGGGTCCCATGGGGGCGTGAGGACATCCTCGGACTTGGCACATCCCCGCTCTGCCCGGCTGAAGTGGGGGCGATGCCGAGACAGTCCTTCCCCTCGCGGTTGGTGGGTGCTGTCTGCGCACCCCAAACCCTGCCCCACTGACATGCCGCCGCCCTTGCAGACCGTCCAGGACGGCCGCCAGTTTCTGAAGTACGTAGACCCCAGGTTGGGGGTCCCGCTGCCGGAGAGGGACTACGGGGGAAACTGCCTCATCTATGATGCCGACAACAAGACCGACCCCTTCCACAATGTCTGGGTAGGTGCCCGGAGGGGGACGGCCGGCCTCATGACACGGGGGCCCCACCACCTCCCACGCGGGAAGCTCGGCACTGCCCCAGGCATGGATGCTTCTGGGACCCGAGTCACTCTGGACTGGATGGGATGAGGGTACCAGGGGCCATGCCGCCCGCACGCGGGGATGCCTCTGGCTGCGGCGGGGCCCCTTCCCAGCTCATGATGGTGGACCGAGCGTGAGGCCTGCCTCTGTGCCCCACAGGACAAGCTGGACGGCTTTGTGCCCGCACACTTCATCGGCTGGTACCTGAAGGTAGGCACCTCCTCGTTGGGCGGGGTACCTGGTTTCGGAGCCGCCCTGAACTCTGGGCCATTTTCCAGCCGTGCGGTGGGTTGCGGCCGCGGTGCAGGACAGGCGGGCTGCCGAGCTGGGGGGGTGCCTGACCCAACCTTGCGTGTCCTGGGCGTTGCGGTGGCCGCTGGAGAGCAAAGGGGAGAGACCCACGGGGGGCCCCCGGCCCCCATCCCACCCAGCCCTGGGCATCCTCAGGCCTGGACACACGAGTCGTCGACATACCTGCAAGTTGCCTCAAAGTCTTTTTTTTTTTTAAATAAATTTATTTATTTAATTTATTTATTTTTGGCTGCGTTGGGTCTTCGTTGCTGCACGCGGGCTTCCTCTAGTTGTGGCGAGCGGGGGCTGCTCTTCGTTGCGGTGCGCGGGCTTCTTGTTGCGGTGGCTTCTCTTGTTGCGGAGCACGGGCTCTAGGCACGCGGGCTTCAGTGGTTGTGGCTCGCGGGCTCTAGAGCACAGGCTCAGTAGCTGTGGCGCACGGGCTTAGTTGCTCCGCAGCATGTGGGATCTTCCCGGACCAGGGCTCGAACCCGTGTCCCCTGCATTGGCAGGCGGATTCTTAACCACTGCACCACCAGGGGAGCCCTCAAAGTCTTAACTTGGGGCGGCTGGAGCCACAGCTGCCCTGCCGCCGTGCCCCGCCTGAGGGCAGTGGGGCGGGGGTAGGGGCGGGCTGTCCTTGGGGGATCCCGCCCTGGGGGCTGACGTCCTGGCGGCCCGCAGACCCTGATGATCCGTGACTGGTGGATGTGCACGATCGTGAGCGTGATGTTTGAGTTCCTGGAGTACAGCCTGGAGCATCAGCTGCCCAACTTCAGCGAGTGCTGGTGGGACCACGTAAGTGCCGCCCTCTGCGTCCCGGCCACAGCGGGGGGCGGCGGGCGGCATGGGGTCCCCTCAGCCAGGGC
This sequence comes from Grampus griseus, assembly GCF_964374135.1. Lineage (NCBI taxonomy): Eukaryota > Metazoa > Chordata > Mammalia > Artiodactyla > Delphinidae > Grampus > Grampus griseus. Next base: position 110,273,828 of record NC_139002.1, on the reverse strand, counting down.
TGTGCGACCTGGGGGCCTGTGGCACCCACCTCCCTCCCACCTGGCTCCCGCCCCCAGTGGATCATGGACGTGCTCGTCTGCAACGGGCTGGGCATCTACTGCGGCATGAAGACTCTCGAGTGGCTGTCCCTAAAGACGTACAAGTGGCAGGGCCTCTGGAACATTCCAACCTACAAGTACGTCTAGAGAGCAGCCCTGCTCCGCACAGGCCTTGACCCCAGTGTGGGGCCTGCAGGCCCCCCCCCCCCCGCGAGGTCCTTTCGTGAGGTGCTACAGGCGAGGATCTTGCCTCTGTAAACTCCACCGAGGATGTGACCCTGGGTGCTGCCCTCGTGGCGGCCGGGACGTCAGCCCGTCCCCATCCAGCCGGCTCCTCTTACTCCCTGCTGGCCCTTCTCGGGATCGTCCCTTCCCAGCCGCCTCCCTCTGTGAAGAAGTAGAGAGACAGTCCAGGAAAAGACCTGGGGGGCCGTGGGGTGGGTGGCGCGGGCCGGGGTCGAGTGTGCCCGGTGGGCGTTGCCCTGGGCTGACGGGCCGCGGTTCCAGGGGCAAAATGAAGAGGATCGTCTTCCAGTTCACGCCCTACAGCTGGGTCCGCTTCGAGTGGAAGCCAGCCTCCAGCCTGCGCCGCTGGCTGGCCGTGTGCGGCATCATCCTGGTGGTAAGGCCTGTGGCCTCCTGCATGCCCCTGCCCTCCCCGCCCCGGGCGCCCTCCACCCTCCTCTGCCCCCAGTTTCTCTTGGCAGAGCTGAACACCTTCTACCTGAAGTTTGTGCTGTGGATGCCCCCCGAGCACTACCTGGTCCTCCTGCGGCTAGTCTTCTTTGTCAACGTGGGCGGCGTGGCCATGCGGGAGATCTACGACTTCATGGACGACCCGTGAGGGCCAGGGTGGGGCCTGGGCCGTGGAGGGGGGGGCGCGGGGGCGGGGCGCTCTCGAGCCTCACCCCTGCACCCGCCTCCCTCTGCAGGAAGCTCCACAAGAAGCTGGGCCAGCAGGCCTGGCTGGTGGCGGCCATCACCGTCACGGAGCTGCTCATCGTGGTGAAGTACGACCCGCACACGCTCACGCTGTCCCTGCCCTTCTACATCGCCCAGTGCTGGACGCTCGGCTCCGTGCTCGCCCTCACCTGGACCGTCTGGCGCTTCTTCCTGCGGTGAGCGCCGTGGCCCCGGTGGTCCTGCCTCCCCACCCCAGGCTCTGAGCTCCCCTGCGGGGCAGTGTCCAGGGACCTCCGTGGGCCAGCCAGTGGTGACGCAGCCCCCGCTGTCCCCAGGGACATCACCCTGAGGTACAAGGAGACACGGCGGCAGAAGCAGCAGGGCAGGGACGACCAGGGCAGGGCGGACGGCAGCGTGGACGGGCGCCCACCAGGGCCCGACGACCCCTCGGGGCCCGAGGAGGCCGAGAGGGAGGGGGTGCCAGCACCGCACTGACGCTGTGGCTGGGCCTGCAGAGCCCAGGCCCGGCGCCCTCCGCCCTCTGCGGTTCCCGCCAGGAGCCCTCCAGCAGGCCTCAGCCCTCAAGGTTCTATCTCCCTTTTCTCCCGCGTGCACGGTGGGGTGGGGCGCGCGCGTGTGTGTGGTGTGTGCACACGTGTGGGTGCGTGTGTGTGTGCACGTGTGCTCCTGAGGCCCTGGGGCTCGCCCTGGGCCGGCTGGTCCCCCTTCTGTGCAGTCAGCCCGCCGCCTTGGCCACCCCGAGCCTTGGTGCCCAGACGGCCCAGCCCAGGCAGCAGCGTCTCGGTGCCCCTCTCCGCTCCCTGGGCCCCGCCGGTCCCCCACGACCTTCTGGCGGCACGTGTGAAGGACAGTCGTCCAGGGACGCCCTGGCGTGGCTGGGAAAGGGCAGATCCGCTTCCTCGGGAGCTTCCATCTGACCCTCCAACCTGGAGGTGCGTGCACAGGGCTGCCCGCACATCGACTCAGAGACTCCAAGGCCTGGTGCCCGCCGTCAGGAGGGTGGGTCGTGAGGGAGGGTCTCTGTGGCCCAGGGTTGAGGTCACCCCCACGAGCAAACAGAACAAATAAAAGCCACGGTGACGGCCTGCAGCTCCGCAGCTCCTCGCTGCCCCTCGCCCCTGCCCCACCCTGTGCCGCCCAGAGGGCAGCTGGGAGCCACTTGGGCTGGACACCTATCCTGGCAGACGACCAGAGGGCACGAGGGTCGCCGGCCCCCCGGCGCCTCCTGCTGCATCCGCCCCTCGGGCCGGTCCCAGGGAGCTAGTTCTGGGCGGGGTGTGGGTGACGGCACACTGTCTTCAGGCTTCACACGCACCGGCGAAGGGAAGCGCCCTGATTTCCGAGCAAGGGTGACACTCCCGACCTTCCCAAGGGCAGGGCCTCTCAGAGCGCCAGGGCCTTGGTGGTGGACTTGTTTCCTTAGTTTATTTTCCCGCAACTATTTCTAGGGAGAATTTCAAACCTAGGGCGGCGGTTGTGAGGACGGACAGCGGCGTGCCTGTGCCCCCACCCCACCCTCTGCTCTTGCGTTGTGCTGTTGAGCTGAGTTTCTCAGCCTCTGGCTTCCGTGGGCTTCCTCACGTCAGGGGTGTGACCCGGGGCCTCAGTGTGCCCCACCCCACCTGCTGCTGTCCGAGTGTCACCTTTGATCTGGGTCTAGGGCCGACGCCTGTCCCAACACTACGGAGACACCAAGCGTCCTGTCTGCCCACCTCCACCCGGGGTTCTCGGCGTCACAGGGTTCAGTCGCTCTGGTCCCAGATTACCTCATTCCTGTGGCCTGTGCTCTCCCTGCAGGGCTGGAGGCCCGTGTTGCTCACTGGTCCCAGGCGTGGCCCCCAGGAGCGGTTTCTGGCCCACGGTGGGTGCAGGTTCCCCTGGAGCGTCTCCCGGGTCCACCCAGTCCTCCACAAATCCTGCTCTCTTCTGGGGGCCCTGGGTACCTTCAGGGCTTCGTCGTGATGGCAGGAAGTTACTGCCCAGGCGCCGACCCTCTGAAAGCTGCCCAGTGTCACACCTTGATCGTGCTGCTCAGGACAGGTCACCCCTACGCTGTCCGCCCACGGCCAGACGAGGCCAGTGAGACGGAGCAGACCCTGCCCTTACGTCCACAGGGCTCCAGCCTCCACCAGGAGAGCATTCGGGAGCCAGCCGTCGGCAGGCTCGGCCAGGCCCTGGGAGCAGCTCCCAGCCGGGCTTTCCGGCCCACACACAGGAGGTCCGAGCACGCTGCCAGCCAATGACCAACGCTGCTGGCCAAGGTGAGCCAGGCCCCGAGGCCAGGGGCCACGTTCTGGTGCCCCTTAGTGCAGGCGGGATGCCGTCCTCACAGACCCGAGGCAGGGAAGGCCTGTAGGACGGGGTGGCCTACGAGGCCGCAAGGAGCAGGACCCCGCCAGCACCTGGGGAGCTCAGACCGGACCCCCACGGAGGACCCCGCTGGGCGCAGCCGCCACCAGGCCCGGACCCCCGACTTGACTTGCCTAAGGCTGCTACGTCTGTGGTGCTCACGAAAACATCACCCCCTTGACACCAGAGCCTCGTGGGGACCACGAGAACAGACAAAGACCCCTCCTGCCAGAAAAGCGTTTTAATAAAGTGCCTAAAATGCTCTCCCAAAAATAAGCTGATTTAAGCTCTTCTCTCGGTTAAAGCCAGGACTCCTCGTGGGAGGAGGGCCGTCTGGGGAGGGGCGTCAGAAGATGATCCGCAGGCCGGGCTTGCTCCCCTCCAGGGCCCGCAGGCGCTCCTCCACCACCTCCGTCCAGTAGATGTCGTACAGGCTGCAGGGAGGGAGGGGGTGAGGTAGCAGCAACACCCCCCACCCCGCCCCGTGTGCCTCGCCTGTCCCCCGCACCCCAGGGCCACTCACACCAGCTGCTCCAGGGCGCAGCCGGGCTGCTCCAGGCTGCCCAGCAGCTGCAGGACGCCGGCGTCACCCAGGCCGTTGTTGCTCAGGTCCAGCTCGCGCAGGCTGCGATTGGTCAGCAGGAGCGAGGCCAGGCCTCCACAGGCGCCGTCTGTCACGTCACAGTCCCCCAGCCTGGGCGGAGGGCAGGGCCGAGGTCAGGTGGAGGGTGCGCCCCCAGGTGGCTGTGCAACCAGGGCCCAGGCCCTGATCATGGAGCGCAAGGGGGCGGGTTTGAGTCTTAGCTGTCCCCACCCTCAGCCCGGGCGGACGGGGCGCCCCCCCGAGCAGGCTCACCAGAGCACCCTCAGTGTGGCGCCGGGCTGGCACAGGGCCTGGCACAGGGCTTGGACGCCCGAGTCGCCCAGCTGGTTGTTGCTCAGCTGCAGCTCCAGGAGACGCTTGTTCTGGGTCAGCATCGAGCCGAAGTGGTGGCAGCAGGCGGCCGTGAGGCTGCAGGACTTCACCCTGCGGGCGGCAGACGGGGACTGGGGCCACCGTGGCCCACGCCACTGGGGTGCCCCGGGAGGGCCCTGGGGATCTGAGCGCCAGCGCCCCGCCCCCGCCACCGAGTCTCTGCCTGTCTTCAGTGGCTCCACCTCGGCGCACACCCCCCCCCCGCCCCCCGAGGGCACCTGCACCTCGCCAGCCCCCGGCGCTGGCCCCCCCGGGCCACCCAGGATCCTCTGCATGGGCCCTCCCATCCCCTGGTGCCACGCGGCCCCCTCACCACAGGGTCTCCAGCTGGCAGCCCGGCTGCAGCAGGCTGTCGCACAGCAGCCGGGCGCTCTCGTCACCCAGACTGTTGCCCGCCAGACTCAGCTCCTTCAGGGTCTCCTTGGCCTGGAGGATGCGGCAGAGGTCTCTGCAGCCACTGGCGGTGATGTCACACTCCCAGAGCCTACAGAGGTGAGTCCCCCGTCAGCACAGAGAGGCTCCCAATGCGTCCTGCCACCCCCAAGTTTTTGTCTGCCCAGCCGGAGGCCAGCTCACCAGAGGGTCTTGAGCTGGGAGCCGGGGCTCAGCAGCCCAGGGCACAGCTCCGCGATGCCTGCATCGCCCAGCGGGTTGCTGCCCAGGTCCAGCTCGTTCAGCGAGGCCTGGGAGGCCACGATCCCACACAGGTCCTTACAGTTGGCCGGCGTGAGGCCGCAGTTCTCCAGCCTGGGGGCACGAGAGGCGCTAGGAGCTGGGGCGCCCCCCCCCCAGCCCCCGCCCTGCCCCCCAGCCCCAGCCCGGAGCTTACTTGAGTGCCTCCAACTGGCAGGCGGAGTCCGCCAGGCCCCGGCACAGCTCCCGGATGCCAGCCTCGCCCAGGTCATTATTGCTCACCTTGAGCTCCTTCAGGTCCCGTGTGGCCCTGAGCACCGCGGCCAGGGGCTCACAGGCCGCGGCCGTCAGGTTGCAGTACTCCAGCCTGGGGGCGGGCGGGCAGTCAGCCCCTCGGCCGCAGGAATGCGGCTTGGCCCAGGGGGCACCGGTCTGGGTCTCCTTTCCCACCCCAGCCGTGAGGCCTGCGGAGACCGGACGGCTGCCTGGCGGTGACAGCACGGCAGTGGCCGAGGGGCCATCTCCCTGGGTGGCGGGTGCCCAGAGACCCAGGAGAAAGACACCCAGCCCGAGCTGGGGCTTTCCGGCTTGGCTTCCTCCCTCTGTGGCTGACCCCGTCTGTGTGCTCACTCGGGGTCACAGGCCAGCTGCCAGCTGCTTTCAGAGGCCACAACCCCAGCCTCAGGGAAGAGCCCCTCCTCGAAGCTCCCTGCAGCCGATGAGCTGGGGAGGGGGCTTGCCCAGGGCAGACAGCCGAAACCCAGGGGACGGGTGGGTGCGGGCACCTCAGGGCCCCGGGTGGGGTGCACACTCACTGCAGCTTCTCCAGGTGGCACTGCGGGTCCAGGAGCCCCTCGCAGAGCAGCTGCAGGCCGGCGTCACCCAGCGGGTTGTCGCTGAGGTTCAGCTCCCGCAGGGTGGACAGGGAGCGCAGCACGCCGGGCAGGACCCCGCAGCCGGCCTCCGTCAGGCAGCAGTTCTGGAGGCTGGACACACGTGGCCGTCAGCGGGCCCCACGAGCCGGCTGCGGCTCCCACGCAAGACGAGCCACCCTCCATCTGCTGGAGCCCAAGCAAGGCGGACACAGAACTGCCGCCACCACACACATCCCCACGGGGGAGGCCAGGCAGCCGGCCTTGCAGGAGGAGATGCGGGGTGGGGGCCGCGAGAGGGCTCAGGTGTGCCTCAGGGCCCAGAGCCCAGGAGTGACCGGCATGGCTCACTTGAGCTTCTGGATCTTGCAGGTGGGGCTCTGCAGGCCCTGGAGCACCAGGTGCACGCCGCCGTCGCCCAGCTCATTGGTGCGGAGGCTGAGCTCCGTCAGGGAGGGGTTGGCCCGGAGCGCGGAACCGATGTCCTTGCACCGCACCTCCGTGAGGCCACAGTCGTCCAGCCTGCAGACAGACACTCAGTCACTTCACACAGCAGGTTGTGACCCATTCTTGGGCCAAGAACTCGACGAGGTGGGTCACAACCAACACATCTTATAATGAAAGAGAAAAAGCGCGTGGATCGTCTCGTAAAAACTGTTAAGATACTGGCACCTATATGGACGCGTATCTCCGCATCTTCCCCGGGACACGGTCAGGGGGCACAAGTGCCCCTCCACCCCCAGGAGAGAAACCAAACCTGGAGGCGGCAGCTCGAGGGCAGAGCCCGGCTGAAGAGGCTCGGAGAGGCCAGCGTGGAACGTGCCAAACCCTGACCCAGGATCACGTCCACCGATTAAGTGAACCACTGAGTCAATACAGGTGGAAGGAAAGCCAGCTCTTCCTCAGAGAATGACAAGTGATAAATGTGGAAGGAATGAAAACATTAAAAACCCCAGTGAGGCAGAGTCCCAGGAACACTTCAGGCCAAAAACCCACCAACAGCTGCGACGATCAACAGGCAAAAAGTCCGAGCAGAAACAGGACGTGAGCAGAGTCTGAAGGGGTGTCACGCCGAGAAGTGGCAGGCACCCGCATCAGGTGGTCACGGCGACCATTAGGGGCGACCACATGGCACCGCTGTGACAACACCTCCCACGATACGATACGCCAGGCAGGACACAACGTCATTTCTGTGTTGTCTGTGGCCGAAACGTGTGACTCGACCCTGAGAAGACGCCGGAGGCCCTTTCACCTGAGCCCGAGTGAGCGGACCCCAGAGGCAGGTGGCCAAGGACAAGGCGGGACGGAGGGACCATCACAGACAGGAGGGGCCGTGGAGACGTGGCGATGATGCCGTGGCGGGTCCCGCACGAGCCGGGAACAGGAGAGGACACGCACGGAAAAGCCGGTGACGTGAGTCAAGGCGGCCGTGTCGGGCTCTTAGCTTTGACCAGCGCCCCAGGCGACGGGGCACGGGGGACCCTGCACTGTCTTTGTGACTCTTCCATAAACCTTCCATAAAACTATTCCATAAAACTATTTCAAGTAAGTTCAAAAGAAGAAAGATAAGCAGGGACTTGAGGACACAGGGAGGGGAAGGGTAAGCTGTGACAAAGTGAGAGAGTGGCATGGACATATATACACTACCAAACGTAAAACCGATAGCTAGTGGGAAGCAGCCGCATAGCACAGGGAGATCAGCTCGGTGCTTTGTGGCCACCCAGAGGGGTGGGATAGGGAGGGTGGGAGGGAGGGAGACGCAAGAGGGAAGAGATATGGGAACATATGTATATGTACAACTGATTCACTTTGTTATAAAGCAGAAACTGTAAAGCAATTATACTCCAATGAAGGTGTTAAAAAAAAAAAGTAAAATGACACATGTAAGAAGCTATTTATCATAGCATTGTTTATAATAACAAAAGGTTAGAAGCAATTAATTGCTTTGGAGCCCTAATAAGAAAAAAAAGTGGCTCTAAATGCCTGGGTAAGATTTCCAAAATAGATTAAGGGAAAAAGGAAGGTTATACAACAAAGTGAAGCCTACGCTGCTATTGCTGTTTGTCTAAAACCGAGGGGAAAAGAATTGGAAATCTGCTAGCCTCGCCCTTGCCGCTCCGCCGCACACGCCGTACTTCGGAGAGCTCACCATTCCTCAGTGTACCCTTCGGGCACTGCACCTTCTTAAACGCTGTTCCCACTGCTCTTCCTCCCAGCCCTCGCCTTCCTGCTGGCCCTTCCCAAGATACTCACGCGTATACACATGCTTCCTTGTATTAGAAACACAAATGGCATACTGTGCATGCTGTTCTGCACTTTTTTTACTTAATACACACTTGCACATCAAGGGCTGTCTCATGCTATTTTATAACCGTATACTTCTCCACTGAACAGATATATCATAACTGATTTAATCAGTCCCCTATTAATGGATATTTCCATTGTTTCCTATCTTTTGCTATTAAAAATAATGCTGTAATGAACATTCTTGTGCATATGTTATTTCACATTATATCTACGGAATTATACCTGGGGGCTAAATTCTTAGAAACAAGGGTAGTTGATGCAGAGGGCAACAGAGTGGACTGGGCACAGGAGTAAGACTTTTCACTGTATTCCCTTTTGTGTCTTTTTGATTTTGTACCATATGTCTTACCTATTCAAAAATAAAATATTTTTAAATCCAAAAAAAAAAAGAGATAAGCAGGCAGGCACTCATCTCTTGCTCGTGAGCCCTGAGGAACCTGCGGGTTTGAGGGCCTCAACAGCAGAAGTCAGCCTGGACTTGGATTCCCAGCCCGCAGCCCGGCAGGGGCAGAGGACAGGCAGTGCCCACAAGAGCCGGCTGTGGCGACTGCATTTCCAGGGGAAGGGGACGAGCGGAGGAGACCCTGGGCCAGGTTGCTCTGCCCACCAGGCCTGGGCCAGAATGGGTTTACATTCAAACGGTTGGAACAAAATACAAAAGGAGTCACATGTTATGCCACGTGAAAATCATACAAAATTTACATCACGCTTCTGTAAATGAAGTGACCTGGGAGCACCCCTCACCCCCTGCGGGTGATGACCCCGGGGACGCAGGCACGGCTGGTCCTACCTGACCACCTCGTACTGCTGGATCAGAGGCAGGAGCTCTGTCCACCGGGCGTCACTCAGCTGCTCACACTGGATGTCGAGCTTCATGGTGGGAGGCGAGGTGTTGCCTAGACACAGGCAGGGGAGAAGGAGAGGATTTCAGCCAAACTCTCAAGGTCTGACAGGCCAGAGATCCAGTGGACGGAAGACGTCCAAACAGGACCCCAGGGGACATTCCAGGAGAAGCCACAGCCTCACCGCCTGCTTTGTTTCCCTTCCTCAGCACCTTTATCCACGTCAGCCTCCAGAAGCAGAAATGGGAGAGGGCTCCCGGGCAAAGACTGCCACGGACCGCAGAGCTGGGGGACGTGGCTGCGGGGACAGAGGCCGCTCTCACCCCCCAGCCTCCTGGGCACCTCCCACCCGAGGAAGGGGAGACCGACGCTCACCGCCCGAAGCCCTGCCTCTGCCTTGCCAGCAAGGACAGGTGGCGGGGGGCAGGGAGAGGTGGCGCCTGTGGGCCCGGACAGTGTGCAGACCCCAGCCAGGAGGGCGCAGGGGCCCCAATCTGTGACTTCTCCCCTCCGAGAACAGGAAGGCAGCGCACAGCCCCACCTGGCCGGCATCCACAAAGCCAGACGCACCCAGGATGCCAGCACCTGAGGCCTCACTGCCCTGAAGCAGCCCTGTCAGGTGGTCAGCCGGCAGTTCCTGAGGGGTACCAGCCACAAGCGCCCTGGCCAGGACAGAGAAGGCGGGGCGGGGACCCCAGGTCCAGCGACCTGCGCGCCGGATGGTGCCTTCATGGGTGGCCGCCCGGGGCGCCTGTTTCCATGAGCCCCTTCTGGGCCTGGGACTCTGGACAGGGCACGTCCTCTGCCCAACCCCGGCTCAGCCCAGGGACCAGCCCACAAAGAAGCCAGTCCACCAAGCAGGCTGAGAAAAGAGGGAGGCCTCTGGCCAGCAGGTCTGGGATGGGAGGTCACAGGCCCTGAAGCCTCACCAGGGCCACACACAGCGCCTGAACAAATGAGTAACCAGAGCCCCGGGCGGGTGCCGACTGTGGCCCTGAAGGGGGGGCCAGCAGGAGAGGAACCCAGCGGCAGCCGTGAGCTGGGGGGTGCCCGGGAGTGGGGCAGGGAGCGGGCTTTCAGTCAAGAGCAACAGGAAGTTCAGTAAACACCCACGCCTGGAAGCCATGCCTTTCCAGGTCTCTGGAGACAGGATGACTCAGACCCATGTGAGGTTCCCGGTTCCCCGAAACCCCCAGATTCCTGAGAACAATGCTTCACTCATGTTTGTGTACGTGCCTGGCACAGCCCCGGCCTTGCTGAAGAGGGCATGCCCCCTGCCGGGCCCCGGCTGGTTCAAGCCCACAGCGGGGAGGAGGGCCAGCCCAGGCAAAGGCTCTAGGTACATTCCTCCTGGGAGGCCCCTGGTGCCAATGATCAGGTAAGATTCGGATTCGCGTGTTCATGTCCCAGCAGAGAGGCCTACTAAGAAACTGAGGCGAGGGCACGGGTAACTGGCCACTTCCCGTACCATCCCAGGGAAGGGCCATCCCAGGGAGAGACCGCCCAGCCCACTGGCCAGAGCACGTGAGCAAAACCAGGCCTGCCACCCACCCCCAGCCCAGGGTGTGGCCACCCAAACCCTGACTCAGAACCCTCAGTCATCGCGAGAGAGGGATCAGGGGGAGGGGCCCCTGAGGATCTCCAGCCCCGACACCGCTCCCCCCGGCTGCTCCCTCCCAGAATCCAGTGTGACATTAGGGGACTCGCCTCTCCAGAGTAGGAAACTGATACCCGGCAGCTGCGCCCCCCAAGCCCCCAGACTTGACTAGACCCAGAGTATCCCTTTGGTTGGCCTGCGGGCGTCTTAGCCTCCAGAGGACACGGATCCCTTTGAGAACCCATGTAAAAGTGTTAACATCCCGCAAAGATGCCGCGTGTACAGCCTTCCTCACAAGCCCCCAGTTACGGTGCCTGATCTGGACAGGAACAAGCACACGTCCGGCCCACGGCCTCCCTGGCAATCAGGACCCCCACCAGCTGGGCTGCTCCCCAGGCCCCAAGTTGCGGATCCAGGATCTCAACAACGGCCCCTAATTAATGCTTCCAAGTGCGGGGACAGGGCGCTGCGCAAGACCGCGCCGGAAGCCAGGAGTTGTGTCTTCTCCGCCTCAGCATCCGGCCCGGGCCTTCCCTGGAGCGGTGCCCGCGGCCCGCCCCCCGCTACCGGCGCAGCTTGGTTACCTCTGCGAGGCGCGGGGGGTGGCGGGAGGCAGGGGCGCGCCGGGGTCCGCGCGGAGCAGCCCGCCGCCGCCGCCGCCCTCCACGCCCGCCCGAGGCTCCGCATGTGTCCGGGGGTCGGAGGTCGGCGCGGGGTCGGGCCGGGGCCTCTCCAGGGAGAGGCGGGCCGCTCAGAAGCGCGGAGAGGGCTCCCCGCGCCCCCGGCCCCGCACTTTCTCGGGTCCGGGGACCGTCCGCCACGCGGTCAGCGGCTGGGGGACCCCCAAAACGCCGCGCCCCCCTCGCCGGCCCGCTCCCGCTCTGTCCCGACCCCGGACCTCACCTCTTGGGCCTCCACCGCAGACCAGAGAGCAGAGCTGCGTCTTCCGCCCGGGCAGGGGGTGGGGTCACGTCCTGGGGCGGGGCCTTGGAGAGTGGGGGCCGGGCGGGCCCAGAGCCCCGCGCCAGGTCGCCCTCGCCCACCGAACCCCGGCTGGAGAACACTAGACCCTGGGAAGGGCCCGCCCGACATCCCTCCATCCCTCCCCGGCTTGGCCCCGGGTCTTTTTCTGAGACGCGCGCCGAGCCAGCGCCCACAGCTAAGCCTTCGCCGCTTTCCGCTGAACTCGGGGGTAAAAGTTGACGTCCCAGTTTGATTTTCCACTTTGTCGCCCAGAACGGGGGCAGGCCACCTTGCGGGGAGGGGGCGTCAGGCGGAGATGCGGGCGCAGGCGCGGGGAGCCCCGACCACCCCCAAGGAGACAGAGGCCGTCGGGGCTTTCTCTGCGCCCTCCCACCAGCAGGCAGGACGTGGGAGTTTCCCAAAGCACAGAAATCGAATATCTGAGACACTTCTTTTTGCTGCCACACAGGAAAAGATGGAAACTATCTGTCTTGCCTGTGATGAAATGCGTCAGTGTGTAAGCAGATACGGTAGGTTTCCTGGGAGAGAGAACCAGGCATGGCTTTCTTAACAGAAGCCATTTTTTGGCCTAAGCCGTTTTGTGATCTAAGCTGGGCCACAATGCTTTGCCCTTGAACAGGTCTCAGTAATTGATGATCTTAAGGGAACAAAAGAACGCAGAAACAAACGACTGTAATCAGACAAGAGAAGTAACAACAGCAAAAATAATGTTCCAGTTGTAAAGACTCCCGGTTCTGTTTCAATGGTGACGATTAGCCTGAAGCCGCAACCACCAGACCTACCGGAATCTAAGGGGTGAAGATGACCTTTTCTGACCCTCCTGACTTCAATCAAATGAACCCAGGACTCTGCGGGGAGACACTGCTTTGGAGAAGATCCCCAGTGTTCCCCTTACTTGCAGCCAGAAATAAACCCTTCCTTTCCGGATCTGTGGCTTGGCTGTGTCTTTTGGCTCAACACTCACCACAAGGCGAAACGTCTTTCGGGTAACAAGCGTGGCATCTGGCTTATGTAAAACACTACACACCCCTGCATTTCTGTGTATCGGTCAAGAGGAATATTCATGCATGAGCTTAGGAGACATGTTCAAAATGTCTTTTTGCAGCATTTTGCAACTGTCCAAACCTGGAAACAATCTAAATGTCTACCAGTAGGAAGATGGTTAAAGGCTTCATAACACACCTGTTTTGCGCCCCTCTTGGCCTAGCCATAACCAGTGTCGTGGCTGGACTTGCCCTTGTGATTGCAAGGCAGCCTTCAACAAAGACCATTAGGAAGCTTTGGGAAATAAAAAAGGTTTATTACTCACATGTGTTGGAATGCACATGGCATACCTGGGGCCACAGAGCGAGGTGAGGAGGGGGCGGGGGGTTGGGGGCAGGCGGCTAGGGTTCTGCTTTAACTGGAGTCAAGGTTGGCGGCCTAGGGTTTCGCAGGCTCACTATTGGTAAACTTAAAACATCAGAGCTGGGGCTTCCCTGGTGGTGCAGTGGTTGGGAGTCCGCCTGCCGATGCAGGGGACACGGGTTCATGCCCCGGTCCGGGAAGATCCCACACACCGCAGAACAGCTAGGCCCGTGAGCCATGGCCGCTGAGCCTGCGCGTCCGGAGCCTGTGCTCCGCAACAGGAGAGGCCACAACAGTGAGAGTCCCGCGTACAGCAAAAAAAAAAAAACAAAAAAAACAAAAAAACATCAGAGCTGGAATTTACAGCAGCAGAAGAGAAAAGCACATGTGGCCCAGATGGTCAGTTATTGAAACCAACCAAGATCTCTAAATTTAACAAAGGAACCTCAGGGAGCTGACCAGTTGCCTGGGGGCTGGTTCGTTGTGGGAATAAAGGAAGGGTTACTCAACTTGGGGAGAATATCCGGCGGGGCCAGTCCTTGCTTGTGTAGTTTGTAAGGGGTCAGGGCCACCAACGTGGGGCCAGGGGTCCTGGAGAGACCAGTGGCTTCGCAGGTTTGGGCCCCCAAGGCACAGACACCCACCCCCGCCCGACACCATGAGCTCCCGCAGAGCAAGTGCAAGTTGACAAGTTGTCGAGTGAAGACAGTGCGCAGCTCTCCCCCACCCTGATGCAGGAGGATGAGCGTGGTGCTGGGTTTCTGGCAGAAACTCCTGCAGGCTGGGGTGGGTGAGGATGCAGCAGGGAGAGGGGAGGGGGCAGAAAGAGGCCTCTGGGTGCACTGGCATGCCAACCAACTTTAACATGATTTTTATCACAGGAGCAGTATGTGCTTTTTGTAGAAAAACCAGAAGAGATAAAAAAAAAAAAAGGCCCAAGAATGCCCATCTTCCAGAGACAAATGATCTGACATCTGTGTATCTGCCCCTGCTCCTCCTGTACACACAATACACAGTTTTAAAAATAAAAATGAAATATAAGCAATAGTAGGCAGAATAATGGCCCCCAAAGATGACCACGTCCTAATCCCCAAACCTGTCAATAGTTACCATAGATGGCAAAGGGGTCTCTGCAGATATGACAAAGTTAAGAATCTTGAGATGGGGGTACTGTCCTTGATTACTTGGATAGGCCCAATGTAATCCTGAGGGTCCTTAAAAGAGAGGCAAAAGGGTCAAAATCAGAGAGGAAGTGACAATGGAAGCAGAGGTTGGAGTGGCTGCGCTTTGAAGATGGAGACAATCAGCCTCTAGAAGCTAGAAAAGGCCAAGAACTAGATTCTCCCCTGGAGCCTCTGGAAGGAACCATTCTGTGGATACGTTGATTTTTAACCCCCTAAAGCCCATTTCTGACTTCTGACCTCCAGAATTGTAAAATATCTAGTCTGTAGCAACTCACTACAGTAGCAGTAAGAAACTAATGCATTAGGGAGCTGCTATATTTCTCATCTAAGAATAGATATGTATACACGAATATACACGTACGTGAATAGATATGTATGGAAGCTAACCTTTAGTGGGCACACTGTGTGTCACCGTTCGAGTGTATTCAATCTAGTCAACCAATCTCCACAAGCTGACATTTAGACTGTCTCAGCCAGACCTTGTGACAACCCGAACTCGCGGCCCTCGAGGTGCTGTCCCACTTATGTCCTCTTTCCCACAGGAGCTGCCCACCCAGCTCCCCCGGGTCACTCGGGTGACCTAACGGGACAGAACTGCAGGGCGGACACATGGCCATCCCAAGGCCCAGCACCCTATGGGCGCCACCCGGTCGAGTGCTCTCTGCCAGGGCTGTCTGTCCTTCCTGGGGATCGGTTCTTTTGGGGAATAAGGTCGGGGGTTACTCAATTTGAGAAGGAAAGTCTGGCTGAGCCAGCCCTTGCTGGTGTAGATTGCTCGGCGCCAAAGAGCGGACCACCAGGACGCAGGCCACGCAGGCGCAGAACCAGCGCCCCGCGCCGGAGGTCCTAGAGTGCCCCGGGAGGACGGCCGGCGGCGGCGCGCACACGCAGAGGCGAACTCGGACGCCCTGACGTCATCGGAGCGCGCCGACGTTCCCTGGGCGGTGCCGCGGCCTCGGCCCGCGCGGACCCGCCTCACTGGACCCGCCCCCGACAGGACCCGCCCCACAGGCCCAAGGAGTAGGGCTGACCCCCCGCCCAGGGGACCCCTCGCCCCACGCTGGCGAGCGCGCGTCTCCCCGGGCTGCGTGGCCTCAGTGGCGCCCGGCGTGCGTCCACGCGCGGCCCGACCAAGACCGGCGCCGGTAAGGACTGACCCCGGACGGGTCGGCCGTCTGTTTGGCCCACCCGATGATGGACCTAGGGAGTGACTGACCTAGACACGACAACGAACTGTCCCTGGCCTGTTGACCGGGAGGGAGACGGCCTACTTCCGACCGGGGGGGCGGTGTCAGGACCAGCGGTGGGGCGGGGCCTCGCTGCGGCGCGGCAGCAGGAGGTGGGCGGGGCCTCTAGGGGCGGGGCCTGTGGGCGGGCGGACAGGGGCGGACCTGCGGACAGGGGCGGGCCTGCGGGTGGGGCGGGGCCTGCGGGTGGGGCGGGGCCTGCGGGTGGGGCGGGGCCAGCGGTGGTCCCCAAGGTGCCCTCACCGCCTCCAGCCCGGCTGAAACTGATGGGCGGACCCGCGCGTGCCGTAGGTGGGCCTCGAAAGTCGGACCCGGTGAGGATGAGGCCTAGCAGGGCCCGGGCCGTGACATTAACGTGGCGTGCAGCGGGTCGGTTCTCTGACTTGGAGCAAAGTCTGAGTGTCGGGATTCTGCGAGCACCGACAACTAGAGCTGGAGAGTCAGACACAGACACAGACAGTTGGTTTCGGAAGAAAGTGGCAACTCTGTTAATTAAGGCAACGTTTGTAATCTATAGGTGATGTTTCATTCATCTAATACTGTCAATGAATGTTAACAATTCGTGCCTCACCTAAATGCATTTCTTCGTAAATATTTAGTAACTCCTGTGTGCCTGGCTGTGTTGTAGCTGCTGAGGATTCAACAGTGAGTAGAGCAGACAGAAATCCCTGATGGAAGGAAACTCGGGAGGGGAAGGACTGCGCCACTAGGGAAGTCCAAGTGTATTTCTTTTAAAGTCCTTGTCTAATAGCTCCATTATCTGCACCAGGCCAGAGAGGGTTACCTGCGGGGACTGGAGCTGGTGAGGGGTGTGGCCAGGTGTCCACAGACTGAATGAAACAAGTGGTGCCCAGCCAAAGGACATAAAATTGAAAGCTGAGTAAAACACCTGAGGAGGGGAAGGAAGGTCTGGAAGTGCCTTTCCCCTCATTTTCTCACCCGTATTTGTCAATTTTGAGACACCCCCCAAAGTTGAGGGTGCAGTTTACCACCATACATGTGCTGGCCACAGTGGGGGGCCCTTTGGGATTCACTGGAAGTTATGTCATTCTTGTTATTTTTGAACTTACCTGATTCACCTGGTTGAGTCCTTTTCTTCCTTCCTTCCTTCCTTCCTTTCTCTCTTTCCTGCATGGCTGCGGGATGTTAGTGCTCCAACCAGGGATCAAACTCGGTCCCTCTTCAATCCTAGCATTTTCAAACTTCTATCTGGGGTCACTTTTTTTTTTTTTTCTCCATGGAGAACACCTTCTAGTATTTCATTTGGTATGGGTTTCCTGGTGAAACCAGGAAACTGGATTCTGCCAGGTTTTGTTTCTCTGAAAATTTTTCTGTGCATTCTTTATTTTTCAGGGACATTTTCACTGGGTATAGATGTATAGGTTGGCATTTATTTCTGTTAGCATTCTGAGGATGTTATTCCATTGTCTTCTGGTTTCCATACTTTCTGTCACTCTTATTGTCACTCCTTTGAAGATGACATGTCTTCCTGGGTACTTTAAAGCTTTCCTCTTTATTCTCAGTCAGCAGGTTTACTATACTGTGCCTGGATGTGTTTTTCCCTGTATTTATCCTTTTTGTTCCTCACTGTGCTTCTAGAATCTGTAGCTTGATATCTTTCATCAGTTTCAGGAAAGTCTCAGCTCTTATTTCTTCAGATATTTTGGATGCCTCACTCTCTGCTCTTCATCTAGAATCAATTAAAAATATGCTTGAGGGCTTCCCTGGTGGCTCAGTGGTTAAGAATCCGCCTGCCAATGCAGGGGACACGGGTTCAAGCCCTGGTCCAGGAAGATCCCACATGCCACAGAGCGACTAAGCCCGTGTGCCACAACTACTGAGCCTGTGAGCCACAACTACTGAGCCCATATGTCACAACTACTGAAGCCCATGCGCCTAGAGCCCATGCTCCACAACAAGAGAAGCCACCACGATGAGAAGCCCACGCACTGCAATGAAGAGTAGCCCTCCGCTCGCCACAACTACAGAAAGCCCGCGCGCAGCAACGAGGACCCAACCCAATTTATTTATTTAAATAAATAAATAATAAATATGCTTGATCTTTCCACTGTACCCACATGTCTCTTATGCTTTTTATTAGATTTTATATCCTTTGACTCTGTTTCGGTCTACATAATTTCTTTTGACCTGCCTTCTGGTTCACCGATTCTCTCTTTATCTTTAGATCTGCTGTCAAAACTATCCATTGAGTCCTTAAATTTAGTTATTCTATTTATTTCTTTTAGAATTTTCATTTGTTTGTTTTTGTTTCCAGGTCTCCCCCTCCCCACATCTGTTAATCTTGCCTTTTGCTCCTTGAGTACATTAAATGTATTTCTTTTTTTTAATAATAAATTTATTTATTTATTTTTGGCTGTGTTGGGTCTTTGTTGCTGTGTGCGGGCTTTTCTCTAGTTGCGGCGAGCGAGGGCTACTCTTCATTGAGGTAGCTTCTCATTGCGGAGCACAGGCTCTGGGCACACAAGCTTCAGTAGTTGTGGCATGCAGCATCAGTAGTTGTGGCTCGCAGGCTCAGTAGCTTTGGTGCATGGGCTTAGTTGCTCCGCGGCATGTGGAATCTTCCCGGACCAGGGCTCGAACCCTTGTCCCCTGCATTGTCAGGAGGATTCTTAACCACTGCACCACGAGGGAAGTCCAAGTGTATTTCTTTTAAAGTCCTTGTCTAATAGCTCCATTATCTGCACCTCTGTTGGGTCTGTTTCTATTGCCTGTTCTTCTTCATCACATCTTATTTCCGGATAATGCCTGGTTACTTTTGATTGAGTGTTGCACATTTTATATTTAAGAAATCATAAAGAACTTGATGATTGGATGACACACTGATGATATTATCTTCTGTTGGAGCAGACTGCCAGGCTAGGAGCACAGGCAATCGTCAGGTCACCTTCATCCTGAGGAGTTGGGATCGCTTGAAGCTGAGCTTTGCTTCTTACAGGGGCGTATCTCTTTCCTGCTCACTCTGGCTCTAGTGTATAGCTCTTCCAGGGTCCAACCCGAACCTGAAGGGTTCACTGGCCACCCTTCTTACCACAGCCCCTGGGCTCTGTAGCAAGTTTTGATCAGCTTTTCAGCCTCACAGCTGCTGTCTCCAAATCAACAGACACTCCTGGTGACTCGTTTCTCAGACTGAGCCCTCTTCTGGGTCTTAGCCCCACAATTCCTCACTGTCTTGGTAGGAGTTCTAAGAGGTGTATGGGTTTTGTCTTGATACTGTTCCCAGCTCTTTACTTCTCAGCAGAGGGTTGACCTGAACCCTCTATTCCACCATCCCAGGAAATGGGGCCACCTCCCTCTTTTCAAGAGTATGAAATGCAACCTGTACTTGGGTTTATACTCCAAGCCCTTGGGAAGCACAGAAATATTCCTGAGAATAGATATGACCACATTATCTTTGCATGTAGGAGTTCCTGATTTAGAGTTAGCAACTCAGCATAGACACCAGGTATGCAGGCTGAGATACCCTGCCCTCTTGGGGAGAAGACTAGAAAAGAGACACAAGGATTTACTGGAGCTGTTAATGACACCAATGTGTGAGAAATATTACATTGACTTACTTTTTTAACTGAAATGAGGTATGCTCTGAGATACCACTTGCCCACTTATTCAGTGGCACAGAGACCACTCTGGGCTCCAGGTGCAGCATGGCCGTGATGAAGGTCAGTTAGGGGGCCACGTGGGGGATCAGGGCAGCCCCCCAAATTGGCATTGGGTGGGAAGGAGGAGGGGAGGGAGGCGGAGCCAGGTGTGGGGTGGCTGGGGCTCCCTGGAAGGGGCGCTGTGGGAGGGGCCGGAGGTGGAGGCGCAGGAAGTGTCCAGAATGACCTCACGTGATGGGGGGGCGGGGCAAGGGAGCCCATCTGGGGGAAGAGGAGGAATTGGCTAAATTGACTGGCCGTCTGAGCACAAGGGAATTAGTGGTGCGGCAGCGTTGGCATAATGGGGGGCAGTGCTCTCTGAGGCTCATGTTCTGCCTTCACACCGGCCAGATCCTGAACTGCGGCTGACATCACAGAATGCCCACTGCACAGAGGCTTACCCAGAGGGGCGTTTAGCATCCTCATCTAGGTCAGAGGTGGACACCATCTATGCTGCCGTAGTAGCTCAGGGCTGGGGCAGCTGTAGGATGGCCATGGAAGCTCCACCACAGGCCCACGGCCCGAGGCAGAAAGGAGGAGTAGCCGAGTGGAGCAAGACTCCCTCTCCTGCATTCCCCCAACACGGACTTCGAGGCGCACACCTGTTCCCCCGGAGCCCCCCCAGCCCCCGCAGTCCCCCCTCCCCTCAGAGCCCCCAGCACCTGGGAGCCCCCTTAGTTCCGGCAAGTTGTGTGGATGGCCTCATGGCCCCTGGAGCAGGGCTTAGGTTCTATCCCGAGAGCAGGAGACCCATCAGGGGTAATTGTGGAGGTGGTCAGGCCAGGGTGTCCAGTGGGAAGAGAAGGGCAGGAGTCACGGTGCTCTGAAGGCATAGTTGACGAGCGTGGTGACGGGCTGGCTGTTGGCATGAGAGGAGGGGTCACTCCGGCGTCAGCCTCAGTAGCTGAGCACACAGTAGGGCAGCTTATGCGGGGGTGGGCTGAGGAAAGACCACCTTGCAGTGGGAGGAGTTATTTCGGTGATGTGGATTTGGGGGTGCCCATGAGACACCCGGGGATTTATTGACAGCTTTGAGATGCCTGAGTGGAGGGAGGCCATGGCAACCTGGTGGGTGTTTAAAGCCGTGGGGAGGAGGCCCAGGGCCGACCCTGGACAGATTCCCACCTTCATGGTCAACCAGGTAAAGGAAAGCTCCTTAGGGGGTCAGGGTCAGCTGCCGAGGGCCGGGGGCTGGGGGAGGTGCCAACTTAGTGCGGAGCCTGGCACCCCTCACTCACCTGAGCCCCTCCAGGCGTCAGGAGGGACCCTAGCAGTGGGTTTCTTCAACATGTGTTGTAAGATTTGTCAGAACAAAGCATTTTAACTCAATCAGCCTCTTCCCACTCCAGTATCTCCCTATTATGCGCCCCCTGTGGCATGGAGCACAGGCAGCTGCGGGCATCACCTGGCATCTGGCTGTGGAAGAGCTGAGTTAGGAATATGCCATCTTAACTGCATTTGGACAGACGTTTTGCAATATTTCAATATCAGTAAAAAATTATATCTTCCTGATTTGCACAAATATGAAGGACATTGACTTTTGCCACCTTAAATTTATTTATTTATTTATTTATGTTTTGGCTGTGCCATGTGGCATGTGGGATATTAGTTCCCCGACCCAGGATCGAACCCGCACCCCCTGCACTGGAAGCACGGAGTCTTAACCACTGGACCAGCCAGGGAAGTCCCCCACCTTAAATTTACTTGTTAAAGAACTGGGGGAAATTTTAAATACTGAAATATGAAACAAAAGTGCTGGAGATGAGCATTGAAATCAACAGAAATTATTCAGACATTGAGGCACGAAATACAACAGAAGAATGTTGAGATCACACCGTTCATTAAGAGGAAGAGACCGTGTCAAGTAGAAGTCACGGACAGGCTCTTGAATTGTCAGGTGATTCAATTAACGGAGACAGGAGAATGAAGAGAAGAGTTGTGGTTTCCTCCCAGATCTGATCACGAGGAGGAGTGAGGCCGTGGCACCACGAGGGCCTTGACGGCCTTGATGGCTCAGAGCGCCTTGTCCACAGATCCTTGAAGATCTTCAAAGACTCGTCACTTCACAGGAAAGTGGGAGCTCCTCGTACATGGAAGAAACTTGACAGAGCACTTCCCAAATTTACAATGATTCAAAAATGCATGGGCATAACCAATAACACGTTATAAATACCAATGATATAAAAAAGTGTTAAATCGTGGTTGAGAGTCCACCTGCCGATGCAGGGGACACGGGTTCGTGCCCCGGTCCGGGAGGATCCCACATGCCACGGAGCGGCGGGGCCCGTGAGCCATGGCCGCTGAGCCTGCGCGTCCGGAGCCTGTGCTCCGCAGCGGGAGAGGCCGCAACAGTGAGAGGCCCGCGTACCGCAAAAAAAAAAAAAAAAAAAAAAAAAGAATTGAAAACATACACGTAGTATGACATAATTGTATTAAGCTAGAAATTGCTAACAGAAAGATACCATGAAATTCTCCAAACACTTAGAAATTAACCTGTTCACTTCTAAATAGTTCATAGGTCAAAGAGGAAGTCTCAGGGGAAATTAGAATGTATTTTGAACTAAATAAAATGTAAAAATTTATGGGCTGCAGATAAGGCAGTGTTTACAGGGAAATTTATAGCACTAAAAGCCTACATAACAAAAGAAGATTGGTCTCAAATGAATTAACTAAGCATCCACCTTAAGAAACTACAATGACGACCAAAAAATAAAAATAAACCCAAAGCAAGCAGAAGGAAAGAAATAATAAAATAAGCATATATATCAACAAAATTGACAATAGCAGAGAAAAATCAGTAAAACCAAAAGCTGGTTCTTTGAAAATACCAAAATATTGATAAATCTCTAACAATACAGACAAGAATAAAAGAAAGGACATATTTTACCAATATCAGGAAAGAGAGGGTATCACTACAAGCCTCAAAGACATGAAAAGGATAAGAAGGAAACACCACAGACAACTTACACACACACAAATTTGACAACTTAGATGAAATGCACCAATTCTTCCAAAACTACAAACTGAAAAAACTCACTCAAGATAAACTGGATAGCTGGGGTAGTCCTTAGGGTGTGTGTGTTTTTCACGCCACCAAAGACTTGGTTCTCACAGACCAGGTGTCCCACAAGTTTAACTGAATTCTGACTCTGTCAGCCTGGAGATAGCACCAGCTTCCACAGGTTAAGGGCTCAGTCCCACAAGACTGACACCACTTCAGCCGCCAATCCAGGTTCACCTGTGCTTCTGACGAACTGACTACAGATCGGAGGTTCCCACGACCCCCTCCTCTGGTTGGATTCACTTGCTAGAGCGGCTCACAGAATTCAGGAATCCAGTTTACTTACTAGATCGCGGGTTTATTATAAGGGATATTAAAGGATATGAATGAACAGCCAGATGGAGAGATATGTATATAAGGCGAGGTTTGGAAGGGTTGGAAGGGTTCCCAATACAGGAGTTTCTGTCCCTGCGGAGTTTAGGGCCTGGCCCGTGGAAGCTTTCTGGTTCACCAACCTGGCAGCTCTCTGAACACACTCCTTTTGGGTTTTCATGAAGGCTCCAACCCTCTAATTATGGTCGGTTCCCCTGGCAAAAATATCCCCATCCTTAGGGGATTTCCAATAGTCACCTCTTACCATAAACCCAGTAGTGGTGGAAAGAGACTTGTTATGAATAACAAGACACCCATTTCACTTCGTGGCTCTGAGGGATTTCAGGGACTGAGGCCAGAAGACCAAATATTGTAACAAAAGATGCTCCCGTTGCCCTTAGGAAATTCTAAGGGGTTTGGGATGAAGACCAAAATATATATTTATTATAAATCACGATATCACAGTCCTGTGACCATAAAAAAAATGAATTTGTAGTTACACTTACTGAAAAAGAAATCTCCAGGCCCAGATGGTTTCAATGGCAAATTCTACCAAATATTTAAAGAAGAAATAACAATAATACTATGCAGTCTCTTCCAGAAAAACAGAACAGGAGGGAATATGTCTGAACTCACATTTTGAGAGCAGCATTATCCTGAGCCCCACACCTAAGAATGCCAAAAAGAAAAAGAAAATTACAGATAATAGCCCTCATAAGCCAACTGCAAAAATCTTCAACAAAATATAATCAAATCAAATCCTGTAATATATATAAAGAATAATGCATCACAACTAACTGGGATTTATCCTGGGAATGCAAAATTGCTTCTTTAGTTGAAATCTGTCATTACAATTCATCATGTTAATGGTCTAAAGAAAAAGATCACACGCCATGTCAGTTGATGTGAAAAAAGCATTTGACAAAATCCAACACCCATTCATGATAAAAACTCTCAGTAAAATGGAACAGAGGGGAACGTCCTCAACCAAGTAAGGGTCATCTACAAAAACCTACAGCTTACATCACATGTAATGGCAAAAACTAGACATATTCCCCCTGAAATTAGGAACAAAACAAAGAAATCTACTCTTACCATCCTTATTCAACATCATACTGGAAGTCTTAGCGACCCCAGTGAAAAGGAGATAAAAATACAGAGATTGGAAGGGAAGAAATAAAACTGTCTTTATTCACTGACGATCTGATTATCTGTGTAGAAAATTCCAAGGACTCTGAAAGAAAAACTTGTAGAACTAATTCACAAGTTTGGTAAGGTCTTAGCATGCAGGATCGCAACAGAAAGATCATAATTAGAAACCAGAAAATTTTAAAATAACATTTACAGTAGCGCCAAAAATCAAATACTAGGTATAAATCTCCAGAAAACATGCACTGGATCTGTATGTTGAAAACTACAAAATCCTGAAGGAAGAATTTTTTTTAGCTTTTTAGAATTATTTTTTTTAATGTTAAAAATTGAAGTATAGTTGATTTACAATATTGTGTTAGTTTCAGGTGTACAGCACAGTGATTCAGTTATACATATGAAGGAAGAATTTTAAGACAAATAAATGGAGAGGCATACCATGTTCATGAATGGAAAGACTCAACATAGTAAAGATATCAGTTCTCCTTAAACTGATCTACAGATTAATTACAATTCCAACCACAATTCCAGCAAGACTTTTTGTAGACAGAGACAAGCTGATTCTAAAATTTACATGTACAGATGGAAAAAACGAGAATAGCTTAAACAATTTTGAAAAAGAAGAATAAAGTGTGAGAATCACATTACCCAACCTAAAAACTCACTCTGAAGTTGCAGTAATGAAGACAGTGTGGTATGGGTGAAGGATAGACACACAGATGGACAGAGCAGATTAGAGCCCAGAAATAGGCCCTCACTCCTTTGGCGAACTGATTTTGACAAGGGTACAAAGGCAGTTCAGCAGAGAAAGAATCGTCTTTTCAATAAATAGTGTGGGAGCAACTGGATATTGATGTGAAAAAAGAAAAGAATTTTGATCTAAACCGTATAACTTATGCAAAGATTAACTTTAAATGGGTCATAGGTCTAAACATAAAATCTAAAAATATAAAATGTTTAGATTAAAACATAGGAGAAAATCTTACTAGCATGGAGTTAGGTAAGGAGTTGATAGATTTGACATGAAAAGCAAACTCCATCAAAGGCAAAAATATGTATCCTAATGTTAGTAGCACTGTCAAGAGGGATAGTTGTTTGGAAAGCAGTCTGACAGCATCTGGCAAAATTGAAATGATATATGATCTTTGACCTAGAACTTTCTCTCCGGGGAATTGGGCCATCCCACAGAAAGGAGCATCCATGCTGAGGGTGCAGGGAGAAGGGTTTAGCTGTGCCTGCGGTGGCAGAAACGCGGGGCCACAGGGATGGCCGTGCAGAGAGTGTACTGGACATCCACTAGCATGGCCCCGGAACCGCGTGAGGCTGACCCCAAGCTCTACGCTCTGGGAACGCAACAGGGAAGCTGCCCGGGTGAGGAGGGGGCAGAGCCGTGTGTAGTAAAGAGCCGTGTAATGAACCAGCGGCAACCAGTGTGCGCACAGGCCAAGCGCAGCGGGCTCGAGGGGAATCCTACGCAGATGCAGGCGGTGGGTCAGGAGAAATAAGACACCACCTCACGGGCTTTCTTGGAGGGGGTCCTGCTGCAGAGGTGGGAGAAGCCACCGTGTGGAGCCACAGAATGGAAAGGCAGAGGCCGTGGGGTTTTTTGTGGTTTGGTTTTTTTTGGCTGCGCCTCGTGCGGCTTGTGGGATCTTAGTTCCCTGACCAGGGATCAAACCCAGGCCCTCGGCGGCGAGAGCTCAGAGTCTTAACCACTGGACCGCCAGGGAAGTCCCAAGGCCGTGGTTTTAAAACCACAGGAAAGATCACACTTGGGCGTATCTGCAAATGCACATGTATGGGTGGGCACTTGTAACGGGAACTGATGGGGAAGACAAGAACTGGGCAGGTGCTGGTCAGGGGCGCCCAGGGTCTCAGTGGGCACTGAGGCATGGCGGCCCCTGGCTCGAGGACATTGCGGGTGCAGGTGGGGGTGGGGATGGGGGGGCATCGGGAGCCCAGGGGGCCTGCCCACTCCTCCTAGGTGGTCAGACCTCAGGCCGTGGTGCCCTCCGGGGCCTGCCAGGTGGGGTCTGCTCCAACCACAAGGGCCTTGGTTCTGCCCAAATGCCCTGAGGCCTTTAAGAGGAACAGGGTCTTTTAGACTAAAACCCCCTCTGTTTCCATAGTCAGTGGGTCTGGACACATAATAGCAGGTGGTTAATAAATGTAGCGGAATGAGGGACACTTAGGGTGT
This sequence comes from Grampus griseus, assembly GCF_964374135.1. Taxonomy (NCBI): domain Eukaryota; kingdom Metazoa; phylum Chordata; class Mammalia; order Artiodactyla; family Delphinidae; genus Grampus; species Grampus griseus. Next base: position 110,248,152 of record NC_139002.1, on the reverse strand, counting down.
CATGGTGTCCCGGGCGCGGGGTGGCAGGGGGAGCCCACAGGAAGGCGCCACGTGGCTGAGGGTCCACGAGAGGCAGCACAGGGCCCCCTGTGGACGGGGCGCGGGGACGGCCACCAGCAGCACAAGGAGAGGTCTGGAGGCCGCCTGGAGAGCAGAGTGACCACCAGAGCCAGTGGAGCACTTGAGAAAAGCTCCTTGTGTCCCCGGGCGCCGGTCCTGCACGCGGCGGCCTCGCCGTGCCCGGAAGCGGACGTCCCGTCCTGGGCAGGCTGCTGGGAGCTGCTCTGCTCCCAGACCTCAGGACGGAGGGCCGCTCGGGGGCCACTCTTTTGCGGCCATTCAGGACCTCCCAGCCCGCGTTTCCCTAACGGCTCACTTTGGAGACATTGCTCTTCTCCAGGAGGCTATAAATAGAAAACTTGTCTTGAGCGCCTGGCTCAGCCTGACTTACTTCTGCCTCAGAACTGCAGGCGTCAGTGTTGGATATCTGCTGTGGACGCTGGGTTTTATAAACACAGAACCTGGGAGGAGAGACAGTCTTTTTCCTCCTATTTCGCTGTTTGAGGACATGACCATGTGGCCAGTGAGTCTGGCCGGTGGCCAGCACTGAAGGACTAGGAGTCCGTGTGCCCACGATTACCTCCAAAACAGGACACTTGGGCAGCTGTTTGCCAAGACGTGGTTTCAAGAGGTCTGGAACTCGGTCGGGAACGTGGTCTAGAATGAAGTCTTTTATCCCTCAGACTGTATTAGTACTTGTCTCCAAAATTCTGTGCCAACCAGTGGGAAGTTGAAATCTGTAGAGAAAAGTTAGAAGAGGACGGACGCTGGAGAGCGCGCCACGCGCAGGCAGGACGGGCTCCTCTGTCCCCAGACAGGCCTGTGAGGACACAGACCCACAGGGGAGCTCCCGGAGCCCGTGCCTCCGCGGAGCGCCGCGGGCATCCTGTCCACGAGGCGGAGCCTCCAGGGCAAGGAGGGGACAGGGGTGCTGAACGCATGTGCCGGGGCTGGTTCGAGTCGCTGCTGTGTTGCGGCTGTCGCCCCCCTGCTGCCGACGACAGGGCGGCGGCGGGGCTGGACCACGTGTGCGCCTCGTCCCCACTCAGGGGCTGTTGGGAGCCAGGCTGCTGTAAACGTTGTGCTCTCATTTCCCTGGGATGGACGCTGGGTCGTGTTCAACCAGTGAGAAGCCGCCAGGCTGCTCCGGGGCTGGGGTGGGGCTTGCAGGTTCCTGTCCCCGGGCCGCGGTCCCTGTTTTACCTTAGCCAGTCTGATGGCTGTGGAGGGCATCTCGTGTGGCTCCGAGCTGCCTTCCCTCACGGCTGATGACATGGGCGTCCTTCCTCGAGCTTCTTCGCCAGCTGTGCCCGTCTTCAGGGAGGTGTCCAGCTGTGTCTTTTGCCCGCTCCCTAACTGGAATATCTGCTTTACTGTTGAGTCTCCGGAGCGCTCTCTGTGTTCTGGAACTAACCCTTCATTGGGTTATGTGCTTGCAAATATTTTCATCCGCTCAGCAGGGTCTTTGGCGGAACACAAGTTGGGAGAGCTGGCACGGTTACCACGTTGTCGCCCAATCCACGAACATGCTGTCTCTCTGTTTATTTGGGCTTTTGATTTCTTTTATCAGCATTCTGTAGTTTTCAGCATGCAGTTCTGTCCACATTTTGTTACGTTCAGTCCTAAGTGTCTTATTTTCCAGGGCGTCACTATAGCCGGGGTGGTGTCTTCATTTGGTTTCCACGCGATGACTGATCATTATGAGCACGGAGGCGCCTGCTGACGCATGTGTGGGTTTGCTGAGCCCACTCTGTCCTTCTACACGTGCTTTTGTTGATACGCTGAGATTTCCTACAGTCAGCCATGTCCTATGCAAAGAGGGAGCTTTATTTCTTCCTTCCCAATCGGTCTGCTTTTCCTTGCCTTATGGAAGCAGCTAGAACTCATAGGGCTGCCCTGAAGGGAGCAGAGAAAGCAAACTCCTGGTCCCACTGCAGCCCCAGGGGAAAGGCTCACGCGTCCAGTCAGGCCCCTGGGGCATCGGCTGGGAGGTGAGCTGAGGCCCACCTCACATGACTCAGACATGGCATCGAGCGTCATTTACGACACAGGGCGGGTCCTTACCGGCAGTGACAACGATGCAGCTAGCTCCACGGATGGGAACGGACAGTGAAATTGGATGTGGCACCATGGGACCAGGTAATGAGGGCTTGACGGCCAGAGTGAGTGACCTGGGCTCAGTCCAGCAGCTGGCGGAGTTCAAGATAGACGGAGAGAGACAGAGACAGATGGAGAGAGACAGACGGACGGAGACAGGAGATGTGGCGGCAGAGGGAGTCTTCTTTTGTGACTCTGTCCCTTTAGAGTGTGACCTGGGGGGGTACTCGTACAGCCGCAGCCGAGCCTCTGGACGCGGGGTGAGAGTGCCTGGGGCCTGGGCTGTCCTCGTTGGGTCTCACACACTTGAGGCACCAGGTTCCTGGACTCTCGCCAGGGCCACGATAGGTGGCACACGGTGCCTGGCAGGGCGACGCACTCACCTCAGAGCTCTGGGGTCTAGGACGGAGTTCCTTTGGTTTAATTGGCACTTTGGACTTCCCAGGTACCAGAAACTCTGAAGGGATGGATGGTCACGGAGATCTTCTCTTCTCTTAGACTTGGTTTTAGGGGTTGAGAAGCAGCAGGCATCTCCTCGGGACCTGCTGTCCTGGCTGTAGCTGTGACCCCGGCAGGGAGCAGACTCAGGAAGCTGGGCGGGGAAATTGCCACGTGGGAGCTTGGGCCTCCTGCCCATGCTGGCACCTCTGGGAGGGACCGAGCAGGCGGAAGGGAGCCTCTGCACCTCTGGACCTTCCCCGGCTTGCACCCTCGTCCCCCCCACCCCTCTCCTCGCCAACACCCCTCCTCAGCAGCCCTGACCCCGGCCGCACCCCCCCGCGGCCGCCTGGCCCTTGGGGTCCTCTCTTGTAGTTTAAAAATAACCTCCTTGCAAAGCCTCCCTGAAATCCAGCCCCCCGCACTCTCTCCAGAACCCCAGTGTCCAGCCACCTGGTGGCATCACACGCAGACGTCCACGCAGCTTGTGATGAGCTCAGCGGAAACCAACTGTGAGGACAGGCCGCCCCGCGGCGGCGAGGAGCTCCAGATGGGCTGCGTCCCCGGACGCCCGGGCACAGCTCTCGCCTCGGCCCTCCAGGCCCTGCAGCTCAGGTGAGGAGACGCGCAGCCTCCTTCCCGTGCTCTCGGGGGCTGTCCCCGCACCGTGGGTCCCCAAGCTGAGTGCTTGCTGGTGGATAAGCTCGTGGGCTCCAGGCCTTTGGAAGGACCAGCCCCGGGCCCTCCTGTGTCCTCCTTCATCCTCTTCCCTCCACCCCGAGGCTCTGCCCTGCTCTGCGTCCAGCCTCCCGAGTCCATGAGCGGCTCACGGATTTCCGGTGTCTCCTGTGACTCCATTAAAACACGTAAAGACTCTGCATTTCTCCTGAAATACACTTCAGCTGCCTTCCTGTGCCTGTTGGTATTGTCACGTCTAAGTATTTCTAATTTCCATTATGATTTCTCTTAGACCCATGAACTATTTAGAGATGTTTCCAGATGTATGGTTTTTGTTGTTGTTGTTGTTGTTGTTTTTACATCTTTATTGGAGTATAATTGCTTTACAATGGTGTGCTAGTTTCTGCTTTATAACAAAGTGAATCAGTTGTACACATACATATGTTCCCGTATCTCTTCCCTCTTGCGTCTCCCTCCCTCCCACCCTCCCTATCCCACCCCTCTGGGTGGTCACAAAGCACCGAGCTGATCTCCCTGTGCTACGCGGCTGCTTCCCACTAGCTATCTACCTTACGTTTGGTAGTGTATATATGTCCATGCCACTCTCTCACTTCGTCCCAGCTTACCCTTCCCCTCCCCATATCCTCAAGTCCATTCTCCAGTAGGTCTGTGTCTTTATTCCTGTCTTACCCCTAGGTTCTTCGTGACATTTTTTTTCTTAAATTCCATATATATGTGTTAGCATACGGTATTTGTCTCTCTCTTTCTGATTTACTTCACTCTGTATGACAGTCTCTAGGTCCATCCACCTCACTACAGACAACTCAGTTTTGTTCCATTTTATGGCTAATATTCCATTGTATATATGCGCCACTTCTTCTTTATCCATTCCTCTGTTGATGGACACTTAGGTTGCTTCCATGTCCTGGCTATTGTAAATAGGGCTGCAATAAACACTGTGGTACATGACTCTTTTTGAGTTATGGTTTTCTCAGGGTATATGCCCAGTAGTGGGATTGCTGGGTCGTATGGTAGTTCTATTTTTAGTTTTTTAAGGAACCTCCATACTGTTCTCCATAGTGGCTGTACCAATTCCCATTCCCAGCAGCAGTGCAAGAGGGTTCCCTTTTCTCCACACCCTCTCCAGCATTTATTGTTTGTAGATTTTTTGATGATGGCCATTCTAACCGGTGTGAGATGATATCTCACTGTAGTTTTCATTTGCATTTCTCTAATGATTAATGATGTCGCGCATTCTTTCATGTGTTTGTTGGCAGTCTGTATATCTTCTTTGGAGAAATGTCTGTTTAGGTCTTCTGCTCACTTTTAGATTGGGTTGTTTGTTTTTTTGTTATTGAGCTGCATGAGCTGCTTGTAAATTTTGGAGATTAATCCTTTGTCAGTTGCTTCATTTGCAAATATTTTCTCAAAGAGCACGGAGGGGACAGACAGCGTCGTTTCCAGGTGGGAAGAGCATGAGCTTGGAGCCCTCCGGCTGCATTTGTCAGATCTGAAAAGCATGAGTGCCCGTCAGTGCGGGACTTCAATAACATCCTGATGGACCCACGAAATGCACATTCACAGCCATTAACAGCAGACACACCTCGAAGGTAATCATGAAGACTTTGAAGACTGGTAAATGAAAAAGACACTCAGTGATGCTGTGGGAGGGGGAGTGGATAACTGTGATACAGGACCATCTGGAGGCGGCTTGGCTGGACTCCATGAGGATGGGCCAAGGGATGGCGGGAGAGGGCCAGGCCTCCCGGCTGAGACCTGCATGGTGACAGGACCCTCCCCCAAAGGCAAGAGACCTTTGAGGTAAAGGGCTCGGTTCTGATCCTGACCTCTGACCCGGGCAGCGACACCGCAGTTCTGCCTGCTGCCCGGCACCCACTGTGCTTCATGTCCGTAGGCAGTTGGGAGCCCTCGTGGTCTCTGACCTGCTCTGACCCTCGCCCGACCCGACCGCAGTCCATCTGTAGAGACCAGGCGCCGCTCCAGCAGTTGAGAGGCCGGAAAGGTGAGCATCACCTGCACCCTCGTCCCTTGTGGCCACGTTGGGGGTAGAGGTCACCAGATGGGCGGTTCCATCCTTCCTGGGATGCGGCCAAGACGACGCTGACCCCCCAGCATTGACCATGGGCCGGGCGCATCCAGCCACGTAATCGGTCTGTGGGGGGAGGGCTGCTGCCAGAGGTGCCCGTGTCCATGTGAGGAGCCCAAGGTCAGAGCTTAGACACCTGGCCCAGAGGAGGAGGAAGGACAGCAGGAGGGGGTAGAGAGGATGCGGGAGGAAGAGCAGGGGGTGAGCCAGGGGCTCCAGGCCAGTCCAGAGCGTCTGTATTTGTTTAGGGTGCAGGTACCTATAAAGGTTGTACCCTGGTGAGCCTCTGATGTGGCCGTCAGACCCAGAGAACCTCAAAGAAGCTGGCTGAGGCCTGGGTGGAAATCGCTATAGGGATTTAACTCAGACTGCGAAGGCTTAGGGTGGGCATAAGTAGCCACCTGGCACTGGTAGCCAGCAGGGTGAGGGATGGGGGAATGTGCTCAGGCATTGGGGACGGGCTGGTCCTGAGGGTCCGTGTGCCAGAAGCCAGCACCTGCCCGAATCCACCTGACCCTGGTCACATTCCCCTGCCTGGTGACAAGACCCTCCTCCAAAGGCAAGACCCCTTAGAGGGAAAGGGCTCAGTGCCAACCCTGACCAATGACGTGAGGCCCATTGTGGGTTGGAATGGCAGTGACCCCACAGTTCCACCCGCTGCCTGGCACCCACTCTTCTTCGTGTCCGTAGGTGTTTGGAGGCCCCCGGGGTCCCTGACCTTCTCTGACCCTCACCTGCCCAGCTCCATCTCTCCTGCCCCGTCCCTGGGTGCATTTCCATCGAGGAGGCACATCTCCCAGCAGCAAGAGGTCAGATGGGTAAGCATCACCTCGTCTCTTGTGGCCACAGTGGGGACAGAGGCCCATGGGTGGGTGCCTCCGTCCTCTCTGGCTCCAGCCAAGCTGACTCGGACCCCACCCCACTGACCCTGGGCCAGGCCCCTGCAGCCCCTTTTGCCTCCGTGGGGGGAGGGCTGCTGCCAGAGGTGCCCGTGTCCACGTGAGGAGCCCGAGGTCAGAGCTTAGACACCTGGCCCAGAGGAGGAGGAAGGACAGCAGGAGGGGGTAGAGAGGATGCGGGAGGAAGAGCAGGGGGAGACAGATAGAAGACGGAGCCAGTGGGGAGGTGCATGCAGGGTGACGGAGGGAGGAGGAGGTAAGACAGGAAGAGGGGGAAGGACAGGAAAGATGGAGGGCGGTGGGACGCAGGAGCAGTAGGGGAGAGTGGCTGAGTGGCTGAGGAGTAGGTCTGGGTGTCGGGAAATGGGGAGAATGCGGAAGGAAGGGTGGAGGCGAGTGGCCAGTGGGGACAGAGGAGGAGGAAGGATGGAGAAGGGATGCAAGAAGCGGGCAGGAGGGGAGGGTGCAGGAGGAGGTGAAGGGTGAAGGCTAGGGGTGCGAGGGAGGGGAGGGGAGGCGTGTGGATGGAGGGGAGGCGAGCGGAGCAGGGCAGGGTGCGGAGAGGTGCTCAGAGCTTCGGAAGCCCCACAGCCTGGTGCCCTCTCCAAGCCCTGTGCTTGTGCCCTGCGTCCTCGAAGTACCCTGTCCATCGTGCCCCAGATCAGGGGCACTGCCAGGTGAGGACGTTTGTGTTCGGGCTGTGGGCCGGGCTGGGACACAGGGCCTCATCCTGAGCAGTGCCCTGTCCCAAGTCCTCTTGACGTGTCACTGGCCCAACACATCCCAGCCGTGTTCCCGATGGGCTGGGCCTTCTGCAAGTGTCCAGGAACGAGTGGGTCCCTCTGCGTGAATGGGGACCGTGAGGCCCTTCCCCCATCGCCTTGTTCAGAATTGTGGACCTAGAGACGGTCTCAGCAGCACAGAGGCTGCCTGAGGTCAAACATGTCCTCCTCTCCCCAAGCCACACCCTCCTGATCAGCTGCGGTGTAGTCTGAGCTGATTCACCAGCCAGCACCAGCTTTGAGTTCAGTCAGCTGGAGTAGGTGTGAGCATCTCGTCCTAGAGACCCCCGGTCCCCAGTCCCTGCTCTGCTTCCCGAGTGGGGCCATCCTGGGTGGGCGCCCGGTCCTGGGAGGAGCCTAGTGGGCAGGAGCCCAGGGCCGCCCTTGACCAGGAGCGCCCCTGCCACCTTCAGGGTCTCCTGGGGCTGAGACTGGGGGGAATCGGGCTCAGAGAGCTCTTTTTCTTCAATTCACACATCACTAAATTTAGCTGTTAAAATACACCGATCAGTGGTTTTCAGAGTATTTACAAAGTTGTGCAACCATCACCACTGTGTCCACATTTCACCACCTCGTAACAAAGGCTCGTATCCGTCAGCAGAGAACCCCCCCAGCCCCTCCCCCAGCCCTGGAGACCACTGGTCGAGTTTCTGTCTCTACGGATCTGGCGATGCTGGACGTTTCAGATCAATGGGATCACTGTGGTCTCTTGTATCCAATTTCTTTCACTGAGCATCATCTCCATCCATGTTGTAGCCCGGATCAGTATTTCCTGTCCGCAATACAGGAGGGTTCTAATTTCTCCGCATCCTTGTGCTACTGGTGATAGCCATTCCGTGGGTGAGGAGTGGTGTGTCCCGTGGCCTTGTCTCTGAAGCTGGGTAGACTTCGGAGAAAGGTCTATCTATGTCCTCTGTCCATTTTCTAATTGGTCTACTTCTTTTGATTGAGTTCGGAGTTTTTATATATTCTGTATACTAGGCCCCTTATCAGATAGGTGATTCACAAATCTTTTTATTCATTGTGTGTCTTTTCACTTTCTTGATGGTGTCATTTGAAGCACAGAAGTTTTTCGTGTTGATAAAGTCCAGTTTATCAATTTTTTTCTGTTGCTCGTGCTTTTTTACTTGTTTATTTGTTGTGTGTGTGGCCATGCTATGCAGCATGTGAGATCTTAGTTCCCCGACCAGGGATGGAACCCGTGCCCCTGCAGTAGAGGCACAGAGTCCTAACCGCTGGGCCGCCAGGGAAGTCCCGTGTTGCTCGTGCTTCTGATGCTCGAGCAAACTGTGATTCCCGCAGGAGCCCCTCTGCAGCCGGCAGCCACCCTCTCCTTTGCTCAGCGCCCAAGGCCAGGATCGCAGCTCACTGCGCAGCTCAGCACTTCGCCTGGGCCTCCTGGCCCCCTGCTTGCCCCTCATCACCTCACTGTGACAGGATTTCCCAGGCGGCTCGGAGGGGAGTCTGGAAGCGGAAGTAAGTGTTACGAGGTGTGGGTGCGAGCCATGACCCGCCACCCCGGCGGCGTGGTTTTCTCCCCTCATCAGACAGATGGGGGAGCTGCCGACAAGGAGCCAACTTCAACTTGCTGGCTCTCTGAAGCTCTTTAGCACACTGGGATATTTGGATATTTTTGTCTTGCAGCGTCGCACATGGAGAAGCCGGAGACCCTGCTGGCCCTGGAACGAGCAGAAATAACAGCCAAACACAAGTAGGTGAGACCCCGGCAGACGGTGAACACGAAGAGCAGGTGCAGCCCAGGCAGGTATCAGAGCCAAGGACAGGCAGGTGAGGCCCGGCGGGGATCAGAGCAGGTAGATCAGGTGAGGCCCAAGTGGGTATCGTCACCAGTCGGAGCAGGTACAGCCCCGGTAAGGATCGTAGTCACCAGCAGCAGGTGAGGCCCAGGTGGGGAAGCACAGGTGGGGAAGCACAGCCAGCAGAAGCAGATATGTCCCTGGTGGGATCAGAGCCAAGGAGGGGCGGGTGAGGCCCAGGTGGGGCCCATTGCCAGGTATGCGCAGGTGCGGCCCAGTGGGAGCCACAGCAGCAGGAACAGTTATGTTCCAGGCGGGGATCCCGGCCAAGGCTGAGAAGGCGGAACCCAGGTGGGTATCCTCACCCGGAGGGGCGGGTATGGCCTGGGTGGCGGTCACAGCCAGTGGGACCAGGTGGCCCAGGCAGGATCCTAGCCAGGTACGAGCAGCTCCCACTCGGGCAGGTGGGTCTCGTGCTGTGCTCCTGGGACGCAGGGCAGGGGAGGTGTCCTGCCCCTCCTTTGGCCACACCTCTGGCCTCTGTGGGTTTCAGGGCCAGGCAGGGGCTCCAGTGGAACCCGGGGAAGATGCTGACCGCTCGCTGTACAAAGTTGCCGACAGGCTACGTTTTCTGCCATGAGGCATCAGGATGCCCCTCCTTCCCATCTCGGGGCAGGTTTCCTTTTGCAGAAAGACCTCTCTGGAGGCGGGACCCATCGCCCCAGCTCAGGGCCTCGACCCCTGGTGGCCACGGCGGGTCAGGGTCTGCACTGGGCTGGAGCTGAGAGGACTCGGGGAGGCGGCGGGGGCAGGGCTGGGCGCTGGTCCAGGCCTGGGCCTCAGCCGCGTGGCCTCCATGCCTGGCCCTGGCCTCTGCCTCCGAGGTCAGAGGGAGGCTCAGCCTGGTTAGCAGACTCTGCAGAGCGTGGCCACAGGGTGAGGCGCGCCTGGCCCACAGGTCTCCGAGGCTCTGGCCCGGAGGACAGTGAGAGGTGTGGCCTCAGGCGCTGGAGGGACGGGCAGGGGGAGCAGGCAGGACCGGCCTCAGAAGCTCACGGGAAGGAGACAGACGCAGGCGGAGTTTGCAGCTGAAGACGACCTGACCCCTCGGTCTGGGGCTGGGAGGAGACTCGGGGTAGAAGGCCGGGCCGGGCCACGGTGGGGGAGAGAGGAGAAGACGTGCATGTACCTGGACGGAGCTGGTCTGCAGCAGGGCTAAGGGTGCTGGGCTCCTGGACGGAGGCGTCCACTCTGGAGCAGGGTGAGGCCCTGGGGAGCGACTCACCTGGACGGTGGCGTCCACTCTGGAGCAGGGTGAGGCCCTGGGGAGTGACTCACCTGGACGGAGGCATCCACTCTGGAGCAGGGTGAGGCCCTGGGGAGCAACTCACCTGAGAGCCCTGAGCGGGGGCCTCTGCGCTCCAGCAGGGCAGGGGCCGGGAGGGCATGGAACAGAGCGGGTGACCAGCATCGGCAGGAGGTGGGGCACCTCCTGGGGCTGCTGTGGGACGCAGCCCATCCCTGAGCCAGCACCCTCCTGGAGTCAGCCCTCCCCTCCGCAGTCTCCTGGGCTGACACCTGGGGGTTGATGGGGGCAGGTGGGGCCTTCTGGGCACCCGGCCGGGTGCAGGTCCTCACGCTCTGCTTCTCTTGCCTTCCAGTCAGGGGAGCTGCGTAGCCTCAGCACCCAGGGCCTCAGCATCAGCGGCTGCAGCACCCACTCAGCGAGGGTAAGAGCCATCCATGCTGCACCGGCGGGAGGGGGGAGGACGTCGTGGGTGCAGCTTCGGTTCCCTGCCGCCCTGACCCCAGAGCCGTCAAGGGGTCCTCGGGCTGAGGGGTCTGCGCCTTTCCTGGCCCTTTTGAGGTCACGCCCATCAGGGCCACCCTAGGAAGCTGGCAGCTGGGCCAGCACCACCATTTCCCATTTTCCAGCAAAAAGCCCAGGAGATCGGGCGAGCTGACAAGTGGGTGAAGATGCTGAGGGATTGGAGTAAATACCAGGGTGGCGAGAAGGTAGCAAGCTGAGCATCCTGACCCTGAAGGGTGCTGGGCTGGGTGCCCCACAAGGCCCGGGGAGAGTCCGATGCCAGGGCCGCAGCCAGCCCAGCCGGGGACCCCGCAGGAAGGGAGCAGCGGGGCCACGGCCCGCTCTTACTTGCGGCAGACCCAGCCCCTCCGGAGCATCCTCCAGACGCCTCTCGCTCTCTCTCCTCCTTGGCATCCCCTGCACCTGTCTCACAGCTGGCTTCTCTCCCGGAGATGCGCCGGCGGGTCTACAAAGGAATCCCCCCACAGGTGCAAGGTCAGGTATGGTCTCTGCTGTTGGACATGGAGAAGGTGAAGGTGGAGAACAAAGGGAAATACCAGGGCTACCCTGGTGGTGCAGTGGTTAAGAATCCGCCTGCCAATGCAGGGGACATGGGTTCAAGCCCTGGTCCAGGAAGATCCCACATGCTGTGGAGCAACTAAGCGCGTGCGCCACAGCCACTGAACCTGCACTCTAGAGCCGCGAGCCACAACTACTGAGCCTGCATGCCACAACTACTAAAGCCCGTGCGCCTACAGCCCGTGCTCCACAAGAGAAGCCACTGCAACAAGGACCCGCGCACCACAACGAAGAGTAGACCCCGCTCGCCACAGCTAGAGAAAGCCTGCACGCAGCAACGAAGACCCAATGCAGCCAAAAATAAATAAATAAGTTTTTTTTTTTTTTTAAAGGGACGACCAGGTATGGCCCCTCCACCTGTGCGGGGGCCGCACCAACAGGCCAGGACATCAGGAGCTTGGGGGGCTGGGCCTCAGGGACCCCTTGCCCATCCCCAGCACTTTCCTGGCACCTCCCAGGCTTGCAGGCCCCGAGGCCCACCTGCCTGGAAGGCCCCACCCACCCCCCTGCTGCCCATCCCACTTGGCCTAGTGCAGACACTGTGTCCAGATACGGACACATGCCACCTGGAATCAAACTAAGCCCTCCTAGACAGTTGGGGGGACAGAGTCACACAGCAAGGGATAGAAACCAGGGGGAAAAGAGCAAGGAGACACCCACAGAAGCCATGAAAGGAGAAAGCAAAGCCAAACCAGATGAACGACAGGCCTGCATTCAGCTGAACAGAAGGACTGAATCCGGACAAGAAGCAGGTCTTTTCCCATCGCCCCAGAGAGGTCCCTACACCTGGCCTGTTCCTACCGCCCAGCACCCCCTCTCCACCGAGGGTACCCCCAGGTCACATTGCCCGGGGAGGGCGCTCTGTGTACCCAGACCAAGTAAGACCAGTAGGGGAAATGTGACAGTGGTCATGCTTCCACAAGCAACCCAAGGACGGGTAACCTACGAGGCTAAGAATGTGGCGGACACCCACTAACTGTGGGACTACAGCCAGCGTCACGCTCAGTCCGGAAGCTCTCAAAGGGCCCCCGGAAACAGGGCAGATACATACAGAGATCAAGAATGTCCCTCCGTATGAACATAAAGAGTTCTGAAACGGGAAACATGCATGTCTGTTAGGCCTAAGGGGAGCCCCAAGGATATGTTTTTCGCCTTCTTAACCAGGGGTCTGAGAAGGGGGGGTGTCAGGGCCGCGGGGCTCTGCATTCCTCATGGACTGTTTTAGCGTCTGGCTGTTGGGAGCCCGAGCCCCCAGCAGCCCTCCCGTCCCCGTCCCCGGGGACCCTGAGTCGGGCTGGTGCCAGATTCACTCTTGGGAAACAAGGCAGTGAGCCGCCCTTACTGTCCTCGCCTTGCCCCGCCTCACCCCGCCTCACCCCTCGTGTCCCCGCCTGTTGGCGGTGGGACTCCGGCGGGGGTCAAGGAACAGAGGCCCAACCGCCCTCTCCGCCTCCCCACGCACCTGGGAGCCGCCTCCCTGGGGCGCTGTCATCCTGGGAGGCCGCATGCAGCGGGCGGAGGAGGGGTCCAGCTGGCCTGGACGGTGCCTCCCTAAAGGGCGGGGGTCTGGACCTTGGACGTGGGCGTCACTCGTGACCCGCCCTGGCTTCAGAAATGCGCACAGTGAGGCTTCTGCAGAAACAGCTCAGCTCCCGCCAGCCTCCTCGCAGCGTGCGCTCTGTCCGGCGGTGGTGGTCGTGGGTCCGGGCTCCGCCTGACGCCTGCCCCGCCCCTTGGCCCCGCCCACAGAGCCCGAAACCGCAGGCCCGGCTGTACTCCCAGGACCTAAAGCAGATCGACCTGGGTGGGAACCGCGCCTTCCGAAACCGCATCATGTTCCGGGAGCGCTACGGCATCAGGTGGGTCCCCGGGGCCCCGCGGGGGGAGGCGTGGGCCTGGGTCTGAAGCTGGGATGGCGGGTGCCCGGCCCCCGGCCTGGCGGTGCCGCCTGAGCCTCGAGGGGGCGCGAGTGGGCACGTGAGGAACGAGGGCGGCGGTGTGGGGCACGGGGCGGGGGGGGGCGGGGGGCGCGCGGGGAGAGTGGGGACCGGTCTGGACTGGCTCAACAGGCCCCAGAGGGCCCCGCGGGAGGTGAGGGGCTCCAGGCACCAGAGACCAGGCTGGACCCGAGCCCAGGGGAACGAATGGAACGAATGCGGGTCGGCAGGGTCAAAATGACGCCCCATCTTGATGTTTTTAGTTATATATTTCTGCTCTTTTAGACAATTTCCATCATTTAATTTTAAAAAGTGTGACGAACCCCCAAATTCCATCACCCAGGTCCAACACTAGCGACACTGTCCTGTCCTGTGTCCTGCGTTCACCACACACTTGACCAGCACAGGTGTTTTACAGAGAACCCAAGATGTCTGGCCTCACCCCGTCCCTAGGTTCTCAGTATGCATTTTAAAAGCAGGGATTCTTGGGCTTCCCTGGTGGCGCAGTGGTTGAGAGTCCGCCTGCCGACGCAGGGGACGCGGGTTCGTGCCCCGGTCCGGGAAGGTCCCACATGCCCCGGAGCGGCTGGGCCCATGAGCCATGGCCGCTGAGCCTGCGCGTCCGGAGCCTGTGCTCCGCAACGGGAGAGGCCGCAACAGTGAGAGGCCCGCGTACCGCAAAAAAAAAACAAACAAAAAAAACTGGATTCTTGGGAAGTCCCTGGCGGTCCAATGGTTAGGACTCGGCACCTTCACTGCCGAGCGCCAGGGTTTGATCCCTGGTTGGGGAACTAAGATCACAAAGCTGAGTGGGATTTTGCGGGGGGGCGGGGACGGGACGGGACACGAAGACACAGGGATTCTCATGCGTGCCCTTGACCCTGTTGCTACACCTGAAGCATTTCCTGTAACCCCTAATCTCCAGCCCTAGTGGGGGCCCTAATGTCGGGCCTCCCAACGCTTCACTCCTTTCTGGACAACCTGTTCCAATCTGGGTAACTGGGTATGGCGCAAAGACCCTGCCGGCCGGGCAGACCTTGTGGGTGGGCAGGAGGGCAGGTTCTGCCGTGACAGGTTCGGGGCGTACGTGAATAGCCAACAGAGCAAGCTCGCTCTGGCCCAAGAGATGCTCTTCAGAGCCCTGACCCCGGAGAGGAGAGGGGTCTGGCCAAGACGGCGCCGGGAGCATCAAGGCAGGCGTGGGCTGTGCTGCCCAAGTGGTCGCCCGGACCTCCCACGCTCCTCTCATGACAAGATTGCTCTACCGAGGAGACTCCACGGGCCCGAAGCTGGGAAGCCCCATGCCTGCCTCGGCCCAGAGCGTGGCTGTGTCTCTGCTGACCTGCAAGGCCGGGCCCAGGGCGAGTCAGCCGCCACTGGCCCTCAGAACCTCCATCACCCCACAGCCCCCAGGCTGCAGGCCTCACGCAGACAGGAGCCCCGGGTGTGAGGATAAGCCTGGTGGGCCCCACCAACCCACCACCCCTGCCCATCTGCAGGCCTGGGCACAGAATCAGGGAGGTTTCCTATAATGCACCACATCGTAAATATCTTAGGCCTCAGGCCCAGCCACTGCGGTCTGAGAACACAGCCTACTGGATACACAAATGAGGAAACACGGCTGTGTCCCAACTTCTGGTTCCATCTTAAACCTCTGGCTTGTTTGCAGGGCAACTCACCTGTTGCATTAGAAAACCAGAACGCCAGGATGGGGTGAGGCCATGGACACTGGGAAAGAGGCCGGTTAGGTGAGACAGAAGACACCTATGAGAGAAAGAACTATATCTAAATGTAAAACTTTCATTCTGCAAAAGACACTGTTAAAAGAATGAAAAAGCTACAGAGTGGGAGAAAATATTTGCCAATCATATATCTAATTAAGGACTCAGGCAGAATAAGAACCAAAGTGCTGGTAAGGATGTGAAGCAACAGGAACTCTCATCCAGCACTGGTGGGGATGCAAATGGTGTAGCCACTGTGGGGGACAGCTGGGTGGTTTCTTACAAAACTACACATATTGGGACTTCCCTGGTGGCGCAGTGGTTAAGAATCCACCTGCCAATGCAGGGGACACGGGTTCCATCCCTGGCCCAGGAAGATCCCACATGCCGCGGAGCAACTAAGCCTGTGCACCACAACTACTGATCCTGCACTCGAGAGCCCACGAGCCACAACTACTGAAGCCCGTGTGCTCTAGGGCCCACGTGCTGCAGCAATGAAGACCCAATGCAGTCAAAAAAAGCCCACTACATATACCCTCACCATGTGATCAGCAATGATGCTCCTTGGTATTTACCCAAATGAGCTGAAAACTTAAACCCACATAAAACCTGCATGCAATATTCACTGCTCTGTTCGTGATCGTTAAAAACTGGAAGCAACCAAGATCATCTTCATCGAGGGAATGGATAAACTGGGGGATTCCATGAAATGGACTTTAATTCAGGAACACAAAGGAAGAAGCTATTGATTCACTCAACAGCATGGATGAGTCTTAGACATATTTTGCCAAGTGAAGGAATCCAGACCCACATGTGATTCCACTCACAGGGCGTTCTGGAAAAAGCACAGCCCCGGGAGGGGGAGGGTCAGCGGCCGCCAGGGCTAACGGGGTGGGATCTTAGGCCGGAGCACGGATGCGGCGGCCTCGCCCGTGTGTGAAAACCCAAGGGGCTGTACATCCCCGAGACTGAACTGTGATGTGTGCCAACAGAAAAAATAAAGAAAATAAAAACTTGTCAAACTGTACACCTGGGATACTTATATTTCATTGCATGTAGACTTTACCCCTGAAACTCGAGTTTTGATCCTAAAAATGCTGTATTATTAATCAGAAACTTGGCAGGGATGAAGGTTCCCAGTAATCAGAACTCTTGTGGGGCCCCCAGGGAGGCAGCTCTGCTCTACCTGCTCTTTCCAGAACATTCCCTCGAGGAATACCAGCTGAGAGGACCCCACGGGCTGCCCACAGTGGGGTCTTGGGCCAGCCCCCTGGCCTTGTGCTCTCCCAGGTCAGGCCCCCCAAGCCTGACCTCATGGCAGGACCTCCAGACTGTGCCGGGCCCCATCGCCTCCCTCGCCTCGTCTGGGAAAGGGGACCCAGGACGGCGCCCAGAGCCTCCGGCTTGGGGCTGCTGTGGTGCTGGCGCCTAGCTTGCTCAGGGGCTCTCCAGCCCACAGGGCATCTCAGGGGGCCCCTCCAGGGCAGTGTGAGCTCGGCCAGGCGGGAGCCCATCCAGGAGCTGAGGTGGTAGTGTGGAGGGGGCAGAAGAGGCCTCCAGGTGGGTCCTCCATGCACATCTGGCTCTTGCAAGAGGTGGACACTGCCAGGGCATAAGCCAGGTCATGGCGATCCTGCTGACGTTCCTGGGTGAGGAGGACGCCTTCTGGGCGCTGGTCCAGCTGATGACTGACGAGAAACATGCCATGCATGGTAGGTGACCACCGAGGACAGCTGGAGTGCATCAGGGCTAGGGGTCTCCCTGCAGAGCTCCCCCAGCAGTGGGCTGGCGGGGACCTGGGCCCAGTCTATGTCCCCATCAGCGAAGGGCACGGGCTCCCCGTGCTGCCCTCTGGGTCCTAGAGCCACGGCCCTCAATCCCGGCCTCGTCCAGGCAACTCTCCCTTCCCTGCTGGTCCTTCTGCCTCACACCTGCCACCCCCCAGCGCCCTCCGAGCCCACGGCCAGACGAAGCCCCGGCGGCAGCAACACCCCCTCCCGTGCCCCCAGCCTGGCTGCCAAGCCTAGGAGAGGGCCAGGCACACCCCCGTCACCCACCCCGTGGGCTGCACTCCCTGTCCCTCTGTACCGGGTCCCCCACCCCCCGCTGCGGCCAGGGCAAGCGCCAGGGCCGGACGCCTGCCCACCCCTCAGCCCAGGGTGCCAGCCAAGCTGGGCCTCCGGGAGCAGGGCCTCTGCCCCGGCCGCCCCGGCCTCACAGGCTGTCCTGCCTGGGAAGGGCGTGTCCAGCCAGGGCTCAGGAGGGCCCTGCACGCTGGGGTCACCGCCGGGGGCGCCTGCGGTACTCCACCCTCACTGGACACGGCTCTGATTTGTGGGGGTCCGGGGGCTCCTCGGGCTTCTCCATCCCGGGGTTCCCAAAACTGCTGAGACTCCAGGCCCACGAAGAGCACATTCTAGGCAGCGCCCTCCCCCAGCTGCAAGGACACCTGGTGAGTAGATGCATCGCCCCCGCCCCCGCACAGAGGCGCCGTCCCACAGCCACCGCAGGGGCTTGGCCTCCTGCAGGCTTCATTCTCCTTCTCCCGAGGGGGGGTTGGGGGGGGTGAGCGGCGAGCTCGTTTCCAGCCGAGCACGCAGGCCCCGAGCCCGTGCCCTCCATCAGGATGAGGAGCAGACATCCACGGGCGCTGACACCATCCAGTGGTTCAGGCTTCATTCTCCTCCCGAGGCGGGGGTGGGGGGGGTGAGCGGCGAGCGCGTTTCCAGCCGAGCACGCAGGCCCCGAGCCCGTGCCCTCCATCAGGATGAGGAGCAGACATCCACGGGCGCTGACACCATCCAGTGGTTCAGGCTTCATTCTCCTCCCGAGGCGGGGGTGGGGGGGGTGAGCGGCGAGCGCGTTTCCAGCCGAGCACGCAGGCCCCGAGCCCGTGCCCTCCATCAGGGTGAGGAGCAGACGTCCACGGGCACTGACACCAT
The DNA here is from genome assembly GCF_964374135.1 of Grampus griseus. NCBI lineage: Eukaryota > Metazoa > Chordata > Mammalia > Artiodactyla > Delphinidae > Grampus > Grampus griseus. The sequence continues at coordinate 110,230,345 of NC_139002.1, read as the reverse complement.
CCGGTGGTTCTTGCAGTGCTCCGTCGACCGGGCAAGGCTGCCCAGGAGGCTGAGTCCCAGAGGTGCTCCCTGACCCCTCCTGATGCCTGGGGAGGACCCAGCCCCACACCCCAGACATGCCATGCCCCTCCCGCGGGGCGTCCAGGAGCAGCCCAGAGCCCTCCTGGTGGGCGCAGGGCATCTCGAAGTCCCAGCCGTTTCTGCTTTGGCTGCCATCAGAAGGCTGGGTCAGCCCGGGGGTGGGCAAGCCAGCGTTCTGCTCCACTGCGGTGTTCCCACCGAGCGTGGACAGGCTCTGTTGCCCCCAGACTAGGGGTCGTGCTGGCCAGATCCTCAGGACCTTGAGTCCAGGAGCCACGGCCCCACCGGGACGAGCCCCACCAGATGAGGAGCTGCAGGAGCTTGTCTGATGCAGCCCGGGCGACTGCAGGGGCCAGAGGCCGGTGGCGGGTTCTTACCCTGTGCTGGGACCACCACCGTGCCCTGCTCAAGCTGCCCCTCCTGGGCCTGCTGTCCCCACAGACCCCCTTTGCGCTGACCCTGAAGCTCTGGGATGCCTACATCCTGGAGAGCAAGCACATGCCGACGGCCATGGTGTACACAGTCCTTAAGGTCCCCGAGCGTGGTGTGCAGGCCGCAGAGGAGGCAGGCTGGCCAGCACAGGAGCCCAGAGGCCGCCCTCCGGAGCACGCCCTTGGCAGTGGCCCTGCCCATGGCTCTCCCGGGCACAGCAGACCTACAGGTGTGGTGCCCAGCGGAACACAGCCGCCGCCCACGGGAGGTGCCCCAGGGTGGGGAGCTGAGTCTTCCCGGTGGGGCCCCCGCTGGCCTGATGGCGTCCGCACCCCCAGAACGCCTCCTGAAGCTGCCCCTGGAAGGCCTGCAGGAGTTCCTGCAGGACACGCTGTCCCGGGCCTGGGCCCTGGAGGACGACGTGGTGCTCAGGCAGCTGCAGGCCTCGATGGCCAAGCTACGCAGGACGAAGTGGGACCTGCTTCCCTCAGGGGCACTGAGTAGCAGTCTCCTCCGGAGTCACCCTCTGGGGCAGTGAGCGGTGGGGCGAGCCCCAGGCCTTCCTCCTCACCCCCATCCATCTGCTCTTCTGCTCTAAGACTCGGCCGGCCAGGCCAGGGCTGGGCATCAGGACAGCCAGCGGTCGGCGGCCTGGCGAGCTGTTTCCAGTGTTGGGCTGGGGCCGCCATGCAGGGCCCCACCGGCCCACCCTGCGCAGGCCGGACGGCCTGGTCGGGAAGCTGGCCTGGCCTGTACATTTCCAGCAAAACCTGAAGAGTTCCCCACGAGGCCCCTGGGCCTGGAGCGGCCTGCCCCAGCCCCCAGGCCTCCCCTTACCCCTCCCGGCATCAAGACACTCCCCGGAGAAGATGGGCTGGCTCTCCCTGGCCCACCTGCCCAGCACGAGCAGCCCAGCCCCTCGCCCGGCCCGGCCATCCTGAAGGCCAAGGAGCAGTGGCACGAGGGGGCCACGGCCTCAGGCCTCCCGCTGGGGGCCCCGGAGGCTCCGAGTCTGGCCTGCCTGTCCCCAGCCCAGGACAGTCCTCAGGATCGGCTGCAGCCACAGTGACGGAATTCCCTCCCGAGCCTCTCAGTGAACCACGAGGCCACAGGCAAGTGGCCCCCAGACATCGGCTCTGAGCCGGAATGCTGGGTCCTCTCTGCTTCAACACCTGCCTGGGCCACCCGCAGGGCCACACGACAGGCACGGCCCTGCAAACCCACTGAGGTCCCAGCCACTGGCTCTGCCCAGCCCACTGAAGAGAGCACTTCCAGGCCCACGACACCCCTCCTGCCCTGTGACGACTGCAGCCAGCACCCCTCCTGGGGCAGTGACCAAGTGCAAGCCCCGCACGTCCCCACAACCCCCAACCTCTGCGTCCACGAGGAAGCTGGACATTCAGGGGCCTCCAGAGAACAAGGTGACTGTGAGCACAGTGACACGCCCTACTTCTTCACGCTGGCCTTCCTTGAGGACAGGACCCCCTCACACAGCACAAGGCCCTGACCCAGAAGCGCCTGGCCTGGCCTGACTTGGGCCCCGGGAAGGCAGGGGCGCTGTGAGCACCCCGACAGTTGGAATGATGACTAAAGGGGCCGCCCTGGCCAGTCCAGAGCTCTGCCCAAGGCAAGGTGAGCCCTGTCGGAGCTGGATGTGGCCACCTGGGGCCTGGATGGGCACCACAGGCCGCTTTGGTGACCTGAGGTGGCCCTGGGAGCAACAGGCCACCTCCAACGAGGGGACGGCAGGGGCCAGCGGGCGACCCTCACACACATAAGGGGGCAGGGCCAGCGAGACGCTGGCCCCCACGCAGCCACCTGGTCCCCACGGGGCAGAGCAGAGGGTGCCACTGGACCCGACGGGCTGTGTTCCTCCCTCTGCCAAAGTCAGTTACTGCCTTCCAGGGTCCCCAAAACTCAGGAGAATCGACCCCACCGGGAGTCCGAAGAAGCTCCCCGCCCCCTAGCCATTCCCTGTGAAGGCCTCCCTCCCAGGGAAGGGACAGTCTTTGGTCTCAGTTTCCCCTCTTGCCGGTTAAAGGTGAATAAATTTTCGTGTGCTAAGTGGTAGACGGGCTGGTTCTCACAGCACCCAGAGGTCTCCGGAGGACGCACCTGGGGCCCCCAGAGGCAGAGAAGCTGCCGGCTGCACGAAGCTGAGGTTCCCGCACGCCTCCTGGGGCGTCACTCGCACCGCAGCCTCCCGACCTCAGCCAAATGCCAGGGTCAAGACATGAAATAATTTACTGCGACTCAGCCTGTGCCCAGTGGGCCAGGACGGGGCTGGAGGAGAGTGACAACTGGGGGCCGCCGGCGTCAGTTCACGACAGTCTGTGCAAAGCGTCCCGGGAGGCCCGCGGTCACTCTGTCCACCGACCTGGGCTGGCCAGGCTCTGGCAGCACTTCCTTCCTTCCCTGCATCCTCAGCCCGCGTCTCATCCGGCACCTCCACAGCCCGCACCCATGCCGCTGTCAGGAGAGCAGGCACCTGCAGCTCAGGCAGCCTGGGCCACCCTCGTCAGGCGGGCTCAGCTTGCGCACCTTGTGCTGCCGGATCTCGCGCACCAGCGTGTAGAAGGCATCCTCCACGCCCTGGGAAGAGGAGGCCAGCTCAGGGGGGGGACCACTGCCTCGGCCTCGAGCAGAACCCCAGCCCCTTCACCCCACCCCGCACACGGGGAGCTGGACCCTGCTCCTCTCCGGCCCCAGGGGCCACCCTGTGGAGGCCTGTCCTCAGCAGCTCCCCCACGGCCCACTGAGGGGCTGGGGCTGACCAGGACCCGTGGGGCAATCTGGGGGCACAGGGGTGGGGGCCCCAGGGTCACCGCTCCGGTCTGGCTCAGGGCAGCTCTCTCCGGGGACCTCCACCTCCCCCGGGAGCTGTGTCGGCCCAGACCCGGGCCCTGGCCTCCCTCGCTGCCCTGCCATCCGGGGAGACTTACAGCGAGAGGGGCTGCTGGGTCACGGGGGTCCCGGAGGGTCCCAGAGGGTCCCGGAGCTGGAGCCCGAGCCAGAGCGGCTGCCCTGCGTCAAGGGAGAGGGGGCAGTGAGTGCGGCTCCCGGGCGGGGTGGGGCGGGGCCCTGGCTGGCTGCGGGGGCAGGGGGCCTGCTCACCTGGCGCGTCTTGGCCGACGTCTCGATGTAGGGGATGCCGTAGCTGCGGGCGAGGTCCTGGGCCTGCCGAGACTCCACGGTGCGCGCGGCCAGGTCACACTTGTTCCCCACCAGCACCATGGGCACGTCATCCGAGTCCTTCACCCGTTTGATCTGCTCCCTGCAAGGGGGAAGGCGTGAGCTGGCGGGCAGGCTGCCCGCGGCCCCTGAGGGAGGACAGGAGGCCCCTGAGGGCTCGCGGGCAGCTCACCTGTACTGGTGGATGTCCTCGAAGGACTTGGCGTTGTTGATGGCAAACACACAAAGGAAGCCCTCCCCGGTGCGCATGTACTGGTCCCGCATGGCGCTGTACTCCTCCTGGCCCGCCGTGTCCAGGATGTCCAACAGGCACGTCTCCCCATCGATGACCACTTGCTTCCGGTAGGAGTCCTGGGGAGGACACTGCTTAGAGACAGCAGGCCCTCCGGGGACGGGACCCTCCCTCGCTCCTCTCGTGCCCCCCAGGACCTACGACGAAGAGACCCCTTCCTGCAGAGCGGGTAGAAGACGAGCCCGCGCCAGGAGCCAGGCTGTGGACAGGGGCCGGGCCAGCTCACCTCTATGGTGGGGTCGTACTCATCCACAAAGTGGTTCTGAATGAGCTGGATGGTCAGGGCGCTCTTCCCCACGCCTCCAGCGCCCACCACCACGAGCTTATACTCCGTCATTGCTCCTCAAAGGACCACAGCACAAGGCACTGCAGTGGTCGCCTGTCCCACCTGCCGAGGAAGCGGCACTCAGCACGGCCAGACCACGCAGGGCAGGCCCGCTGAGCTGCCTGGCCCAGCCTGCCCAGGCCCAGCCTGCCCTCTGGGCCTGGACATCCAGGTAACAGGGGCGGCAGCCAGAATGGTGGCCCAGCCGCTCACCTGTGGCACCTCCAGCCCAGAGGTGGGAGGGGGGTCCTGCCTCCGGGTGCATTTAATGACTGTGCGAGAGAAGCAGGGAGCCGGTCCCCCAGAGGCAAGGCTGACAGCTGAGAGCGTCTCCCAAGCATGCACCCGAATTAGAAGCTGCTGGGTAGGCAAGAAGCCTGAACTGGAAGCGCCGTGGGCTGACGTTACCAGCGCCCCCATGAGAACAGGCCTTGCCACGGTGGCGGGCACAGCAGCGTGCCCGGGCAGGCTGGTGGCAGCCGACAACCAGCTCCAGGCCCCCCCACCCCCGGGCATGCTGGTGCATTTGACAAGTATTCACTGAGCACCTACTGCATGCCAGGTACTGCTCCAGGCACACGATAACGAGCAGACAGTAAGTACCCCTGCCTTGGCAGGTTCGGGCTACGCTCCAAAGAAAAAATCCACATAAAGGAAAAATAAAGGGAAACCCACGGGGCCCCACTGCCAGAAGAACTTTGGAGAGCATAAGGAAGGTGAGGAGGTGAGCAGGGGACCAGGGCTCCAGGAAGCAGAAGCCGATCACAGGAAAAGACCCAAAGGAGGTGTGGAAATAAGGAGACAGGTGAGAAAGGAAAAAGGCTTGGGGCCAAGGCCCCTAGCTGGGGTGCCCCCAATTTGTGACGTTTAAAGAAGGGATGCCCTTGTGGGGACAGTGGGCAGTGACTTCCTAAACCTCAGATTCGTCTGGTGTATGTGATGGCCGCCCGGTGCCCGAGCTCTTCGCAGGGGTCCTTGGGTCTCTGGCGGGTGGGAGACCCCGCCTAGCGCCATGGTCACGGGCGGGCCTCCGCTCGGGGACACCCAGTGCACTTGTGGGGCCCCGGAAGACAGGGCCCGGGACACGGAGCCGAAGGGGTTGGCCTGGGTGAGGCAGAGCGGACCAGCCGCCGCCCGCAACTCCCGCCGCAGCGCCCCGCCCGCCGCCGCCCGCGGCTCACCTGCGCCCCCGCGCGCCCTGCGAGGACAGCAGGCCCCCCGCCCGGCCCGGCCCTCGCCGCCCCCGCCGCACTCACCGCTCACTGGCACGACTGCCCCCGGGGCCGGAGCCGGGGCGGGGGCGGCGGCGGGGGCTGGGGTCGGGGCACTTGGCTCGCCCGGCGCATGGGCTCCGTCCGCGGCGGGTGCGGCTCGGGCTGCGGGCGGCGGACACCCGACCGGGCCGCGCACGCCCCGCCCCGCGCCCGTCCGTCAGCCCGGCACAGCCTGCCATTGGCCGCGCGCGCCGGGCCCCGCTCTGCCCCACCCCGGTTGGCCGAGAGGCCCGCCCGTCAGAGGCCTCGGCCGGGCGGGGCTTCCGGGAGCTGCGCGGAGGGCGGTTCCCGCCCGGCTGGGCCTCGTGGGCCGCGGCCTGAGGGGTTGGCTCCGCTAGGGACGGGGTCCGGGGGAGACAACTTCTCCGGAAACTGCCAGGACTCTCCCGGGAACAGGCGGGACTCGCGGGATGATAGAGACCCCGCGGCGAAGCGGGTCCGCGGCCGGGTGTGGACTGGGGCGGGGTCGCCGATGTCCGACTCGAGCCCCTGCGCCGCTCCTAGAGCCCAGCGCCGGGCCCCTGGGCACCTTCACGGCGCGCACAGCTGCGCCCACGCCCCCCTAGGCCGTCCCTGCGCCGTGCCGCGCAGCACACCGTAGGGGTTCCGGAGCGGAGGGGACAGCCCGAGGGCTGAGCCTCAGGGAGGGTGGAGCCCGCGGGGTCAGCACCGCAGACTCCCCCGGACCCGAGGCCGGGGAAAAGCGGAGGGGCTGCCGGGACGCGGGTCAGGTGCAGGTGGCTTCGGAAGGGGCTCCTCCCGGCTCCCAGGACGCCTGGCGGTTTGGCGGGGTCCTTGGGCGCGGCTCAGCCATGCGCCCAGGGCCAGGCAGCGCAGGGCGCCTCGGCTGGGCGGGGACGTCTGAGCCCGCAGAGCAGCGAGTCCGGCTCAATCTTTTTACCCAGTGCGGGGGGTCTTGTTTTTCACTTACGTAGTGCGCAGCCCCGCCCCGAGCTCCGCAGAGGGCCCTTGTCCCGCGCTCCCTGATCTCCAGCTTCCCCCAACTTCGGCAGGCCCTGCAGACTACCCGTCCACCCAGCTTCCCCAAAGCCCGGAGCCCAGCCCTGCAGGAGCTCACCCTGAGGCCCAAACGGTACCCAGGAAATCCAACCCAAAAGCTGCCATAGGGGGTTGAAGACTCCCCCACCCCAAGCATAAATATGCACATTGTATCTCCTTTAGAGATTCTCAGAAGTACATGATTTAACATTTAAAAAAATTTCAAAGTAACGCATAAACACATTCTCCTTGTTTATAAGAAAGAATGGTGCATTACACGTAAGGCCAAACCTCCCCCTCTGCTCAGCCGGCACCCCCTTCCATTCCTACCCCTTCCGCGCCGTTCGGCCCCCTCCCGTGCCGGCTCCGTGCTAATTCCCCAGGAGCTCACCCCACTGCAAGCCTTGACCTCGGCGGGCCCCTGGGGGGGGCCGCCCCCGCCCCAGGCACGGCGCCGACCCCACGTGCCGTGGCTGTGTCCGGTTGGCCGTCCCGCGCACTGCGCCGCGGCCACGACGAAGCCCGGCTCGCGCCTGACGCGCGTAGACGCGAAGTAAAGGCGGATAAGTGAAAACGGGTGACGGCGCCTCTCGCCGGCGCGGACACTCTGGACTCCCCTCCAGGAGTCCAGGTCTGCATTTCCCTCGTCTTCTGAGGGTCCTTTCCCAAAGCGCTTCCTTTAAATCCCGCAGGGCCTTGGCCTCAGGGACGACCCGACACGGGCGCCTACCACCTGAGAAAGGTGGGCGCGAGTCTCCACCCCAGACCACCTTTGCGGAAGCCGACACCTGGCCTGCCTGCGCCCCGCCGTCTCGACCGCGTCTCACCTCCCCAGCTGCCCTACCGGCCCCAGGGGCGCTCCCGCGCGTGCGGGGCGGGACACGCGCGAACCTCCCAATCTGGTTGGCCGCCGCCCCGCCCGCCCTCCCGCCCGCCCTAGCAACCGTTGCTAGGGGGCGTGGCTCGGCCTCGCGGAGCTGGAAGATTCCCGCGGCTCATGAATATTTGCAGATTCAGAGAAGGCCCCGCCCCCGTTGCCTTGGCGCCCAGGCCCCTCAACCCCGCGGCCGGGAGAACAACCCCAAGTCGAAGAGAGCGCCTGGCGAAGGAGGGCGCCCGGGACCAAGCCCCCGAGGCTGGGGCACCGGGGCCGACCCCTCAGGTGAGAGCCGAGCGCGCCTTTGGGTCCGGGGCCTCAGGCCTCGCTGTCTCCTCCCGTGTTGGGGGGGAAACTGAGGCCGGGGATGGAGCAGAAAGACAGTGAGGTCCCAGTGATGCCCCAATTGTCAGATCTGGTCCCCTGGGGGCCCATCCCACAACCCCTGGCCCTGCTAAGGGTCTCGTGGTCACCGGGACAGGAGGGACCCCAAGCCCTGCCTAGGGACCCACTCTGGGAGTTTCCATGATGGGGACCTAGGAGGGGAGAGGCCCTACCCTCAGAAGGGATAGCAGGTGGAGGGGACCCAGAGAGGTGATGAGCCCGGCCAGGAGCTGGTGTTAGTCTGGGCCGTGGAGAGAGAAAGGCCACCACATTTCCAACTTCGGGGACTCACGGAGTGGCAGGGCAGGATGGGATCAGGGCCATGAACAGTGTGGACGGGTCCAGGCCAGTGAGTAGATGTGAAGGGATAGTGTCTCAATGGGAACCTCAGCCTCCAACCCAGGCCCTGCTCCTTGGACCCCAAGACCTTTGGCTAATCTAGACCCATACTCTGGGCCTAGTCATGGGCAGGACCTCAGGTCAGCTGTTCTCAGGCACAAAGGGAAGAGAGTGGCCCACTGGCATCCCAGGCCACAGTCTGGCCAGCCCATCCCTTTCCCAGAGCCCAAGGCTAGCAGCCCTGGGGTAGGTGGGGGCAGCATCTTCCTAGGGGGCCTGGTGCTGGGGTCCTCCTTTGAGGCTTAGGGCCGTTCACCAGCCGGAGAAAGGCAGGCAGCAGAGGAACTTTCGGAAAGACATCCTGGCCAGAAATTCCGTGAGGCTCTTCGTGAGGCTCCCCTGCATGGCCTTCACCTCCTTGGGTCCTTGGTGTGTGGTCATTTTCCAGACAAGGGCACGTGGAGCCCGGGCAGCTTGTCCCAAGGCCCAGCACTCCCTCCCACCCTCTCTGTCAAAGGCTAGCTGATCACCCCCGCCCCAGGGAGGATGAATCTTGACCATCCACAGGGGGTGATAGACAAGAACAGTGGCCAGAAGCTGCATCTGCCACATTCACTGATTTTGGGGGATATTCTTGAGCCCCTGTTCTGCACACTGGACATGGCAGGTGAGTGTCCTGCCCACACAGAGCTCACTTGCTGTCTCAGGCAAGGCACTCACTCAACTGAACTGAGGGCTGTAGAAGGGGGTCGGTCTTATCAGGTAGTAAGTCCAGGAAGGTCGGGAGGGAGCACAGGGGTAGGGGTTGGCGAGGCCCTGATCCAAGGTGGAGGGAAGAAGCCAGGATTTCCATACAGACTTCTGGCTCTACCCTCAGAGATGATTCCAGGGTCTGGGGCCAGGCACAGGCATCTGTGTCTTTAAGGAGCAACGCCAGGTGAGCCTGGTGCAGGTGGACCACCTCCTGTGGCCCTGGGGGTAACGCCCAAGAGGGACAGGGTGCCTGGGAGGCCAGCCCACAGGGGATGGTCCAGAGCAACAGGCTGGGGACCCCTTTTGGAGAGTGTAAAGTTGGGGATGGAGGGAAGTGGGGATTTGAAGACCAAGCATTTGCATTGGATGGACCCAGAGGCACCCTAGCGTCGGTCACCCATGTGGCTGTCTTTCCAGTCAGCCGGGCCAGGTGCCCCATCAGGATGGTTGAAAGGACCTAAGGGCCAGCCCCCAGGCTGGCATCTGCTCACTTCTGGGCCCTGTGGCCTTGGCCCAGCCTGTCCCAGGTCCCTCGAGCATGGTGACCTGGCCAGGAGGCCAACCTGACTGTCTCTCCCGCAGGTGCCGCCTGGGGCCACATGCTGCCCTCTTGCCTAGATGTTTGGCCCACGGTGGGAAAAAGCAGCCTCCAGGTGAGGGGGTCTCAATGGGCACGGGGGGGGGGGTGCCTGAGACCATCAGGTGGAGAAGGACACACAGCACAAGGCCCGAGGCACAGGCTTGCTGGTTACAGCGGCAAATGGGCAAACGGGACCTCGAGGCAGCCCCCCTCCCCGGCCTACACGGGGCCTCAGAGGGCAGGCCGGAGCTGGCACCCCGCGTGGACCCTGAAGGACGGGCAGAAGCACAGGGAGGGTGGCCTGCCCAGGCCGGGGGTGTGAGCCCAGGCTGAGGGAGGAGACGGCAAGGCCCCCGGGCAGGCTGGGGCTTCACCATTACAGCCTTCTCCGGGCCAGAGGTGGGCTCTGGGGGCTTGCTGTGTGCGTGCGTACATCAAGGGCCGCACAGGGTCTCGGCTGGGCTGTGGATCAGAGGAAGAGCAGAGGCTGAGCAGCTTTGCCCTCTGCCTACACCCAGCAGGTTGGATGTGAATGGACCAGGCCTGGGACAGAGCCCACGGGCCTCGGCCAAGCATAGCCAGTGTCCGAGTGCGGGCGCTGAGCTGGCAGGGCCGGCACAAGCCCCGCCCCCAGAGCAAGGCCCCGGGCAGCCGAGGGGGCAGCCACAGCGGGCGGCTGCCGGAGGAGCACCTGTCACCTGCCCGACTGGTGAGTGCCGGGGGGCTGGGCTCGGGCGCAGGGGCCCGCATGGCTGACAGATGCCCTCGGCCCGCTGGGGCCCCTGCGCCTGCTCCACCCTTGGGCCGACCCCAGGTGTTTGGTGACACAGACGTCCCCCAGGCATTCAGGCCGCAGAAGGGCCCGAGCCAGGCCCAGCCTCAGATTTGCTGAGCCCCTACCGTGCGCTGGGCTCCAGGGACCCCTCCGTGAACCAGAGAGAAGGCCCCTCATTCCCGTGGGAAACAGGGTGACAGCCCATCCGAGCGCGTGGCGCACAGACAGGGAGCCATGAGCAGAGGAGGGAGCAGGCCATCTGCAGGGCGGGGCATCCTGGGGTCCCACTGACCACATCTGGCGCAGTTGTTGAAGCCTCTCTCCCAAACCTGGGGTGCGGTGGCAGCTGCTTCCCACCCCCACACTGGGGCCCAGCAGGTTCTGCAGAACCCTCTCGCCTGCAGGTTCCTGCCCAGTGACCCCAGAGAGCAGCCCTGCACCTCCTGATGACCGGACCCCTTCCCTTTCTGGCCATTGCTCTCGCCCGTCATTAGCCACGCTAAGGGCCAGGCACTCCCCAGCACCCCTCCAGCCCACACAAACACTTGCACCCAGGTGAGGGACCCTTGGAGACCCTGGGGTGACACACCCACCAACACTCGACAGAAGGAAGCCTGGCTGCCTGAGGTCCCCACGCACTTCCCTGACCAACTCGGAGAAGGGTCCACGAGGTCTGGTCACTGCAGGTGGACAGGACACTCCCGCTGGCCCCCTCCCCACACCCCCCAGCAGCCCCTGTGTGTCCGCCCTCCAGCCAGGCCTGCAGCGCCCACAGTACCCAGGGTCCTGGTCCAGCGTGGACCCGTCACGTCAGGCCGCCGGCCCCCGCTGCTGCACGGGCTGGGTGCTGGGGACATGCCTTGATCAGAGCTACTCCGTCCACCCTGGGACCTCCCCCTCCCCCACCCAGCTCCTGGCTGGGGAGAGAGCCTGCCTGTGTGAGCGTGGCCCAAGCACCCCAGGACCACCCTTGCTTCTTAACATATTTGAGTCCGGTGCCCACCATGCCAAAGCGTGGCTGCTGAAGCATCTCCCTCGGTCACTGGAACCGGGGGTCTCAGGCCTCTGTCCTCCCAGACCCTCTCGCATGTAGTCAGCATGTGGCAACTGGTTTCTCCCTGAGGCTGAGTCTTACTGAGTCATCCTAACTCCAAGCCCTTCTTCATTTCTTCTTTTACTGGTTTGAGCTGAGAAGCCATTTTATTTTCCAAGCCACGAGTTCCAGGACCCCTGGGCTCTCTCCACCAGCTCTGAACTCTGCCTTGTGTAAAACCTCATCAAATGCAGTGAACTGTGGCCAGCTCACTCTGCCCACAATTGCCTGGCACCTCTCCACCCCCATCACAGGTTCATTGTGTGCATCTTCTGCCATCCAGGTTACTACAGGAGACCCTTTTACCAAAAATTCCATTGTCACATGACCTGGGTCTCCATCTTTCCAGCTTCAGTAACACTCACGTCACACGCCCCCCACCAGTTCCCATCCAGTGTCACATCGTTTCATCATTTGTGTTATGGTAGCTATTGGAGCTGCACCTAGATCCCAAGTTTTGTATGAGTCAGCTATTGCTATAGTGATGCTACGTAACAAACAACCCCCAAACTCATCAGCTTACAGTGCAGGTGTACCGTCCATGAGTTTGAAGGAGGCTGGGGCTCGGCCATGCTGAGCAGAGCTGGGCTCCAGGCCCCAAGCTGCACTGGGTCTGTTCCATGGGTCTCGTTAGGACACCAGCACACCTCAGGTCACACCCTTCTCTGGCAACGGCCCCACCAGCCACACAGGATCACAATCTCCACTCCTGTCACATCACACTTATCGTCCAGCTGGAGCCAATCGTGGCCACAGTCAACATGGGTGAGGCAGGGAAACGCCTGCCACCTGCTCCAGGCTTGCAGCCAAAAGCAGGAGTTTCACTGGGGGGCGGGGCGGGGTGTGTGTGACTTCTGTCCAGCTCTCAGGGCTGACTCCCCACCGACCCCTGCAGCAGGCCCTGGCCCAGGTGGATGACCTCCGACTGGTGAGCGTGCTGGAGCTGTGTGTCAACACCCACGAGAACAGCCTGGGGAACTTTGGTGAGAGCCCCTGCCCATGCACACCCTCCACTGTCATGGCCAGGCCGTGCTTGAAGGCTCGGCCTGCTCGGGCCCTGCCCACCAGGATCTGGTCTTTGACCACTGCACCCACAGACCTGCCCTGCACCCCGCTCTCCAGGGACTGATAACCCTCTCCCGGGGCCCTGGGAGCCTGGGACACTGGCTGGGGGGGCTGTGCTCTGGAGCCCAGTGTGTGGTCTGGCCATGCCTGCAGTTCCCCGTGGGAGGCGGCCCGGGGGCAAGACCCCACAGAGTCCCATGGCCCCGTGGCCTTCTGTGTGCCTCTGCCCCCACGGGGTGCCTCCTGCACCCTCCCCTGCTGGCCTGCGTCATTCAAACCGGGCCTCAGACACAGCATGTGGCCCAAGGCTGCCCCTGGGCCTCAGAGCAGCCGTCGGGCGGCAGGGGCCGAAGGGCGCTGACGCCTCTGAAGGTGCAAGGGCAGCAGGGCCTGCGCTGACCTCTCTTCCTGCGGCCCCACAGGGCTGCACCTGCCCAACCTCAGCCAGCTGAAGCTGAACGGCAGCTGCCTGGGCTCCCTGAGGTGAGTGTCCACCCCCCGCGGTGGTCACGGGGGAGGGCGTGCTGCCGGCCTGGGTGGGGTCCTGGGCATCCCACTATCGCCAGCTCCCGGCCCTAACGCCCACCCCGGTCACGTCGCCCACCCCTGGCCCGCTGGAGGCCCCGCTGAGGGTGACGCCAGCCACCCGGAGCCTGCAGTCAGGGTCAGGCTGGTTACACCAGGTTTTGTGGCTGACGAGGTCTCCAGGGACCTCCCTGTGGTGCCCGGAAGGCGCCCACTGACCTTTGGCAGAGGACCCCCAACCCGCGAGCCTGGGCGGCTCATCACCGACCAGCTTCTGGATTTGGGGCATCCCCCCACCCCTCACCACAGCCCAGGGCTGTGTCCCCGTGCTGGTGGGGCCGTAGCTGGGGGTTGAGCCGGCCCCCATCAGCGCAGCAAGACGAGCAGAGGAGCATGGCCGCTACTGCCCAGCCAGACCTCAGGCCCCACGTGAAACACAACAGCATCTTAATAGCTTAAAAGACAAAATGCAAAAATCAGGACAGATTAAGGTTTTTGCTTACTTCCTCGGGCTGGAAAGAACAAAGCTGAGGTAATATCAGAGTTTATTGGGTGTTTGAACAAAATGGGTGTCAGGAAAACCCTGCTGGGATTTTGTTTGTTTGTTTTTATAAATTTATTTTATTTATTTATTTTTGGCAGCGTTGGGTCTTCGTTGCTGTGCACAGGCTTTCTCTAGTTGTGGCAAGTGGGGGCCACTCTTCGTTGCGATGCGTGGGCTTCTCGTTGCGGTGGCTTCTCGTGTTGCGGAGCACGGGCTGTAGGCTCGTGGGCCTCAGTAGTTGTGGCACGTGGGCTTCAGTAGTTGTGGCTCACAGGCTCTAGAGCTCAGGCTCAGCAGTTGTGGCACACGGGCTTAGTTGCTCCACGGCATGTGGGAATCGCCCGGACCAGGGCTCGAACCTGCGTCCCCTGCATTGGCAGGCGGATTCCTAACCACTGCCCCACAAGGGAAGCCCAGCCCTGCTGGTTTTATGCGGCCAGACAGCCATCTTGGGGCAGTGGGAGGCCAGTCCCAATTCTAGAAAGTTCTCCTGATGTTTTAAATGGGCTGTAAGTATCCAGTCATTTCCAGAGGAGATGATAAAGGTATTCATTAAGCAGCCTTGCACCATTTTTCCTATTTGTACTGCTGTTTGTCGAATAAACATCAAAAAGAATTTGAAAAACACCTGAAAGCCTAGAAGTGGAAGCAAAGAAGATCAGAGGCCGCGTGGCCCCCGTAGGCAGGGACAAGCAGGCGGATGCCAGCTTCCACGGCTCCTGCATGGCTCCTGGGCCTGCAAGGAAGGGTCTGGAAAGCAGGTTCTCAGAATTGCCTTTAGTACCTATACATGGTTCAGCAGTATTCTGACAGAGACGTCAATACTTTAAGTTAACAAAGACAAAAAAAATCATATTTACTCCTTCATTATTAAGGCTTACAAATTAGCTCAAAGAACAATAAAATATATAGAAAACATATAAAGGATGGAAACTACAAAGAGAAGTGGAAGGTATAAAATTAAGTATTTGTTACCATTTGTAACAAAACAAAATATTTGATTTCAAAAAAAAAATCAATTCCAAGAAAAAATTAAATCATTATTTATATAAAACATGTGTTCTGTTCCTTGATAACGACAGTGAAAACTGTAAGGAATGTTTAAGCTGTCTGTTAGCGAATCCTGAAACTTGGCCAAATGTTGTTTGCAAATCTCCCCGGAGTGACAGTAAACAAATATTTGTAAAAGGAAGCTAATTCAATATGACAGTGCAGTGAAGTAGTCTTGCAGCTTAGCTGATGACAGAGACAGTCAAGACATTAAAACGCCAGGCAGTGTTACGAGGACTGGAAAGTAATTTTCATGTGATGGCTGTCACTTCATCCGAAGCTGAGAGAGAATTCAGCCCCTGAAAGTGTCACTGACGTGAGGACAGATGGGGCTGGTTTCCAGGCCAGCCAGCATCTGACAAGAGCATCCTTCACCAGGACCACTGTGTGGGGAAACCACAGTAACAATCTCTGAAACTCAGCAACTAACTTGGAGATCATTAAAATGATTGAAGGGACAGTTCTCACTACAACTTAATCGTGTGTGTGTCCCCTGAAGACTCTCCACCCTTCCTCCTCCCGCGATCTCAGACCATGGTGGCTTTCACTTAAACAGAAACCCCTCATTTTGATTTGTTCCAGCCCATCAGTTCTGGCTGGTATTGTGGGTGTTTTTTAGGAGGTTTGTCTGCACCTCAAGGTCTTGGAGATATTCTTTTTCTTCTATTCACTTACGGTCTCACTTTTCAGTTTGGGGTCTTTAATCCTACTTATCTGTGAGGTTGCTTCCACTCCTGATATGAGATGGAGACCCAGTTCTGTTTAGCACCACCTGGTGAGTTGGTTTTCCCAGCATCGTCTACCCCAGGCCCACGCGGACACGCTGGCGGAGTGAGGAGCTCTCCGTCATCACAGTCTTCATTGGTGCACCTTTGTGTTAATCTGTAACATCTGTTACCCTCCTCGTAGTTTTCCTTTTTCCAAACTGACCTAGCTATTCCTGAGCACTTATTCTTGCATTTGAGTTTTACGATCAGTTTGCTGGGTTTCACACACCCTTATCTTTCAGGATTTTGTTTTGTTTTGTTTCGGAATTTTAAAAAGGCACATGCTCATTTGGGTTAATTTTTATGTTATATACATCCATGAATATGGTATAGCTCTCCATTCATGTGTGCTTTAATGTTTTTAATAGAGTCTTTAAACTTCTTCTGTAAAGTTTATAGGTTAGAACGCTTTCAGCTGCAAGTTACAGAAACCTGCAGCCAACCGGCCTGAGCAGTGAGAAATTGTTTATCCCTTAAGTGCCTAAGGACCACGGGGCAAACCCTGTTCTAAGCACAGAGGATATGTCAGGGAACAGAACAGGTGAGAATCCCTGTCTCTGAGGGCACACAAGTAGCCCGGTGGTGGCTCACGCAGCCGGTGGCCCCCAGGATGTGGCCCCCATCCCCATGCCTGGGGCTGCTGCAGCCACGTTGGTGGGCTGAGGGAGTGTGGTAGCTAGTCTTCTAGGGTTGCTGAACAAAGCACCATGAACCAGGTGTCTTGAACAGCAGAGACTGACTCCCTCAGGTCTGGAGGCCACAAGTCAAGATCAAGGTGTATCCCCTTCTGAGCCAGAGGGAGAGCCCAGCTCACTCCTCGCTCCTGGGGGTTTGCTGGCCACCTTTGACATTCCTTGGCTTGTAGACTCATCACCCCAATCTCTGCCTTCAGCTCACGTGGCCTTCTTCTTCCTGTGTCCAGATCCAAATTCCCCCTTTTTGTAAGGACACCAGTCATATTGGATTAGGGCCCACCTCACCTCCACCAATTACATCTTCAGAGACCCTGTTTCCACGTCAGGTCACATTCTGAGGTCCTGAAGGTTAGGACTCCAACATATGAATTTCGGGGGGGGGAGGATGCAATTCATCCCATAACAGGAAATGTGCCTTCCTGTGTCCATCAGTAAGAACAAGAAGGTTCCCAGCATTCTTCTGTGTTTCTTTGGCCAGAACTGTATCATGTATACACTCTCTTACACCAGCCACTAGCAAGGGAATGGAATTATGATTGGAGTGGGCTAACCAGGACCCCCACCTGTGCACCCTGCTGCCACTTGGGACAGGGCAGGACACCAGCCTCCTCTGAAGGCAGGGCTCCCTGAAACCAGAACTGAATTAATTCCCACATACTTATAGTATTTTTATAATCATGGATGAGGGCCTGATTCTGCTGTATTCTGTTTGATTGTTGCAAATTTAGAGAAACACTATGCTGATTTAGAATAGATTTTTAAAATTTTTATTTTATTAACTTTTATTGGAGTATAGTTGCTTTACAATATTGTGTTAGTTTCTACTGTACAGCAAAGTGAATCAGCTATATGTATACATATATGCCCTCTTTTTTGGATTTCCTAGAATAGATTTTTTAAATCAATAAAACAATTGATTTTTATAAATGGGTCTATTACCTCTGGCAATAGTGTACCTTTGTTTTGTATTTAACATTATTGCCAAACTGTCCTATTAATTCAAATAATTTGTTAATTCAGATGGGTTTCCATACTGATGGTGATGTTATCAGCAAGTTACGAGTGCTGTCTTTCACTCAAATCCTCCTGCTCCTTTTTCTTGTCTTATTGCTTTGGCCAGGATCTACTAGCCAGTACGATGTTAGACAGCGGCAATGACAGTAGCAGGCATCCTTGGTTTGTTCCTGCTCTTAACAGGTGTGTGTCTGGGTTCCTCTGCATCTATTGACATGATCATAAAATGATATTTCTCCTTTAGTCTATTTATGCACTGGATTCCACTGACAGATTTTGTGATGGTAATGCATCCTTACATTCCTGCAGTAACACTACTTGATGAGTTATTTTTAAATCACTGTAACCTTAAAATAATATTTGCTTTGCAATTTTCACATCAGTCTTCATGAGTGATAGTGCTTTAATGCCCCAGTTTGTACTTCTCTGGTCCTGGAATCAAGGACCGACTTGGACGGGGCCCTCCCTTTTATTGTTCTCTTCAACTGCTTAATTTTTTGAAACTTCCTGTACAGGAAATTATTGTGGAAGATAGAGATTGTCTATTCCATGATAGATCTTATTTTTAAAACTGATCCAGATCCGGGGACTTGGCGGGGGTGGGGCGAGGGGTGTTAATCACTGTTTAATTTCTTCAGTGGTTATTAGTCTAGTTTTCTTTCTTTTGGCACCAGCTTTGTCTAGTTTTCAAGAATGTTGGTATATAGTTTGTTCATAATGGTTTTTGTTGTTTTAAATTGCTGCTATAGCCATAATTATTCCTCTTTTTAAGTTCCATACATTTATTTGCATTGTCCCTCTGTTCATCCTTGATCAGTCCTGCCAGAGGATTGTCTATTAAGTTTTTAAAGAATCAGCACTGGGCTCTGTTCATCTTCTCTATGTTTTTTCTAGTTATTACTGGTTCTGTTCTAATCTTGATTACATCTTTCCTTCATGTCCTTTTGTTCTTTGCTGTTGTTCTTTTTCTGGCTCCTTGAGCTGAATGCTTAGCTTAATTGTTCTACTCCTTCCAGTTTTTTGATAAATATATTTAAAGATCTAACTTTCTAGGGCTTCTCTGGTGGCGCAGTGGTTAAGAATCCGCCTGCCAATGCAGGGGGCACGGGTTCCAGCCCTGGGCCGGGAAGATCCCACATGCTGCGGAGCAACTAAGCCCGTGCGCCACAACTACTAAGTCTGCTCTCTGGAGCCCGTGAGCCACAACTACTCAGCCCACATGCTGCAACTACTGAAGCTCATGCGCCTAAAACCCGTGCTCCACAACAAAAGAAACCACCACAATGAGAAGCCCACTCACCGCAACTAGAGAAAAGCCCACATGCAGCAACAAAGACCCAATGCAGCCAAAAATTAAACAATTTTTTAAAATAAAAGAAAATAAGAAATAAAAGAATCCTGAAGGGCAACTAGCAGAGGTTTGGCATGTGCAGAATTGTAATCTTTACAGAAGTGAAGAGAAACAATAGAACCTAACAGTTGTTTAAAGGATAAAGAAAACTTGTCAGACATAAAAGAAAACTTTCATCTACAGATTGAAATAAAAAACTGAAACTGAATTGGCAACCCTGAAACGTATCCTAATAAAGTTCCTGGACTTCAAGACACAGATCATATTGGGGGCAGCCAAGGAAAGAGATCAAGTCTTCCTTTAAGAAGAGAAAAAAAAGGACGTTTTCCTCAGACTTCTCCATAGAAACACTCAAAGCCAGAAGCCAGTAGAATGATGTCTACACAGCCCAGCAGAAAGACGGTATGAATCAAGAAGTTCATACCCAGCCAACATTTTGGAATGAGTAAGAAATTAAGGAAAATAGTTTGATTAGCCCCTCTTGAAGGAATCATGAGACGCAAATTTCAGCCAATTAAAAGATGATTGGAAAATGCATCGAAGGCGGTAGACTGGGGAGAAACATGGAATCTCTGTAACTAAAGGTGGAGATTACGGTAACAGAACAAAACTTAAAAAACGCAACATACAGGTTAGTCGGTGGATGAGACATAACCGAAGGGGAATTTGTGAACCGGAAGATGGGCCCCAGTGACGCAGAAAGGTGAGGCGGGCCAGGAACACCTCAGAGGTGAGGAGGCGCCTTCACTTGGACCAGGGGAGCAGGCAGAGCCCCCAAAGCAGGAGGAAGAGCAGATGCCAAGACCAGGGGCACCAGAGTGCAGGTGCGATTCAGGACCATGGGGGGACCAGAGCTGCTGGAGCCGGGGCAGGGAGGGCAGGGCGGCCAGCAAGGACCAACATGTGCTACCTCATCACCGCAGGGAAGCCCCTCACCTCAGCATCTCCAGTGAGTCAGCATTTCAGACCCTCACTCCCAATCTGAATGCCCAAGAAGCTATTAATAGTATAATACCCCCAGCATGAAAGGGAAGTCAGGACAAACCCACAGGACCCCAGAGGAAGCAGACAATGCCAGGAGGGGAGTAAAACGTCCAGGCACCTTCAGTGAATGTTCTGAGAGACACGGAAGAAGACGTGGCTTCTTTGCACCCTCAAAACAAAAACAGAGGGCTTCCCTGGTGGCGCAGTGGTTCAGAGTCTGCCTGCCGATGCAGGGGACACGGGTTCGTGCCCCGGTCCGGGAGGATCCCACATGCCGCGGAGCGGCTGGGCCCGTGAGCCATGGCCGCTGAGCCTGCGCGTCCGGAGCCTGTGCTCCGCAATGGGAGAGGCCACAACAGTGAGAGGCCCACGTACCAGAAAAAAAAAAAAAAAAAAAACCAGAATGCCATGAAATAAGATCAGAGAACAACGAAGGGCGCTTGGGAATTAAATGTATGAGGGCTGACAAAAAATGTTACCAGCATTGTTGGAAGAGAAGGGAATCTCCCAGAAAGCAGAGGAAAGGCAAAGAGATGGAAATGGGAGAGAGAAGGGATGAGAACAAGCTCCTTCTCAGAGACCACACGTGAGAGGCTGAGCTCCAGATATGAGAGCAGAGACTGCGAGGAGAGAAAATACAAAAGGGAATATCCCAGAAGCTGACAGAAAGGATGTGCAACAGTGGGCCGGTGCCCGGACAGGAGACGAGGGTCACCCAGGCTGAGAGAACCCCGCGGGCAGAGGTGGGGCCCACTGAGGTCGGGGGCAGATGGGAGAGCCCCGGCCTGCCCACTGGCAGGGGAGTGGCCGCCAAGGGAGGGTGGCACAAACAAGTCCCAGGTGGGGGCAGGGGGAGGGGCTGTGACACAGGGAAATCATCCACAAAAAAGGCCGGGAGGAAAGAGGGAGGGAGGACACCCCGGCTGACCCCGCTGGGGAGGGGACACCCACTACAGCAGGCAGCGGCCGTCTAGCACGAGGGCAGCTCCCGCGGCCAGGCCCGGACCCTGCAGGGGTTGGATAAGGTGCCCAAGACAGGCGGCTGCAGCCAGGAGGGAAGACAGGGGCCCGGGGGCTCTGGAGCCCCTTCCTCGGCCTGGAGGCCACCCAAGCCAGTCACAGCTGTCCCTGAACCTGGAGACAGCCAGATGTGGGTGGCGGCTGGGCAGGAGGCATGGCACAGGGCCTTCACGGCCACCGAGACATGACCCTCCGCCCCAGGACCGCACTGACCAGCCAACCCTACCCTCTGCAGGGACCTGGGCACCTCCCTGGGCCGCCTGCAGGTGCTGTGGCTGGCTCGCTGCGGCCTGGCTGACCTGGATGGCATCGGCTCCTTCCCGGCTCTGAAGGTGGGTCTGCGGCGCTCCGGGGAGTGCGGGGGGAGGGGGGCCCTGACTGAGCCCCCCCGTGCCCCCCAGGAGCTCTACCTTTCCTACAACGACGTCTCGGACCTGAGCCCGCTGTGCCTGCTTGAGCAGCTGGAGGTGCTGGACCTGGAGGGCAACTGTGTGCAGGACCCAGGGCAGCTGCGCTACCTGCAGCTGTGCCCGCGGCTGGCCACGCTTACCCTGGAGGGCAACCCGCTATGCCTGTGGCCCGGCCCCGGCCCCGCCCACCAGGTGGGCACCGGGCGGGGAGGCGCTCTGTAGCTCCAGCCTCTCGGCCCGGGCACTGCTTTGTCCACCTGAACTCCGGCCAGGTCGCAGGGGATCCCAGGACACACGCCTAGGGCACACCCGCCTGTTGCCGGGGCTTCTTCACTAGGAGCTCATTCCCATGTTGCTGGAGGCCCGGCGGCTGCCAGCTCGTCCTCCTAGGCCGGGACCAGACTCCGAAGGGCCACGCGTACACCCCAAGAGGTCTGTGCACACGCCATGGGGAACCACGCGTGTTCTGTGCAGTCTCCACAGAGTCATGTACACAAGCACACACGCTCACATACACACACCCATGCAGGCCCCGTGCAGAGGCAGCCCCACCCCCTGCAGCGCTGCTCGTAAACCGGGGGTCTGTGCACACCGCCCGCGGCTGCACACACCCCCGCACTGCCCGTGCACCCCCAGAGCTCACACGCCTGCCCAGCTACTCATGGTGCCTGTGCACAGCGGCCGCCCACTGGGCCAGAGCTCTGAGTTCAGGGCAGCTCCGCAGGCCAGAGGGCACCCCTGGACCCTGGCAGTGAGCCCAGAGAGTGAGATCATGCATGGGTAAGAGCCCAGGGTCCCTGCAGTCCCTGCTCTCCCAGAGTGACCCAGGCTGGCCTGGCCGCCTGGGCAGAGAGAGATGGCATCCCCGACCCCCAGCTCCCCTGCACTGCCCCCCAGCAGGTCTGGGGGCAGCGGCTACAGGGCAATGCTGGCCTGACGGGCCCACCAGACTCAGGCCTGCCACCCCCACCGCAGGTGCCCCAGGGCTACAACTACCGGGCAGAGGTCAGGAAGCTCGTCCCCCAGCTGCAGGTCTTGGATGAGCTGCCGGCCACACACACACGCCTGACGACCTCCCGGAAGCTGGACCACGACTGGCTCGTGGTGAAGGAGGCCATCAAGGAGGGCAGCGTCCTGGACAGCCTGCTCCCTGGGCTGGGTACAGACGGAAGCCGTCCAGGGGCCTCGGGCTGGGGCTGCCCCAGGAGAGGGCTCCACCCCCCCACCCCTGGCCCCGCCCACAGGTCTCTCAGAGCCGGAGAGCCGCCTCGTGTCCCTTCTCAGCCACGAACCCCCCCACCCACCCCAACCTGCCCCATCCCCAGAGCCCTGCACACCCACCCCCAGGCCAGGACACCCTCCCTGTGAGCAGCCCTGGTGGGGGCCTCCCCAACCATCCTCAGGGGGAAAGGAGGGCCAAACCTGCCCCCTGGTGGCGCTGGGCCTCGGGCACACGGATGCTGGGTGGTGGGGGGCCCTGCTCCGTGGACAGGGTTCAGCTGGGGGGATCCTGGGTGGCCGGCTGGCGTGGGCTTTGATGACCTCTGATTTTGACTGTTGTGCAGGTTCTCCCCACGGATCCCCCGTTTGGAGACGCAGCCCCGAGCTATGCTCACCTGAGACCCAGCGCAGGGCCCCCAGGCCCTGGCCCCGCTCCCTGCTGGTCCCCGGGGGCCCCCTGCCTGCAGGCCTTCTTCCCCAGGGCCCAGCCCCAGAGGACGACGCCAGCAGCCTCACCCACGGTAGGCGACCCACCTCGGCGTGAAGCTGCCTGTAGCCCCTCAGCCCCGAACTAGGCCCAGCCGCACCCTCTTCTTCAGGTGCCGGCCGGGTCCTCTGTGGAAACCCCGCCAAAGGCCTGCAGGAGCGCCGGCACCAGTGCCAGGTACAGCCTGCTCCCCCCAGCAGGCCGTGCCCCGGCCTGACGGCGCCTGCCCCAGCACCTCCCCGAAGGCCGTGCCCCTGAAACAGCCTGTCCCTCCCCAGGCTGGGGCGCACCCAGAGAGGCTGCCGCCTCCCGGGCCCGAAGACCTGGCCGCCCGGGCCTCCGCGCCAGGGCCTGACCCTGCAGACAGCCGCCACCTCCTGGCCTCGGCCAGCCTTCCGGCCTTGAGGGAGCTGCGCCTGCGGTGGGTTCTCCCTGCCCCCCAGCCTGGCCCCGCCACCCTGTGTGTCCCTTCTGGCTGAGACCTGCCTTAGCTGAGTGCTCGCTGGTCCTCCTGGTGGCTGGAGGGGCTGGTCACGGGAGCCCAAGGCTGGGGCACCAGCCCGAGCCACACTCATCTGGGACTGGCTCCAAAGGAGGCGCAGGGCTGCAGCCTCTCTCTTTCCCCGCACCCCAGTCCCCTCCCCAGTAGGTGCCTGGAGTCCCGGGAGGAGGCGGCTGCCGCCCCTGGGGGCCCACAGAGGGGCCCTGAGGAAGAGCAGGACGAGGCTGGGCCCACGACTCGCCCCCGCCCCCCGAGCCTGGCCCCAGGTACCGCGCGACCCCGGCTCTGAGATGGGTGGGACGGGGAGGTCCTCTCTTGGGGGTGGGGCCTCACGGCCAAGGGGTTCCAACCCCAAGTCCCCCTCCCCTGAGCCCATGGGACCATGTGGCCACCGGGGCTGGATGAGAGAGAGAGAGAAGGCCCTCCAGAGAAGCACAGTGTGAGCAGCGGCCAGAGGGGTCCTGGATGAAAGAGCAAGTGTCCCCAGGGGTGGGGGCAGTGAGGGGCCGGGACAGCAAGCAGGACAGACCCACCAGAAGTCCTGCGGGGAGCACGGCACAAGGCCAGCCAAGGGAGCAAGGCCACCAGATGGGCAGGAGACCAAGGCCGGGAGGGGGACTGCCCTTCCTCTGCAGACAGGGCCTGTGCTGGGCTCGGGACACAGAATTAAGCCAGGCGAGGCCCTCCCTCAGGGACACTGGCTTCAGAGTGACCATGGCTGAAAGGAGCAAATGCAGGGCCTTAAGGCAGAGAGACCCCTCACCCAGCAGGCCCCAGGGAGGCTTCCTGGAGGAAGGGTCTGACCCGACTGGCAGAACAGCTGGGTGGGCAAACCCGGGGAGGGGGCGTTGTAAGCAGGGGCCACAGAATGTAGGCTGCAAGATTGGCCCAATGACCCTCCGGGGTGGCGTGGCACTGGGGGCGGGTGCGCATCAAGGAAGCCAGGGTGGAGCAGGGATAGGGCAGGTCAAAGCCCTGCACTTCCTGTGCTGGCTGCGGCTTGCGGGGAGGGGCTGGGGAAGGTGGGCCATGAGACAGCCAGGAGGGGTGGAAAGGTGGAGGGGGAGCAGGCAGGCAGCCAGGAGGAGTGGCTGGAGGGGTGACAGGCAGTGAGGGACAAAGGGGTGCCAGGACCTCCTACTACAGTCCGGGGCCGGGTGGGCTCTGGGTGACCACGGACACACCCACCCAGCCTGCCCTCAGGTAGGTGCCAGGGCCTCGCTCTGTAGGGGAGGTTTGGGAACTGCCCCAGGGCCACCAGCCTGTGAGCATGCCCTAGGGGACAGGACCCAGTGACCCAAAGCTAGAGCCCAGACTTCCCCAGAGGTGGGTCCAGCTCAAGCAAAGGTCAGAGGTCACAGGGCCGAGGGGCCACAGCTTCCCTGGGGAGCACAGGAAGTGGGGCAGTGGGGTGCTGCCTTGGGGGGGGTGAAGGGCTAAGGGGAGGAGCCACAGTGGACACTGCAGCCCTGCCCATGGTGACCGCCCCAAGTGACTCCTTGGGGGCCCTTGTCTGACATGCCGTCTTTTTCCTTCTTTTCCAGAGCCTTCCAGGACCCTGGGCTACAACCTGACCCCCTCTCCTCCCAAGTCCCTCATGCCATCTGACAGGGGCAGCAGCTCCTGGGGGTCCACAGATCTGCAGTTTCGGGGGCGTCACCTCAGAGCCCTGGGTAGTCTGGGGCCTGGCCTGGGTCAGGGGCTGGCTGCAGTGACTGCTCCGAGAGCCCTAGAGGTGGCCTCAGGCCCCAGCCCTCGAGCCGAAGGCTGTCCAGGCCCAAAGCCAGCACCAGATCCAGCAGCCAGACCCCCAGCCTCCAGTGCATGCCGCACCTGAACCTCATCGCCCCAGCCCAGCCCCACCCCTAGTGTACACCACTACCCACTGCCAGGCTGGCCCGGGCGGTAGGCAAGGGCCCCAGGGCGATCGTGGGAGCCCCCGTGTGAACTCTGGCCTCACAGAAGCCAGAGGACCTGGGCGGGTGTGTTGGGGGGTGGGAAGTGAGCCTGGTACAGGAGAGGACTCTCTTGGTAGAGGGAAGTTAGGAGTTGGGACCACCAAGGGTGGGAAGAGGGAAAGCCCAGGAGAGGATGGTCCAACTCACCACCGCTGGCCCAGCTGCCCACCTCTTCCGTGTGGCCTGGCCTTCCCTGGAGGAGCAGGCCTGGAAGACAGCAGACTGGGCCCAGGCCGAGGTGGCTGTAGCTGGGCCCTGTCCATCCCCTGGCCAGCCCTCCAGCCGCCCCAGGGCTCTGAGCCACCCTTGGGTTGCCGTGGTCCCGAGCAGAGGCTTTTGCCCTAGGCCAACCAGGGTGCGACCACGCCTCCCATCCCTGGTGGACTTGTGGGGTTCCCCGCGCGGGGATGGGGTGGCCAGCTCCCTCCTCTTGGGGCCGGATACCCGGAAACCAAGCGAATCATTTTCGACTCCCAGGTGTACAGAAATGCGGTTTACTTGGTAGGCGGCGTTGGTTCAATAAACTATGCAGCTGGCACCGCCTGCCTCCGGCGTTTTCTCCCCGCCCCGCCCCGCAGCCACCGTCGTGGAGACGCGGGAGCACAGGCGCCGCTGCCGCCGCCCCGCCCGGCCCTACACCGGCCAGCGCGAGTCCGCGGTGATGGGCGGGCAGCTGAGGAAGCGGAAGCCGAACCTGCTCTCGGCCGTGCTCTGCACCGACAGCGCCACCATCGGACAGCCGCGGTCCACGCTCTTCCGGCCCACCTGGGGGGGCGGAGCCTGAGTGGCCGCAGGGCGGGGCCGGGGCAGGGCGGGGGCGGGGCCGGGGCGGGGCGGGGGCTGCCCGGACGCCCGCGCCAGCACTCACCCGGACCTTGTGTTCCTTCCTAGCCTGGCAGTCCTCGAGGCCCAGCGCGGCCTCTGCGCGGGACAATGAGGGTGTGGGGTCGGCCGGCCGCCCCCTTCTCGCTGTCCGCCCCTCCCTCCACGTCCCTCCCTGCTGCGCACTCACCGGGGACGGGGATGGGGCTGGCGGGCAGGAGCTCTGGGTGGGTCTCGGCGGCGCCCTCGGGCCGCCCTGGCACCTCTCGCTGGCGGAGGAGCTTTCTGGTGCTCAGGCGGGGCAACTGAACCCGCGTCCTGGGGGGAAGGGCGGTGAGGGGGGTCGTGAGAGACAGAGCCTGTCCGCGGGAAGGGGTGGTTCCGGAGGGGACGGGGCCAGGGGAGGTGGAGGACCTGAGGGGTGTCCTGAATAGCTGGCGGGTGGTCCTGGCAAGGGCGGGCCCTGGGGAGGTGGGGGACAGTCCTAGTAGGGGGTCTGGGGTCTTTGTCGAGTCTGGGCCTGGGGAGAAGGTACGGACTGGGGGACCCGAGGTTCTCACCCCGGCCTCCGGCGCCCGGCCCGGGCCTCCTGCACCCGACCCTTGCGCGGGGGTCGAGGCAGGGGCTGCCGCTCCGCGAGGTCGGCACCGGGCCGGGCCTCTGAGAGCGGGAAACGGTCGATGGACAAGTCGGTGTTGTCGGCGAAGATCCTGCACACGGGGGTCACGCAGTGAGCGGCCTGGTGCTCGCTGAGGACCTGCGGGGCCGTGGGGGACACGGTGGTCACCTCCACCCCGCAAAGCCCGCCCTTCCCACCACCCCCGCTGGGACCCGCACTGACCTCGCCTTGGGGGTTCAGGAGGAGGGTCACGCAGCCCCGGCTGGAGTGGAAGTGGACGGGCTCCTGGCCCAAGGAGAAGGGTGGCTGCCGCTTGGTGCTGCTGGGCGCCTCGCCCCACACCTGGGGACGGCGTCGGCGGCCAGTGAGGGGTGAGGGGCCGGCGGCGGGGGGGCCGGGGCGGGGCCGCGAGGGGCGCGGGGAGCAGGGCGCACCGTGATGTGTTGCCTTGGCTCCAGCAGCGTGCTGGGCGGGAAGCGGTACATGCACACGGGGAAGTCGCGCACCAGCTGCTGCAGCACGAAGCCACCCAGGTCGGCCGTCTCCTCCAGCGACTGGTTGAGGATGCGCACGAACCCCCGGCGGTGGCTCACCGCCATGATCTTCAGGCAGGAGCCCGTGGGGCTGGGGCGGGAGCGCGGGCAGGGGAGCTGTGCCGAGACGTTCGGGCCCCTCCCACCGTGGTCCCGCTAGGAGACCTGCTCCCGCCCTTGCGCTCGGGGCTGCCTCCCGTCCTCACCTTGGACAGCGCCCGTAATGCCGGGGGTGGGGATCCGCACGGGACTCAGGCTCCTGGCCATTCTTGCCCTGCCTGTCCGAGTGGGTTTTCCGGAGATCCAGGGAGAGGCGGCCTGTCCAGGAGGGGAACCCCAATATGGAGGGTCCACTGGGGACATCTCCGGTGAGGCCAGACCTGGCCCACTGCGCCCTGAGGCTCCACGTGGGAGAGGAGCAGCAATGAGGTGAGGGTCGGATCGCAGAAAGGGGAGACGGCTGGACCCAGGAGGCTGCGCGAAGCAGAGGAGCGCCTGGCAGTACTTGCTGGGGCGTGGGGGGATGTGGATTCAGGCCAGAGCGCAAAGGCGGTGGCAGCCGTCCTCCAAGACCACCTTAACCCCTAGGGATGTGGCTGGAAAGGCCCCAACTGCCTCAAACTGGGCTACTGTGAAAGCCCAGAGGGTGGGGGACACCCTGTAGGACTTTGGGCAGAGATCACAGTCCCGCGGGGGTGGGAGGGGGAGAAACCAGGGGAGCCCCGCCCACTCCACCTTCCCACGTTGCTCGACTGTCCCCGCAGAGGCTCTGTGCCCCCTTCTGCTCAGCAATGTGGCCTGGCGCCTGGAGAGGGTCCCCTGTCACTTTCTGCATATGGTAACGTGCAGCCAGCAGGCAGCTGCTGGACTCAGAGTCGGCACCCCCAGAGCTGCTGGTGCCCACCAGGGGCAGGGAGCTCCACTCGATGCTCTTGAGACGATGCTCACTCTGCCGGCAGTACAGCTCTGAGTTCCACTGGTCAGGCTGTGTGGCTGGTGGGAGCTCCGGGAGCGGCGGGGCCCAGGGGTGCCTGCAGGCCAAGATCAGCTCGCTGCCCGTGGCTTCAGCTCGTGGACCCCAGCCCTGCCCCCATCCAGCCTCCATAAGGAGGGCAGGGCACACCAAGTTGTGGCCCCAGTCCCTAGGATCCAGCCTGGGCAAAGGGCTCATGGCTGGACAGAGATGGCCCCAGAGCCCTTTCCCTTCTAAGTGACCTGTCCAGGGACACTAAGGGGTGGAACTTGGAGTTTGGTCCATACCAACCAAGGCAAGCCCTCCCCTCCCCTCCCCCCTAGGGAGTCCCCACCCAGTGCAGTTACTGTTGATCTGAGCTGCACTCGAGGTTGGTGAAGAGGTTGGGGTACCGGTGGGCGACGCTGTTCCAGTCCACATTCTCCAGCCGGAAACCCTGGCCAGGGAGCAAGAAGCACATGACCTGACCCTCCCGCAGGACTGCAGAGCCAAGAACACACCTGGAGGGCCTCGCTTACCTCCCCAGCAGTGGGGGGCCGATCGTTCTCAGAGAGGTCACTGGGGTCCATCAGGGTCTCTGCCGTCACCACCTGCACAAGGGGCAGCAGGCTGGGGGGAAGCGCTCCCCTCTGCCCAAGGTCACTCTCCCCTCTGACCTCCCCAGTGCCTGAGGCACACACTTGCTAAGTATCAGGTGTCAGGGACTACAGGGCTTGTAGCTCCTCCCTGCCCCAGGCCTTGGTCCTAGTTCCAGAGGCAGCCTGAGGGGGGCAGGCCTCCCAGGCAGCCCAGGGACCCGCGGCGGAAGCGCCAGTCTCAAGGGGACATGCTAGCTGTCGGAGGGAAGACCGAGGAGGGCGGACTTGGGGGGCGGGGGTGCCCAGAGGCCAGACTCACCTCCACACTGCCCGTGGAAGACCGCAGCATGCGGCCCACCCAGGAGGAGCGGGCCAGCTGCAGGAGGCAGGACTTCTGCAAGGCCTGCAACTCTGCCTCCAGCTGCCGCAGCGTGTTTCTGGTCTGCAGCAGCCGCTCCTCCAGGTGTGCCTTCTCCTGTTCGGGGAGGGCGGGGCCTTCTGCAGACCCTGCCGGCCAAGGCCAACCCCTGCCTGCCCCCTCCGCCCCCCGTCCGCACCCCACTCCCTGATCCCACCTGCCCCTCACCAGCTGGGCCTGTCCCTTCTGCTCTTCCAACTCCAGAGTCAGCTTTTGGACCTGGTTTTGCAAGAGCTTCCGGCTGCACGAGCTCCTGGGGGAAAGGGCAATCTCAGCAGCCCCCACCTCTGGGTCGGCAGCCAAGGAGAGAAGGAGGGGCTCCTCTTCACTGTCATTAGGGGCCTGAGGGCACAGAGTGCAACTGGGCCAGGCCAGGTCAGGCCCTGAAGAGGTCTGGGCTGGAGGTGGCGTCCAGGTTGGGTTCAGCACCCACAGACATGTTCGGGATTAGGGTCTGGGTGGCTTTACAGTATATTAACTTCTTCAGGGCTGGGGTGGGGGATCAGGACCAGGTAAGGACAGGGGCTAGAGGCGAAGATCAGGGCCAGGGTCAGGGCTGCGATCTTGGCAGTGGACTTTGGAGTCAGACATGAACTCGGAGTTAGGGTCAGCACGGGGACTGGGCAGGCGGGGGACCAGCAGTATATGCTGCTGACCTCTCAGCTGGAAGCCCAGCCACTTCCTGCAGGATACGGCAGTGTCGGGCCTCCCGGTGGTTCTCGATCGCCCACCGCAGGGCCTGGATCTCCAGTTCTCGCTGCCTCCACAGCAGCCGCAGAGTGCGGGGGTCCAGAGACTCCGGGGCAGACCTGAAAGGCCAGCGCTCCTTCCACTTGATCAGGCCCTGCTCTCTGGCTGGCCTGGCCCAAGCGGCTGACCTCCCCCCTCCCCTCCTTACTGCGGGTTGACAGAGGAGACCATCCTGGTGGAGCTGGGCTTGGTGTCCTGAGGGCATGCGGGAGCCCCACAGTCAGGAGAGGCGCTGGCTGGGGGCCCCACGTGGCCGCTGACCAGTTCTCGGTCCACCAGGGATGGGAAAGCCTTTTCCTCGGCATCTTCAGCCTCCTGACAAGACTCAGGGTCCATTCTTGATGTTGAGGGAGCTCAGAGGAAGGATGGTAGGGCTGCCCTGCGTCCCGTGTGTGGGCACCCCTGCAGGGCTCTCCTTACATGGCCAGCGCACGTGCGTGTGTATGGCAGCCCCAAGGTGGTACCGCTGGCTCACAGGGCGTCACTCTCCAAGAAGGGGTGTGTGTGTGTGTGTGTGTCTGCCCCACAGGACAGCACACTGCCAGTCACGTGGGTGTCCACACCTGCGTGTTTCTCACCAGGCCAGGGCAGCAGGTCACCCCCACCCCTGGCACCATGTCACTTGGGTGTTCACACATTCCTTGTCATCTCCCCCCTGTCACCCTTGCCCTCCAGGAGCTGTAATCCTGCCCCCCAGCCTAGTGCAAGTGTCCCCAAAGGTGCTAGTCCTTTGCCGGTGATGTCCCTGTCGCCCTCAGACCCAGGGCCCTCCCGCCAACGCTCACCTGAGGCCTGAAATCCAAGCAGGCCTGGGGAGAGAAAGGCTCTACAGTGTTGCCATGGATACCAGCACCCAGAAGGGGAGGGGCCGTTTGTTACCAGGAGTCTCCAGGGAGACCCCAGACCAGGGCCCTGAGTGGACCCTGGGCCCCCTCCTTGTCCAGCCTGAAGGAGAAGCTGTGAGAGGCTGAGCTACAGCCCAGCTAACCTCCGCAGGCCCAGAGGACACAGAGTGACCAGTAGGGTCTGCCATGGTCCCCAGCGCAGCCCAACACCTCCAACCGACCCTGGGGCAGGTTCCCACCGTCCCTCCCCAGCCTGACCATGGTGATCAGTGGGTATTGGTGGCATTGCTGCCCTGTGAGTGTGTCCACAGGCCAGCAGGACGGCCTTTGTGAAAATGTGGCCCTCACTGGGGCCTGAGCTGACTGGGGAGGAGGCAGAGGCAGGTGAGAGCTCGGAGAACCTGGCGGAGGGGCTTGCTGAGCTCTAACCAGCAGTGGAACCCCTCCTGAGTTCCTCCTACGGCCTCTGTGCCCATAGCGGCCGGTGCCCATTTACCTGACCGAGAGAGAAGCCTCCCCTTCCCCTTCCCCCATCCACCTCCACCACTGAGCAACTGCAGGGAGGCCTGGGGACACTTATATAACGATGACAATGGTCCCCTCACCCGCGCCTCTGGACAAAAGTGAGGCCCCAGACCTGACCCATTAGACTCACGCCCTCCAGTATTTGCCCCACCCCCACCCCACCTTCATTCCTTCACCATTCATTCATTCAGACTTTCAGCTTTTGCTCTTGGTAGGGCTTGTGGTGGGAGGGAGGACACCACCCCCCACCCCCGCCCGTGGCCGTCTGATTGGGCGAGTACAGCCTCTGGATGCCCTTGCCGCTGGGCCACACAGATAGCATTGAGGCTACGAGGGGCCCTGGCTGCTGCGCTGGCTTGGGGTCTCCTGGCAGGAGAGCAGGACTGGCCTGGTGCAGGAGCGTGTCCACAGCTTGGGCAGGCATTGGGCCCCACTGAGGGCAGGAAAGGGTGGGGGGAAGGAACCTCAAAGAGTCCAGGGCCTTTGTCCCAGGCAACCTCTGGGTGGCCCCCTCACCCACCAGGATTGTCAGCCCGGCAGCAGCCAGAGAGGTGCAGCGGGCAACCAGCTCCACTGCCTCCCGCTAAGAGCCCCCGACCCCTGTGCGTTCCGACGCGGGCCCATCAGGCCGGGGGAGGGGCGGTTCTGGCTCCGCGGCTCCGCTAGGCGCAGGCCGGGCTCGTGGGGTCCCAGGCCGGCGCCCCCTCCCTAGGCAGGAGGCTCCTCAGACTGGGCGGCTTCTGCGGAAGTCAATCGTGGAGCGCGGCCAGGCACCTGCCCCACGCGCCGCCTGCGACCGCGGTCTGGGACGCGCTTCCGTGTTGCTTTCGGGCTTGGGGCGTGCGTGGACCCGGGCTCTGTCCGCCCCGCTGCTCCCCGGAGCCCCGCCCACACCTGGGCGCCGCCGGGGGCGGGACGGGCGGGGAGCCAATGGGGAGGGCCAGGGGCGAGGCTCAGAGTAGGTGGCTAATGGGCGTTGGCATGGGGCGGGCAGTGCGCGCCGCGGAGCCAATGGAAGTGTGTGGGGCGGGGCTCTCCGGCCGTGGGCCAATGGGGTGGCGGGCCGGGGCGCTCCCGCGGCGCTGTAGGCGGCAGGTTGCGGCGGCGCCCGGCGCCTGGCAGCAGCCAGTTCGCGTCCGGATTCCGGAGGCAGGCGAGCGTCCAGGTGAGCTGCGCCGGGTCCCGGAACTTCCAGAGCGCAGGGAGCGGCCCCGGACGGCGATTCCGACGGAGGGGCGCAAGCCAGGCCGGCGTGGGGGCCGCGCCGCACCTGCACCCGCCCCGGGCGGGGACAGCGGCCTCGCGGCGATCGCGGGGACGGGCGGGAGTGGGGAGGGGCCGCCCGTGCCGGGTGCGGTGGGTCTGGAGGGCCGAGGTCTGCGGGCGGACGCCCCGCGGGAGGGGCTGTACCCTCCGAGCCAGGTGGCTGGGTCTGGTTAATGATTTGCCTTGTTCCGGGAGTGGGGCGGGGCGAGAGCAGGCTGGGAAGTGGGGAAGCCTCCGAGCGCTGCGGGAGGGCACACTGGTTCCCCCTTTGGGGGGCACTGGTCTTTGCTACCCCACCCCCAGGAATGCGCGGCCTGCAGGTGGGGCTGGGCAGCAGACGCTGAGGGGCAGCAGTCCTGAGCCAGTTCAGGGGGTGAGGGGCAGGCCTCAAGGAGGAAGAGCGGGGCCAGGCTGTGTTGGGGCCAGGCAGAGCCTGACCCTGTGGCCTTCACCCTCCCTGCAGGACAGGGATGCTCTCAGGGCTGGCGGCCATGGAGCTGAAGGTGTGGGTGGATGGCATCCAGCGTGTGGTCTGTGGGGTTTCAGAGCAGACCACCTGTCAGGAAGTGGTCATCGCACTGGCCCAAGCGATAGGTGAGTCCCCTGAAGCACGGATGGGCCCAGCAGGTGCACCTGGGGTGCCCCGAGGAGGGTGGGGCTGCTGCTGATCCCTCTTGCCTGCCCCCAACTGCACAAGCCAGGTGGACAGACGGTAAGGGATGTGGACTGACTGACCCCTCCCCCCCTACTCCAGGCCAGACAGGCCGCTTCGTGCTTGTGCAGCGTCTCAGAGAGAAGGAACGGCAGCTGCTACCCCAGGAGTGTCCCGTGGGTGCGCAGGCGACCTGTGGACAGTTTGCCAGCGATGTCCAGTTTGTCCTGAGGCGGACAGGACCCAGCCTCGCTGGGAGGCCCTCCTCAGACAGCTGCCCTCCCCCTGAGCGCTGCCCAATCCGAGCTAGCCTTCCCCCAAAGCCTCGACCAGCACTGGACCGTGAGCCCTGCAAAGCGCTGGCCTTCAGCCTGGGGTTCCCTGGGCTGGCCCCCGACCCCGTACCCCCCGAGCCTGTGGGTCCCGTAGCACCAATGCCGGGCTGCTGCGCAGACCTGCAGGACTTGGAGCGAAGGGTGCGCAGGAACGCAGCGGAGCTGGGCCAGGAGGCCTTCTGGGAGCAGGAGCTGCGGCGGGAGCAGGCCCGGGAGCACGAGGGGCAGGCCCGCCTGCAGGCGCTGAGCGCGGCCACGGCTGAGCATGCCGCTCGGCTGCAGGCCCTGGACGCCCAGACCCGCGCCCTGGAGGCCGAGTTACTTATGGCCGCAGAGGCCCCTGGGCCCCCCTCACCCACAGCGTCTGTCGCAGAACGCCTGCGCCAGGACCTGGCCGCCCAGGAGCGGCAGAGTGTGGAGGTGCAGGGCAGCCTTGCCCTGGTGGGCAGGGCTCTGGAGGCTGCTGAGCACGCCCTGCAGGTGAGCCCGCTGGACCCCGCACCCCTGCCAGTTCCTCCATCGCAGGGTGGATTTGGGTGTTGGTCTCAGGATCAGACGAGGGAGAGCATGAGGCCGTGCGGCTCCACGGCCGTGCGCCTCTGAGGGTCCCGTGTGCCTCTGAGGGTCCCGTGTGCCCTAGGCCCAGGCCCAGGAGCTGGAGGAGCTGAACCGGGAGCTGCGTCAGTGTAACCTGCAGCAGTTCATCCGGCAGACGGGGGCTGCACTGTCCCCGTCCCCACGGCCGGACGGGGCTCCCCCTGGCACGCAGGTCAGAGCGGTTCTGGAGGGTGGCCAGGTTGGCGGGAGGCCCAGCCCAGCTCCATGCTGACCCGCTCTTCCCACAGGATCTTCTGCCTCCGTCCAGAGAAGAGCCCCTGCTGGGAGCCCCCCCGAGTCCAGCCCTGGTGTCCAGCCTGAGCCCAGAGAGTATGTCTGTCTCCCCCACTCTGGGTGGGATGAGGTCCTTCTGTGTCCCCCGCAGCCCTCTCAGCCCATGTCTTCCCCACAGTCACCCCCATGAGGCAGAACTCCTGGAGGTAGCAGCTCTCGCCCCAGAGTGGACGTCCAGTGCCAGCCCAGCCCTGGGCTCTGATGACATGAGCAAGGGCAGCCAAGGCCAGCCCAGCCTGGATGACAGAAGGCAAGCTCGGGGTCACAGAGGACTCCTTCCACCATGCAGTGGGAAGCCCTGGTACCCTGGGTCTGAGATGGGACTCCTCGGAGCCCTAGGGTTTCTGCTGCAGTGGGCAGGGGAAGGCTGAGGACTCTTGCTCTAGTCCTTGTCAAATCTGTGCAGACCCCTGGAGAAGCACGGGGCATGGCCAGCCCAGAAATCACTAGGCCCCAAAGGCCACAGCTCCTTGCTGGGGAAGAGAGGTGCACGGACCACCCTGTGTTCAGCCTGTAGGTATGCGCTTGCGTGTGGGAGGCATCCTTCCCCACGTCCGTGTGTGTGCAGGTGCGCGCACACACGTGTGTGTGCTGCCTTCCTACCCCGACACTAAAACCTCAATAAACTGCCCCACGTGGCTTAAGTGTGTCCCAAGGCTGCAATGGGCAGGGTCTGTGGGGTCCCTGCGTAGTCCCCTGAGCTGCCTGGGGCTGGCAGCAGCCAAAGATCCTGAGATGGGGGCTTCCCAGGGACCAGTCATCAGTTGGTCTAAAGCCGGAGCTCCCAGGGGCTCACATTTCAGGCTGCTGTGTCCACCCACCCCCTGGGGGGGTGGCCCTTCCCTGTTGCTGTGCGGGGGTGGTGGTGGTGGTGGTGGTGGTGGTGGTGGTGGTGGTGGTGGTGGTGGTGGTGGTGGTGGTGGTGGTGGTGGTGGTGGTGGTGGTGGTGGTGGTGGTGGAGGAGGAGGTGGTGGTGGTGGTGGTTGGGGGGGGTGTTTCTCTCCTTGGCAACCTGAGCCTGGGGTTGGAGTGGTGCTGGGTGCCTGAAGCAGCCTCAGCACTGACCTGGGTTTGTCTGGACCCCTCCCCCACCTGGCTTCCCTCTCTGGCCTGCTCCCCACCAGCAGCAGAAAGCGCTGCCCGCTCTGGGGTGGCTCCTGGATATGAGGACTCAAGGACACGCCAGACCCGTCCATCAGGTTTCCTGAGTCTCAGAGCTTGTGGGGACTCCTGGGTCTGCGAGGCCCAGGGAGCTTTGCTGGCCCCTGGAGGGTGTGCCTCCCACCTCCACTCCCCAGGTGGGCATGAAGCCTCAGCTGCATGCCTGCAGCCTTGAAATTGGGGCAGGGCGAGGTCCAAATCACAGCCCTGGTCCTGGGCTGGGCCACAGGCTCCCAGCTCAGAGAGCTGTGGCTGGGATGGGAGAGCTCTGCCGGTCAGAACCTGGGGGGTTCTGAGGCTTGGGTGCAGCCACGTGTATTGAGGAACAGGGGACGGGACAGCCTAGATCACAGGGGTCTTCGTGCTTAGTTTGGGGGCGGGCAACTTTGGGATGGACTCAGCCTTCTTCTGGGGTGGCCCCTGAGCCGGGCCTGGCATTCCCCACTTCCTTTGGGGCCGACAGTAGGGGACGTGAAGTCCTGAGTGCAAGGAGCAAGGAAACCACCAAGCGCACAGCTCATGGGAGTAACCAGGAGCCGGTACTTCCTGCCTGAGCTGCAGCAGGGATGGGAGTGGCTGCACGGGCCTGGTGGCAAAAGGGATCTGGCCCTGGCTTCCTCTGTGGAGCCCCCAGCCCATCCCCTCACCTGTCCACACGCCTGCCTGACCTGTGACTCCAGATAGGGCCAAGCACAGGCCACACAGGGTGCAGCCTGGAGTGCACGGGCCAGTAAGGCCTTGCCCTGGGTGGGAGGACTGGGGACTGTCCGAGGGGCCTGCTCCCTTCATCTGTAGCCCCCACCTGTGCTCCAGAGGATTGGATGGGCCGCTGGGCACCAGCCCTGAGCCTTAGCACGGCGTCATCTCCCAAGCTGAGCACGTAGGCCAGCAGAGGGCAAGGCCAGGTGCTATCCAGGGACCACCCTACACACACAGGGGAAAGGGGAGGACCAGCCCATGCCCTTCCTAGTGTCGTGGGCTTCCCCACTCCCCAAAGGGCGGCAGACACAGAACTGGGCATACTTAAGCCCCCTGGTCTCCGTGTCTGTTTTCAGGGAACACCCGTTCCTTCTGAAGTCACTGGCAGGGACCTGCCCCTGGCCTGAGGCTGCCTCTGAGGATGCTGACAGCCCTCTTCTCCAGCTCAGAGAGGGTCCTCAGGCAGAACCTTCCTCTGAGGCTGTTCCAGGAGAACAAAATTCCACACCCCCCGAAAGTTGCCAGAAGTGCTTCAGATCACTAAGCAAATCCTTGAGTTGCTGAAAAGTTTACTTTTGAGTTTTAAACTGTACTTTGACAACAATGATGTGAAGTGTGCTGAGGCGAGGAAAGGCCCGGCTCCCATCAAACCAGTGGACGGCAGGGCAGGGCCCTGCCTGCTGTGAGCACCAGGCAGCTATCCTCACTGTCGCTCCGCAGGGCCAGCCTGGGTGGGGGGAAGGCACTGGTGCCCCGACTGGCCTCAGAGTTCCTGCTTGGCCCCCGCCCCGCACAGCAGGGCCCTCCAGGGCTGGCTGAGAACACCAGGGTTCACAGACGGCTGCCCAGAGTAAGTCATCACCCAGTGGCAGCAAATCAGCTCTGCTGGTTCGCAGCCCCAAAGCCACCAACAGCCTCCCTGCCACCTGCAGAACCTGGCCCTGCCAAGCCTGCTGGGTGTGACACTCAGCACACCACATCGACCATCAGTTAGGACAGAGTCCCTCCAAAGGGGAGTCCGAGTCCACACAAGGCCCCGACTAAGCCTACCTCCCCCCAGGCTGCCCCAGCCATCAGCCCCCACCACCTGGGAGAGGGGACAGAGCCTGCTGCTGGCCTCCTGGCGTCTGCAGGCCCAGAGGCTGCTCTGGGCCGGCCCCACAACCATAGGATTTTCACGGTGAACTCAAGAATCCCTAACAGGAAAGCGGGCCTCCAGGAGCCCCCGCCCCTGGGAGGGTGTGTCAGGGGTGCCACAAAAGGGTCTTCAGAGCCCCGCCTCCCTTAGCGGCCTCGCTGAAGTGGCAGAGTGCACAGAAAAGTCAAATCTGTCACCACTGTCCTCAAGGAAGTCCTCAGAGGTAGCCCTCAAGAGGCTGGTTCTGGAGGTCCTTGTTCCAACGTCCAAGGCTCGAACCCCGGCACCCGTGCCTGCCCAGGACTGCCTTAAGCTTGGCGACATCGGGAAGGCCGTCCCAGGAACCCTGCACATCCTGACACCCTGAGACACACAAGGGAAAGAGAGTTCCCTCCAAGAGGGCATCTGGTCCAACCTGAGCCTCCTCGTGCGGAGGACAGCGAAGTTCCCTGAATGCCCCCCGTTTTCCCTCAGCCCACTGCTGGTCGCAGAAAAGCACACCCAGTCCACGGGGCGCCTTTGCCCACCACCCGCCTTGGCGCGCGCCCTCTGACCCGATGTGGCCGTCCCCTGCCCTGCAGGGTCACAGAGGGGACGGGGCGGTCGCGCAGCCCAGAGACAGATCAGCCGCTGTCACACGCACAGTGGGTCCGGAGCAGCGCAGTGTGCGGTGGGCAGTGGCTGCCCTGCGCCTGGAGGGACCGCCGTGCGGGCGGAAGGGTCGTCCCGAGCCCCCGACCCTTCCCTCCCCTCCAACTTGGCTGTCCGATCCCGCTGCCCTTGCCCGGTCCGAGCTCCCGCCCGCTGGCCTGGGACCCCTCGCGCGTCACCTGCGACCCCGGCACGGGGCCGTCGCCGGCTTTCTGCCCAACTTCGGCGGCGGCCGCGGCCCCCTCGCGCCCCCGCCGGCTCCGCGCTCCGCGCCCGGCCCGTATGCAAATGTACAGGTCCCGCAGCCAATGGCCGGCCGAGCCGGGCCCGCCCTGCCGCGCCGCAGCCACTGTGTGAGAGCCGGGGACGGGACGCCACGCCCACCGTCGCGCGGCGCCTCGCGGGCGCGGCCGGCGCGTTCCTCTCCGCACGTCGGCCTCTGGGCGGGGCCGCCACCTGCCGGGCGGGGCCAGCGGGCGCCGCGTCGCCGCCTGGCGCCCGGGGCAGCTCCCCCGCCGGCCGGTGCGGTTGGTACGACCCGAGG
Organism: Grampus griseus; assembly: GCF_964374135.1. NCBI lineage: Eukaryota > Metazoa > Chordata > Mammalia > Artiodactyla > Delphinidae > Grampus > Grampus griseus. The sequence goes on along the minus strand of NC_139002.1, from coordinate 110,191,956 downwards.
CGCTACCCACGCCGGCCCCGGCGGTGGAACAGCCCGGGCGCTTCAGCACCCCCGGCCCGCGCGAGCCGGGCCCCTCCCCGGGAAGGCCGGGCTCCGGCACACGTAAGCCGGCCCGTGCCCTCGCGACCACCTACTGGCTGCGCCTCCTGCACCCACTCCGGGGCGGCCTGGCTGGCGTTGAGGGGGCTCCGCTTCTGCCTGGTTTGACCCGCGACCCCCGCGGGCCGGCCCTGGGGACTCCTGGTCACTCCTGTCCGGAGGGGCCACGGCACGGAGCGCAGGGCCCTCGGCAGCTTGCCCCCGTCCTCTGACCTGTCCTGTCCGGGCATTGAAAATTGTAGAAACCAAGGGAACGGAGCGTTTCAGACCTGGAGTCATCCATTTCTGGTGTAGCCCCAAGGTGGCAGCCAGGGGAGTCGTGGCCCCGGCCCCTTCTCTTCACACTCCCCTCGCAGCCTCCCTGAGGCAGAATCATGGGTCATCCGGACCACTAATCAGGCAGAGAGGTGCCCGAGCCCCTCCTGTTCTCCACCATCCAGTCTGGAGAGTTAGGGTTAGGGTTAAGGTCCTCTTAAGACCTTTGTGTCCCCTCCAAAGTAAGCAAGAACTCTCCCGTTTGCCCACCTCCCTCAAGTCAACCAGAGTCTCTGGCACCTGCCTCAGAGCCTGGCCCTCCCTGGAGGACCCCATTCTCCCTGCTCCAGGCAGCTACAAAGGGCCCCTCTGCCCCCGACTTGGCCCAGGGACAGTACCTCCCCAGCATCAGCCACCCTGGCTGCTCTCCTGCAGCCCTCCTGCCCCCCAGCTCACTACCCCACTCTTGTCCTCCCCGGAGCCCACATAAGCCTGGGCTGGAGCCCACCAGTTGCCACAAAACCAGTGTGGGCCCCTCCTGCACCCTTCCCACCATCTTGGTCATTTCATTTCTTCCTTCAAAAGTGTTGCCCAGGTGGCCGAGTGTGGGCCTCCAGGGAGACATCTGACCCTGCCTGGGACCTTGGGAGCATGAAGCCTGAGTATAGAAGTTCAAGTGCAGGGTGTTGGGTGTGGCCCCCTGTGGGCAGGGCCTGCACCTTCAGGACTGGGCGTGATTGGGGCGGGCAGACAGGCAGAGGTTTGGAGGGGAGAAGTCTGGGATTCGGGGACAGGGACAGGCCAGAAATCAGGGTGACTCCCAGTTCCTGCCTTGCCCTGCTGGAACGACCTCCAGCAGTGCCCCCTCAGTCCTGCTGGTTCCAAATGCACCCTTTATCACCCTCTGAAGTGTACTGAATGGTGGTACCTCAAAAAGTTATGTTACATCCAAATGCCTAGACCCTGTGAATGTTACCTTACTTGGAAAAAGGGTCTTTGCAGCTTGATGAGGTCATCCTGGATTATCTGAGTGGGTCCTAAATCCAAAGACAAGTGTGCTTTTAAGAAAGGTACAGGCACACAGGGAGGAAGGCCATACGAAGACCGAGGCAGAGATTGGGGTGATGCTGCCATAAGCCACGGAAGACTGAAGGACCAAAAACCAGAAGCGGAAACAAAGGATTCCCTCTACAGATTTCAGAGAAAGCACAGCTGTCAACCTAGATTTTGGACTTCTGGCCTCCTGGACTGTGAGAGAAGAAATTTGTGGTTTTAAGCCTCCCAGTCTGTGGTCATTTGTTGTGGCTGCCCTAGGACACTGATACACCTGCCTTCCTAAGTTAGGGATCACAGCCCTGCCTGTTTCCTTTCCCCGGCTCTGGCCCTGTGTGTTTGTGCAGGACTGATGGCAGGGGACGGGGCTGACCTGGGCTGGACAGAACCAAGGGAGCTCCCTGTCCAGCTCCACCCTCCTGTGCACACGAGGAGAGGAGCATGCATCCTGTGTCTGGGCCTGCCTGGGCCTGCGAGGGGCAGGAGTAGGGTGTGCCAGCATGCACCATGGCCCAGTGAGGGCTGCAAGGTACAGGTTTTTCTCTCTCTCTCTCTTTTTTTATTTATTTGTTTTTGGCTGTGTTGGGTCTTCGTTGCTGCGTGCGTGCTTTCTCTAGTTGTGGCGAGTGGGGGTTACTCTTCGTTGCGGTGTGCGGTCTTCTCATTGCGGTGGCTTCTCTTGTTGCGGAGCATGGCCTCTAGGCGTGCAGGCTTCAGTAGTTGTGGCACGCGGGCTCAGTAGTTGTGGTGCATGGACTTAGTTGCTCCGCGGCATGTGGGATCTTCCCAGACCAGGGCTTGAACCCGTGTCCCCTGCATTGGCAGGCGGATTCTTAACCACTGCGCCACCAGGGAAGCCCTGCATGTGTTTATTATGACAATCTTCCAGCAGGCCCCAAGAGCAGCTGCAGATGAGGGTAGGAGGGGCTGATCCCGCTCCAAGGGGGCTCCAAGCTGCTTGTCCAATTCCTTCCCAGGAGCTTTAGTGGCGTGCTCCCACCCACACAGATTTGGGATCCTCTGCTGGGCGGTGTCCTCATATCTAGTGGTCTTTGGCAGGTAGGCATGTGTGTGCAGAAGGGCCGACACTGGCTGAGACCAAGCTGAGAGGGAGGGGAAGGTGTCTGGTGCAGGGTGTTTAGCATGCTGGACCCCACCCATCCAGCCCTCCACATCACTATTTTATAGCCAACGAGGCACAGAGGGATTGAGAAACTCTTCCGAGGTCACAAGATCCATACTTACGCTGAGAGCTAAAGTGTCCGGATTTGGGTACCTGGCCTGGGTGACACCCAAGAGGTACTATGCTGTGCCAGCGCCACACACACACACACACACACACACACACACACACACGCCCACAGAGAAGATTCCCTCCAGAGTCCCTCACCTCTCTGGCACCATCCATTCTTCCTTTCTGCAAAGTCCTTTCCGGATCCTGTAAGCACGCGGGTTATTTCTCCCCTCGTAAAAAGAAAAAACAAAACAACCTTCTCTCGGTGGCCTTCTTCCCAGCTGCCTCCACTTTTGTTTCCCGCTTGGTGCTCGCCGGCCGTCACTCAGCTCGCCTTCTCGTTAAACCGCCTCCAGCTGCCCCGCCCCCCAGCGCTGCTATCCTCCGGGTCACCGGTGACTCCCACCTCGCTCCACACAGGCGTCCTCCTGGATGCGCCTTCTTCCCCTGGCTTCCAGGAACCCTTCCTGGTTTCCCCTTTTACCTGGCATCTCACATCCAACTCCTCAACAACCGCGCCCCCCTCGCTTCTGTCTTCATAATCTACCAGGAGCGGATCGCTTCCCGCACCTACGCTGCCCCACCCCAGCCGGCACCACGGGGGTCCCTGAAGGGGGGTTGGCCAAAGAGGCCTCCCCACTGGTCCCCCGGGCCCGCCCCCGCTGCTCCATTCTGTTCACCCGCTGCCGCCCGGGGGATCCTATCAGCCAGCGCCTGTCACCCTGCTCAGGACCCTCCCGTGCCGCTCCCCGCCCGGGCCCACTTCGCGGGCCTCCCTTCTGTGGTCCCGGCAGCTTCTCCGAGCTCTCCCCACGGCTGCTCCCTCCGCCATCACGTCTCACCCGCTAACTACCACTGGCCAGTCCTCCTGCCTCCGGAGCCCCGGACTCTGCCCTTTTTATCAGAGCACGAATCAGCTTCTCACACACCACGCGGCGCAGTGATTCGCAACGTTCATTGTTTATTGTGTCTGGACAAGATGGGACACGGGACTGGGGAATCGTCCTCGCTGTGCTCAGCGCCTGGCGGAGCCCGAGCAGAGGGTCCATCAGTGTTTGGTCGGAGTGAACGGACGGCACAAAGCTGCTCGTCCCTGGAGCGCCACCAGGCCGTCCCGGCACGGCTCTCCGCAGCTCACGCTTGACATCTGAGGGATGGGAGGGGGGTGGCGGGAGGGCGGGGCGGGGGCGCCGCGTGGAGCCGGACCTGGGTTGGGGGCGGGGCCATCGCACGGGGCGGGACCCTGGCTGGGGGCGGGACCCTAGGTGTGCCAGGCTTCCGCTCCCATTCGCCCTGGGCGACGGGCGGAGGGTCGGACTGTGCCAGCTTCCCGACGGAGGGGCAGTCCCATAACAGCCCAAAGGCAGGAACTTAGAAACCTCAAGTTCTTCCAAGCAGCTTGTCTCTTTGGACTGTGATAACGCATTAAACAGTGTTTCCAAAGCCTCGAGATCCCCAAGCTCAGGGAGCGGCTCTCTCTTCCACCTCAGGCCTTTCTTCCCCTCCCTGGTCCCAGTGGTTCCCGCCAAGGGCGGGGTGGAAGGACCCCGGAAGCCGGCTCCATGCACTTCCGGGTCGAGGAGCGCGCGGCGGCGGCGGCGGCGGCGGCGGCGGCGGCGGCGGCGGCGTTGTTGTTGTTGTTGTTGTTGTTGTTGTTGTTGTTGTTGGCGTTGTTCGGGCCTAGTCGTGGTTCTCGTTCGGGCGGCGGCTGCGGCAGTGGCGGCGAGCGCCCGGTAGCGGCCGGCGGGGCGCGAGGTTCCGGGTACGTGCTGGGCCGCAGCTTCCCGGGTGTCTGTTGCGCCCTGACCGGAGGGCCGCCCCGGGCGCCTCGCGCTTTGTCTGCGGCCTGCCCAGCGGTGCGAGGCCTGCGCCGCACTGGCCCCGGGCTGGCGGGCGGCGGTGAGCGCCTGCGGGCGCGGGAGGCCTCGCGCAGAGGCTGGGAGGCCCCGGGCTTGCAGGCGGGTTTCCGGGGGGGCGACTTCCTAGAGCGAAGTGTGACCGTTTGCTAACTCGTTTCCAGCTCCTGGTCGTCTTTGCTTTCATTGGCTTCGCCAGTGTTTCGACAGGCCTGTTTGGTTGACGGGATGGTTTCCCGTACTTTAAGTCACGTAGTCTTCACAGCAGTTTTTCGGGACTAGGTATTGGCCTTCCTGTTTTACATACATAGAATGGAGCCCGTAGAGGTTAAGTAACTTGCCAACGTCACACAGCTCATGAGTGCGGAGCCAGGGCACTGTGTTAACCCTAGCCCTGATTCCTGGCCCATGTTTTTTTTTTTAATAACAAGGATTGTTTTACATTCTTGTCAGCTTTGGCTTTTATATACTTATCTTGTTTCTGCAGCAGCAGCAAGATGGTAGTCAGCCTGTGAGCCACATTTTGGCCAGTGGTCACTTGGACAGAACCTGAGGCTGAAGTGAGGTTTGACTTGGGACATAGCACACCTTCCCTCTCCCTGGACCACTCAGTATTTTTTCTTAGGAGAAGAATGTTGTGTCAGAATGACAACAGCTGGTTCCTTTTTTTGCGCTAGGCTGGTGGCAAGGCCGTGACAGGGCCAGCCTGGCTTTGGTTCTCTTAGCAGCCTCCCAGCATGGACTCTTGGTGTCTGTCTCAACCCTGCCAAGACCTTGCTGGGCCCTAGCTTTTTTACTTCCGTTGCAGTTTACAGTTTCGAGGTCTTGTATCCTCTGTGGCAGACGATGAATGAAAGTTGAGAGTTGGCCCCGTATGAGACGTTGGACCGGGCAGGCTTGCTCAGGGCCTGGTGATGGGCAGTCAGGTTCTGGTCCTGGCATAGCTGCCGGTGACCATACCGGAAGGTCTTTTGGTTCCTTAGTGATGGTTGGGATTGCAGGTGCTTTGAGTCCCTGAATTTGAAAAGAGAGGGAAATACTCTTTCTGGTTTAAATTTTTCCCCAGGTTCCCTTAAATCTGAAGGCTCGGCAGGAGCACCACAGTGCTGCGGGCGCTGCCGAAGGCGGCCAGCAGCCGGGGGGCTGTGGGCTTTCCCGCAGAAAGGGCTTCCTGGCCATTGGTCTGGGACATATGAGCAGAGGTGGGGATGGTGGATCTGAGCAGGCGTGTCTGAGCTGGGGCTGCTGGTGGGGCCAGTAGGTGCTAAGCCAGGGTCCCACTCGCACAGTGTTCTGAGTGCAGGGTTCCTTACAGAGGAAGGGGGGGGGCCGGGGCTTGCTAACGGTGGTCTCTTCCTTCGTGGTCGCACAGCGCTTGCCCTGGAAAGCACCTTCAGAGGCTAGCCGGCTCTTTTCCCTGGGCGCTGCCAGAAGTTACTGTGTACGATGATGCAGGAAGGGAGGGCTGTCGGGAGGCCTGGAGGTTCTCCTCGCAGCTGTGATGGAGAAGCACAGGGCTCTCGGGACTGATCCCCACAGGTGCAGGGACACGGGGAGTCAGTCATCCTGATTCCGGAGTTGGTGTCTCAGGCAAGCCAGACCCCATCGTGGCCGCACTGACCTCCTACAGCTCTCTGAGCCAGGCCCTGCCACTGCCCCTGGCAGGCAGGCCTAGGTCTCAGTCACCAAGGGAGAGGCCAGGGGTTATTTGTTTGTGCTTTTGACCTTTTGCGTGTGAACTGTCCCTGGCTGTGCTCTGTCGTCTCTTTGGGGGGTTACATTTTCTGATTTTTTTCCTCGGTAGGTTCCTGGGTGTGAGTATTTACCTCCTTCATAGGCTGTGCTTCTCCAGGGCAGGACCCGTGCTGCACACAGTAGGGGCAGGGTAAGTATGAGAGCAGGTGTCCCAGAATGACAGCTATAGCCAGAGGATAATAGGTCTTCTTACCTGCAATGGGCTGCAGCCATCATGCTCAGGGGAAAGGTGGACGGACAGTGGCACCATGGTCTGTGCGTCTCCAGCAGAAGACATGGTCAGGACGTGGGTACAGGACAGGGAAGGTCCCTGCTGTGTTGCTGACTCACCAAGAAGTGGGGTGCAGACCCTTAAGTTGAGTAGGACTGTTGCTGATTTTCTTAACCTTGGCATGTTAGGTAGAAGAAAGGTGGTGGCTTTCAGGGGTTAAAAATTTCAGTTGCCTGCTTGCAGTAGAAGCATCATGTGGCAGTTTCATGACATTAACATGCCCTCACTATTTTAGAAAGCATCGTCCCAGAATCGGACTTTGTATGGGAAGTGAGGCGTTCTGGGGTCTGAACCTGGCCTCAGCCCCATCAGGGCATCATTCTTTGGGAGCATCTGTACAATGGTGGTAGTGACAGCCCGTTCCCTTGTTTCTGTGATGCATGTGTCATACACAGTGTGTGGCCCACAGCCCACGGGAGAGAAGCCTGCATGTAGGATCCAGGAATGAGAGCCTTTCCTGGCTTCTGGGCACGCTGCTGTCAGCCTAACCCCCTGCGCCTGGTTCTTGCTTTGTGCCTCTGCCTTCCGGTCTTTCCTGTGACCCCTTTCCTTTGACCATGTAGACTGGACTTGGTTGGAAGCACACTGTGCCACCTGGATGGGGGCAGTGTTTCCTCACTGTGTGTCATTGAGGTGTTTCCTCTCGGGGTCACTTGGGAAGTGAGTAGCACTGATGGGAAAGGAGCCCTTATTTGGAGACCAAAGTCAGAGGCCCTGGTGTGGGAGGGTAATTGTGTCCCACTATGTCTGTGAGGTCATTGGTCTAGATCTTCTGTGTTATCCTGGCAGTGGCCTTGCAGAGTAGGCACGACAGGCATCCCCACTTGGAGATCAGGAGCCCAAGAGCAGGTGGACTTGGCAGCCAAGAGGCAGAACCTGACCTCTGCTCCTTGTGGCCCCGTGCTGCCCCCGGGCAGTCAGGTGACTTGGCGGTGCCCTGTGGATGCACTGGGGCGAGGTCAGAGGAACGTCAGCTGGTACCTTGGCCTCCCAGCTATAGTGAGGTGCGTGGAGCCTGGGCTGGCCAGCCAGGGCTGAGAGGGAGGTGCCAGGGGAGTGCAGGGAGAGGGCCCTGCTTGGCACCGGGGCCTTCTGGTGACCATCCCCCATTGAAAGCGCTGCTTTGCCTCAGCTTGTGATAAGCCATTTCCTTCAAGCCTGGCCTCGTGGTACCTGGGGAGTGTTGAGGTGTGGTAGGTGCCTGACTGAACAAGAAGGTGGCCAGTCTGAGGCTCAGTTAGGTTCGTTATAAATTGGGATCTGACTTTGAACGTGGCTCTGTAGATAGGAGCCAGTCTCTTTTGTGTGTATGCACAGTTTTGAGCGTATTATATCTCCTGTGCTACGGGTGGACACGTGTCACCAGGACGTGACGTGTAGAGAGTGACTATTGCTCTCGGCAGGGAGCTTTACGTAACGTTTGGGACAGCGGGAAATTACTTGACCCTGGTTTCTTTCAGAGCTGAACTCCAATGTCCAGCAATGGATGACGACAGCCTGGACGAGCTTGTGGACCGAAGCCCGGGGCCCGATGGCCACCCGAGACTCCGTCCTGCCGCCCTGACCAGCGATGCTGGTGAGCCGCCCTCCCGCCGCTCCACACGGAGCTGGGGAGCAAGTGTTCATGCTTTGCTTTTCAAGTGCACAAGCGGCACATTGTTTGGTGTTTATTTTTAATGCAATCAATACAGATGTAAATTGAGCAAAAGATGCTGCTTTTCCCTCCCCACGTCCCCATGCGGCCCCACCCCCCCATCCCTGGGGGCAGCGCTGGGCGCCCTGTGGGCAGGTGTCCTCTGAACACCTCTGTGCATCTTCCAACCTGCCTCAGCCATGACGCTGCCCCCCGGGCCTGTGTTTACCTGTCCATCTAGAAGACAGCAGTGATGCCCACAGTGGGGGCTCTGAGGACGACACGTGCACTGAGCACAGTGATGGCGACGACGAGGAGGGGCACCTGGAAGACGGATCTGGTGAGAACGCTGACGTTCGAGCGGCCCCGCGTGTCCCCTCTCTCGTGACAGGGATTGCTGTTATAAAACGGCCTTGTTGAAGTTGCTGTCTTAACCGCGCTGGCCACCTGGGGCTGTGAACACTGGGGGTGAAACTCCCTAGCACAGCAATCTGGCAGTCCCCTGCAGTGGGTCTCGTCTTCAGCTGGGAAGCTGGCTCGCATTGATGTAGTTGGGCTGATGGCACAGTGGGTAGGTGTCTTCCTTGGTGGCGGCAGGAGGTTAAAATGCCTGAGAACAGGGAGCAGTGCGAAGGGCGTTGCCAGGGAGAACGCAGGACTGGACCTGCGGGCAGAGCAGGCCCCCAGCCCCTGCTGCAGGGCAGGGATAGCATGAGCCGAGGTTTGCCAGGACCTAGGACCACCTGACCAGGGAGCCACCTGACCCCAGGGACCACCTGGGCAGGATGGCGGTGCCTCCTGTGGCTCCTTCTCTCGCTGTTGGTGGAACCCCTGAGAGAACTGGCAGATGCACGGAATGACTTTATTAAGAAATTCCCAGGATGTTTACATCACTTGACATTTGTGCCTCTGAACTCCTGCACGGGGAGATAGTGCCGCCTGAGGACCTCACGGCACCTCCTTCCCTGGCCTTCCCGGGCATCCTGGCTGGTACATGTCCTGTGGGGTCCCCAGGCTGGACTGCCTTGTCCCAGCCCCTCAGAGGGAGGTGCGCTCAGCCCCCTCCCCATGTGGCACCGGGCTTTGGAAGCTTGACTTACGGCTCTTTTCCTTCTGACAGCAGCCGTCCACTCAGGACGTGTGTGGTCCTGAAGCATCTGTCTAGTCTTTTTATCACAGTCCTTGGACTCCTGTGTTTATGAACTTAGAATGTTTCAGAAAGGTAACCCCTCACGTGTGGGACAGTGCTTGTGAAGGAAGAGCACTGACACAGCACATCAGTGTGAGTTTGCTACCGCGCGTGTGTTGGTGACATATTCTTCCAGAGTTAGATTTTGACTTCTGTGCAGGCACGTGAAGTTCTGTGCTGAGTTTGCAGGTCACGTTGTGGCTCTTCGCTTGTTTCTGCAGATGGGCTTGGGGCTTGGGCACAGGCATGTGGCCTTGACCAGGCTGGAGGCAGAGGACATCAGGTCTTTGTCACTTCATCCCTCGAGCAGAGGTTTGAGGCTCTACTGGAGGCCAGAGGACGGGGGCTGCAGGCTGGAGGGCAGGCGGGAGCCCAGCCGGGGCTCTCTGCCCGAGCTAACTGCCTAGCAGCAGAGACAACGGTGTAAAGGAGCAGTTAGGTCAGGTGATAGATGCCAAGAATGTGTTTATGGGGACATCATGGGAATGGGGAGGCCTCAGCCCCTGTGGGCCTGGGCTGGTGAGGAGAAGCTTCCAGAAAGACACATCTAAGCTGTGATCTGAAGGGCAGGAGGGTTAGCCGGGTAATGGGGGACATGGGCTGGTGGGGAGTGCCGTGCAGGGACAGCTGGCGTAGAGCCCAGTGCCCAGCAGGCCCGCAGGTGATGAGGAGGTGCCCAGTGGCGGGCAGGCACCTGGAGGCTACGGCCATAGCTGATGGGCAGTAAGACTCCACCAGACACCCCTAGTTTTCCGCGCCGGTCAGTGAAACTCACAGGCAAGGAGCGTATCTCTGGCTGGTGAGAATTTAAGAGATCTCAAACGTAGTGTCTTCAAAGGGAGTTACCTGCATCCTTACGGGCCTGGTATCTGCCACGTCCCCCTTCTTTCCGCAGCTCTTTCTACTCATCTTTTTGCTTTTCCTGTGCTAGTGTTGATTCCTGAAAGTCATTTGTTTGTGTCGCTGTTTGCTCAGTTTTCAACTTTAGATAGGTATTATCTGTTCAAGTCTTAGGACGAAACATGAGGACTTGGGACTCTGACCCGCTGCCTCAGCCCGCTCTCCAGGCGGTGCACATGCGTCCTGGTCTGCTCAGCTCGCAGCCCCTCCCTACTCGGCCTCATCTCAGTTGCTCCCAGCTCTTTCCAGTGTGGTCCTGCCCTCCTCGTGTGAGCCGTGCCCTCACCTACACTGGGTTCCCAGGCGTGCTGTGCTGCCAGCTGCCACGCCGGGCTGGCACCCATGTCTGCACCTCCTTTGGCCTGGTCCTTCGTCTGGTTGGGGCCTGGTCCGGCCGCCCCTGAGACGGGGTGGGGAGGCGGGTGGCCCAGGGTCTTGGCACCTGCCTGTGTCTTTAGCTGCCTCTCCGTTGGTGGTCGCTGCCCCTCAGGCACTTCAAAGGCGTCCTCCGTGGGTGGGACACCGCGGAGGGGTCAGGTGGCCCTCAGATGGCCAGCTCTCTGCCTTCCCTTCAGTTCCTGAGCCTTCTGGAATTCCGGAGGAAGAACCAGATCCTCCAGCCTCCACGCCCTTAGCCAAGCAGGAAGCTGAGCAAAGTCATTCTCCAAAATTTTGTGGACACCAGTTTTGTTAGTTTTCTCTTGGTTTGTAACAGATTGTCATGAACACAGCAGCTGAGAACCGCGTGCTCAGTGGTCCATGGGTCTGTAGTCCAGACACCGGTGGCTGGTCCTCTGCTTGGTTCTCACCCGACTGACATCAAGGGGTCACAGGGCTGCCGTTCCCGTCTGAGGCTCAGGGTGCTCCCCAAGGTCACGGCTTGTCAGCAGATTTCAGATCCCTGCGGGCATGGGGCTCCAGTCCTGTCTCTGGCCGGCTGCCAGAGGAGGCCGTTGTCACTCAGCTCCTGGGAGTCACCCCTCAGTGGATAGGCCGCAACGTTCTACAACCAGCCAGAGAAAACTACTTTTAAAGAGCTCATTTGGTTATGTTCTAGTTTCCCTTTGCCTTGAGACAGCAGGGTCTCGGGGGTGTGTAAGAACCCTGCCTGCCACACCCCTAGCCTGCTTCTCCTGTCCATGTGAAGTAGCGTTATTTCAGTGGAGTTCAGTGGGGAGAGAAAACTAATGCACCTGTTGACTCTGCCTTGGTGAACTGAAAGTGTCTCCTTCCTTTTCTGCTGGCCTAACCCCAGCTTCAGAAGCTTTCAGAAATTGATCAGGACTGTTGTGGCCAGCTTGCTGGGTTAGGAGTTTATGCTCTCTAATCCCTGAAGCAAGAAAAATGAAAGACCTGTAGGAGAGGCCTTTCCTGAGGGCCGTGGCTCACTGACACTGTTTTGAGAAGGGTGTTGACGGCACGTGGCGCCCTCTGGAGGCCACTGCACTGAGCCGAGAGGCGGGCTGGCCCCGGGAGGCTGCCTGCCTCGTGAGGGTTCTGATTCGGCTCCAAGTTGGGGGGGTGGGGCTGGTGTCCCCTGAGCTTGGAAGCAGCTTCGGGTTAAAATGCCCGGTGACATCTGTCCTGGTGGGGCCGCAGGAGCGGGTCTGTCCCTCGTGTGTGGGATTCGGGACCCTGCTCACCCGAGTGCGGCTGCGGCCTGCATGCCTCCTGTACTCCGGTTTGTGGACTTGTAACATTGCCTCTTTGTCAAGGTTCCGAGGATTCCGAAGAAGACGGCGACGACGTGGACACGTTAGCAGCAGCAGCGGCTACTCGGGGGGCGCTGGAAGCCAGCGGTGCATTTAACTCTGATGATGATTCGGAGAGCTGCCCGATCTGTCTTAATGCTTTCAGGGACCAGGCTGTGGGGACACCCGAGAACTGTGCCCACTACTTCTGCCTCGATTGCATCGTGGAGTGGTCCAAGGTGCGTGGCTTCTCTTCGGGCACTTCCTCCCTTCGGGCTAGCCTCTGTGTGTGTGTGACCCAGCCTCTGGCCGGCCTCTCAAGGGTCTGGGTCTCTGCTCTGTAACAGGAGTTGGAGCCCCAGGTGGTGTCCGAGCTTGATCTCTGCTTCGTTCGAGCTCTAGGCCCTCGGGGTGGTCGGTGAAGCTCACTGTGGGGTGATATGCTCGTGGAGCGCTGGATCAGGAGGGTTGTTTATGGGCCGGTGCCCCTCGGGGACCAGAAATCCTTAGTGGCCCAGGGGCAGCCTGCTCAGGCCGTGTTGGCCGGTGCTCACATGCTGAGGGGTCATCTCATAGACCCAGGAAAGCCTGAGTCGTGTGATTAGCAGTAAAAGCACATGGGGTTCACCAGATGGTGCAGTGTTGCAGGGTGAGTTTTAGAAGCACTGCCCCCTCCCTACTTTCTGAACTTTGTGAAAAACCTCAAAGAAGTAATGAGTCAAAGGACGCGTGGCCCACAGCCCCGTGCCTTTCACCGTCCTCGAGGACCAGCGGCCCTGCCTGATTCTATTCCCACCCTCACCAACTCGGACCCCGGGAACGCGGCCGGTCTCGCCGCACTGTGCCTGCCCTTACCCAGCGAGGGTGACAGTAACGGCGTTGCCTCAAGCACCCAGCCTCTTCTCCTCTGCCCCCTGCTTGCTGGCCAGTAACCCAGCTGTCCCGCCACCCCTTGCCCTCCTCTTGTCTTCTTAGCACTGACTGGCCCTCCAAGAGAACCGCTCCACGTGGCAGGGATTTGATTTCTGTCTCTCTTCTTCACTGCTGTATCCCCAGCCGCCTAGCACAGAGCCTAGCCTACACAGGCATTCTGCAAATTAGATTTTTAATGTAAAAGGAAGTCTTGACTTCTAAATGAAATTATTTTCAGATGGTATTAATAGTGAAAGTGATTCTATAAGGTTGAAGTATGATTTTTCTTTCTTACAGAATGCCAATTCCTGTCCAGTTGATCGAACTATATTTAAATGTATTTGTATTCGAGCTCAATTTGGCGGTAAAATCTTGAAGAAGGTAAGTGTAGGCGCCCCCTTTTGTGTATTACATTGGTCCCCATCTCATGGGAAAACATGCCTTCAAAAGGCAAGTTGCTTTCCTGAAGTATTAGTTACGTGTGTTTTAGAAATCGACTAAAAGGCCGTTTGCGGCCATGAACGTGAAACCCGGTGCTGGAGGTGGTGCTGTGTGCCCGGCCAGCCTGGGCTCTGCATGGGAGCGGTTTCCCAGACTTCCTCCTCTCCACTCCCACACGCCTTTTCTGCATCTCCGAGCTTCTCTCCTCTTGAGCCACGGCAGCCACAGCAGGCCGGGAAGGTCAGGGTGTGGACCTCAGCCCTGGGAGAGGGGGCCAGCTCTCTCGGGACCAGACTTGGGAAGGCGCGTGGCAGGAGCATGAGGGCTGGGGACAAGGTGTTTTCCTTGCTCTTAAAAGCGTGCTTTTGCTCACCTGCTGTTTGGGGGCTGGGAGGCCTCCATACGTCGTCTTCTGTTGAGGAGCAGCATTAGAAAGACTTGCTGAGGGAGTTCCCTGGTGGCCTAGTGGTTAGGCTTCCTCGCTTTCACTGCCATGGCCTGGGTTCAGTCCTTGGTCGGGGAAGTTCCTGCAAGCCACACGGCTCTGCCAAAAAGAAGAAAAAGAAAGACTCGTAGAGATTTGCCTTACATCTTCTCAGCGAGTCTTATAGCCGCAGATGTGCCTTTTTATTTGCGGAGCCAGGGATGTGTGAGGACTCCGGCTCTGGGTGAGCAGACTTCTCCTGGAGTCTTGGTCGGGGCCGGCAGCTCCCGTCCCGTCCTGCTGGTGGAGCCTCCTGTGGCCTGCCCCGGGCGCTTTGCTCTTCTGCCCGAGGTCTCTGGGGAGCGCCGGCATTTTCCCCGCAGGCAAGCTCTGTTTCCTTGAGTGCCTGCCTCTTGAGTCCTTGGCCCCGAGCGCCTCCTGTGTGGGAAGGGGAGGTGGGTGAAGGGCCCACTTACACGCCAGCAGGTCCAATTGGAGGAAATCCGAGAGCGGCTCAGACCCAGCACAGAGTCCAGGAGGCCGCGGGAGGGTCCCGAGTCCCTGGCTGGTGCAGGAACAAAGGCAGAGAGTGTGGCTCAGGCGAGTCACCCGTGGGGAAGTGAGCTGCAGAGGCTGTTTCTCAGTGGGACTCATGGGCAGGAGACCGAGGCAGCCTGTTGAGGTGGCTCGGGCTGGCGGCAGCGATGAGGAGTAGCTGTGATCGTCGTGGGGCAGCACATGTTTGAGTGTCATTTGGCAGTCACGTTTCTGTGCTTTGCTTGGTCCTGGGACAGTTCTTGGGGGACGAGAGCCCGGCGCTTCCCTGTTCTCCACCCGCGTGGTCCGTGCAACGTAGCCCTCATGTTTGGCTGTCTCACCTGCCACTCCGCTCTGGAGCCCTTCCGTGGGTCAGACTTTTTCTGTTGAATCGTTTTTTTTCTCAGGGCTAACTACCCTGAGATGGTTAGAAAACATAAAAGTCACTGGTGCTTGTTAATTCAGAAGCTCTGGGCCCATGGAGCCCGTGTGAATCTGCTCTGGGTCCATTGCAAACCGTGATATAAACGGCTCTGGGATTTGGGTCCCTCTTGCCATGTGCTGAGCACGCTGTCCTGTCCCCAGATCCCAGTGGAGAGCGCCAGGCATGGGGAGGATGAGGATGAAGACCCGACCTTCTGTGGGGTGTGCGGCAGGAGCGACCGGGAGGACCGTCTGCTGCTCTGCGATGGCTGCGACGCTGGGTGAGCCCCTCCCGTTGGGTGCCCTGAGCTCGGCTCAGAGCTGGTCTTGTTGACCCGCTAGAGGGACCTGCCCAGCTGTGTTTGTGCTCAGCGCCACCTGCCCCTCGAGGGTCGTCTGCTGCGTCCTGGGCTCCGCATGCTTCGTCCCCCCCCATCGTTGTTTATATCCTCCACCTGTTTCCAGACGATATCCTGAGGCCGCTTGCAGAGATGTACCTAGTATCTCAGGACGAGGGGGAGAGGCAAGAAATGGGGGCGTGGGCTGGCTGGGCCGGGGGCGGACACGAGCGGGACCCACACTTTGTGCGAGGCCAGGGGCCGGGGCAGCTTCACACGGCAGGACAGTGGGACGCGCTTCCAGCCAGGCTGCCAGCCACCCCTGTGTCCGTGGAGCCCCTTTCATTGTCATTCTGCAACACCATTGGGTCCCCTGCTTCTCGTCAGGCCCTTTCCTTGTGCTGGAGCAGCACAAGCCCTGGAGGACGGGCGCCTGTGGGGCCTGTGCTTGTCCCAATGCAGACACTTCCTGGGCTGCCCACCGGGGCCCACTACCTGCCACCTCCCTGCACTGAGACAGCAGGTCACCCTCCCCGGGCCTGGCAGCATCTCCCACCTTCCTCCGAGCCCCGCCCTCGGTGCTCACACAGCTGAGAATGCAATGCGTTCCTCCCTCCTTTCTCACCAGTCTCAGCCTGCATCCGTGTTTGGTGACACGGTTGCCTGACCTTGCTGCTCCTTGCCCCTTTGGAGTCCCGGAAGTTGGCCATGTCTGAGCGGGTCCCCTCTAGCCTGTTGTCGGTCTGGGGCTAGAGGGCAGAAGCAGAGCCTTGGGTGTCCTGCAGACCCGTGTGTCCAGCTCACGGCTCTTGCTGTCACACTCCATGACCGAGTGGGGCCACGGGGGTGGCAGCATTCAGAACGCTGCTCACACGCAGACTGCACCCTTTTCCCCAGTGATGGTGGCTGCTCGGGGCCTGAGAAGGAGGGGCCTGGGACAGCTGGATGCTGCCTGAGAGCCCACACGTGGTGGGAAGGAGAGGCCTGGTACTGGCCGCCACACCCCTTGGCCTGGCCTGGCCCTCGTCACCAGCCTTGCCTTCTTGGCCTGGGTTCCCTGTGCCAGACGAGCTTGTGTGCCTTCCAGTGGCCTTGAGGACGCTGGGGAGCCCTGGATGAGGCTGTTGGAGCTTTCACTCACAAAGCCTCGATTTTCTCTTAAGCTTTTATCCCTTTTTTTTTCTTTTCCTTTTTGCCTTGCTGCATGGCTTGTGGGATCTTAGTTTCCTGACCAGGGATTGAACCCGGGCCCTCAGCAGTGAAAGCACCGAGTCCTAACTACTGGACTGCCAGGGAGTTCCCCCCTTAAGCGTTTTTTTTTTTTTTTTCTTTTAATATTTATTTATTTATTTTTGGCTGTGTTGGGTCTTCGTTTCTGTGCGAGGGCTTTCTCTAGTTGCGGTGAGTGGGGGCCACTCTTCATCACGGTACGCGGGCCTCTCACTATCGCGGCCTCTCTTGTTGCGGAGCAACAAGGCTCCAGACGCGCAGGCTCAGTAGTTGCGGCTCACGGGCCTAGTTGCTCCGCGGCATGTGGGATCCTCCCAGACCAGGGCTCGAACCCCTGTCCCCTGCATTGGCAGGCAGATTCTCAACCACTGTGCCACCAGGGAAGCCCCCACACACCCTTAAGCTTTTAAATGGAGCCTACAGTCCTTTTTTTTTTTTAATAGATTTTATCTTTCAGAGCAATTTTAGGTTCATAACAAAATTGAAACATAGCATGCATTTTTTTTTAAATTGAGGTATAATTGGTTTATAGAGTTATATTAGTTTCAGGTGTACAGCACAGTGATTCAAAATTTTTATCAGTTATGCTCTATTTAAAGTTATTATAAAATATTGGCTCTACTTCTCTGTGCCGTGCAGTGTATTCTTGTACTTCGTTATATACGGAGTAGCTTGTATCTCTTAATCCCACCCATACCCCTGTCTTGCTCCCCGACTCCCCTCTACTGACTGTTAACCACTACTTTGTTCTCTATATTTGAGTCTGTTTCTGTTTTATTATACACGGTGGTTTGTTTCATTTCTACGTTACACGTATAAGCGATAACGTAGAGTATTTGTTTTTCTCTTTTGACTTATTTCACTAAGTGTAACACTCTCCAGGTCCATTCATGTTTTTGCAAATGGCAGAATTGCAGTCTTTTTTATGGCTGAGGGTGTGTGTTTGTGTACACCACATCTTCTTTATCCATTTGTCTGTTCATGGGCACTTGGGTTACTTCCATATCTTGGCTTTTGTGAATAATGCTGTGAACACTGGAGTGCATGTATCTTTTTGAATTAGTGTTTTCATTTTCTTTAGTTAAGTACCCAGGAGTGGAAGTGCTGGATCATATGGTAGTTCTATTTTTAGTTTCTTCAGGAACCTCCATACTGCTCTCCGTGGCAGCTGCACCAATTTACAGTCCCACCAACAGTGCAAGAGAGCTCCCTTTTCTGCACATCCTCACCAACATTTGTTATTTGTGGTCTTTTTTTTTTTTTTTGCGGTACGCAGGCCTCTCACTGTTGTGGCCTCTCTTGTTGCGGAGCACAGGCTCCGGACACGCAGGCTCAGCGGCCATGGCTCACGGGCCTAGCTGCTCTGTGGCACGTGGGACCTTCCTGGACCGGGGCACAAACCCGTGTCCCCTGCATCGGCAGGCGGACCCTCAACCACTGCGCCACCAGGGAAGCCCTATTTGTGGCCTTTTTGACGAAAACCATTCAGACAGGTGTGATGTGTTGTCTCATTGTGGTTTTGATTTGCATTTCTCTGATGATTAGCAATGTTGAACATCTTTTCATGTGCCTTTTGGCCATCTGTATGTCTTCTTTGGAAAAATGTCTGCGGTCTTTTGCCCATGTTTTAATCACTTTTTTTGATATTGAGTTGTATGAGCTGTTGATATATTTTGGATGTTGATCCCTTGTTGGTCATGTAGTTTGCAAATATTTTCTTCCATTCAGGAAGTCTTTTCGTTTTGTCAGTGTTTCCTTTGCTGTGCAAAAGTTAAGATTTAAAGTTTAATTAGGTCCCATTTGTTTATTTTTGCTTTTATTTCCTTTGCTTTGAGAGACAGATCCCCAAAAATATTGCTGTGACTTATGTCAAAGAGTGTTTTGTTATTGTTTTCTTTTAGGAGTTTTATAGTTTCCAGTCTTACGTTTAGGTCTTTAATCCATTTTGAGTTTATTGTTGTATATAGTGTGAGAAAGTATCCTAATTTCATTGTTTTACATGAAGCTGTCCAGCTTTCCCAGCACCACTTATTGGAGAGACTGTCTTTCTTCAATTGTGTATTCTTGCCTCCTCTGTTGTAGATTAATTGACCATGTAAGTGTAGGTTTATTTCTGGGCTCTCTTTTCTGTTTCATTTTTCTGTGTGTATGTTTTTGAGCCAGTATTGTACTGTTTTGATTACGGTAGCTTTGTAGCATAGTCTGAAGTCAGGGAGGGTGATACCTCCAGCTCAGTTCTTTCTTGGGATTGCCTTGTCTGAGCCTACAATCCTTGATTATGTTAATTCTTTATATCAGGTTCTGTTTCAGGGAGTTCCCTGGTGGTCCATTGGTTAAGACTCCACATTTCCAGTGCAGGGGGTCAGGTTCAATCCCTAGTCAGGGATCTAAGATCCCACATGCCGCGTGGTGTGGCCAAAAAAAAAACTGTTTCAATTTTAGTAGTGTTTTGTTTGTTTGTTTGTTTTTGCAGTACGCGGGCCTCTCGCTGTTGTGGCCTCTCCCGTTGCGGAGCACAGGCTCCAGACGCACAGGCTCAGCGGCCATGGCTCACAGGCCCAGCCGCTCCACGGCATGTGGGATCTTCCTGGACTGGGGCACAAACCTGTGTCCCCTGCATCAGCAGGCGGACTCTCAACCACTGCGCCACCAGGGGAGCCCCAATTTTAGTAGTTTTAACAGTGACTCGGGGATTTTTGAAACTTCTGCAAAAATATTTTTTGTTGTAAAGTATATTTATAAACTTATTTGTTTTTTTATGTGCTTGAATTTAACAGATAAGACAAGTACATAAAAATTGTGATAGACCTAAAACATTAAAACGGATAAAAAATATAGTGATTCGTATGCTTCTGAATATCCTCACTGCTAATATTTGCCCTTAGCTAAATTTTCTTACAGTTAAGTCTTTCAACTAAAGTCACAAGTCTACAAGTCTAAGATCACTGTTACTCGTTTTTCTTTAATAATGGGAGCTGCAACTGAAATTTTTTTTAATATAAATTTATTTATTTGTTTTTATTTTTGGCTGTGTTGGGTCTTGGTTGCTGCGCGTGGATTTTCTCTAGTTGCGGCGAGTGGGGGCTACTCTTTGTTGCAGTGTGCGGGCTTCTCATTGCGGTGGCTTCTCTTGTTGCGGAGCACGGGCTCTAGAGTACAGGCTTCAGTAGTTGTGGCTCGCGGGCTCTAGGGCGCAGGCTCAGCAGTTGTGGCGCACGGGCTTAGTTGCTCTGCAGCATGTGGGATCTTCCCAGACCAGGGCTCGAACCTGTGTCCCCTGCATTGGCAGGCGGATTCTTAACCACTGTGCCACCTGGGAAGCCCTGTTACTCATTTTTAAATGAGTAACTCACAAGCCTGTCCATAGATACATGAATATGCCAGGTTCTTTCACTGGTATATGAAGCAAGGTACAGATTATTTGTGGGTTTTTTTTTTTTTTTTTTTTTTCCGTACGCGGGCCTCTCACTGCTGTGGCCCCTCCCGCTGCGGAGCACAGGCTCCGGACGCGCAGGCCCAGCGGCCATGGCTCACGGGCCCAGCCGCTCCACGGCATGTGGGATCCTCCAAGACCGGGGCACGAACCCCTGTCCCCCGCATCGGCAGGCAGACTCTCAACCACTGCGCCACCAGGGAAGCCCTGTGGGGGGTTTTGCCTTGGTTTTGTTTTTGGCCGTGCTTCGTGGCTTTTGGGATCTTAGTTCCCCGACCAGGGATTGAACCCGGACCCTGGCAGTGAAATTGCCAAGTCCTAACCACAGGACCTCCATGGAGTTCCCCCATTTGTGTTTTATGTAGCGGTATTTATTCTCGAGGGAGGACCTCTCTGTGCCGCATGGCTGTGGCTCTCCCAGTGGGAGGAGGTCATCCTTGTGCTCAAGTGAGCGCTGCAGGCCGGTCCTACTGGGCGATCATGGGGCTGTTCTGGGTTTCAAAGCCGAGTCCAGCCTGGGCTCGGGTGTTCAGTGTGGGCTCGGCGCTGGTTTCCACCTGGCCTGGCTCGGCGCCATCTCGGACACTGGGATGGAGTTTGGAGGGTTCCGGCACCGGCGGCCCACGCCAGCGGTGGCTCCTCCAGCAACTGAAGAGCAGACGCTGTTGGGTGGCGCTGCCGTGCGGGGTGTTAGTTCCTCGGAGACTGGCCTCCCAGGATGGTGGCTGCCACCCCGCCGCCGTCAGGGTCCAGCTGCCGCTCTCTTAGCTCTGTCCCTCCAGATGGTACGTCCCCTGGGGAGAGTTTGGCGGCCGTCAGGGTCCCCTTGGAGGGCAGAGATGCCCAGAAGCCTGCGGTGGGGGTCCGTCCACCCAGAATGCCGGTGGGAGAGTGAGAAGACAGGTGTCTGCAGCTCCAAGCGCGCAGGCCCTCTGAGCAGGCGGACTCCCCCTTGGCCTCGGGTGGGGGCATCCAAGTCAGTCCTGGCAGAGCTCACGGTCGGGGAGGGGGCGCTGTGTCGGTCAGGGCCCCGCCCTCATGACTTCACTTAACCTTCATCACCCCCACAGGCCGTCTCCAGGTGCCGTCACGTTGTGGGGTTAGGGCTTCCACACGTGGATTGGGGGGCCACGAGATCACAGCAGGGTGTGTTGTCAGGAGACCTGTCATAGGGCTCGCTTGGCTGGGACAGTGAGGCTGGGGACACCGTCTCGTTTCCTAGGTACCACATGGAGTGTTTGGACCCCCCTCTCCAGGAGGTGCCAGTGGACGAGTGGTTCTGTCCGGAATGTGCTGCCCCCGGGGCCGCCCCTGCTGCGGGTAACACACTGCCCCCCCTCAGGTGGTCCGGACCCTTCCTGTGGGGCCGGCCCCTCGTCCCAGGGAGATCGCGTCCGGCTCTCCAGCAGGGGCGGCTTTCGGTTGCACTCTTTGGGCGGGGCACGGGCTGGAGACAGGGGGTTGGCTGATGGGGGTCTAGGAGCCCAAGCTCCAGGGAGACACCCCCTGTGCCCCGTTTCCCAGAGTCCTCCTACCAGGGCCAGGGCTCAGCGGAGTGCACGTCAGCCCAGGGTGTTTTCTTCCAAGACGCAGGTCCCGTGAGCGAGGAGGAGGTTTCCCTGCTCTTGGCCGACGTAGTGCCCACCACCAGCCGGCTTCAGCCACACGCAGGGAGGACCCGGGCCATCGCCAGGACACGGCAGAGCGAGAGGGTCCGAGCGACGGTGAACCGGAACCGGATCTCCACAGCCAGGAGGATCCAGGTGGGTGCTGGTGGCCTCGCATCCTGGCCATGTGCAGGGAACAAAGCCAAGTGGGCCTGAGGCGGCGGCAGCAGTGGAGAACTGGCCCTGGGGGTGCTGGGCAGTCGGGTCCGGCCAGTGGTCGGTGGCCCGGCCCGTGGGTGCATCGTGGAAGCTGCCGGGGGTCCCCTGCCTTGCAGCTGTCACCTGCCAAGGCCGTAGTACTGAACTGAGAGGAGCTGAGAGGACTTCATGGGGAATGTGGTCCCGGGACCCCACCACAGATGCCCACAGTCCCTCCTGGCACCTCCGCCCTCCACTCTGAGGCCCGCAAGCCCTCCTTGTTCTGCATCCTTGCCCGGCCTGCTCCTCGGGAGGCCTTCCCAGACCCCACTTCCCACTGGGCCCTTGGGGAGCCCCCAGCAGCCTGCCTGATGTCTGCTGCTGCCAGGCTGAGGCATCTAGCCTCCCGGGGGCTCAGGGGGCTCCTTGGGGCTCCCTCAAGGGGCCTGAGGCGGCTCCGGCCCCCCTGACCAGCGCCGTCCCGTGCTGTGCAGCACGTCCCGAGGTACCTCATGTCTCCTCTGCTGGACGAGACCATCGAAGCTGTGGCCGCTGGTCTGAGCACAGCTGTGTACCAGCACCCCGGGCCGCGAGCCCCTGCCCGTCGGAGGAGGAAAGCAGGTAGGCCTGGCTCGGTCTCTGGCTTCCAGTGGTGGCTGCCATTCCTGTAGCCTGGTTTCCGCAGACCATCGCGCAGAAGGCCCTGCAGGCCCGGGGTCTGGGTCTGGTCCTTCCCTCTGAACCCCCCAGGGTGCTGTTTATGCAGCAGCGCCCTGCATGTGCATCAGGGTGACAGAGCCTCCCCGAAGTTGATCGGGGAAGAGTCCCCAAGGACCTTGTGGAAGATTCGCGATGTTTTCTCTAAATTGGGCAACACACAGGTGAAGCCCCATGCCTGGCTTTTCTGGGTGGGAACAGCTAAAACGATTAATTCAGTGTCTTTGTTGGTTTGGGCGCTGTTCACGTTTTCTAGTCCTTTTCTGTGTTAGTCTCGGTAATTTTGTCCCAGTAAGTTCCATTTTTCTTTGGTAGTCGACATCCCTGCCTGGGGAGAAGCTTTCACCCCAGTTTAACATCCTCGGCGATTTCTGGGTCTGTGCTCCATTTATATTCATGGGTTGGAATTCTCCAAAGAAGAGCTTTCCTTTTCCTCCTTGACTATTCATTTAAACCAGTAGATGTGGTTTCCTGTTTCTTTCAGCGGGTTGCAATCTGTGGTCTTTTAAAGATCAACATTATTGAGACATGCGTTTTCTGTGATGAGCACACCCACTCTGGGCATATGGTTCCCGGTGAGACCGACGAGGCTTCCAGCCGCCGCCCCCGCTCCCCAGGCAGCCCCTCCAGGCACCTGCCGTCCTGTCGTTGGCGCTAGCTGTGCCATCCTCGGTTCTCACTCATGAGGTCTTGAGTGTGTGCTCTGGTTTGTTGCTCAGCAGAGTGATTGGGGGCCTGTGTAGTGGGTGTCTGGGGTTGATTTCTGTTTATTGGTGAGGAACATGCCACGGCACGAACCACCCCAGCTTGTCCACCTGCCTGTGCCGGGCATTTGGGTTGGTTCTGTAATGAAGCTGCTGTGAGTATCTTTCCTGCAGGCAGGTGTTTCCGCTGCTCTGGGTCGGTAGAGAGCAGTAGACTAGTTGGTGCAACCAGTGAACGTGTGTTGGAGGTGACTCACCCCCTGCACTCCCATCAGCAATGTGTGCGTTGTAGCTGCGCCGCGTTCTTGCCCACGCTCGTCCTCCCCACCCCCAGCGGGCGTGTGTGTGTCAGGTTCCGCTGCCCTGCGTGGCCCCGCCAGGTGCCGAGCGCATATGTGCTCCCGGAGAGCCCTCGCCCCCGAAGAGCTGAGCACAGAGAAGACACCCGAGGGCCGCCGGCGGGCGGTCCTGGTTCGCAACCCCGTGTAGTGGATGGAGCCAGGAGCTGTACCCCGAGGTCACGCTGATCACTGCCTTGAAGTTCAGGATGAGAGAGGTTTTGCTTCTCGTATTTTCTGTCTGGATCTCCTCTCATGTCCAGGGTCTCGCTTCTCAGTCCCAGCAGTTGCTCCCTTGCATTTCACAGACCCGTCCCAGGATAAGAGCTGGAGGTGCTGCAGCTCCTGGAGAGACGGGCTCACTTCTCCCTTTGTCCCGAGTGGCCCCCACGCTTGCCTGTTACATCTTTGCCGTGAATACTTCACACTTTTTTAAAAAAAATTATTTATTTAATTAATTTATTGGCAGCTTTGGGTCTTCATTGCTGCGCGCGGGCTTTCTCTAGCTGCGGTGACTGGGGGCTGCTCTTTGTTGCGGTGCGCAGGCTTCTCATTGCGGTGGCTTCTCTTGTTGCGGAGCACGGGCTCTAGGCGTGCGGGCTTCAGTAGTTGTGGCTCACGGGCTCTAGAGCGCAGGCTCAGTAGTTGTGGCGCACAGGCTTAGTTGCTCCGCGGCATGTGGGATCTTCCCGGACCAGGGCTCGAACCCTGGTCCCCTGCATTGGCAGGCAGATTCTTAACCACTGCACCACCAGAGAAGCCCAATGTTTCGCACTTTTTACAGACGTAGTCACACTGTGGAAGCGCAGGGAGACCGGAACAGCACCCTGTGACCGTCTTGCCATGGCCTGGCGACTCCTGGCCGGGGCTGCTTCGTCTCTCTCCACCCCCTCCCCCTCTGTTATTTTGAAGCAGATCCTCATTTTACCTCTGAGTGTCTCACAGTATGTTTCTGGAAGAGGGAGTCTCTCTTTTGATTTAACAATGAGGCCGTTGTTACACCCAAGGAGATGAGCAATAATCGCGCAGCACGGTGGAATGGCTGGTCGGTGTTGAAAGTTCTAATTGTGTCACAAATTGTGATGGAATTTAAAAAATAGTTTACTTGCATCTCGAGCCAAAGGAGGTCTGTGCTGCACTAGTGGCTGCCTGTTAAGTGTCTCTGTGTCCTCTTGACTGGGGTTGATGCGGGGTCTCCTATCCTGGCGCATCCCTCGCGGGCAGGTCTCACCTGCTCCGGCTGGGCGGCTGGAGCCCCGAGGCTGGCTCAGGTGCAGGTGGGCGTTTCGTTGGGTTGGTGGGGTGTTTGAAGGGTTGCTTGGGTTGGGGTTGGGGGTCCTCCCAGCGGGCAGCTCCGCCAGGCTCTCTGTTCACAGTCAGGCAGCCCCGGGGCTCAGGTCTCAGATCCATGAAGTGACGGAGGAGGTGAAGGAGAGGCTTCCTCCTGACGGGCTGCTTCCAGGAGTGCAGTTTCCGTGGACAGCACGGGCTCGCTGGCGCCTCCGTCTGTTTCCTTTGTTGAGCAGTTCTCAGAACCCCCGAGCTGCTTGTAGCATCCTTCAGTGGAGATCAGGTAGGGCTTTTAGCTTCATCGCGAGATCACAGATTCAAGTGTAGCGGAAGTGCTTTAACAGCACACGTCTTCTCGGAACCTGCTGTTTCTGTGCTGGGGTTCCTGAGAGTTCGGGGGTGCTGGAGCATCACAGAACTAGGGCGCCCTGTGGCTGCCATGGCTCGTCCCCAGTCAGCCCGTAGCGCCCCAGGGTGGCTGAGGGGGACGGAACGCTGCTGGGTTTGCAATGTAATCCTCAGTTGGACACGTACCGTGAGGTCGTCTGTTTCCAGGCCTCTGGGAGAGTGCTTCTCCGGGGTGAGACCACCAAGTGGATACAGAGCTGGGAGCCAGTGTTTCCTTTTACTTTTGATTATTAGGGTTTGTGTTTTCTAATTTAATTTTGTTTCATAATTGTGTAAAATAATCTGCTGGTTCTAATAATGAGGTCTACAAATCAAAGTAGGCTCAGACCTACTCTGTTTTTGCTTTGCACTGCCTTCCCCCTCCCCTCCTCTGTGGCGAAGTATGTAAAACCCTATAACAAAAAAAAATAAAAAGAGGAAGGCCCCAGGCCGGGATGGACAGTTGTCATCCGCTGGGTCTTGGGGGGGGACACCTGGGGTGGGGCGCACAGTGAAGTGTGTGCTGTCAATGTGCTCTTTGTAGGAAGACGGAGGAAAGTGTCGGGAAGAAAGAAAACCCAGCCCAGATCATCTGTGAAGAGCAGGAGCTCGGGGACGAGGTCCAGGAAACGCCAGGGCCGCGCGAAGAAGAGTAAAGGGAAGAAGATAAAGGTGGCGTCGGATGGGGGATCACGCTGGGCGAGCTTCAGTCCTGTGTGTGGGTAGATAGTGGGAGTCGTAGAAGGACCCTTTTTTTATAATTACTTAGAGGTTCACAGATAAATAGGCACATTTCTGCAGCACGGACTGAAGGTGGGGCTGAGACAAGATGTGTTCTGGGCCCCGCAGAGCGGCTCCTGGGACCGCGGGGGGCGCAAGGGGCTGGGCTACAACCCGTCAGGGCGCGTGTTCCCTGGGGTGCCGGCAGCCGGTGTGAGCCGGGTGGGGCGAGGCCCAGGCAGGGCCCTCAGGCTGCAGGCCTGGCTGCGCGGTCGGCCGTGTTCGGTGCTGCGGGTTCCTAGTTGGAATGGAGGCTGCAGATTTCAGCCCTGTGGGTCAGTGTTTCTCCCTCTGTCCCCTGGGTTCAGAATGAAGCCACAGCTCGTTCCCGCATCGCACGGACGCTGGGCCTCCGCAGGCCAGCCCATGGAGCCTGCATCCCCTCGGTGTACAAGCCTGCAGACCCCTCTCTGGGGCTGATGCGTGCAGACATCGGGGCAGCCTCTCTCTCCCTGTTTGGAGACCCTTACGAGCTGGACCCCTTCGACAGGTGACTGCAGAGGGGGAGCTGGGGGGGCTCACTCTTTTCCTAGGCCCGTGGGCATGTCGCTCCTGGTGGAGGCATGGCTCACCCTCAGAATTCGCATTTGTGAAATTCCTGCTTCCGAGTTGTTCTCAGAATTCTGTACCTACTCGTCCCCTAATTTGGAGAAAGATCTAACTCACACGCCTGTCCCCCACCCCGTCCCCGCTCAGAGACTCGGGCTGACAGAAAACCGCTGCACGGGGCCTGGGTTCATTGTTGAGTCACGAGGGCTGCCGTGGGGGTAGTGCTGAGCCCACCTGTGCCACGCGCTGCTGAGAGGTTGGGGGGTGGCTCCCTGGGCCTCGATGTGCAGGGTCACCCTGTGCCCTTTGGCATGTGTCCTCCTCCAGCAGTGAAGAGGCATCTCCGAGCCCTGCTTCCCCTCTGAGCGTCAAGAGGAGGATCCTGTCCCGGTCAGCCCTGCGGTCGCACCAGCCTGTGGCCAGGCCCGTCTCCATGGGGCTCTCCAGGTGTGTCCTGGGGGACAGGATGGCCGGGGCGGTGGTGCGGGGTGGGTCCCCAGGCGTACAAGGACCGCAGGCTCCATGTTGGGCTGGCGCTCTGCCACCTGGCACCCACGGCCTCTCCTGTGGCCTGTCCTCTGGCTCTTGGTTGAGGAAGTGCTGCGGCCAGTCCCAAGCCAAGGGCACAGGGATGAGGTGACAACCCCAGAGGCTGCCTCCGTGTGCCTAGCTCTGCTGCAGAACCCACAGCAGGGAGGGGCCGGGCAGGGAGCCAAGCTTTTTCTCTGTCTGACCCTCCAAAAGAAAGACTTAACCAACTCTACCAGTCGGCGTTGCTCACGAGCTCCTGCCTGTCAGTGAGTGGAGCCGGGGCCAAAGCCTCGGACGACTCCACCCCGCCCACCCCATCTTCCTTTAGTCCGAGCTGCCGGGTGGGTCTCACCCCTCCCCTCGGGAACACTGCCTGCTGCCTGGGTGTGGAGGCGCGTGGGCAGGAGGGCCATGACCGCTGGGCCTGCCCCGGGTCTGCCCTGCAGGAGGAGCACTCCCGCCATGGCGCCCCAGCCGGAAGTGGATGCGGACCCCGGCCCTGACCTGCTGGGAAGCATCCTGTCGGGCCAGAGCTTCCTGATGATGAACGGCGCCGACATCGTCATCCACCGCGATGGCTCCCTCAGCGCCAAGAGGGCAGGTGAGGAGCCTCTGCGCACGGCCCGCCGTCCCCACCTCTGCGCGCCTGGAGATGGGGACACGCGTTCCTCCAGGGACAGTCGTGTGGTGTGACCCAGCGGTTCTAGGGTTTGCTTCCGAGTGTAGGCGAGGGTGCTGAGGGACTGAAGATGCCTGTCCCATCGCTTTCTGATAACACATCTGTTGGGGGAGTTACCAGGCAGCCCACAGGCCCTCCTTGCTGTCAGCAGCTGCCGTCTGTTCTCACAGCCCCAGGAACCAGCGTGGAGCCCTCTCCACGGATCTGGGCCCCAGCGGGATTCGGGCCTGGGGGGATCTGGCCATGGAGGGCAGGGTAGGCTGCATGGGCGTGGTCATTGGTAGACTGGGGTGCTACCCTGTTTTCAAGTGTCCATCACGGGCTCAGGCTCCTTCTGATCCACAGATAGCGTGAAGATAGTGTATGAAGCAGAAGGGGCTGGTGGGCAGCAGCAGAGCGAGCCTCCAGCCCCGTCCCTGTGCCCTGTAACCGTTGGGAGTGTTCTGAGGGTGTTCTGAGAAGGGTGGGGCTTTTTAAGGATGGGGGTGGGGACTGATGGCTGTTTGCCTTTTGTCTTTTAGCGCCAGTTTCTTTTCAGCGAAACTCAGTTGGTCCATCCAGAGGGGCAGAAGGCGCCGGGTCTGGGGCCTGCCTGCAGCCCAGAGAGACTCAGTCAGGAAGCGGGCCAGAGAGCTTGGGGTCCAGCTGTCCAGGCAGGGCTACCCCAGGCACACCCCCGGCCCCGCCCACCCCCGCCCATGTCCCTGCGCTCACGTTGGGGGCAGCTGTGAGACTGGACTCCTTGGTGACCCTTCAGTCAGGCCAGGCTCAGACCTTGTCCAGCGTGAGCGGACCCAGCTTAAAACAAAGTGACGGCCCCCGATTTAACGGCGACAGCAAGCACCCTCCGCCTCTTAGGTCTGTGGCATTGAAGACCTCGAATGGTAGCTCTAACTCGCCTTCCGAGAGCACGGTGCTGGGACAGGCCCCGAGACCAGCTCCCAGGAGGACGGACATCTCCGAGCTCCCCAGGATACCAAAGATCAGGAGAGACGACAGGCGGGTGGGCGAGGTCCCTGCCGGCGGGCAGAGAGTCGAGATTCCCAGCTCCTGCATCAGCCGGCTGACGGGCAGGGAGGGCCCCGGGCAGCCTGGCTGTGGCGCCAGGGCGGAGGGTGAGCCCAGCAGCAGGGGCGCTCAGGAGCCCAGCACGCGCTCGGGGGGCGGCCCCCAGCCCCCTGCCCCGCTGGGCCCCTCCCGGGGGAAGGGTGTCGGCTCCACCTTCGAGAGCTTCAGGATCAACATTCCTGGGAACACAGCCCATTCCGGCAGAGTCCTCAGCCCCGGCTTCTGCAACACGTTCCGGCCTGTGGACAGCAAGGTGCAGAGAAGAGAGAGCCCTGTGCCCCTCTTCTCCGTCAGGAAGACGAAGCAGCTCAAGAGCGAGATCTATGACCCCTTCAACCCCACGGGCTCTGACTCCAGCTCGGCCAGCAGCAGCCCCGAGCACCCGGGCTCTGGCCTCCTGCCCTCTGAGATCACGCGCACCATCTCCATTGACAGCCCCAAGGCCCCCGTGCTGCCGCCCGTGCGCTGCGTCACCTCCTACACGGTGCAGACCGGCATGGGGAAGGAGCCCGAGCCCCCCCAGGGGCCCTGCGGCCTGCCCGAGCTCCAGGGCGAGGAGGAGCCCGTGGCACAAGCACAGAGGCCGTCCCCGCCAGAGCCCTGGGGGGACGAGGACCCACCACCCCGCATCTCCTTCTTTGGCTCAGAGGGGCGGACGGTGACTTGTGTGACTGCGGTGGAGCCGGACG
The DNA here is from genome assembly GCF_964374135.1 of Grampus griseus. Lineage (NCBI taxonomy): Eukaryota > Metazoa > Chordata > Mammalia > Artiodactyla > Delphinidae > Grampus > Grampus griseus. Next base: position 110,162,745 of record NC_139002.1, on the reverse strand, counting down.
CCCCACCCAGTCCGGACGCCCTGCCCGCGACCACCCACAGGGTCGTGGAGCTGCGGTCCCCCACCCGTTCCCGCTCCAGGTCCAGCTCCCGCGGTGGGAAGAAAGCCCAGAGGCCGAGGGTCGCCACCAGGGAGCACCGGAGGGCCCGCTCAGGGTCCCGCTCGTCGCACTCGGGGGACAGGAGCTCGCGGTCTGCGTCGCCACCGGCAGGTGAGGACCAGGCCAAGAGGCACCGGCCCAAGGCCCGGGATCGGAGGTCTTCCAGCGACCGCTCCAGCAGCCGCGAGCGCACCAAGCGGAGGAAGGCCAAGGACAAGAGCAGGGAGAGAAGGAGGGGCTCCTGGGGCCGAGGCCGGCGGAGGTCCCGCTCCCGCTCCGGCAGCCCCGGCAGCTCCTCCCACGAGCATCGCGAGGGCAGGAGGAAGAAGAGGCGGAGGTCGGGGTCCCGGTCTCGGGGGAGGGAGTGCTCACCCCACAGCAGCCTGGAGAGAGCCCGGAGGCCCAGGCACCCCCGGGAGAGGAGGGAGCGGCCCGACAGGGAGAGTGCCGCGCGGCTCCGAGACAGGCGAGGCTCCTGGGAGAGGAGGCGGCGTAGGTCCAGGTCACCCAGCCCCGAGCACAGGCCCCGGGAGCACCGGCGGCCTCGGTCCCGTGAGAAGCGCCCACGGCCCCGCCCCCGCTCCCCGGAGAGGAAGTTGGCTCCGAAAGAGGCTTCTCCGGCACCCCTTCCCCAGGGGGAGCCCAGGCCGGACAGGGAGCCCCCGGCCAGGCCCCTGGCCTTGGCAGGAACAGACGCCTTGCTGGAGGGGTCCGAGGCCGACAAGCCCCCCACAAAGGTCCCCCCAGTCCTGGAGGTGCCAGCCGAGTACCCCCCTGAGGATCTGGATTACGGTGACTCCGTGGAGGCGGGGCACCTCTTCGAGGACTTTTCGAACGAAGCCATCTTCATGCAGCTTGATGACATGAGCTCCCCGCCCTCCCCGGAGAGCACGGACTCCTCCCCAGAGCGAGGCCTCTTGCCCAAGCCCACTGGGCCCCCGGCTGGCCAGCAGCATGACGCTGGCCTGGCCGTGGCCATCATCCGCAGGGAGGTGTCTCGGATCCACGGTGAAGATGTGGCGCAGCCCCTGCCCAGGATGGAGGGCCCTCGAGAGGAGCACTTGCTCCAGCAGGACGCGGCGGCCGAGGCAGCCACAGCTCCCTGCGCTCTGGGAGGCCAAGCCATGGGCGGGGCGCCTGCGGGGAAGGAGGAGGGTCCCTCTCAGAACCCCCTGCTGCGGGTTAAGGCGCTGGTGAAGAGAGTCACCTGGGACCTCCAGGAGGTGGAGAGCGGTGCCCCGGCTGAGGACAGAGGCCTGCGTGAGTAGGCGCTTGGGCGGGGTGGGGCAATGGGGTGGGATACGAGGATGGCTCAGAGCGACCACCACGGAGTCTTCTCCCTGGATGGCTCACGGGCCTCCTTGGTCATGCAGGGAGATGGCCACGGCCTGACCTGTGGTCCTTGCTGCTGGGATGCTTTTCTGGAATTTTCCAGCCAGGAAACAGCCTTCTGGCGTGGCCACAGAGCACCCACCCCCCTGTGTTGGCCCTCAGGGACGCCGCTTCACAGGCCGCAGAAGCCCCGGGAAACCGAGGACGCGGGCCCCGTGGCTGCGTTCCAGCAGGCTCCCTTCTCTGAGCCCCCTCCCCCTGGTTATGTGCTTCCAGAGCCTGGCTTTCCTGATGCTGACCCTTCTCAGGTGGGCGCCTGGCCTGCAGGGATGTGGCGTTGGGCTCAGGCCACTCAAGCTGGGCCGGGTTGGGGCTGAGGGCCTCATGCACCAGCCCCTTTCTGCCGGGGCTTTTAGTGGTTCGGGAGTGGGGGTTGGGAGCACGTTGCCTTGGGCACTGGGGCACCGAGCTCTGCAGGGGCTAAGCGGGCTGTGCTCTCGCCCAGGTACAGAGCCTGAACCTGCCCCCCACCCCGGCTCTGCCTTCGAGTGTCCCACCATACGCACCTGTCAGCCAGCCCGCGGTCCAGTTCCTCTTGCAGGGGAGCCTGCCCCTGATGGGCTGCGGGGTGGCCCAGAGCCCGGCCCCGGTACCCACCGTCCTGACTGCAGCCTCAGAGCCGGCTGGTCATGCTGCCACTGTGACCACCGCCGCTGCCAACAGCTCCGAGGAGAGAACAGCTGCTCCCAGGCCAGCCTCGGAGAAGACCAAGAACGAGGAGGTGAGTCGCGCCCCTCCTTCCTCCAGGGACTGGCGCAGGTGGGTGGGAAGCCAGGGGCCAGTGGTCTCACAAGTGTCCTCCCCCCTAGTACATGAAGAAGCTGCACGTGCAGGAGCGGGCTGTGGAGGAGGTGAAGCTGGCCATCAAGCCCTTCTACCAGAAGAGGGAGGTGACAAAGGACGAGTACAAGGACATTCTGCGCAAGGCCGTGCAGAAGGTGGGTGTGGGGTCCGTGAGCCCAGAGAGAGGGGCTCCGGCCCCAGGGTCGCTCGGCCACATCCTGGGCGCAGCTTCAGGCCAGTTGTAGCCACGCCTCATTGATGCTTCGGGGGTATAAAATGCTGGTGTTTGTGAGGGGCTTACGACTGTGTCCTCGTGACTTTAGTTAAAGAGGCTAAATGACACAAGATGTTTAACCCAGCTCATGGGTAGGAAGTGAGACCCTGAGAGATGGACATGAGAGATGGACATGCCAGCTGATCTCAGTGGGACCCTCAGCAGCCCTTGAGGGGGGCAGAGCAGGCAGGCGCACGTCAGGCTGCCTGCTGTCCCTCATGGCGTGCTCCCCAGCGCTCCATCCCCATGATCCCTGACCACGCGGGTTTGCAGGGACATCGGGTAACTGTGCCCCACTCCCCCAGATCTGCCACAGCAAGAGTGGGGAGATCAACCCCGTGAAGGTGGGCAACCTGGTGAAGGCCTACGTGGACAAGTACAGGCGTATGCGCAGACACCGGCGGGCCGAGGCCGCTGAGGAGCCGCCTGCCCAGGGTGCCGAGGGCTGAGGCTCGCCCGGGGCCCTTCCGGCTGCAGTAGCCGAAGCACAAAACTCCGGGCCACTCGCCCTCCCGTTTCCAGGGTTCCTGTGATCGCACGTGGTCTGTGCACCTGTCTTGCTCACAGTTTAAAACTGGACTTTTATATGTATATTATAGACACACACTGTTCCCATTGTGTTCTAATTTATCAAAAACGGATTATCTTTAGAAATGTCTTGATTGGCTCAGTACTTGAAAGGCGAAGCCTTTGGTGATGAGAAACCAAAGGCGGGCGGGCGGGTGGCGCTTCTCCCACGGGCAACCATCTGGTCCCAGGATTCCCTCGTCTGCTCGTTGTGTTTTATAAGTAATCGCTCGGGTTTTCACTTAGGTCCGCCACCTCCCAGGCACAGCAGTGTTGGCGGGTCTCGAAGGCCAGGGCGCAGCACAGATGGGGAGCCCTGTTCACGGCAGAGGGGCCCCAGGTGCTGCCCCCTCTGGGGAACACGTGTCCTGAGGGGCCCTTGCGCTCTTGGAGCAGTTTGTTGGCTCTAAAGCATGCCCTGAGTTTTTTCACTGTGAAGTCAGGAGAACGGGTGTGCACAGGAGGCCAACGTGGGCGGGGCAGGGGGCTCCCTTCCTGGGCCCACAGGTCACGGGCTTCCCGTGAAGTGGGGTGAACCTCGCATCCACAGTGCCCCTCCCAAGCCTCAGTCTCAAGCCTGCCCCTGGTCAGGACACCAGCACTGGTTCTTGGGATCTTTTTATTAGATTGGGAGGGGTTGGGGACCCAGCCTAGCCGGGCTGCTCCGCCTCCATCAGGAAGTGCTCCAGGAAGTGCTCCAGGTCATCATAGAGGCTGTTGGAGCTGGACAGGCAGAGGCTGAGGCTGCCGCTGTCCAGAGAGGACGCGCCTTCGCGCTGCACGCCCTCCAGGTATGCCCGGCACAGCCATGGCTCCAACTGTGGGGAGGGCGCGGTCAGGTGGGGGGAGGGCTGTGTGCAGCCTCCCTCCCTCCCCCCACCCCCACCCCAGGGACCCTCCACCTCACCTTCACCAGGACCAGGCTCTTCTCCTTGGGCCTTCCCACTGACAGGTCCTGCCCAAAGCCCAGATAGATGGTGTAGTGAGGGGAGCCCCGGCGCCGGCAGGCCTCAAACTCCCCCAGTTCTGCAGGACAGGGCTTTGGTGAGGGGGGGTGGGGGGAGGCGGGGAGGCCCTCAGCCCCAGGGCAGGTGCATCACTGACCTTGGAAGAAGGTGCTGAAGTCAAAGATGGGGGTGTCGCAGTTCCGGGGCAGCAGGCGGGCGGGGGTGGAGGAGCTGGCCGAGCCCAGGGGCCCTCCCACCTCCCAATAGACCTTACACTTGCCCAGGCGCCGGGCCCACAGCCTGAGACCCCGGAGTTCCAGCTGTAGGCCGGGGGCTACGTGCTGCAGCAGCTTCTCTGTGTAGTGGAGCTGCTTCTGGTCGGGCAGCTCGGCGGGGCTAGGAAAGGCTACTCGCTGGTGCTCTGAAGCCCCACCACCTACATCGGGGGGGCCATACAGGAGCACACAGCTCGGGCGCCCCACCACCTCCCGCAGCACTGTTCGGCCCTTGTACGTGATGGTCAAGTCCAGGGCCCCCAAGCTGGGCAGTGTGTGCAGACCGAGCTGTGAGCAGGTGGGACCAGCCACGTGTAGATGCCCTGCCATCAGGGTGCAGGCACTGGGGGAGGCTGTGGTGCGGGGCTCCGCCTCTCGCGGCTGCCAGGGGGCTGGGGGTGGGCCTGTGTCTGGAGAGGAAGGCAGGCCTGAGCTGGCACCCGAGCCGCCAGCTCCTCCCATTTCCTTCCACATGTCCCCTAGCTCCCATCACCTGGGCCTGGGGCTGGGGCGCCACATTTACTGTGGCGGGCACAACTCCCAAGCAGGGAGCTCTGGACCTGAGGAGGCTCAGCTGTGCCCAGCAGGGATGGTGGCCCACCTCTGGCCAGCACCGTCCCTGCTGGGCACCCCCCTCCCCCGAGCCCTCTCTCCCCGGAGACTCTGCTGTCCTGCCTGTTCCTCCCCTTGGCACACAGAATTCTGCAGGGCAGAGCATCCCCCTCCAACAGCCCCTCACCAGGAGCCCCAGGGGCTATCGGCTCCACCCCACACGCAGCTTTCAGCACATGGTCCTCCAGGCAGCTCTGCTGCAGAGCCTGGATCAATAGGTCCCCAGCATCTCCAGCTGGGCTTGGGGCACAGGGCTCAGGGCTCAGCCCGGCCAGCCCATGCCCCAGCCTCTCGCCAGCATCTGCTGCCAGGTATGGCCCCAGAAGCCCATCCTGCAGGAGAGGACAGACAGTCCCAGCGTAACTCAGCAGCTCCCCAGCCCAGTGAGAGGGGGCAGCCCCAAGGTGGAATCCAAGAGGGCAGTGACCTTACCCTTGTAGGTGGGGCATCTTCAAGGGCCTTGTCCTCCCCCTGGCTAATAATGCTTGGGCTTTCTGAGGGAGAATTAGGGTTGGGGGAACACTGGATTTGTGACTCTGGAGTGGGACACCTAGGTGTGAATCCCTGGGCAGCTCCTCAAAGCTCAACCGCACTTCTCCTTCACTGATCCCAACAGGCCCATGAGCTTCCTCCCAGCAATCCCCAGTCCCCGCTAGCCGCGCCACACGCCCTCACCCCGGCCCCGCCATCCCCCAGCAATCTGGCACCAGCCTCTCTCATGCCAGTTTTCTAAAACCGAAAATCCGACCCAGCGGCTGCTCCCAGGACAGAGCCAAGTCTCCCTGCCGGCAGCCCTGCCGTGGCCTCCTCACCTCCGCACGCCGGCCCGGGGGTGACCATGTACACCTTATGAGGGTCGGTAGGGTCCCCCGAGTTGTCTTGCAACATCACGAAGCGCCGCGTACAGTGCAGCGCGCAGCGGAAGTTGGTTTTCCAGGAAGCTCGGAGCGCACTCTCAGCGGCAGGCCGGGCACCTGCGCTGCTGCGGAGAGGCCACCTGCCGCGGGCCACAGCCCAGGCCTGGGGAGAGAGACTGAGTGGATTACGCGGACCGGACACTCGGGCCTGGGCCTGGACCGGCCCTCCCCCGCCCCGGGCGGGGCTGGGGTCCCACCTTGAAGATGCGCGAGTCGGCCTCTCCCAGGTCCTTCCGCGAAAAGTGCTTCCAGGGCACGCGGAAGCACGTTCGGGCCGCGTCCAGCCACCGTAGTCCCTCGTAGCGGCCGCTGCTGACCTCGCCCAGAAGCCAGTCTCCGAAGAGCACGCGCGGGGTCCCCCTGCGGGCGGAGCAGCCGGGCGTCAGGGCGCGCGCGGGCCACCGGGGGCGTGGGTGGGGTCGGCAGCGGGCAGCGCGGCGGGCTCACCCGTCGGGAGCCACGGCCATTGCTCCCTCCGCAAGGGCTGGGCGTAGAGAGAGCGGCGCGCCCTCCGCGGCGAGGGCTGGGGTCGCGGGGGCAGTCGGGGGATAGCGCAGGTGAGAGGAGGGTTCCGCGTGACTCTCCGCAGGTAGTCCCGGGTGTTGGGGTCCCAAGTGTTGGGATCACAGATGGAAGTTGAGGACTTCTGGCCACGGTGTTGCCCAGGTGAGTCCTGGCCAAGGAGGCGATGGGTGTGGCTACAGATGCGGCGGGGCCTCGGGCACACGAGGGGCCACAGGTGTCGAGCCGGCGTCCGGGCTGGGCCCTGCGGGGGCGCGACGGGAACGGCCGTAGGAAAACGAAACCGCGCGCTGCGGGAAAACGAAACCTAACCCGCCCCACCCCGCGCGTCACCGCGATCTCCGCCTCCAGGTCCCCCAGTTCCGGACCCGTGCCCCTCGCCGTCACCCGCTCTGCCCGCCCCCTCCTGGTCACTGCTCCGCGGAGCGAACCTGGGGTCCCACGCGGCCGTCGCTGCCTTTCTCGCTCCGCGTGGGTTGGGAGTCCCGAGTACCTGGTAGTGGCACCGCCGGCGCGGGAAATTTCGGCTCCGCTGGGGCTCCGGAGCAAGCGCTTTTATGGTGGCGGGGGCCGGAGGCGGGGCCGGGGCCGGGGAAGTCACGTGCTCCCGCGGGCGGGGGCGGCACTGGGGTCCTGGCTGCCGCAGGGCACAGCCCCTTCGGAGTCCAGCCGCTGCCCTCCCTCACCCAGCGCTGCGGGGGGCTGGGGCGCCAGCAACCAACGTGGTGGGAGAAGCAGTGGGATAAGCTGGGGACCCCGGGATCGGAAATAAAACCAGTCAGGTTCCTGAGCGGACGAGCGGGTGAGGGGGGTGCGTGGGAGGAGATGCAGCTGTGCTCTTTGGGTTCTTACCAGTGACAGTTGTCCAGGCAAGAATACTCAAATACTATCGAGATTAAAATATTTGGAAAGGAATCGGAAATGCCTTTTCGTGAGGAAAAAACGCCAGTGATGCATAAGGGACAGTGGCGGTGGTCGGGGCTGAAGTCCTGACTGAGGGTCGCCCCTGAGGAAGCCAGTGGAGGGGGCTCGGTCCCTAACTCCGTGGCTCTGGGTCGCGTCCACAGCCTCTGTCCTGTGCACCCACTGGCCCCACCTGCTGCCCGGGGCCCAGGGCCTGCAGGCCACTGTCACACTGGGCCAAACCACCCGCCTCCACCCCGCACCGCCCGTCACAGCCCAGCCACCTGGACCACGTGCCTCCGAGGGCACCCCAGCGTGTTTACTGCCCTCACTGTAGCCCACAGACGCAGGAGTGTGAGCCCCTGGAAGGTCCCCGGGCCCATGCTCTCCCAAATGAGTGTCCTCAGGTGGCTCCTCTGCCTCCCCCAGGGGAAGAATCTCTGTGTTGGGTCAGCTGTGGTTAGACAAGGAGAGGAACTTCCTGGCCACCAGCTGGCACCGAGCCTGGGAAGCCCCGCGGGCGCAGCAGGTGGTTTACGGGAAACGGCACCCAGTGCTCTGGGCAGGGAACGACCCCGCCCACCCCTCTCCGCCCCCACGGCGCCCCTGGCGGTCCCTCTGAGGAGGACTCAGTGCAGGGCGGGAGCAAATGGACCACGTCCTGACAGCCCCCACTGGCAGCCTCTTGGGGCAGACCCCACGCGTCCCAGCAGATCCGAAAATGTCACTTTATTCTGCGCAATGGAGTCGGGGGAGAGCCACCAAGCCGACTGCAGTGACCCAGACTCGCCGGGAGAGGAGGGGCGGCCACACTAGAGGTAGACGGAGTCGGAGCGAGGCGCGTCCTGGGCACCCCCGCGCAGGCCCGCCTCTGCGCCCTCGTCGCCGCTGCCCTCGCTGCCCTCGTCGCCAGCACCGTCCACTTCCGAGGCAGGCGTGTTGAGGACCACCACGTCGGCCTCGGCCCCGATGTCCTCGCCGAACCACACCGCCTTGTAGCCACCCTCAGGCCGCCGCTCCTTGGTCAGGATGGACCTCACAGCGGCCGGGCCGTCCCCATCCAGGGCCACCGTAGGGGACTCGGCGACTCGGCGGAGGGTCTCCGGGCTGGGGGGCTTGGGTTCTGGGGGTGCAGGCTCTGGGGGAGCCGGCGGGACGGGACTGGATGAGGGGCTAGGAGCCGGCGCCCAGCTGGCCTCGTCGGGGTTGTTGAGGAAGGCCTGGTTGTCAAAGCCTTGGGGCTGGGGCTCCTGGGGGGCAGGCGGGAACCAGCAATCAACCAGACCAGGCCTGGGCTCAGACCACCCCTGTTGCCCCAGAGACAGGTGGCTAGACGCTCTGCCTCTCTCTGCCCTTCCCCCCATCTGTGGGCTATGGTGTGTATGCCCCGTCCCTCCTCACCTCTGCCCTGCATCTCCCGGATGGACTCCTGGCCTCCACGCTGCCTCTCTCTCCATCCTGCCGCTTCTCCACCGCCCCCCGTCCTCTCTCCTGTCCTTTCCCCCACCCCGAGGGCCTCACCAGCGCTTTGCCACAGCAGCACTTGAGTCGGTGGCCGTAGTGCTTGTGGACGAGGACTATGAGGGCGATGAGAGCCAGAAGGAGCAGCGCGCTCAGCACCCCGCCCAGCGCCGCCATATCCACCACCGAGAAGCGGCTTGCGTCTGACCTGCCACCCACTGGCGGGCTGCTTCCTCCGGTCCCAGGCGTCCCTGCTGGCAACACCGCTGCCCGCTTGCTGTCCCACCGCAAGCACTCCCGGGCCAGCCTGGGGCAAGCTCGGGACACCCGAAGAGCAGGCTAGGCCTGGCCACCGGAGATGACGTTTGGAGGAGTGGGCGCCACTGACCCCCGCCAGGGAGCCCCGATAGGCCGGGCTACTGGGAGCGGGGAGGGGGTCAGTGCCCACCAGTTCCAGGTGGGTGGTCGGGGGCCAACGTGCCAGGCAGGGAGCTGAGGGTAGCAGGGGGCCCGTGGGCTGAATGGCCCTGGGAATTGGGGGGTCACTGGATCCTAAGTCTGGCCTCTGCCCCACCCTCCACACATCTTCCCTAGCTTACCTCCTGGGGCCCCCCAGGACCTGTCTCTTTGCCAGACCCCCCCTTGGGGTTTCGTGGTCCCCACGGTCGTGCTGGGCCGACCTGGGGTGGACCCTACCCCACAGCGACCGCCCAGAGTCCTGAGTCAGAGAGCATGAAGGTTAACTAGGGTAAATGGTGGTGTTACCTGTAGGCCGGGTGGTCCTGCTGGGTCCAGGGGACATTGGCAGAGAGGTTCCTGGCTTTGAGGTCTGTGCTGAGCCCCCACTGGGTGAGGCTGATGGCGAGGAGGGGCTGGTTCCCGCACTGGGGGGCCCCCCAGGCATGGAGGAGGCCGGAGGCCTCAGAGTTGTGCCTGAGGAGGGGCGCGGGCTGCTGTCGCCCCCAGAGCTGGTCGTGGAGGACCCCCAAGAGGGCTCAGGGGGCCGAGGGGCTTCCGACGTGGTGCCGCTGGAGGCTCTGGTTGTTCCTGCTGTCTCTGGGGACGGGGGGGGGCCTGGGGCCAGGGCCAGGGCTCAGGCTCGCCACTCCTCCTAGCAAGAAGCCCTCCCCGAGCCGACCCGGGGTCCCTGGGAGGCTCACCTGTGGGGGCGGGTTCCTGTTCTGAGACTTGAACCTCCACGACCGTGGTCGCTGTGCCTGAGGTCACCGTGTTCCTGGCCTCAACCTGGGCAGGAAGGGGGCTTGTCCCTCCTGGGCTCCAGCTTGACCCCTGGCCCTCGGAGATGCCGCCCGCCTCTCACCTCTGCGTAGAAGACCCCGGCGTGCACCAGCGAAGCGTCAGTCAGCATGGCCTCCCCGTCCATCCGGAAGTTAGAGTTGTTGGTGACCCGATACGTGATGGCCGAGTTGAGGTCCTGGACGTGGCCCCAGTGAGTCCTGAGCCCAGGCTGCTCCCCAGACCGCTCCAACCCCCCCACGGCAGGAGGCCGGGCAGACCCAGGGACCAGGTGGTGCCTACTGGGAACTCAGGATCCTGGGCCCGGATCCTCAGAGCCTGGGAGGGGGCAGCTGCATCCTTGATGGCCACGCCTACCCCAGAGCCGAGCGCCACGGTGCCGCGGTACAGGCTCTGGGGGAAGCGGGGCGGGCTCCCACTGGTGGCCTGGGCCTCCACCGTGACCTGGGTCACCGAGTACCTGGCGTGATCCGCCTGCTCGCCCTGGGGGTTGGAGAGGCCGCAGTGACCAGCAGGTCCTTGAAGGGTGAGCCCTGTAGCCAGGGGCCCAGGAAGGGCCCGTGGAGACCTGGCCCTGTGCGGGCACCCACCTTGACCAGCAGAAGGAAGGTCTTGGGGCTGGGGATGCTCTTGGTCATGGTGAGGTTGCCTGTGTTGGCATCAATGGAGAACGAGCCATCCTCGTTTCCTGGGAGGACGGCAGGACGGTTTGGCCGCAGTCCCCTCTGGAGGCCTGAGGTCCCAGTGTCACAGCTGGTTCTGCCCATGTGGGGACGGGGTCAGGGTGTTGCATGGAGAGAGAAGTTGGGGGCTGGTGCCCACTCACCCCTGATGATGCTGTACACAATGGGCTGATGGATGCCCCGGTCCCCGTCCACGGCGTAGATGGGCCCAGGATGCAGGATGAGGGGTCCTGACTGCGGGAACAGGGAGGGGAGGGTACGCCGTGGAGCTGGTGCCCCTCCCGCTCCCCTCAAGGAGATCTGGAGTAGCCCCAGGGGGCAGTCAGGGACCCAGGTCGGTCCCTGGGGTCCCTCACTGGGTCCCAGGGGCCTGGCTGGCTCTGCCCTGAGGACAGCTGGACCCTGTTTCCTCATTTGAATTTCAGAGGCCCTGTGTCCCACTTGCCACCATGGGGTGGGGCAAGATTGGTTTACGAAAAATCGTTCACATTTGCTTGAAAATCACAACCCACTCTGACCCCGTGGCAGCCAGGGCCGTGCTCATGCTGCCCTGGTCCTCCACGGCCCCCGTACCAGTGTGTGGCCTGTGGGCACAGCCCCGTGGTATTGGGCTTCGACGCAGACAAAACCGTCAGAGTATGTGCAGGGCAGGAACCAGGGGGCCCGCAGGTCGGCGGGCCGCACCTCCAGGACCAAGGTGGCTGTGGCCGTGTGGCTGGGCTCCACGTTCTCCTCTCGCGTGTCCTGCAGCACCGCAGCCCGGCCGTCAGGCCTGGGGGCCTGTGGCTGGAGCGGCTCGGGTGGGGCCGTGGGCGTCCGGGATGAGGGCGGGAGTGGCCTGCTCACCCGGACCAGCAGTTGGAAGGTCATGTTCGGCCACCTGTCGAAGTCCAGTGACCGGTCCAGCCGCAGCTCTGGGCGGTTCGCACCCACCAAAGAGAAGAAGCCGCTGGCACCCTAGGGAGGTGGGGGACTCAGCCTGGGACCCCGGGAGGACACGCAGAGGTGGGGAGACCCAAAGGGGAGGGCTGGGGGCACTGACCGGGGTCACTTCCTGGAGGGTGTAGAACAGGACGTCATCTTTGTCGAGGTCCTGGGCCTTCAGCTCTGTCTCGGGGATGACGACGGCATTCACTTTAGTGTCCTGGGGTACGGAGGGGGGTCGGTCTGGCCACGCCCGTGTCCCCAGGGTGAGACCCCCAGCCACTAGCCCTCCGCCCCCCATCCCAGGTGCCAGATGCCCCAGATGGTGTGAACTGCTGCTCCCTTCCACTCACCTCTGGCACCCTTTGGACCTTGACTACAAAGGGGAACCTGGGCGGGTTGTCGTTGACATCCAGCACTGACACAAACACCCTCAGGCTGGTCACCTGGGGGAGGGAGGAGGGTCCCCGGCCCAGCGGCGTGAGCTCATTCTAGGCGCTGGGGTACAGTTCCCAAGACAGCTCTCTGCCTGGGGCTCCCGCTCCAGCAGGCGTTACGGACAAGGAACAGAAAGCAATTTTTTTAAAGCACAGAAGGTGCGAATGCCCTGGAGAAAAATAACGCAGGCACTGGGGGCGCAACCAGCAAAACCCCAAATGAGGAAAACGGCAAAACAATTGAATTTCTTCAAGCATAAGTCTCACGGAAAATCAGGACACCATGTGTTGAAAGAGACGTGAGAGAAACATCAGCCAGCTGCACTGGGTGGACCTTGCTGGCAGGAGACTGTGAACGACCGCTCTGGAGCTGGTGGGGTGTGGGCGTTGGATGCCGCGCTGCTGAGGAGCCCCTGCCTTTTCCGGACGTGACAACACTACCGCGTTAAGCAGAAGCGGCCTTGTCCGCTAGAGGCTCATCCTGAGGTATTTGTGGGTGGTGTGCTGTGACGTCGGGCGGGGGGCACCCACGGGGCTCAGGGAGACCACAGAGCTGACTGGTGCGAGGGGCCAGGGAGGCGGGCGCCTCTCCGAGGAGGTGACAGGGAGCAGCCGGGGTGGGGGGCTGGGGGCGCGGCGTGCCGCTGGGCCTTTATTCGCTTTATTTGGGAGGGCAGGGACCGCTGCTTGCTTTACCGGATAGGATCGTTCTCCTGCCATTCGGAGAGTGGACTGGGGTGGGCGGGGCCAAGAGGGGAACAGATGGACCAGCGGAAGATGCTGGTGTCAGGCCCAGTCAGCCAGCAGATTTGCTGGAGGACCGGCGTGGGGAGGGGGAAGTGAGGACTGAGCTGGCAGGGCGAGGCGCCTTTGGGGGGGCCTTGGATCTCGGGGTGGGGGTGTCTGTGGGGTGTGATGTCCGTCCGGGGCCGGGTTTGTGAGTCTGCGGCTCGAGGCACAGTCTGGGCTGGGGGAAGTGTGGGCGTTGCCGGCACAGAGGTGACACTTGAAACACACCACTGGGTGAGGTCGCCAGGGAGTGACCGTGGGCCAGGCAGAGCAGGGCACAGAGGTCCAAGCCGGAGCCCTCTGACGTCACAGGGAGGGTGGGGATGTGGGGATGCCGGAGGGGGTCTGAGGGGCAGACTCACCACAGTGTCATCCCTCTTGCACTCCAGGACTGCTTCCAGCATTGAGTTCTCCTGCGGGGGCGGGCAGGTGTGGGAATCACCTGGGCAGCTGGCCCAACCCCCGCCCCATTCCTCAGGTGAGGAGACAGAGGGCGAGAGCAGCAGGTGCTGGCCAAGGGTCCCTGTCACCCATGCTGAGTCCAGAGGGCGGCGGGGCCCAGGCAGCTTCGTCCCCCGAGGGCCCCACCCCCTCAGGGCCAGCCCTCAGCCAAGCCTGGGGGCCCGAGAGGCCCCCTGGGCAAACTGAGACCCAAAGATCCCCAGAGAGCCCTTCTCTGGGGAAGAGTGTGGGTGGCCGCCTGGGGCCCATGGAGGGTCGGCCACCCCCGCTGACCCCATGGGCACAGCCAGCCCTGGGCCCGCCATCCACACCTCGTAGTCCGGGGTCACATTGAGAAACAGCTGAGTCCCCTGGATCCGAAATGCAAAGCGGGTGGGCGAGGGTCCGAGGGTCACCTGCTGGCCCTCAGGGACGGTGATGTTGAGGAGTAGCTGCCCGGGACTCGTGTTCTCACTGACTTCGAAGGAGTTCTTTTCCACAGAGCAGACTGGAAGTTGGAGAGGAAGGGTCGGTGCCTGCCAGGCCCCTGCCTGCCACCCCGCCCCTCTGCCACTGCCCCCAGTACCCTGGGCCTGGGCCACGGCCACGAGCAGAGGAAGCAGTAGGGCCCAAGTCACCATCTCGGCAGGCGGGCGGCCCCGGGGGAGGCTGTGGGCCCGTCTGGCGTCTGGGACCCTCTGAGCGGCTGTGCTGCTGGCGCAGTCTCTGCCGGGGCGACCTTCGCCCCTGCCAGGCGCCGCCCCACTTTATGACCCTTTACAACAGCTGCCGCCAACCAACCGCAGGACTGGCCTCCACCAAGGGGGCCCCCGCCGGCCGCCGGCCAGGCCTCGCCGGCTGCCAGGAGGGGCAGACCAGGTGGTTACCCGGCCGGAACCGGGCCACATGCAGGGGCTGACGGGGGCTCAACCCACGGACCCCAAGACAGAGGAACCCAGAGCTGGTGGGCGGGCACTGGGGGCCTGGGCGGGCTGGGGCTGGGGTGGGCCTCTGTGTTTGCTGTACTTGCCCCCCAACCCGGGATGGCCCTCTGCTGGGCCCCTCTGCCAGAACCCTCGTGGGCACAGCTCCTAAGGCGGCCCGGGAGGTTCAGGCTCAGGCCGCAGGTGTTCCCCTCCGGGCCCACCTCCTGTCCCCGAGTTTAGGGGACAGGTCTGGAGGGGAAAGGTTATATGCGTCCTAGGGACTCCCCTGCCTGTCCCAGAAACAAGCCAGCTTCTTCCAGGGGGCTGGGCGGGGTCACAGTGACAAGGATGGCAGTGCTTCGGGGCAGCTGGCAGCTGGGGGGGGACCCTGGGCCCCGACAGAGGGGCATCCTTGTGAGGGGCCCATGGCAGAGGCCCGCAACTGCCCCACCTCCATCTTTCCTCAGCCCCCTAAGCCCAGCAGCTGGGAGAGGACACTGGGTGGGGGAGGGGCTGCTGTGATGGGTCCGGTGGAGCCCTTCGCACCTCCAGGCCCCAGGCCATGCGCGCCTGAAACACCTTCGCAGAGCAACCCTGAGCCCGTGGTCCTACAAGGCCTCCTGCAGCCTGGCACTTGGGGTGTCATCACCGGCCCTGCTCCACAGGCCCCGGGAGGTCAAGCCACCCATCCAGACTGCACGCCTGGACCGGGAGCCAGGACTCATGCTCAGGTACCTTCACTGGGGAGTGGCCTGCTGGGTCCTGCCTGTCGCCTCTTCCTGCTTGGCCGAGCCTCCTTGCCCCCTCACCGCTGCCCCCCGGGGCAGGATCTAGGGGACATCTCCCAGAGCCCCTGAATGTTTGCTGTGTGGATGCCAGAGGTGCCGGGCGGCTTCCAGGGAGCTCAGTGGATGGGGCAGGAGAGAAGGAAGCAGAAAGATGAGGCTCCCTGCTGGCTTCCCAGGTTGAAAGGGCAGCTGGGCATAGCCACGGTCCTAGAATCCTGAGGATGGGTCTCTCCTTCCCTCTGGCAGCCGTGCCCTGCAGCAGCTTCCTCGATGGTACCCAGACGGCGCACAGAGCGGGCTCACAGGGCCAGGGTCTGAATTGCTCCTTTATTGGTGCCAACTGCAACACCCCCTCCTCCGCCCCCCTCCCCTGTCCAGGCTCCCCTTGGGAGGTTCCTTCTTCCTCAGGGCCTCCTCTGGGTCCCCTCAGCAGCAGGGATGGCTGGCTCTGACACCATGACCCCAGCCCTCAGTCCAAGAGGCATCCGGGGAGACCAGGCTTGATCCTCGGGGGGCCTCAGGGGCATCCTGCAGAGACAGCCAGGTTAGGGGTTGGGGTCTTGGTGCTGGAGACCGCTGCCCACCCGGCGAAACTGGGCCTTCTCTGGTCACCAGCGCTGACAGTTTCACCCTCCCAGACCCCTGGGCCATTGCTGTGTCCAGTTGTGCCCGGGACCTGGGGTGCCCCAGGGAGGGAGGCTATGGGGCAGGGAATGGGGATGGGGGGATGGGACTGGTGCTCACCAGGCCTGCAGGGTGGGCGCGTCCGACCACAGCAGGCAGAGGTGGCCCTCCGCAGAGTTGGTCCAGGCTGTGCTGTTCTCTGTGTCCTGCTCGCTGCTCCCCACCCCAAGTCAGAATTAGTCTGGAGTTGGGGAGCGCCCTGGCAGGTCCACCCCCATCCCGCCGCCCCTCACCTGCGCTTCCCCACCAGGCCCTGCAGCAGCCGCTGCAGCCGCGCGCTCTCCCGCAGGCGGCTGAGCTCGCTGGTGAACGTCCCGTCCGAGTGTCGCGGGGCCCTGCGGAGGGGACGCGGAGGGGGCCGGGGCGGGGGGGGTCAGGGCCGGGGCGGGGTGGGGGCGGGCGGGCGCGGGGCCCGGGGCCGCGGGCTCACCTGGGGGGCGCGGGGCGCGCGGCGCAGCCCCGGAGCAGCGGCGGCGGCAGCAGCAGTAGCAGCAGCAGCAGGGCCCGAGTGGCCATGGTGGGCGCCGGGCGGGGGCTGAGCGGCCGTCGGGCCGCGGCCCCTTTATAGCGGCGCCCGGGAGCGGGAGCGGGGCGGGCGGGGGTCGGCGCCGCCCCGGCTCCGCGCCGCCCGAGCCGCGCCCCATCGATCGCGCGGGAAGGTCAGGGCCGCCCCCCCAGCTGTCGCCCCGGCCGCCCGCCCGCCCCCACCGCCGCGGCGGCGCCCCTCGGCGGGCCCGCTGGGGTCGGGCGCCCGGGGACAAGAGGACCCCCGCGGGGGCAGCGGGCGGGACCTGCGGGGTGTCGGCCCGTGCAGTGACCTTTCCCAGTCGCCGGGCGCGGGGCGGCGGGGGAGCGGCGGGCAGGTGGGCCGGGGGCGGTGGGGGCGGGCGGGGGCTGATGCCGCGCAAGACCTGGGCCTGGGGCGCCTTGGCCTTTGGGTGCAGTTTTGGAGGCGGGAGACCTGAGCCTGCTTCGGGCCATTTACAACCAGCACCCGTGAAATCCTTACACGTAAATTACAAATCGAGTAAGGGGACTTCTTATAAGCCAGTAGTTCTTGTGTTAGACTTTATATGCATTTTAAAGATCATTAGTAGACTTTCTTTAGAGCAGTTTTAGGGTTAGGGAAGAATGGAGCTCACACACGCACGTGCCCAGCCTCCCCGGCACGAGGCATTAGTTTGGGACATTCGTTACAATTGATGAACCAGTATTGTACATTATTATTAACTAAACCCATGATTCACAGTACGGTTCACCTTGGTGGTGTACTTTCTGTGGGTTTTGACAAATGTACAATGACACGAGTCTGCTGTTGTAGACAGTACCACCCAGGGCCCTGCCCTAAAAGTCCCCTGCTCGCCACCTGCTCGCCCCTCCTTCATCAACCCCTGATCTTTTCACTGTCTCCATAGTTTTACCTTTTCCAGAATGTCATAAGGTTGGAAGCATACAGTCTGTGGCCTTTTCTTATTGGCTCCTTTCACTTAGTTATATGCTTTAAGGTTCCTCCACGCCTTGTCATGGCCTGATAGCTCATTCCTTTTTAGTGCTGAACAATATTTCGTTGTCCAATGGACCACAGTTTATTTATCCACTCACCTATTAAAGGACATCTTTGTTGCTTCCAAGTTTTGACAATTATGAATAAAGCTGCTGTAAACATCTGTGTGCAGGTTTCTGTGTGGAAACAAGTTTTCAGCTCCTTTGGGTAAACACCAAGGACCACGATTGCTGGATCCCATGGTAAGGTTATGGTCTGCTTTATAAGAAAGCAGCAGACTGTCTTCCAAAGTGGCCGCACCGTTTTGCATTCACACCAGGGCGTGTGTCGTGGTATCTCATTGTTGTTTTCTCTACATGTATTTGCAACAGCTGCTGCGGCCTCTTCTTGCACAAGTTTGGCAAATTAAAACCGCTAAACTTTAACAACATTGACCGATTAATGACATTCATGAGAACACTCAAAATTGTGAGTAGTGTCATTTAACCAGTCAGATGTCTTAGCACCTCAAACACTTAAGTGACCAGGCAGATCTTCATAGGAAAGATCTTCCTATTAAAAAACTTTTTTTGCATGCAGTAAAATTGACTTCTAAAAGCTTAACATGCTGTAAAAAGTGAATTCCAACACATGTATGGTCCGTGTAGCCGCCACCACAATCAGGATGCAGAGCAAGTCCATCACCCCGAAGAGCCCCTCCTGCTGCCCTTTGTGGGCACATCCGCTGCCCTGAGCGACTTCAGTCGCACCTGCTCGAGGTCCCCAGCAGTCACTAGCATAGAAGGACAGACCGGATGGAACCGAGGTAAGGACAGGCGGGCTGTGTCCTGCATGTGCGCGGCACAGAGGACTTTGTGACCAGCTGTCTCCATCGCGCCTGAATGGCTGTCGCCGGTTGTCTCTGCCGCTCAGAATCTCTCCAGAGACGGTCCTGGCCTGTGTCCTCCACACCCACGTGTGGCTGCCTCAGCGTTGCATGCTGAAATGCGACAGGTAACGAGGACCGGACCCTGATGGGAACTGGAGCAGGAATGGACGGGTCCGCTCACACCTTGCCTGGTTCGGACCCTACTCTGAAACACACAACACAAGCCACATGACTAAACGCCACGTTCAACCCACAGATTTCAGGGAGAGCCCCAGGGATTTCCAGGACATCAACCCTGGCTGGGTCCTCATTACAAACGCACAGAAAACAGTCAACATATGTGAATAGCTATTTGAAGCCTCTAATCGGACATCGCTCTGTGTGTGGGATCCTCATAATGGCCAATTTCAGGATTCAGGTTTCTGAGGAAGAATATGCAGCTTTATTTATTTATTTATTTATTTTGCGGTACGCGGGCCTCTCGCTGCTGTGGCCTCTCCCGCTGCGGAGCACAGGCTCCGGACGCGCAGGCTCAGCGGCCATGGCTCACGGGCCCAGCCGCTCCGCGGCATGTGGGATCCTCCCGGACCGGGGCACGAACCCGCGTCCCCTGCATCGGCAGGCGGACTCTCAACCACTGCGCCACCGGGGAAGCCCCGCAGCTTTATTTTTTCACGGTAGAACATAGGAGGGAGCGTTTTCGAAGCAGAAGAATTTCTCTCACTGTGACACAGTTTTATTCTCTGAATACTAAAGCACAGAAAGTATTCTCTACTCTTTTTTTGTTTGTTTGTTTTAACCAAGATTTAAATGTCAAGTTTAAGTTAATTGTATCTACTCTTAGTTCTACATTAGGAGTGTCCTAGGAAGGTATTGAAAAGAATTATTTCTCTCAAATCTCCGACCACACTGCTCTTCCCCGCCTTCCACAGAACTGCAAACTCCAGTGTGACTTAGGTTATGTTTGGCTGGATGCTTTCACACTGTGAGCCTGGGACCCACGGTAATAGAGTGCAGCCTTTCTGTGGCCTTAATGAACATCCCTTCTTAAGGACCAGAAAAAAAATAATTTTTTTATTATAGAGAATTATAAACATACGAAAGTAGACAAACGCCCATGTACCGTTACTCAGCTTCAACAATTTATGATAAATCCTATCTATCCCTGTTGATTTTCTCTATTTTTTTCAAATTAATTTTGGAGCAGGTTTCAGAACTTGTATCATTTTACCTGTAAGGATTTCAGCATATGTCTCAAAAAGTTAAGGACTGTCAATTGTCGATGATCAAACGAACCTGAGTTAACAAACGCAAGCCAGAAAGAGCATGGGCTGAGAATGGCTCAAGGGGTGTCGTTATCAGGCTTTGGGATAAGGGCACAATTGCTCTAAGAAGGGTCTTTCAAGCAGGAAACTGGCCAGGATTGAGAAAAGGTTGTAAATAGTTTAGGGCTGGTGAACACAGGGAGACAACATTCTTAATATGGTGAAACTTACAGTCCTTTCCTATTTCTTGTCTCCTGCTTAATTAAGATAACATAATATATGGGCGATAACCCCATATATTACCTCCCAAAGCATCATTATTTTATGTTCCAGATATAGATCTGGAATTTATGTTGCACATGGTGTTAGGCAGTGACTAAGTTTCATTTTTTCTATGCGGCTGTCCAGTTGTCCAGCATTAGTTACTGAAAGACCATATTTCTCCACTGCCCTTCAATGTCATTGTAACAGTGAACCAGCCGTCTTAGGTCTAGGTCCACACTCCCTGTTATATGCCATCAGCCTGATTTTCTCATCCTTCATACTGTCTTAGCCACAACGCCTCAACTACTTCACTATCTTAGTTATGGTACTTTTATAAGTCTTCATAGCTGACAGATCAAATCTGTTCACCTTGTTTTTCTTCAAGAGTGTTTTAGCAATTTTTGACCCTCTGCATTTCCATATAAATTCTAGGATCTACTTGTCAAGGTTTACAGAAAGATACTGTTAGGAGACTAATGAAAACTTCATCAAATTGTTAGATCAATTTTAGAATTCTATGAAATTGTGCTTCCGAATCGCGATTCCCCAATGATGAGTGACGGAGGGCATCTTTCACGTGCTTCTTGGTCATTTGTGTACCTTCTTTGGAAACCATTGCAAATCCAAGGTCATGAAGATTTGCCCCTATACTTTCTTCTAAGAGTTTTATAGGTTTATTTTAATTTTTATTATTTTTCTTGTAAGACTCTTGTTTTTCCACCATACCATGCAGCTTGTGGGATCTTATGTTCCCAACCAGGATCGAACCCAGGCCCACGGCAGTGAGAGAACAGAGTCCTCACCACTGGACAGCCAGGGAATTCCCAGTTGTATAGTTTTAGATCGAATATTTTAGACTTTGATTCATTTTGAGTTAAGTTTTGTATGTGGTGTGAGGTAAGGATTGAACTTCATTGTTTTGCATGTGGATGTCCAGTTGTTCCAATGCCATGTATCGAAGAAACTCTTCTTTCCCTATTAAATAGTCTTGACACCCCTGTTAAAAGTCAATTGAGGGCTTCCCTGGTGGCGCAGTGGTTGAGAGTCCGCCTGCCGATGCAGGGGACGCGGGTTCGTGCCCCCGTCCGGGAAGATCCCACATGCCGCGGAGCGGCTGGGCCCGTGAGCCATGGCCGCTGAGCCTGCGTGTCCAGAGCCTGTGCTCCGCAACGGGAGAGGCCACAACAGTGAGAGGCCCGCGTACTGCATAAAAAAAAAAAAAAAAAAAAAAAAAAAAATTCAATTGATCACACCAACACGCCACAACTAGAGAGAAGCCTGTGCGCCACAACAAAAGATCCTGTGTGCTGCAACTAAGACCTGATGCAGCCAAAAATAAATAAATAAATATTTTTTAAAAAGAAAATCAATTGATCACAGATGTATGGGTTTATATCTGAACCCTCGATTCTATTCCATTGATGTTTATGTCTGTCCTTATCACCAGTATCATATTGTTTTGATTCCTGTAGTTTTGTAGCAATTTTTGGAATCAGCAACTGTGCCAACTTTGTTTTTTCCTTTTCAAGAATGCTTTGGTTATTTGGGTTTCTTTGCAATTCCATATGAATTTTAGTTTTGGATTTCTTAAAAAAAAGTCACTGGAGTTTCACCTGGGAGTGTATTGAATCTGGGGATCATTTGGTGAGAAAAGGCATCTTAACAATATTAAATCTTCCAGTCCATGAACATTAGATTGACTTATTTATGCCTTCTTTAATCTCTTCCAGCAATGTTTTCTGGTTTTCAGTGTACAAGTCTTTCACCTTCTTGGTTAAATTTTTTACTAAGTATTTTATTCTTTTTGATGCTATTTCAAATGAATTACTTTCTTAATTTCATTTTTGGATTGTTCATTGCTAATGTATAGAAATATAACTGATTCTTATATGTCAATCTTATATCCTGAAACTTTGTTGAATTTGTTTGTTAGCTCTAACAGGTTTTTTTTTTTCTTTCCTTTTTTCTCCTTCCTTATGTATTTTCTATACATAAGATCATGCTATCTGCAAATAGAAATAGTTTTACTTTTTTCTCTCCGATTTTGGGTGCCTTTTATTTCTTTTTCTTGCCCAGTTGCTCTGGCTAGAACTTCCAGGACATGTTGTATAGAAGCAACGAAGTTGGGTATCCTTGTCTTTTTCCTGATCTCAAGGGAAAGGTTTCAGTCTCATCACTGAGTATGATGTTTTGTGTTTTTCATATATGGCCTTGATCGTGTTGAGGAAATTTCTTTCTATTCCTAGTTTATTGAGTCTTTTTATCATGAAAGTGTGTTGGATTTTATCAAATGCACTTTTCTGCATCAACTGAGATGATTAAATTTATTCCTCCGTTCTATTAATGTGATGTATTACATTGACTGAGTTTTGTCTGTTGAATCACCCTTGCATTCCTGGGATAAATCCCCATTTGGTCATAGTGTATAATCCTTTAAAAAGTGCTGCTGGATTTGGCTTGATCACATTTTGTCGAAGAGTTTTATATGTATATTTATAAGGGATACTCATCTGCAGTTTTCTTTCCTGTAGTATCATTACTGTTGAGCTTTGAGAGTTCTTTATGTATTTTGCACACAAGTCATTTGCTAGAAATGCAATTTGGTGATATTTTCTTCCATCCTATGACTGAAAGTTTTTAATTTTAGTGAAGTCCAGTTTATCTATTTTTTTCATTTGTAAATCCATGCTTTTGGTGTCATGTCTAAAACTCTTTGCCTAACCCCTTGCCACAAAGATTTTCTCCCATCTTTTCTTCCAAATTTTTTATAGTTTTAGGTTTTACATTTAAATCTATGATTATATAGATATATCACTTTGCTGTAAACCTGAAAACAACACAGTATTGTAAATCAACTACAGTGGAAGAAAGAAAGAAAGAAAGAAAGAAAAAGAAAGACAGAAAAGTCATCCAGATAAGAAAAGAAGAAATAAAATTGTCTCTATTCATGAACAAGATCATTATCTATGTAGAAATCCTGAAGAAAACCAAAGGAAAAAAAAAATCCTTGAACTAATAGTGAGTTTAGCAACATCAAAAGATACAAGTTCGGGCTTCCCTGGTGGTGCAGTGGCTGAGAGTCCGCCTGCCAATGCAGGGGACGTGGGTTCGTGCCCCGGTCCGGGAAGATCCCACATGCCGCGGAGCGGCTGGGCCCGTGAGCCATGGCCGCTGGGCCTGCGCGTCCGGAGACTGTGCTCTGCAACGGGAGAGGGCGCAACAGTGAGAGGCCCGCGTACCGCAAAAAAAAAAAAAAAAAAAAAAAAAAGACACAAGGTCAATATACAAAACTGTTTCTGCTCATTGGCAATGAACAACTGGAAACCAAAAAATTTTTAACTACCATTTACAATCGTACCAGAAAACATGAAATACTTAGGTACAAATCTTACAAAATATGTGCAGGATCTGTATGCTGAAAAGTACAAAATACTGATGAAAGAAATCAAGGAATATCTAAATAAATGGAGAGATATACTATATTCATGAATTGGAAGACTCAATATTGTTAAGATGTCAATTTCCCCCAGTCAACTTCCCAGCAGGACTTTCTTGTAGATATAGACAAGCTGATTCTAAAATGCATACATACAAGGGAACTCGAGTAGTCAAAACAGTTTTGTGAAAGAACACCTTTAGAGGACCCAAGCTACCTGATATCATGACTTACTATAAAGCCACAGTAATCAAGACTGTACTGTTGTTGAAAGGAAAGACGCTTGGATAATGGTACTGAATAGAAGTCAAGAAATAGCCCCACACAAATATGATCAAGTGCTTTTGGACAAAAGTTCAAAGGCAGTTCTATGGAGAGAAAACAGTATTTTCAACAAGTGGTGCTGGGATACCTGGACATCCATAGGCAAGAAAAATCAATCACTCACCTCAGCTCATACCTTACACATAAGGTATCATGTGTGTAAGGTATCAGGCTCATACCTCACACATAAAAAAAAATTAA
Organism: Grampus griseus; assembly: GCF_964374135.1. Lineage (NCBI taxonomy): Eukaryota > Metazoa > Chordata > Mammalia > Artiodactyla > Delphinidae > Grampus > Grampus griseus. The sequence goes on along the minus strand of NC_139002.1, from coordinate 110,139,202 downwards.
CCAAATACACTGTTAGGAGAATGAAGAGACAAGCTACAGTCTGGGAGGAAATATTTTCAAATTACATATCTGACATTTTCCCCCCCATTTTAGTGTGCAATGACAAGTCTTTGTGATTTTTTTTGGGGGGGGGGCGGGGCTGTGCCCCACGGCATGTGGGATCTTAGTTCCCTGACCATAGATCAAACCCTTGCCACCTGCAGTGGAAACGTGGAGTCTCACCCACTGGACCACCAGGGAACTCCCTCGTTGTGATTTTTTTTTTTTTAAAGAATTATTTTGACTATGGAGATAATTTTTTTTTAATTTATTTATTTTTATTTATGTATTTTTGGCTGTGTTGGGTCTTCGTTTCTGTGCGAGGGCTTTCTCTAGTTGCGGCGAGCGGGGGCCACTCTTCATCGTGGTGCGCAGGCCTTTCACTATCGCGGCCTCTCTTATTGCGGAGCACAGGCTCCAGACGCGCAGGCTCAGTAGTTATGGCTCACGGGCCCAGTTGCTCCATGGCATGTGGGATCTTCCCAGACCAGGGCTTGAACCCGTCCGCTGCACTGGCAGGCAGATTCTCAACCACTGCGCCACCAGGGAAGTCCCCTCGTTGTGATTTTTATTGTCATGTCCCCAGTGGCTAAGGATGTTAAGCACTTTCTCATGTGCTTATTGACCATTAGGATACCCTCTTTTTTTTTTTTTTTGCGGTACGCGGGCCTCTCACTGTTGTGGCCTCTCCCGTTGCGGAGCACAGGCTCTGGACGCGCAGGCTCAGTGGCCATGGCTCACGGGCCCAGCTGTTCCACGGCATGTGGGATCTTCCCGGACCGGGGCACAAACCCGCGTCCCCTGCATCGGCAGGCGGACTCTCAACCACTGCGCCACCAGGGAAGCCCGGGGATACCCTCTTTTGTAATGTGGGTACAAGACTTTTACATTTGTTAAAATGGGATTGTCTTTCTTTTCTTGTTGATTTGTCAGAGCCCTTTATATATTCTGGATCTGCATCCTTTATCGGAGATCTACATTGCAACTATATTATATCCTTTCCCAGTCTGGACTACCTTTTCACTCTTAATGGTGGCAGATGTTTGAGGACCAGGAGAGAGACCCAAAGCAGATAGGAGGCTAGGCTGGACTCACCACTTGGCACCCAACCCAAGATCACAGAGCCAGCCCTGCCTTGGATTTTTGTCTTGTGAGAAAAGAAACTTCCTGCCCTAGTCACTAGTATTGTGAGTTCTCTTGCTCAAAGCTTCAGAAGGGGAGGAAGCCTGCCTGTCCCTTTACTGATCCACATGAAAGGGGTGGAGATGTTGAATGCAACTCAGACCCGGATGCCCATCTACACCGCGTCCTGCACACCTTTCCTTTAGCAGACCTCAAGTGATTTTGCCCCTTATGAGTATATCATGACATCTGTCTCTTCAGAGTCCTTGTTTTCTCTTTAATACACACACTACCAGTCCCTCAAGCTGGCCCCTGTGTCTCCTGATGTCTTTGAAATCAGGATCCTTGATTCCTGGCAGCACCTCTGCGCTTCGGGTCCATCCTGAGTTTTCTGGCCCTCCCAGGGCGGAGGGAGTCACAGATGCAAACGAGGGGCCAGGATGTGCCTTAGATGGTCCCACCGAGTGATGCAGCTGCATAGCCCACTTCTTGGCTCCGTTAGTGACCAGGCTGCGCGTCACAGGAAGTCCATAATAAAAATTCTCACTGCACATTTTCCTTGCATGTTCACTTTTTTTTTTTTTTTTTTTTTGCGATACGCGGGCCTCTCACTGTTGGGGCCTCTCCCATTGCGGAGCACAGGCTCCGGATGCGCAGGCTCAGCGGCCATGGCTCCCGGGCCCAGCCGCTCCGCGGCATGTGGGATCCTCCCGGACCGGGGCACGAATCCATGTCCCCTGCTTCGGCAGGCGGACTCCCAACCACTGCGCCACCAGGGAAGCCCCTCTGTTCACTTTTATAATCTGAGACAGACGGTCTGGGCTGACCTCTCTGTCATGCACAGCCATCTCTGCCATGAACTCTGTGCCCCATGGATACAACACAGTCTTACCTGCATGGGTCTGGGACCCTGTACCCAGAGCCCCTCAAGCTCCTACAGTCTTATGTTGGCAGGTGGAGGGTGATGGGCACATGGGGCCCCAGGCTCATCCTTGGGAGGGAGGGAGGGAGAACCACCTCCAGTGCTCCAGGGAGGCCCGGGGTCTAGAGAGTTTGTGGGAGTGGAGGGTGCAGGTTGAGCGGGTTCTCATTTGGGGCTTTTCTCTGTGAAGAAGGAAGTGACTCAGGTAAAACATGTCTGAAGAGCACGCAGAACTCTGGAGACTGCTAAGCCCCCTGTGGGCTTATCACGGCCTTTCCTCCTGTTACGGCCTTTCAGGCTCTGTGGGGTGAGCTCATTTTCCAGGCTCAGAGGGGTGCACAGCTCGCTCAGGGTCACAGGCTCGGAGGCGATGGAGCCGGAATCGAGGCTGACCACTCAGCGGCTGGGGGGAAGATGAAGGGTCAGGCAGTGGGTGTGGGTGGAGAGGGACTGAGTGTGGTCCAGACTGATGGAGAGGCTGCTTTGGGTGGGGGGAGTGCAGGGCCCCTGGTTGGGGTCTGCAATCATTGCGGGGGGACGCAAAGGGGCCCAAGAGGCTGGGGTGTAGAGGGTGGAAGGGTGAGCATGGAGCTGGCGCCGCCGAGCATCAGGGGGCCCCGGGGGGAGGCTGGGGTGGTGGCCTGAAAAGGCTGGTCCTCCGCAGATGCTAGAACCGGACGGAGTGAGAAGTGGCTCCACCTCTGCCTCGAGGGCCTCCAGCAGGGTCCCCGGGGAGGTGACGCCCAGCTTGGGTCCCTGTAGGGACGCCGGGGCTCTCTGGGGCCGGGCGGGATGGCGTTGGCATGGGCGCCCGCGAGTCTCGTGGGATGGTCGGGACGACCTTCCATCCCCGTCGGTTTCTCGGGGCTCAGACCAGCGCGTCGCCCCCCAACCCTTCCAGGCGCAGAGCGATGCTGGGCCCGCCCGTGTCAATCATATCACTTCATTCGGGTCGCTTTGGGCCGTTGCATTTGTCCACCTGCCGGTCTCTCGAAGCGCAGAAGTCCAAGATGGGCAAAGACTGGATGCAACTTAGAGCGCCCCGGGGTCCATCGAGCCGGGCGGACAGGGCGGGACTAAGACCAGGCTGGGCGGGCCGGAGGGGCGGGGCTCCGGCTCCCGACCTGGGCACTGTCCGCGGTGCTGAGCGCCCGCCGGGGCGCGCGGGGCCGTGCGCCATGGGGAACCGCAGCGCCGCGGACGCGGACGGGCTGCTGGCTGGGCGCGGGCCCGGCACGGGCGGCGGCGCGGGGGGCCCCGGGGCGGCGGCGGCGCTGGCGGGGGGCGTGCTGCTCATCGGCGCGGTGCTCGCAGGGAACTCGCTCGTGTGCGTGAGCGTGGCGGCCGAGCGCGCCCTGCAGACGCCCACCAACTACTTCATCTTGAGCCTGGCGGCCGCCGACCTCCTACTCGCCCTGCTCGTGCTGCCTCTCTTCGTCTACTCCGAGGTGAGCCCGCGTCGCGACCGCACGCGCACCCTCACCTGCTCCTTGTTCCCTGTGCCGAGCCACACCGAGGACCCAGCGTGACCCTGCCGCCTGGCCTCTCAGGAGCCTCGAGTTGGGGGCCGCGCCTGGTCCCAGGACGACCGGAGCCTCCAGCACCTCCGAGCCTCACTCCCCTCCCCCATCTCGCTGTCCATCTGCCCGCTTTGCTGTCTGTCCGCCCTCCCTCTTCTGCCCCTCTCTCCTCTTCTCCCTTTCTGTCTTGGTGTCTGTTACCCAAGAGATGCCTCTGTCCTTCAAGCAGAGAACCCAGAAACAGGCGACTTTGGCAGTCCAGCCCCCCACTCAGCCCCCTCAGCCGGGTTCCACTCCCCCAGGGGAGCCAGGTGTAGAGGGTGGAAGGGTGGGCATGGAGCTGGCGCCGCCGATCCTGGACAGACAGGCAGATTCAGGCTTACCCCCATGCCGGCTCCCCCTGGGGCACAGAGACACACACGTCACTGCACGAGGCCACACCACAGCCAGGCAGGACCACAGGCGGGCACACACCAGCACACTTCAGGGCAGGAGACCCTCACTCACGCACCGACTGGGCTCCCAGTAGGAGGGACACTCAGCTGCCAGGAGCTGCAGGGCAGTGAGCACAGCTGGAGCGAGGGGACACCGGGCCTGACAGTGGAACCAAGGGAAGGCGCAGGTGTGGGGTCCGGGGCCCCCGCCAGAACCTGGGCCCAGGAGCCTCCGTCCCCAGAGCAGGTCTGGCCCTTGGGTCGGTCCCCCTTGGTGCCAGCCATGTCCACTGTGCAGTTTGGGCAGAGAGAAGCTGCTGAGGGCTGAGCTGGGGACACAGCGTCCTGGGCGATGGGGGAGGGCAGGCAGTGGACACAGTGAGTCTGGGCAGGGCTGGGGCAGAGGCCAGCAGGACAAGGACAGACGTGACCTGCCGCTCCCCCCCACCCCGAGCTGCAGACAGACGTCACAATGACGGCTCTTAAGCTCCTAATCGCCCCAAATCAGCAGGAGGGGATTTAGAGGGGGGTGGCTGTCTGCTCCTTTGCCCTTGGTGGGACCGCCGGGCACGGCGCCGGGGACTTGACTTTGTAACAATGCTGTGGGTACCATCCTCGCCCTCTCTTGCGGGTGAGGGGACAGGAGTGAAATGACACGTCCAGACGCCCAGAGAGCGAGTTTCCGCAGACACTGACTCTTAGCTGTCTGCAGGGGCTGGGGGGTGGTATAGGGGTGCTGGGCTCACACTCTTGGGCCGCAGGGTCCCCACCTGCGCAGGGAGGGGGCCCCACGGTACCCTGAGCCCCACAGCATCAGAGATCCCAGTCCTCAGGTGACTATGCCCCCAGGATCCCCCCCAAGGCCTTTGTCAGTTCTAAGAGAAAGGAAGGGGGTCGTCTCTTGGCGCCCAGCTCGAGGGGCGGGCAGGACTGCCCAGCTGTCTCCGGCTCACTCCCCTCCCCTCCTCTCCCCTCCCCTCTGGTATTCAGCCCCCTCTGCTCCCGGACCATTGGGGGTCAGAAGGACAGCTTGGGCAGGCGGCTGGGGGAGGGTAGCGTCCTGTGTCTGTTGTTGCTACGGGGCCCCTCCCTGCGCCCAGGTCCAGGGCGGCGTGTGGCTGCTGAGCCCTGGCCTCTGCGACGCGCTCATGGCCATGGACGTCATGCTGTGCACGGCCTCCATCTTCAATTTGTGCGCCATCAGCGTGGACAGGTAGGCCGCCCCCACCGCCCCGTCCCCTGTAGGGCCGCCCCGGCCCCGCCGCCCTCACCACGCTCCCCGCAGGTTCGTGGCGGTGGCCGTGCCGCTGCACTACAACCGCCAGAGCCGCGGTGGCCGGCAGCTGCTGCTCATCGGCGCCACGTGGCTGCTGTCGGCAGCGGTGGCGGCACCCGTGTTGTGCGGCCTCAACGACGCGCGCAGCCGCGATCCCTCCGTGTGCCGCCTGGAGGACCGCGACTACGTGGTCTACTCGTCCGTGTGCTCCTTCTTCCTGCCCTGCCCGCTCATGCTGCTGCTCTACTGGGCCACGTTCCGGGGCCTTCGGCGCTGGGAGGCAGCCCGCCGCGCCAAGTTGCACGGCCGTGCGCCCCGCCGCCCCAGCGGCCCCGGCCCGCCGCCCCCCGACGGCATCCCGGCCCCCGATGCCGCCGTGCCCCCGGATGCCATCCCGGCCCCAGACTGCATCCCGCCTCACGACGCCATCCCGGGCCCCGACGCAACCCCGCCCCCCGACGCCATCCCGGGCCCCGACGCAACCCCGCCCCCCGACGCCACCCCAGCCTCGGATGCCGTCTTGCCCTCGGACGCCATGCCAGCCGAACCCCCGCTGCGGGCCCGCAGGAGGAGACGCGCCAAGATCTCGGGCCGGGAGCGCAAAGCTATGAGAGTCCTGCCTGTGGTGGTCGGTGGGTACCGGCCAGGGGACGTGGGCAGAGAGGGGAAGACTGCAGCGCCCGGGGTGTGAGGCGGTGCCCGGGGCGGGGGGCGTGGCAGGGAGCCGCTCACGGCAGCCCCAACCCCGCCCCCAGGGGCCTTTCTGCTGTGCTGGACGCCCTTCTTTGTCGTGCACATCTCCCGGGCGCTGTGTCCCACGTGCGCCGTGCCCCCGCGGCTGGTGAGCGCGGTCACCTGGCTGGGCTACGTCAACAGCGCCCTCAACCCCGTCATCTACACCGTCTTCAACACCGAGTTCCGGACCGTCTTCCGCAAGGCTCTGCGCCTCTGCTACTGAGCAGACCGCTGGCACCGCAGCCCCTCTTCAGCACCCCGCCTCGCCTGGGGGTTTGTAGGAGTTATTAAACAGATCCCCAACACCTGCTGGGAAGGCTCTTGGAGGCGGGGGAGGGGGCAAGGAGGAGGAGCCCAGGCCTCCACTAACCCTCATCCGGCCAGTTAACCCCTTCCTTCCTCCGGAGGAAGCCCAGAGAAGAGACCCCACCGAGCCAGGTCTGCCCCGCCCCGGAAGCCTTGGGAAGAGGGCCAGCCCTTGCCTGGGAAGACTGCCCCGACTCACACCCTCCCCGAACACGTTCCCTCCCCAACACACCCGGCCAGCTGCAACCCACCCCGACCCGACAGCTGTTCCCAGGCCAGCAGCCTCCTCCCCTCGTCCTGGTGGCCCCATCCACTGTCCCTGCAAAATGCAGCTGACCTGCCCCTGCCACTGCTTCGGCAGCTGCCTCAAGGTCGGAGCACAGCTCCCTGCCAGCTCCTGACTTGCCCATAGATGCCCAAAACCTGGAGGAACAGGGGGCCTGGGTGCTGGGTGGGCTCACGGGGGCAGCCTCCCTCCAGGGAAGGCCAGCGCAGGCCCACAAGGCACTCAGCCATCCTCTGCCCACTTGGCTGGGAGCAAGTGGGCAGAGCAGGGAGTGGCTGCCCCTCTCCCGCCCACAGCATGGCCCGCCCCTCAACCCGAGACAGCCCCACTTGGACTTCACCTAGACCCTCCCAAGTCCCCCGCCGTGGGCACCCGCTGTGCCCAGTACTGTGGCTCAGCGCTCCTGTCAGGAACTGTGACCAAGCCGGCCACTGCCGGGTGTCAAGCTCTCCTCTGAACATGAGAAACTATGGGCTGTGAGGGCCCCGTCATCAGGCCCCCCCTCAGCGTGCTAAAGTATTCCGTGGAGAGGGGGCCACCCTGTTCCCCTCTCTGGGTGAGCACCGTTTCCTGCTCAGACTCAGCTGCTGCCTCCCCTGAGAAGCCCCAGCTGACCACCCCCCAGGACCAGCCTGCCCCGATCATCCTGGGAGAGACTGGCCCTCGAGGAACCGAGTATTGATGGACTGGGGGCCAGTATGGGGTGCTGTGTCCCTGCACCACACAGGAACCAACACAAAATGGGAGTGGGGGAGGGGGCCCAGGGCCGGCCCCCAGGTCTGTTGGCTGCTTCAGCTTCCAGCACCTTCTTGCCTGTGAAGCATGAGGATGGCTGCAGCGGATACCCCGGGGCTCCTCCCGGGAGGAGCCCCAGATGGTACAGCCTCACCCGGGCAAGACACTTGCTTCAGAGCTGGGCTGGTGGTCCCTCCTGGGAACCTCAGACTTGAAGGGACCATCAGGCTGACGGCAGGGTCAGGGTCAGGGTCGGAGCAAAGGGCCCCTGACTGCGGCCGCTGGCCCTGCCACCTGGCTCGTCCCTCAGGTCCACACCCCACGCCCGTGCCCTGCCACCCATCTCTGATGTGCCCCGACGTGCGCCTGCTGGGCCTTCTGTGGTCACTCCAGGTGGTCAGAGCTGGTGTCTGCCACTGCCAAGAGGGTCTCAAGCAGCAGCACCCCTGCCCGCCAGCCGTGGGCACCAGCTGCCATGCCCACCAGCCCAGGGATCTGTGTGGAGCAAGGCCACGTCCCCCTCCATGTACCCTTCTCATCTATACTAGGGAGGGGGTGACCATGCCCCCGACAGGCCAGGCCAGTAAGTGCATCTCTTTCGGAGGTGGGGCTGCAGATGGGCTGGGATCTGCTGGTGTCCGGCGCTGTCCCCACTGGCCCTGTGGGCAGACTCCTGTGTCCCCCAAGAGGGGGACAAGGCGGGCACAGGGGGGACAGGTGCAGATATACAGAGCCTGGCTGACCCGGGGGCTCAGCAGGTGCCTCGAGGGTCCCAGGCTCACTGATGCCAAGCGTCACCGCAGCCTCAGCTCAGAGGACCCGCAGCACCCGGACGGCTGCCGCAGCGCACACTGTCAGAAGCCTTGGCCTTCCTGGCCCCCACGGCTGCGTCTGGCAGAGGCCGTCAGAAGTGCTGACACAGAACTGAGGGTGTCAACGCACCCTGGGCGCTTGGATGGCAATTTCCAGAAGGATCCTGATGTCCGGGGTTGCGCAGAGATAGCTTCAAAGGCTTAGAAACGATACACCTTGGAAAACTGCCCCGAACACGTGCGGTCCCCAGGCTTCTACGTTAAGGAGAAGGGGAGGAGAAGCCGCCCCGATCCCAGAAAACCCTCGCCCGGGACGGCTTCCCTGCAGGGCCTGGTCCCAAGGCCTCCGACTCTGCTCACGGGGAGGCCGCCGCCTGGAGCTGGACGCCAGGACGCCAGGGAGGGCCTGGAAGCCTTTCCCTGGGGGCGCTGCCCGCCTACGTCGCCATTTTAGCCTTTTCAGGTTTGGGGGGGTTCCTTCTGGGGGTGCAGCCCCTTCTGCTGAGGCCGACGTGGCCCCCACCTCCCGTCCTCACTTCCCACCACCTTCATGCTGTGCAAACCCCAGGAGCCGGGCCTGGCCTTCCCCAAGGTGGTGGAGAGGCGGGACGACAAAACAAATAAAACCCAAATAAACCCGCTTAGTCCGCAGAGGCCGATGGAACGGAGGCAGAGGGGCTTCTGGGGGGGCAGGTCCTTCCCCACCTGGAGCCAGGCTGGGCGCGGGAGGACGGGCGTGGGTGCCACCCCCTCGGCTCACCGGGGAGCCCGTGGCCCAAAAGGCAAGTCTCCGTGTGCTATGAAGAACCTTCTGGAAGCAGGAGCCGGGAGGTGCGGGGCCGGAGGAGTGAACGAGATGCAACAGTGAGGCGAGCGTCGGGGTCAAAGTCCATCTCTCAGTGCACAGAAGACGGGGCACCGCAAGCTTTCCTGGAACCCAGGCTTGGGGACAGGCTGGGCAGGGCGCCAGGAAGGGCAGGGACGAGGCCCCAGCCCGTGAGAGTTGGGCGAGGATAGCCGGGCGCAGGCAAGAGCCACCCTGGGCGGGTCCCCAGGGGTCCCAGGCGCGCTCTGTGCAAAGGGAAGGTGGCACGTCCAGACGCCGAGCCGTCCCTGAGACTGGACGGCGGCTCGGCCTTCCCGGCTGGCAGCTCTGGAGCCCCAGCTCCTGGGCAGCAGGTGCCAGCCTCCCGTCCCGCCGGGCTGGGCCCCATACGGTCTCGGCTTCTGAACTGCACGATCGGGCCCCCGGGGCCTCGGGGAGGTCGGAGCTTGGAGTCACCAGTCCGCATGGGGCAGGGCCGCCAACTTTACTGACAGACACATGTATGTACACGCGTGTTACGGAACACGACACACCCGTAGGGAAGACCGGATGCTCACCATCCAAGGGATAAAAAAAGCACCGCGAGCGGCATTGAGGGCCCAGGCCGCGCCCACCGGCCGCCCGCCCGCCCGCTTCGGGGCCTGGCGGCAGGAGCGCGCTGCCCGGGTGCCGGTCACGCGACGTCCACTCGTAACCTGGCCAGCAACTTCCTCCTCGTCCTCAGCGGCCCCCATCCTCAGGGCTCCTTCCTGGCCACAGAGGCCCCGCGAGCCCTCACACAGTGACCTTCTCGATCACACCCTCGGCGACATGGACGTCGTCCCCCTGCATGGTGACAGCTGCCGACTGACCACACATGTGCTGGTGGTCCTTCCAGTCCTGAAAGGAAGGACAGACTCCGTGTTACGGTTCAGAGTGAGAAGGCTGTGCCCGGGAGTGGGTGTGCACGTGCTGAGCGGCCAGCCCTCCGGGGCAGGGGGCTCCCAGCCTCGCCCACCCTCCTGTTTAGGGACCCGCTCCGAAGGCAAGTACCCAGGATGACCCTTGAGACACGTCCACGCTCTGATCCTGCTGCTTCCTCCCTGGGATCTAAACGAAAACACTCACACCTGCAGAGGAATACTTGTCTCCGATGTTGCTGCCCAGCCGTATTACTTATCATCGCAAAAGTGAAAGGACTGCGCCGGAGCCAGCCACGTGTCCACAAAGGGGCTGGGAGGCCGCGGCCCCCAGGGAGGTCGGGGAGGACGTTCACCCCCCCCACCCCGCAATGCCCCCCATCAGGGTGGGAGCTGCCATCGCCCGTTACGGGCGGGAAATGGAGCCGAACTTGGCCTGGAGCAGGGCTCGCTCTGGGGGCCCGACGGGGCGTGGTTAGTGGAGACACGGACCCCAAGACGCACGGAGAGGTTAGGGTTTGGTGAGCCATGACAAGAATGAACATCACACACACTCGGAAGAACAGAGACCAGCGGTGAGCCCCGGAGGGCAGGGCTCCAGCTGCCTATCTTCGTGCTGTCCTATGTCTTCCAAATTTTCTACAACGTGTTGCCTTATTTTTATAATAAAAAAATAAAATTTCAAATCATTACAGGCGTACCTCAGAGACATTGCGGGTTCAGTTCCAGAATAAAGCAAATGTAGCAATAAAGCAAGTCACACAAGATTTCAGGTTTCCCGGGGCTTATACAGATCACTTTTACACTACACTGTAGTCTATTAAGTGTGTGACCGTACGAACCTAGTTCAAAGACACTCTATTCCTAAAGATGATAACCTTCACCTGACAAGGCAGGGCTGCCGCACACCTTTAATTTGTAAAAACACAACATCTGAGAAGTGCAATAAAACAAGGTCTGCCTGTATATCAAAAGAATAAATTTTTTTAAATTTTTTATGGAAGTTTAGTTGATTTACAGTGTGTGTTAATGTCTGCTGTACAGCAAAGTGACTCAGCTATAGACATATACTTTTTCTTTTGCACTTTCTCTTCCATTATGGTTTATCACAGGGTATTGAGTGTAGTTCCCCATGCTATACATTAGGACCTTGTTCATCCAGCCTATGGATAATAGTTTGCAGCTGCTAACCCCAATCCCTCCCTCCCCCACCCCACTCCCTCTTGGCAACCACAAGTCTGCTCTCTATGTCTGTGAGTCTGTTTCTGTTTTGTAAATAATTTCATTTGTGTCATATGTTAGATTCCACATATAAGTGATATATGGTATTTGTCTTTCTCGTTCTGACTTACTTCACTCAGAATGCTAATCTCTAGGTCCATCCTTGTTGCTGCAAATGGCATTATTTCATCCCTTTTTATGGCTGAGTAGTACTCCATTGTATGTGTGAACCACATCTTCTTTATCCATTCCTCTGTTGATGGACATTTAGGTTGCTTCCATGTCTTGCCAATTGTAAACAGTGCTGCTATGAGCACTGGGGTGCATGTATCTTTTCGAATTAGAGTTTTCTCTGGATAAATGCCCAGGAGTGGGATTGTTGGATCAAATGGCAACTCTATTTTTAGTTTAGTAAGGAACCTCCATACTGCTCTCCACAGTGGCTGCACCAATTTACATTCCCACCCACAGTGTAAGAGGGTTCCCTTTGCTCCACACCCTCTCCAGCACCTGTTATTTTTAGACTCAAAAGAATAAATTTTTAGTTTGTAAATTACCTGACTATGTAGATTACCTGACTCTGTAAGTCTGTACAGTACGTAAAACTTCATGTGTGCTGGGCTCAAGTCCACAGTGTTTCACACCACACCTAAAAATTAACTCAAGATGGGTCATAAATCTAAAAGTAAGAGCTTAAAGGGAGCTCCCTGGTGGGCCAGTGGTTAGGGTCCGGCACTTTCACTGCCCTGGCTGAGATTCAATCCCCGGTTGGTGAACTAAGATCCTGCAAGCTATGCTATGTGGCCGAAAAAAAAAAAAGAGCTGAAATTATAAATGTTTTAGAGGAAAATAGGAGATTCTCCTAACCTTGAGTCAGGCAGAAGTTCTGAGAGATGACACCAAGAGCGTGATCTCCATTAAAAATGTTTTTTTAATAAACTGGACTTCTTGGGACTTCCCTAGTGGTTAGGACTCCATGCTTCCACTGCAGGGGGCCCGGGTTTGCTCCCCGGTCGGGAACTAAGATCCCATAAGCCTTATGGCAAGGCCAAAAATAAAAAATAATAGATAATAAAAATTTTTTTAAAGTAAACTGGACTTCATCAAAATTAAAAAAACTTGCCCTTCAAATGACACTATTAAGAAATAAAGAGACAAGTCACAGACTGGGGGAAAGTACTTGGAAATCACGTATCTGATAAAGGACTTGTATCCAGGATATACACAGACATCTCCACACTCGATAAGAAGAGAAACGATCCCATTTAAAAACGGGCAAAAGATCTGAATAGACATTTCCCCCCAAAAGATACACAACGCCCGATCAGCACACACAACGATGCTCGGCGCCCTTAGACATCAGGGAGATGCAGACTAAACGCACTGACGTCGCTTCACAGCCGGTAGCAGGGCTACGACCAGAAAGCAAGAGCCAGCGCTGTGGACACGGGCGGACCCGCCACTGGAGGGGGTGCAGTCACTTCGGAAAAGTTGGGAAGCTTCTTACTAAAGTTAAACGCAAGTTTACCATATGACTCAGCAAATCCATGTACGCATGTAGCCGAGACAAACAAAAACCTGTCTCCACCCTGGAGCTCGCTCGTGAGTGTTCACGACAGTCACATGGCGGGAACCACTCAGATGTCCGCTGGCTGAGGACTGGAGGACAAGACGAGGTCCAGCCACACCGTGGACGCTACTCAGGCTCCACATGGATGAACCTTGAAAACACGCTGGTCAGAGGAAGCCAGACGCGGGAGACCACATGTTATACGACTCCTGCTACGTGAAATGTCCAGAAGAAGCACATCTACAGAGAAAGAGATTCGTGGTTGCCAGCGGCTGGGGTGTGGGCCGAGGGGGCTTTCGGGGGTGATGGAAAGTTCTAAAACCAAATTGTCATGTTTGCCCAAATGCAAACTTACTAAAACCCACTGAATCGTACCCTTAAAATTAGTGGATTTTATGGTATGTATTCCACCTCGATGAAGATGTAAAACACACACACACACACACCTGACATGGGATCTGCAAAGAAAATAGTCTGCACGTAAAAGCCAAAACAATTCATGGCCCTTGTCCAACTTGTAAGAAGGTGAGTAACATTAACTACCTTTCCAGGTCTTTGGGGAGCACACAGAATTCTGGGGAGCACAGTGGGCAGGCCCAGAAGCTGTACTGTCGGCACCACCATTTATTACAAGGAGCCCAGAGCTTAAGTTTTTTCAGGTCCTACCGAGGGTTCACGATGGATCCCACGTGAAAATTAACCGTTCTTGAACTTCACTGTACACTGATTTTTGTAAATATTGGGTTGGCCAAAGAGTTTGTTTTTTTCCATAAGATGGTTCTAGTAGCGTTTAATTGTCTTTAACTTCATTCGAAACAATTTTGTTATACTGTATTGTGACAGCTGTCATATCACCATGCATTTAAAAAAAGGTTATCAGGGCTTCCCTGGTGGCGCAGTGGTTGAGAGTCCGCCTGCCGATGCAGGGGACGTGGGTTCGTGCCCCGGTCCGGGAAGATCCCACATGCCGCGGAGCGGCTGGGCCTGTGGGCCATGGCCGCTGAGCCTGCGCGTCCGGAGCCTGTGCTCCGCAACGGGAGAGGCCACAACAGTGAGAGGCCCGCGTACCGCAAAAAAAAAAAAAAAAAAAGGTTATCAAAATTGGTGAATTTTTGTGTAGCCATTTTAATATTGAAGGAAAAAAGCAACATTTTCGGCATATTATTCTTTACTATTTCAAGAAAGGTAAAAACGCAGCTGAAACCCCCCCAAAAAAGACTTGCACAGCGCGTGGAGAAGGCGCTGTGACGGATCGAACGTGTCAAAAGCGGTTTGCGAAGTTTCGTGCTGGAGATTTCTCGCTGGACGATGCTCCACAGTCGGGTAGCCCAGTTGACGTTGAAAGCTATCAAATCGAAACAATAATTGAGAACAATCAACGTTATACCCACGCGGGAGAGGCCGACAGACTCAGAATCTCCGTATCAAGCCTGAAAATCATTTGCACCAGCTTGGGTCTGTTCATCGCTTTGATGTCTGGGTTCCACATAAGTTAAGCGAAAAAAGCCTTCTTGACTATATTTCTGCATGCGATTCTCTACTTAAACGTAATGGAAACGTTCCATTTTTAAAACAAATTGTGACGGGCAATGAAAAGTGGATACTGTACAATAATGTGGAACAGAAGAGATCGTGGGGCAGCGAAATGAACCACCACCAACCACACTAAGGGCCGGTCTTCACCCAAAGAAGGTGATGTGTATATGGTGGGAGTGGAGGGGAGTTCTCTATTATGAGCTCCTTCTGGAAAACCAAACGGTTAATTCCAACAAGTACTGCTCCCAATTAGACCAACTGAAAGCAGCACTCGACGAAAAGCGTCTGGAATGAGTCAACAGGAAACGCATCATCTTCCATCAGGACAATGCAAGACCGCGTGTTCCTTTGCTGACCAGGCAAAGACTGTCACAGCCTGGCCGGGAAGCTCCGATTCATCCGCCGTTTTCACCACACACTGCCCCTTCGGATTTCCATTGATTTTGGTCTTTACAAAATTCTCTTAATGGAAAAAATTTCAATTCTCGGGAAGACTGTAAAAGGCACCTGGAACAGTTCTTTGCTCAAAAAGATAAAAAGTTTTGGGAAGAGGGAATTATGAAGTTGGCTGAAAAATGGCAGAAGGTAGTGGAACAAAACGGTGAATACGTTGTTCAATAAAGTTGTTGGGAAACATGAAAAATGTGTCTTTTGTTTTTACTTCAAAACCGAAGGAACTTTGTGGCCAACCCAATAAAACCAAAGCCTATGCCTTTATCAGGGCAGCGAGTCACAGGAGCACAAACCCAACACAACCAACGGAAGAAATGGAGTCTTTGTCAACAAGGTTACACCTGAAATATACCTGCCCAATTCACCAAGAGAGGTTCCAAAACTGCAGCTTGCATTTAGACAAAGTGCTATCTGGCTAAAACGACTCCATCACGAAATAAACCCACGAATCTTCCTCTGATGGTTCACAGTCAGGGAAGAGCCACCGATCAGCCGCCCTCTCGGATCACGGGCCAGCAGGAGCCCGTCCACCCCGCCGGCTCCTCCTGGCTGCCTGGGCTCCTCCCAGCGTCCCCGAGCGCAGCAGGCATGCGGGCCCTCTGCTCAGCACACGAGCCATAGGTGACACCAGGGAAAGCAGACCTGCGGGTCTCTTTCCCAAGTCTCCCGCCCCGGGAACGGGCCAGGGCTCAGGAGCGTAGCTGGGAGCCCCTGGACACACCTTCCGCGCTGTGCTGACCCCTGCAGCCCCCCGGGAAGCCCTGAGACGCAGAGGAAGATGCCACGTCCCACACACCCTAGTCTTGGGGGTCATTCCTGCCCACCTCCCTCCCGAGGACATCTGAGGATGGGGCGCTTTGGGAAGCCGCCAGGCACAGGGTCCCCTGCGCAGCAGAGGCTGTGTCCGCAGATGCAGCTCCAAGTCACAGGTACCAGGGGTGGGATTTTTTACTATTTGTCCACCCGGAAAGTTACCTTTTTTTTTTTTTTTTTTTGCGGTACGCGGGCCTCTCGCTGTTGTGGCCTCTCCCGTTGCGGAGCGCAGGCTCCAGACACACTGGCTCAGCAGCCATGGCTCACGGGCCCAGCGGCTCCACGGCACGTGGAATCTTCCTGGACCGGGGCACGAACCCGTGTCCCCTGCATCGGCAGGCGGACTCTCAACCACTGCGCCACCAGGGAAGCCCAAGTTACCTTTTTTAATCGTGGAAAGTTTCTAAGAGGAGAGGATAACCCCACAGGTCCCAGTCAACGGCTTGGCCCCTCACTCTGAGTAAGGGTGAGAAAAGTGGTAAAAACCCGAACTAGCAACTGCTACTCCAGAACACTCTTTAATCTTCTTAGAATCAGACGCCTACACGTACAACCGCACTGACTTTCAGGGTTTATGACGAGGCGTCCAGGGCTGGGGAGCACTGACCACGACAAGGTCAAGGTCACTGGGGAGCAGCGGCCTCCATGGCCACAGCCTGTGTGGCTGCCTCGGGGCTTTGCCGGAGCCCAGGGACAGTGCGGAGGTGGCACGGGGGGGGGCCTACCTTGCGCTGGCAGAAGGTGGAGCAGTAGTTGACCTTGTGGCAGCCGGTGCACTCGCTCAGGGCCTCCCGGCCGCAGTTGACACAGAACTGCTGCAAGAGGACACAGGCGTCAGTCGCGGGGACAGGCTGACCCGCGTCCCCGCCCCCCGCTGCCCAGATGCGGGGTGGGCACTGCTGAGTGGGAAGCAGGGCTCCGGATCACACTGCTGCACCAACCTTGCTCCAAATACCAGGGGATTTCACTGCCACCAAGTACGTGCAGGAAACCAAACTGAGGAAGGCCAGGATTCTCAGCTGTCAGGATCGTCTCCTGAGCGGTCAGGCCCTGCGGCCCCCAGCCGGACCCTCATCCGCAGCCCAGGCACCCCTGGCCCAGCCACGCAGCTCCACTAGGTGGGTCTTCTGTGTGTCTTCCCCACAAGACGCGAAGGAGCCACTCCTTCTAACCAGCCAGGGAGGGGGACTCCAGTGGCACCGCTAGCGCTGGTGTGTGCAGCCGTGACCCACGCTGTCCGGCGCACCTGGCTGCACTGACTGCAGGCCAGGCCCCTGCTCCCAGCCAGCGGGTGAGTGTGTGACTTGCACACCCATGAGCCACACCAGACGCCCGTTCCTAACACCGCTGACCGCCTCCCACCGCTACCCCCGAGAGTACATGCAAAGCAGCAAATTGCTTCTTGCTTCCTGTTCTGGATTGCAGCTCCCTTCTCTGCCCAGCGCTGACTGACACGCTCCACCCCGAGCCCCCGCTACCCCCCACTCGCTTCAGGAAACACGCGCATCACGGGGACTCTGAGATACTACTAAGTTAGCTTGTCCACTGTCCCTACTTTAAAGAACAAAATACTTACAGGAAAAAACCGAAGTCTGTAACCACACATAGAAATTCCTCCAGGGAGAGCAAAGGTCTCACAGTTAGTGGGAGCAGAGGTGCGGCTGCCCTTGAGGCTGGGGGCCCCATGGACCCTCCTGCCTCTCAGCTTGGAAGTCCTCAGGGAAGCGGCCTCGTGTCACACCCTGTCCCCCGCGAGCCCGCGAGTCCCGCTCACCTGGACCTGCCATGTTGGTGCTCCTGGCACCAGCACAGTTCTTGGAAAACAGCCACCGCTCAATAAATACCTCTTAAGTGCATGAAGAGCCTGTGTCATGAGCAGACCTTGTGGAGCGGGAGCCGCTCTTGTGCGGCAAGAACTTCCGACCCCGGGCTCCCAACACATCCCCTTGGGAATTACTTCTTAACCCAAGCTAACCTGGGGCAGGAGATCTGGCTCAGACACGCCGGCTGACACACAGACAGAGACGGACGGCCACAGAGCCCTCGGGCTGTGTCTGCACACATCGGTCGGACCCACTGCTTCCCTGCTGCCAGCTGAGAGCGCCCAGATCTTGGTTCCTAAGAGCATTCGTTCTCCAATAAAGGAACCAGGCTCCCTGGAGAAACGGCTGATTCCAGGGCTGGGGCGGGGAACCCCCAAGATGGGCCTGGAGCGTCTTCTAGCACCAGAAAGGAGGGAGGTGCTCTGAGAGGCACGTTAGGGACGCGGGAGCCGACAGAGCTCCAGCCGCCAAAGCCAAACCGGATGAGCAGAACAAGTAACACGGGTGCCGTGAGCCCCTCTTGATAGAAACAAAGGTACAAACAAATGTACAAGAGACAGATCCCCCACGGAGAAGAATTCTGGAAATATTCCTAGATCACCGCTGTCCAGGAGGGGGACCGCCACCCCGGGTGACTAAGGGAGGAAAAGGGGCAATCACTCCACAGATGGAACCCTCCGATCTGCCCCAAATGCGCATGTGCTGGGCCTGGGCCCTGGGGCCCTGGAGTGAGACGAGTCCGCGACAGGGGGTCGGGGGCTGATGAGAAGAGAGAAGCCAGAGACCTCCCCCCGCCCTGGCTCGGCCAGGAGGCATGTCTGCAGCCTGGAAGAGGTGTCACCGGACTGACCCGCGGGCACCGGCTCTCTGCCAACGCTGAGAACAGCGTCTGCGGTGCAGCCAGAGGCGCCGCCCAGACTGCCCACCACTGCTACTCTTTGGGCCACAATTCCCTCTAGAAAAGGAAGTTGGGAAGATCATCGAAGGCCTGAGAAGGAGCCGGGAGGCATGAACAGAGGCCAGAGCACAGGGATGGGGCCCAGAGTGCGCGCGCTCCCCCAGCCGGGGCCGTGGCAGGCGGCCCGGCGCCCTGCAGCCACGTGGCTGGCTTGTGCTGGATGGACACAGCGCCCTTGACGGGAAGGGCATCTGGTCTTCCGCCCTGTTTAATCTCTGCTGAGCTAACTATATACACACAACACAAATGCCCCATGGTTAAAACTGGCAAAATCTCCTTAATAGTTCAGCAGGGCTAAAACGTGACTTTTCAAGAAATTCCACAGACAGTGTCCAAGCAGGCAGCCCTGCTTCCCCACCCTGGGCCGCCAGCACCTGCGCCCTCCCAGGGAGCCAGGGAGCGAGGGCTCAGCCTCCTCCTAGGGGTCCTGGGGCCTCACTCGTCCGGTCCTCCCCACCAAGCCCCAGCACCCTAAGGAGGCTGCCGTGGACAGGACCTTCCAGAAGAGTTCTCCGGGGCAGCCCTCCCCCAACCACCCAGCTGGGGGGCTCCGTCTCACCCTGGCGACGTCAGGGTGTCCAGCAGCCTCTCCACAACAGCCACCAGTGCTCCCCACCTGGCCTCCTGGCTCACTGTCCCCCGGGCCCCGCCGGCCGCTTCTCGCTGCCGCCACCTGCTTCAGGGACACGTTTTGCGTCCCCTCACTCACATGTGACTGAGGTCGGGGCCTCTCAGCCCCCCCGAGCCCCCTGAAACCCCCAGAGGATCCTGGGGAACAGGCTCTCCGAGGAGTCTGGTTCCCAAGAACCCAGTGTCGAGGAGCTGTGGTCATCACGGGGCCACAGGGATCAGACACATTGCCGTTACGAAGGGTAAACACACAGGGTGCACAGGGTGGTCAACCCACGTCTGCAAGCAACTTAACCAGGTCACCCGAGGAGCCTCGTGACACCAGCACACACAAAAGGACACTGGCGTCCACCCACCGGTGGCACTCGGACAGGACGGATGCCTAGCTTCCCCCCGCCATGTGATCAGCTCACAGGAAAACTACTGGAGGACACGTCACACCTACAGCTCCGGAGAGAGGACAAGCACACCTGTAAGAGCTCCAGCCATTTTCAAAGCTCCGGGTGTGGGAACGTGTCGGACGCCTTGGCGGGGGAAGTGGGCTCAAGCCCCTCACTAAAGGCTGAGCATCCTTCCGCCAAACAGGATTTTAAGGATAAAAGGATTTCACGCTGTATTTCTTCCTTAGAAATTCATAAAACTACAAATGAAGTGCAAAGCCCAGCCTTTCACGGTGGGGCACTCGGCGATCCAGCTGCGGCAGACGCTCCTGGCTGACCCGACGGACACGCGCGTCAGCACGTGTCCCACGGTGGGTCGAGGGGGAAGTTCTGCAAAACAGGAATTCAGCTCCTGGACCCTTAAATGTGGGATGAGCGTGGCCATGACTGTGGGCTATTCCTACGTGAAAGACAAAACCCACGCAGCTGACTCAACACGGTGCCCTGAAAGTAACCTCGGGACCGACCAGGTGGAAACGCCTCACTCCGTCTTTTTCATGCCACCTGTCTTTGGAGAATTTTCACAGAGGGGAAGGGATGTGTCTAATTTACTTGTAATTTTATTCTGTGAAGGTAAGGTCCACAAAAATTAATGAAAAACGTAAAACTGAAAGTTAAACCGTTTTCCCGTTGCACTTCCCTGCGGGGATGAGGTCCGGCTTTCTGTGCTGTCGCCGCCACCCCAGATCCGAGCCACCCGCCCACCCGCTGTCCAGCCGGCCTGACGGGGGGACACTGTGGTCTCCTCCACTCCCAGAGTCTCGGCAAGGGGGCATCCTCGCCACCCCCGGGGAAGGGAGGGTCGCCCCCCCGCCGTGCTCATCAGGGACAGGTGGTGGTGAGGCCGTGGGCAAGGCACACGGCACACACGGTGGTGGATGCAGGATGGGCAGCCGCCCTGGCAAAGTCTGGTGGCTCCTCAGAAAGTGAACCCTGAGCCACCGTGGGACCCAGCGGCTCTGCTCCCAGGTACGCACCCAGGAGAAGTGACAACACACGTCCACACAAACGGCCGTGCAAAAATGTTCAGGGCACTGTCCACAAGAGCCAAGAAGTAGAAACAACCCGAATGTCCACCAATGGCTGAGTGAAGAAACATGCGGTGCGACAACTAATGTTTAGCCATAAAAAGGAATGAAATTCTGACCCAGGCTACGTGGACGGACCCTGAAAACACTCTGCTCAGTGGAAGAAGCCAGACACAAAAGGCCACATGTTGTGTGACTCCGTTTCCAAGAAACATCCAGAACTGGCAAAGCCACAGAGACAGAAAGCAGGTTGGCGCAGCTGGGGCCTGCGGGTGGTGGGGAGTGACGGCTCCTTTGGGAGGGGAAACGATCTGGGATCAGATGGTGGTGGTGGCCGTACAAGTTGGTGAACAAACTACTGGACTGTGCACCTTAAAGGTGTGAATTCCACAGTATGTGAACCATATTTCAACGAAGAAAAAAATGCCCTTTCGTTATGAACATTGGGGACTTTTCTGAAGTATATGATCAGAAACGTGTGAACATGAGTGCATTTTGCGATTAAGACGTTGGTTATAACCGCAAAAACCAGATACGATCAAGTATTTTAGAAACAGGACTAGTAAACTGTTTACAAACATGGAACATGCAGACATTAAATGTTTGAAGAACCGGCAGCTGAGCAGCAAGAGCGCACTCTTGCCCCGCGCGTGCGGCCTCCAGACCCAGAAAGGAAGGAGCAGCTGCCCTTCTGGTGACCAGAGCAGTCTGCAGGGCTGAACCCCGGGGAGGGGCGGGGAGAAAGGCCCAGGCAGGTGGGACAGGAGTGGGGGGGGGGTGGAGCCAATCCCGAGGGGGAGGGGGGAGGGGGAAGGCCCCCCGCAGGTGGGGCAGCCTCAGGGCCTCCCCTGCCCACCAGGTGTGTGGGGCCACAGCAAGGGGCCGTGGTCACCTGGGCTGGGGGGTGGGCAGAGGGCTGAAGATGGAGCTGCCAGATGGCTGGAAGCCAAGGGAGACCGAGATCAGCACAGATGGCCACAGGCACCTGCCGCCCCCATGCAGCCAGCACGGGGCTGAGCCAACAGAAAGAGCAGCCCAGAAGGCGGCGCTGAGCAGGGATCTTGGTGCCCCCCGCCCCCAGAAGGGCCTGCATTCCCGCACGTGACCCAGACCAGGACTAGAGATGTGACGGGCAGAGGTAACCGAGACAGACTCCCCCTCACACAACAGAGTTCAGGAGACCAGCCAGGAGCTCAGCTGCTTCTGAGAACCAAGTCCAGCACTTTTCAGGGGAAGAGAGAGAATCCAACAGAACTCAGAGCTTCTGCCGTGAATAACCCAAAAGGTCCAACAATCAAAATGACTGGAATGTGAAGGAAGGAACAGAGCTTCCAGTCAAGAGGAAAGGAGTGAACAGAGGCAGATCCTGAGCTGACCCAAAGGTCAGTTATTAAAGAAGTGAAGATGAAGGAGATCAGTGAAGTGCAGGAAGAGGCGACCATGCGGAGCGGCTGGCTGGGGCGCAGCAGAGTAAAGGCAACTCCATAAAAGACGCACGTAGGCTTTCAATCCACTGCCTCTCGGCAATGAGAGCCCCCTACTTACGATCCAGCAAGCCAGGCGGCGCGGCCAAAAAAAAAAAGAAGAAAAAGGAAAACTGCACCTGAAAAGCTCTTCTTTCCCCTTTACCTATAAAAAGTAGTACTAACTGAAATTCTTTTTCTTATATGGATTTGGTGGAGATAAACCAATTCGACTCACCTACAAACCAAAGTGACACTGAAGACGCATCACTGTCCGTTCTCCCGCCTCCAGCCGCTCCCAAGAGGGCTCTGGGTACCAAGCAGCCCGGCCCGCCCTCCTCCGGCCCCAGATGAGCCCTGGGCAGTGAGGACACACCTCCTCTCGGCTTGGGCACCTGCTCCACATCACCTGGAAGACTGCATCCCAAAAGGCGCCACACGGCTGAGGGACCCTGTGCTGCAGGAAACGCTCTGGGCACCAGGCTTCCCGAACCACGGGGACCTCAGCAGCAGCGAAATACCTGTGACGGCTCCTCTGGGGCTGAGAAGCGAGTCCCCGTGGGGCTGAGATGCGGCCACAGAGCTGGGTGCCTGGAGGGGCTGGTGACCGCAAGACCTCTGCCCCAAAGACACACCAGAGGACGCTCCTCCAGATTTGATAACACACGAGACCCGTTTCCCCGGGAGGAAGACGGCCTGACCAGGTGAGTGACATCTACAACAGGCGGGCACTCAAAAACAACGGCTGGTGCGTGTGAGGGACAAAAACGCCCGACAGGTAACGGTGGCCACTTGTCTATCAGAGAAGCTTCACTTGTGCGTGGGCCGCCAGGTCCCCTGCCCAGGAAGGTGGGCGGGCTCTGCAGGTGGCAGCCCCAGACCCCCTGCGCAAATGGTACCTCTTTCCGCTCTGCATCCGCCTGGACTCTGGCCTGGGCCGCGGCGGCTTCTCGGTAGGAGCTGGCCTGCTTGGCCTGTTCAAACAACGTCTTCAGCTGCTGCGCGGTGCTGAGCAAGGAATTGACCATCTCCTCCAGGTACAGCCAGCTCCGCTGTTCCGACATCTCCAGCCCGCTGACCACAGCGGGAGACACGGCTTTGGTGGGGGTGGAGGGAGGCACCGCCAGGGCGGGCAAGGATGTCAACACTAGCGTGTGGAAAGCAAAACACAACAAGAACTTAACCCATCTCCCGGCTTCAAGGTGCCTCTGCATGCTCATCAAACGTGGGAAAGTAGGGTGGCGAACAGAGCATACCCACGGTCCCCCCTTCAAGTCACCCGTCCATGGATGACACAACAGCTGCAGGTGAGGTGACCATAGAGCTTGTGCAGAGCCAGTGTGGGGCGGGGGGCTGTTACATCACATAAAAAGTAAAGCAGACGGAAGAACTAAAACCTCCTGGTTTCGTTTCTGCTCACACAGAAAGCCTTCGGGGATGTCTGTGGTCCCCGGGGGGCTGATGAGGGATGTAGGAGACAGGGTCCCCTCAGCTGGAGAAGAAAGTCATGGAGGCGGGAGGGAACCTCAAAGGGACGCTGTTCTGGACGGGAAGTGGAGACTCGCACACGCGGACGCGCAAGGGCTCCCCACCCCTGTCCCGGGGGGCCTGGGGGCAGAGACACCCAGGCTGTGCTGCTGAATGTCTAACATCCTCCCAGAGAAGAACACCTGACGGTAGCATCGCCCGAGTCCTCGGTGTAAAAGCCCCCAGCTGGAGGTCACTGGACACAGGCTGCAGGAGACACACGGGAGCCGGACGAGTGACGCCTGCCCCCTTGGCCATGCCCCGCCCCCGCAAGGGCAGGGCCCTGGGCCCGGACATAAGGAAGCAGGCAGCGTGACAGGGTGGACAGAGGACGCAGCAGCCGCTCTCGGGGCCCCTGCCAGCCAAATCAGGGACCATCCCAATACAAATCATCCCAGCAACAGGTTGCAACGCCCTGAATGAAACAGGAAGCCACGCGTCCACGCTGAAACAAGCAAACAAGCAAGCAAGCAGACGGGGGACCGGTCGCCCAGGCCTCGCAGCCCTGCTCAGGGCACGGCCGACTGCATGGGGTGGGCACTCCCCATCCAGTCCCTGCCCAGACCCCGCAGTCAGCAGGGCCACAGCCCGGCCAGGAGGCTCACCGGGCCTGGGGCCGGGGTCTGAGGCAAGGTGTGGGGAAGAGGCAGAACAGAGGCGAGCTTTAAGGGTGGGAGGGGCGTCACAGCAAGAGGAGAGCGCGGCGAGACAAGAAAAGGAGAAGGAGAAGGGGCGTTTTCTAGGACTCGGGGACAAAGTTCTATCTTGCTGTCTTGTCTCTGGCGGAAACTGTAAAAAACACAAAGGTCCACCAGCTGGGATTACGATGCTCCCTGTAAAAAAGTGTCCTGACATAGAATGTGTCCAAAACGTGCCGTCAGTGACAAATCGCTCAAAATGCACACGTGGGGCCACGTCCCCGTTAAGCTTCAGGCGGGGCGAGTCGCAGACACGCACACACCCTCTCACCTGAGGCCACCCGGACGAGCGCCCTCACGGGACAGACCCCAAGCACAGTGTCCTGGTCAGAGCCTAGCCGAATCTCAGGCTCTGCAGGTCAAAGGTCGCTACGTGAGCAGCCTCACCCCACACAGAAATGAGCAGCAGCTTCCAGTGAAACCTGCTTTACAAACACAGGCCTGAAGCCCCACACCCCACTTCACCTAGGAAGCCTTTCAGAAGGACGATTCTGCACGTGACGGCCACTCGTGGAGAATTCTCCCACACTGACCTATTTTGGGATGAGATGTTGGCAACGCGGCCTCCGGAAACGGTGCGATCTGACAGCTGTCCTGATACCCTGGGTAGTGGGGCTCCGGGTGGCCGACCCTGCATGGGGGCTGCACGCCTGCTTCTTGTACTGTCAGGGGAGAGGGACATGATGGCGTGAGACCCAGCTGTGCTGCACGTCCAACAGGGCAGCTCCCGAGCCGCGGAAGTGGGGGACGTGAACTGTCAGAGGGACAGTATTTGGGATGTTCTGCATGAAATAAAACACAGTACAAAAGCCAGTTTCCACTGTTCCCTTTCACTTTCCGGAGGCGGCTACCAGAACATTCCACGTGCACATGGGGCGTTTCTGCCCCGCGGCGCCCGTCTAGGCTCCGTGAGCAGCCTCAGCTTCTCAGGCCCTGGTCCCGCCGCCCCTGCCTGCGGGGGTCCCCACAGCTCCTGCCAGCGACCCGCTGGGGCCGCGTTGCCAGGCGCTGAGACAACTCACCTGTGGCTCCCGCAAAGACGTCGCCCTGGGCCGGACTCTCCGAGATGACCGCGGTGGCCTCCACGGTGGACGCCCGGTCGAAGGTCAGCGCGCCAGAGGTAGTGATCTGTCCTGAGGGGGTCACGGTGACTGGAAAAGCAGGAGAGCTGTCACCGCGTGCTGGGCCCACTGGGCACACTGCAGAAAAACCCAGGGGTCGGGGCGGGGTGCGTGGGGGCCACAGCAGCGTCCGCCGGCCCACAGCCACCTCCGCAGGGGCGGTGCCTGGGGGGGGGCCAGAGACGCCTACCCCAGCAGACGCAGCTCCTGCTGTGTGTCCTGAGCACCTGGATGTACTGTCTCGTCAGAAGGCAAGAGATAAAATTTAAAAGAACGTAAGAAGGACTTTGTAGCTTGAATTAAGAAAAAGATTTTTGTCAAAGCTGAAGAGAAAACACAGCGGGGCCCCCGGCATTCTGGGGGCTCTGTTTCCTCCTGCCGACCAGCCCCAAGGACATGGGGCGCCTCCCCCGCAGGAGCCGTCAGGCTGCTGACAGTCCCTAGCGACCGGGCGCCTCCCAGGCCTCTCCCACCACCGCAGCCCAACTCAGCCCAACTCGCCTCCTCCCGGTTTCAGAAGCAGGCGCCTCCCCCGCCTCCGCCCTCCCTACACGTGCCCCAGCCGCGCCTGCCCCCGGGGCGGCGAGAGGGCCTGAGGGCTGCGCGAAGTGAAGTCCGTGCCAAGGACAGGCCGGGACCGAAGAGGCCAGGGAGCCCCATGAGCGGCAGCCGTGCCTGCTTTTGAACCAGACCCCTCGGCCACACGCGTGAGCAGGACACGCTAAGAGCATGTCGCGTGACGACAGCTGCTTCACTGTGACTCACAGGTGGTGGCGGCTGCGGCGGGAAGCAGGGTGATGTTCTTGGGGGCATCCTTCTTGACGGGTGTGGCGGGCAGCTCGCTCTCCTTCTTGCGCCTCTTGTAGGGGACGAAGAGCCTGACGGGCCCGCTCTGGGGGAGGGGGGGCGGGAGGCAAAGTGAGATGCGTGGAAACGCCACCTGGGACTCTTCTCCAATGGCGACCTGCCTGGAGACATGCCCAGACTGCGGCCAGAAGACGGAACCGTGCAAAGCTCCCTTAGCTCCCTTTAGGCCCCAAACGGCTTAAAATAACAGAAAAGGTACTTTCAGAGAGAACGTGTGAGTTAACAGCACTTCCAACAGGAGAGTAATATCAACACCGAATTTTTAGGAATCCCCGGGAGACAGAAAACAAGTGGGGACAAAGGAAGGAGAAGGGAGAGGGCCCACGGGGAGCAGGGGGCGCCCCGCAGACCCTGAGGCCCCGACACGCGGGAGGAGAGAACCTCGATGGAGCAGAAACAGCAGGAAAACGTGAAGATCAGGTGAGCCTCCCAGCTCACGCCCAAGACCCCTGTGGGCTCGCTGGCCCTTTCTGCTGCCCATTCAAACCTGCTGTGGACCCGCAAGTGAGCTTCTGTCCTACGTGTCAACCCCAGAATCTCCACCGGGCTCTCCCCGGTGGCTCCTCCCTTTACTGATTTTCTCCACGTGTTGAGACATTGCCGTCACCTTCTAGGCTAAACTGTGTCCTCAGGACCACCTGTGAGGCCCTGACCATCAGGGTGGCCGTATTTGGAGCAAGGAGGCAACGGGGGTCTTGAGGGTAAGGGCCCTGACCCGCCGGGATTAGTGCCCTTGTAGGAGCAGCTGAGTAAGCGAGAGCCTACAAGCCAGGAGGAGCCCCGCCAGGAACACACCAGCACCTCGACCTGGGCTGCCTGCCTCCACAACTGTGAGAAAGTCAGCGCCCGCTCCTGAAGTGCCCCCGCAGACCGAGACCCGTGCTGACGACGCTTTGACGTGTCTCCTTCAGCCCCGAAGACACAGAGGCTGCTTGGAAGCCTCGTCTGCTGCCCGCACCACGGGCAGTGCCTGCGTCTGCTGCTTTTCTTCTGTGTGGTTCACATATCCCTGGCCCTTTACATGTCTCACAATTTTTGCTGAAACGGGACATTTTAGGTGCTGTACTGAGTGGCTGTGCAGATGACTCTCCCTCCCTCCAGGGCTTCCTGGCTGCAGTCCTGGACAAAGGCCTCCAGGCGGCAGTGCCCCAGCCACCGCACCAGCTGTTGGACTCAGCCACCTAACTGCTCTACCCTTTGCAAACGGCTCCACTGTCAGATCGTCACGTTAGGCTCCTGTACTGGGTGGCTTTCAGGACAAACCTTTGAGGAGGCTTCTCAGGGTGATCACTTCCCGGTGGGAAGCTGAGCCGGCTGCCCTCCTGCATTGCCGGCCTCCTCCCCACGGGCTGCCCTGGAGCAGGGCAGAAACGGCACTCAGGCCGTCAGCCCTGCTCGCCAAGCCGCTTGGCCTCGGCCGGCCTCAGCTGCGTGGACCTCCACCCTAGGGACGAGCGGGGCCGGGACGATGGAGCTTCCCTGGGCTGAGCCGGAGGGATGCAGGGAGGGAGCAGGGCCTGACGCGAACGCCAGACTCACAGGATTCTCCTGGATAAGTGCTTCTCTTTTTGTTGTATGCCCCCAGGACAATCTCCAGAGACCTTAAGTGGTTGCTTTTTATCATCTTCGCCAGTTAGGGTTACTTGTCCGGGAGTGGGTCCCTGGAGCCCTGCACAGCACTACTCCTGAGGCAGAAGCCGCAATGTTTCAATCTGATGAAGGCTGACCTATGAGTTTTCATTTCATGGCCTTTGGTTCCACGTCGAAGGCCTAACCCTAGCTCAGGGCAGATTTTCTTCTACAAATCGTAGTTTAGTTTTGGACGCATTTGGCTGTATGATCCATCTTGAATTCGTGCGTATATAAAGTGTGATGTTTAGGTCAAGGGTCACTTCTACGCCTGTGAGTGTCCGACTGTTCCCACACCTGCAGGTCCGTGTGTGGACGGTGGGTCTGCTCCTAGATCGACGGGTCCCCCTCTGCCAAACACGGTCTTGGCCGCAGAAACAACACAGCAAGTCTGACAGTCAAGTGCTGTGATTCCTCCACTTGTAGTCTTCGTCCTCAAAACCGTGTTGCTACCCCTTTCCTCTGCCTTTTGATATGAATCTTAGAATCAACTTGTTGATGTCTACAAGATCCTGCCGGGGCTCTGAAGAGACCCGTGTTAAACCCACAGACCAGTGTGGGGAGAAGGACGTCTTCACTGCATCGCGGCCTCCAGCCCGCAGGTCCACGTCTTCTCGGAGTTCTCTTGCTGGCCGTTTCTAGCTTCAGTACACACGTCCCATACATGTGCCGTCAGGTGACACCTGAGGGTTTCGGCGTTTGGAGTGACCGTAAACAACCGTACCAGGTACTCCATGCTTCCCGATGGGGCTGACCCCCCACTCTGCTCCTCTTACCCCTGAAGATCTCCAAGAATGTCACCTACCAATCTTCGCAAGCAAACTTTAAAAGTGTCTTATTCTCACACAAATATCCTACTGGTCATTCTACTAGACTCATGTGTGATCTACACATGAACTAGACAATTTTAGAATATTTGGTTTTCCCACTCAACAACATCTCTCCAATTAAGTTTTCTTCCATAGCTGCTGCTAATTAACCATAAAAAAAGAAATCTCATTATGCAGCTTCCTAGTTAATTTTAGGACATTTAAAAATAATATTCAACGATAGAAACATTGAAACAAAACTGGTAGTCCACATATAACAAATTAGTGTCACACTTTGAAAGCTATAGAGCAATATACGTTCAAACGAATGCAAGTATCTTTTATTTAAACAGTTAAGAATTTAGAATAAAAAAGACTTCAAAAGACATTAAAAGTTCTCTATATAAATCAGCTCAGTGTAGTTTTTTTATAACGTGACATTAAAAATGAAAAACATAAAACAGCACATATATACTTGTCACCACAAAAAAAAGTACGGTTAAGACGATGACATTATAGGGACTTCCCTGGTGGTGCAGTGCTTAAAGAATCCACCTGCCAATGCAGGGGACATGGGTTTGAGCCCTGGTCCGAGAAGAGCCCACATGCCACGGAGCAACTAGGCCCCTACACCACAACTACTGAGCCTGCACTCTAGAGCCCACGAGCCACAACTACTGAAGCCTGCGTACCTAGAGCCCGTGCTCCGCAACAAGAGAGGCCACCACAATGAGAAGCTTGCACACCGCAATGAAGAGTAGCCCCCGCTCGCCGCAACTAGAGAAAGCCTGCACGCAGCAACAAAGACCCAACGCAGCCAAAAATAAATAAATGAATAGATTTATAAAAAAAAAAAAAAACGGTGACATTATAGGAGCTTTCCGTTATTTAAGAAAGTTTCCCTTAACGTTCTTTGAGCAGCCCCAGGGCCCACTTGAGGCCTCACTCATCAGAGTAATGGTCAAAACCCAGAATTTGAGGAAGAAACTAAGCTGGAAGCAGCTCTGAGAGGAGCTGAGGGGAGCAGGGGCCCACTCACCAGGGTCATGTCATCACAGCAGGCGGCACAGGTGCAGGAGGCGGCATGAGGGTTTAGGATCCCATCCTGAAATTTAAAAAGTACCGCAACACGTGAGAAAGTCGGCTCTGAAGTGAGTCAACAGCCCCAGATCTCAACCAGTTTCACCCCGATCCCCCTGTGAAGGTAAAATCCCACCATTTCCAGAACCTTCTCTCGTACACATCTCTGCTGGTGGCAGCATCTCTCTCTCCCCTGCCAGGGAGTGTAGGCGTGATTTCTCTATCAACCTCCTAGAGCTAAACCGGAAACAGCAACGAGGAGCCCTCTCCTCTCACAGATGAGCTCAAGGAGAGAGAAGTTAGGTGTCTTTTAAAAAGTCACGGGCAGGGCTTCCCTGGTGGCGCAGTGGTTGAGAGTCCGCCTGCCGATGCAGGGGCGCGGGTTCGTGCCCCGGTCCGGGAGGATCCCACATGCCGCGGAGCGGCTGGGCCCGTGAGCCATGGCCGCTGAGCCTGCGCGTCCGGAGCCTGTGCTCCGCAACGGGAGAGGCCACAGCAGTGAGAGGCCCGCGTACCATAAAAAAATAATAACTAATTAATTAAACGTCACAGGCAGAGTTACTCAGTTTTCCTCAGTCTCTCCCATGTATACGTGTTATTAAACTTCCGTTTGATTTTCTCCTGTTAATAAATAAACAAAAGTGACACGCACTCAAGCGGAAGCTGTTGCGCTGCCTCAGCCGCTCCTCGCGGCAAGGTGTGGAGCAAACACCCCCAACATCCCATCTGGAACATCAGGAAGCAGATGGAAAGGTGACGTAACTCACACAGCAAGTGAGCGGGGGACTCGAATCGCATCTGACTCCAGCCTGTGAACCCTGGAAAGCCCTGCGGCCGATGCTCCAGGAGCCGGGCCTGCGGCTTGCGGCTCTGAGCAGGGAGGGTGGGGAAGCGCGGCACCTGGGTACCTGGATGAGGCACTGCAGCGGCCGCCCCGCATAGCGGATGCTTCTCTTCCAGTCTTTGCTGCTGGCCCTTCCTGCCATGGCTTCAAACTCGGTAGGACTGTACCAGTTCTCCCCCTGCTTAATGCAGCGCCCCCGGCCTCCTGAAAGGACGAAGCCACCCGCTGTAGTTCCCGCTGACACTGGGCCAGGCCCATCTCCCCTCCCGCCCACCCCCCCTCGGTGTCCCGGGCCTGCCTGCTCTCAGCCGCTCCCTCGGTGCCCCACGGCGAGCCCACATCTGCAGGCAGCGCTTCCCACCGCATGCCTGAGCCCCGACCTGCTGTCCACGGTCACCGCACACTCCACCATATCCCACACGGAGCTCATGACGTCTTCCCACTTGCAGAGCCTTCTACCTACGGGTCACCCAGCTGACCCAGGACCGTAGGGAACATGGTCCAGCCCTGCTCCTACCACGGGCCACCCCATTCCTCGACCTGCCCGTTTAACTAGTTTATGCGTCATTATGGCCATCCTTGGCCCCAACTTACAGTGGGGGATGCAAAGGGAAGGCGATAAGCAGCAGCCTGGGCCCACCCCACGCAAGCCCACCTGGGCCCACTCTGTGCACACCTGGGCCCACCCCGCATGCACCCACCTGAGCCGAGCCTGCTCTTATACAAGGTGCCACTGATGTTCCGACAGCGCACAGGCAGCTCACTGTCGTACACCGATGGGTCCCAGTTGTACTTAGTTCCACCTTTCTCTTGGCCGGGAGCCAAAGGAGTCGGAGGAGACTGAGGGCCTTGAGCAAAGAAAGCATCATGAAAATGAGAGACCTGAACGCACCCCGAATAACAGAAAGGCACAAAAAACATCTTGATTCTAACAGGTTCTTCCCCCAGCTCTGCAGCATCGCCCCCTGTAACTCTGGGCAACTCTTCTGTTGCCTGAAAAAATCCACTTTTTATACTTAAACTAAATAGTATTTGAAATTTGAAATTCACCACAAGATAAAATTCACCCCCAGGATAAACTCCACCAGCTCTCAGAGCGTTTGCCCCCGAGGCCTGGAGCAGGAGGGCATACCGGGGGTGAGAGGGGCAGTGGGTGCCTTCAGCCCGGCGGTCTCCACGATGCTCCCGTCCGTGTGCACGACGATCAGCGTGGCCTTCTCGGTGTTCAGACTGTCCCCGATCTGAAGGGCTGTCCTGCCCGACTGGGGGAAAGAACACCAGTAGTCTCAAGTGACAGCGGCTGGCGCACACCTGCACACCGGGACATGGTCCTACAGAGAGGTTCCAGCTGACACCGCCACCGGGGGGCCCACCATGCCTCATGCTTCTCAGATGCAGAGCCAAGGCCAAGAAGAGGCGACACTAGGTCTGCATGGCTCTGAGCGAATGCTCACATGCCTTGTCCAAGTTAAGGGATAAATGTGTTCCTGGAACAGGAAATGCCCTCCCGTCTGCCTGGGCAGCCTCTGAGGTTGCAGGCCTCAGAGGAGGGTTTCCGAGAGGCCAAGCTCATAAGCACAGCCAAGGCCCAGTGCAGGACCCCTTCTCATGCCCGAGCCCACCCAGACACAGGGCTTCCCAAGCCACGCTGCTTACATGCCTCTCCACTGGGGCTGGATGCTGCCGTGACCGCGCCTGCCTCCTCTGGGCCAGCCAGATGCCCCTTTCCTATCCCTGCGGGCGCTAAGCCCACCCCAACTGCCCACAGGCACACGCTCATGGCCTCACTCAGACAGCCCTGGAGTGGACTAGAGACCCCGGCGCACCCCGTCCACACCAAGGCCTGGGACACTCTCGTGCTTTCACGCTGAGGATAAAACTAAGACAAAGACCTTTTCTTACATCTGAAAATGTGGCCTTCAAACCAGGGGAGGTGAGTAGAAGTTTATCGTGGGATTGCGGGCCCTCCACCCGGCGTGCGCATGCACACACCTGGCCTGCTCTCACAGGCCTGCAGGGTCAACGCCTCAGTAAGGGCGTCTACACTGCCTGCATCTGAATCACTGCACTCGTACAGCTCTCGACCGGAACCACAGAACGCTTTGCGTTCCTTCGAGAATCGCAAAGTATTTTTCTCACGAAGGCATGTGAGACATGTCGATACTCGAGACCCCCTCTCCTTGTCAGTTTCCAGAAGGATCACACTAGTTTCTGGGTCTTCTTGTCCTCAGAGCCCGCTGACTTGGGGCCGCCCCTAACTCCCCGACCCTCTGGCTCCAGCCCCTCCTAGAAAACGAGAACGTGACAGAGTCTGCTGTCAGGCAGGACACCGGCCAGAGGCACCACGTCACTGCCTGGCTATCAGCTTGCGTGCATCCTGATACCAGAAGAAATAAACCAAGACTCTTAGATCTGCACCCCTGAGCCCTTCACCAACCTGCTGCCCTTACACTCAGGAGCAACACTTTTCTGTCTGTCACTACCTCAGTAACAACCACTTTGCTTTCAGGTGTACAGCGTCCCAGGTGCGTGATCCAGGCTAGAAGGAAACCGTGAGATCTCCCCTCCCCTCCCCTCCCCAGGCAGTCGGCACAGGGCAGGCTCAGGGTCTCTGGGGGACGGGCCACCCCCCTCGGGGCCGGAAGCGCTCCCGTGGCGGCTTACCAGCACGTGGCCCGAGAGCGAGGCGGCGTTCGCCACCGACGTGGTGAAGACATTGTCCGCCGAGGCGCCCACGTTGGCCACTGTCACAGTGGTCACCTCTGCAACACAGGAGCCTCACTCAGGGCCCAGCCAAAGGCCACTGGGGACAGGGCGAGGGTGGGGGGCAGCCCACGGTGGGTCCAGGTCAAGTACCTGAGCTACCGTGGGAGGCCTCACGCTGTACACGAAACGCCCGACCAACGTTTCTAGACCAGTCTGAATGACCTGGTCCTTCCAAGGACAAAAGGCCACCTCTCCCTCTCCACAGAGCCTGCCACGCACAGTGTAGACCACAGGGCACGCCTGCCCTCACGCACCCACTGAGCTGGCCACAGCTCTGCCCTGGCATCTCGCTCCCTTCTACTTAAAACCATACCCCAAAGAGGCCCCTAAAATCCTAGAGTTCCCTCCCTTCCGGGTGGGGATCCTCCTGGCCCCTCTCCTGCAGGTCAGTGCAGGAAGGCTCATGTCTATCCCTCCCTCCCCTTCCTTCACCCCTACCTGCCACGGACCTCTTCCTCCTGAAAAGCGGCAGACCTGCCTGTGCCCACCCCACGCGCCCCCCAACTCTAAGCCCGGCCCCTCCTAGCAGCGTCTGTACACGGGGGCGCCGTCGCGCCCCGCCCCCCGTGCTCCCCCCACTGCCCATGGCCCACTCCTGATGGGCTGCCCCGGACAGCCCTCCCTTGATGCTCCCCCAGCCACCAGGGGTGGCGCTGCCTTCCGGAATGTCCCAAACCTAGAGCGCCTGTGGCCTGGGGGAGGTGCTCAAACTGACCGAGAGTCCTGCACATTCCATCAGCCCGAGCTCACTTAAACTGCTCTAAAAACACCTGCTCCCCATCTGTCTCCTCCACCGTGTCCCAGGGAGCCCGGGCCCGAGGGGTCTGAACACAAGCTCAGGTCTAAAGAGCTCGCCAGCAGCCCGGGAGGCAGCCTCAAGCCAGCACCCTGTCCTGCTGAGTTACAGAAACCCGGGAATCACCTGGCCTCGGTAATTCACAACCAACAAGTTTTAACACACTGGAAAAACACAAGGATAAAACTCTGCAGGAAAGAAACACGTGATGTCAATACGTGTCTCCAACGTGTGAATAGCATCACATTCCCTTTCTGCATTCAGAAAAACCCGTGCAAAAACAACACAAAGCTGAAGAAAAACTTCACCATCCAAGATCTCAACTTTAAACCAGAGTTTAGCAATGAAAATGGAACCCTTTAAGGGCCACAAAGCCTTCTTTCCCTGCCTTTTGCGAGGATCCCGGACAGACCACAGGCACCGGGGCAGTGAGAGAACGGGCTGCAGGCCCCACGCAGCTCCTCCAGGGCCAGAAAAACCGGAGCACTGGGTGGGGAGGCCGCTGTCCAGTTCTGAAACCCATGAAATTCCCTCGGGGAGAAGAGCCTTAGGATGCTCCCCAGGGGTTCCAGTGCCCGGCTCTGCCGGCCACACGGGAGCCCAAGTGGGAGGGAACAATGCTTAGGAAAGTCTCTACCTCCTTCGGGACGGTGCCCCGGGGAGACACAACCTCTAAAGGGCGCTTTGGGGCATGGCTCACGAACCTTGAAAATGAGAATGTTCTGTGCGGCAAGAACAAAAGCGTGGGCCAGCAGCCCGGTGGTGCCCGAAGAAGGGAAGATCCGTAAAGGAGGAAATGGGGGCCCCACGGACAGGCCAGAGGGGACTGCCCCCAAAGGCTGCGGGCCCTCCCAGACTAAGTGAGATGCCTTGCTCCCCAGGGCTAAGGTCACACCTGAGCAGGCCCTCAGGATTCTGGGTGACCAGATGCACCCAACCCCGGGCTCCTCCAGGACAGGACCCGTGTCTGACCCCTGTGTCACCAGCACCCAGGACAGAGGAGGAGAGGACACGCAAGGCAACAGGCAGGTGCTGAGAAGGTTCTGGAAGTAGCGCAGAGCACTGAAAGGAAGGAAAGGAGTTCAGGGAGCAAGTATGCGGCAGGGCAGGGCCAGGATGCTCCCATGGGGCAGGTGTGCAGGGACCACACGACACACCAGGTAGGTGCGAGGCATGTGCTGGGGGAGGGTGGGTGTGCCAGTCAGCCAGGCGTGGGCAGGGCAGGTGCGCGTGGAGGACAAGTGTGAGGAGTGCGCGCGGAGCAGGTGCCGCCAGGTCGTGCGGGAGTGTGCGGGGCAGGTGTGCAGGGCAGGTGTAGGGCAGGTGTGGGGCAGGTGCGGACAGGTGCGCGGGAACCACGGGCGGGCGGCACTTGCCTGCGAAGGCGGCGGCCGCGGCGGCCTCGTCGGGGCCAGGCAGGGCCTCGGCGCCCATGTCCATGTGCCCGGGCTCGGCGGCCATCACCGCCACGGCCGTCACCCGCCGCGTCTCGCGCTCCGCCTCCGAGTCTCCGTCCTCCTCCGAGTCCTCGTCCCTGCTGAGCACGGGCTCCTCCGCCTCGCCTCCCGCCGCGGCCGCGGCCGCCGCCGCCACAGCGGCCGCGGCCGCCACCGCCGCCGCCTCGGCCAGGCCCAGCTGCTTGGCGGCCGAGTCCGAGTCCTCCATCCGGACTCCGCCGAGCCCGCCCGAAGGCGCCGGCCGGGGCCGCCCGAAGGCCGGGACGGAGCCCGAAGCGCGCCGCCCGAGCAGGCCGCCCGAGCCGGGCCGAGACGGGCCGAGCTTGACCGAGGAGGGCTGCCCGAACCGAGCCGAGCTGAGCCGAGCCCGCCCGAAGCCGGCCGCCAAGCCGAGCCGGGGCCGCCCGAACAGGGCCCGAACCGGCACGAAGCGGCCCGGTCGAGTCCAGCCAAGCCGAGGCCTAGAGTCCGGAAACGAGGGGGGCCGAAGTGGTCCGAAGCGCGGAGCCGAGTCGGTCCGAATTGGTCCGAGGCCGCACGAGGGTTTCCGAGAGGCTCTGCGCTAGCCCTCCTCAGGGCCTAGAAGGCCGCGTCGGCCGTGGTCCCCAGTCATCGGGGTCCCCTACTGTGAGGCCGATTCCGCCGGACTCCGACGCAACGCGACCCGGCCTGGAGAACCTTGCGCTGCAGGCTCCGCCTGCACCCGCCGCCCGCGGGAGCCGAGCCCGCCCGAGAAGGAGCCGAGCGGAGCCGAACGGTCCCGAGCCGGGATCGTCACGAGCGAGCCTCGGCTCTCCGCCTCCTCCTGTCCGAAAGTGCCCGAGCGCTGTCGGACGGGCTAATCGGGCCTCGGCCACAGTTCGGGATCAAGTCCCGAAACGCGACGCCGTCGAGCCCGTTCGGGAGCAGAAGCGAAAATGGCCGAAGGGACGCCGTTTGCGTCCGGCTCCGAGAGGATGCCGGGATCGCGGGGCGGGCCGCGGGGCGGGCCGCGGGGCGGGCCGCGGGGCGGGCCGCGGGGCGGGCCGCGGGGCGGGCCGCGGGGCGGGCCGCGGGGCGGGCCGCGGGGCGGGCCGCGGGGCGGGCCGCGGGGCGGGCCGCGGGGCGGGCCGCGGGGCGGGCCGCGGCAAGATGGCGGCCTCGCGGCGAGGTGAGGGGCTGGGTGCGGTGTCGCGGAGGCCTAGGGGGTTCTCGGAGGTCGCCCCGGGAGATGGATTCGGTTGGTTCGGTTCCTCCTGTTGCGGGGAAGGGCGAGCTGCGGGTGCAGCTCGCCGGGGTCGTTAACCGGTGGACTTCATGTGTCCACAAGGTGAGATCCTGGCCCGGAGAACCCGTCCGGGGTCCGCGCCGCCGCTTCCCGTGAACGCGCGGGGCAGTGGAGCCACGGCGGTGAGGTCACGGCCCCCCCGAGGGGACGGTCGGCGCCCCCCGACCCAGTGGGCCGGCAGCGAGCGGGACGGGCTCGTCCGGGGCCGGCAGGAAGGGGACACCCCGGTTTGGAGTGGGTCCCGCCTGCGGGCCCAGTGGGACCGGCTTCTGGAGCGAAGGTTTGGATTCTCGCCGGGATTGCCGGCTCACGGGCTCGTCCTGTCTCGGTGGCGCCCTGCGCGGGGCGGCGGGGGGCCGGCCGGTCGGCAGCCCCTTCGAAGTCCTGACCGCTGGGTCTGTAAGAGCCCGCACCGCACAGCTCGTGGAACCAGAGCGAGGTACGCGGGCGGCCCCGGGCGCTCACTCGGCCGGATGGAAAAGGCCAATTTCCACATCTCAGCTGTCAGGCTCCGAAATTACTCGTGCGAGGAGAGGCTGGGACTAGACGGGAGCGGTGAGCTGGGCAGCTGACAAAGAAGCAGACTCTGTGGTCTGAGCTTCAGACAGAGTTTCCCGGCACCGGGGTTCCCAAGCGCCAGACCTTTGTGCAAGGCCACGGGTACTGAGGTTCGCGCGTTTTCATTTGGTGGAAAATTACGTTTACACCAGAGCTGTCCGCTTCACACCCCTCGTATATCACCCAAGGAAAAACATTCTTTCTCTTTGCTTTCACATTTAACTTCTGACGGCCACATTGTTATTACAGTGAATCACTGACAAAAAATGCGAAGTTCTAAAAGCCACGGTTATCTTTAGTCAGAATGAGCCTCTTTCTGTAGGTCTGAAATCGTTAGCGCAGCATATCTAATTGTAGCTACCCTTCATGTCAATTATTTAAATCCCGTGGCGCTGAAGGTTTTTCAACAGCATTTTTTCCCTGAGCCCCATCATCTCAAGCATAACAATGGGCAGCTGGCAAGTAGATCTGAAGGTCTGAAGCGAACTGTCAAGAGAAGGGTCAGAGGGGAGCAAAATCCCGATGAACGTGAAATCCACTCAAATAATGACAGGTATCGAGGCAGCCTAGTTTAGCTTGGGCCTGGGAAAAGAAGGGATCGGGTTTAGAGAGCACCCTTCCCATATCGCGATGAAGGTTTATTAATGATCTGTGCTCGGCACCCTCTGAGGCTCCCCGTGCTCAGCACGTGCTGCCTCTCCGTCACCCGTGTCCTGTGCTGACCCAGGTAAGACCCCCACCTAAGTGAGACTCCCAGAGGACCTCGAATCTGCCAAGGAAGCGAAGGCTCACCCAGGCTGGGAGTTTCTCTCTTGCCCCCTGGGGACTAAGGAGGAAATGGAGTAGGAAAGAGCAGCGTCCTACTCGCTGCTGGCAAATTCGGAGTCGTTACTGGCGCGTCACCGTACACTGTCATCTGAAGACGCAGGCAGAATGTGTAACTGCTGTGTGGCGGGAGAGGGTTGGAAAGGGACTAGATGGCTGGCTTAGGAGATTCTTATTCGGGGACGGATATTTGGGGCCATGAATAGAATTCCAGAGGAAAGCAAACATCTGTTATCCATGACAGAGACTTGTAACCTGAATCAAGAAACGTTTTCATCTATGTACGTGTGGCAGATACGAGCTGAGAAAAGCTGTGTGTCCGGTTTCTCTCCTGGCATCTGGCCTCAGGTGTGGATCTGGGCTTCGCCTGTGGGTGCGCCCTGACTCCCAGCCTCAGGTTCAGAAGAGCAGATGGTCAGATCCTCCCTGGAGGGACAGTGGGTGCAGAGGTGCTGGAAAGGAACCTAGCTGCGGGCCATAAATCCGCGGCAACAGGAGAACAGGCCGCTGGAGCATCCTGGTAGGACTTGGGACCTCTCTGACTGTACCTTCTCTTCCAGGGACAGCTTCCTCCACGGTGGTATCCCGCTGCTGCATCGCTGTGGCCCTCCGTCAGCCCAAGACTCAGGCCTCCCAGGCCCCTGAAGTCGGCTCTCCTGCTGCCACATCCCTGTGGCCCTCCAGGCGCCTGAAGTCGGCTCTTGGCCCCTGCCTTTTGCTGCTTTAAGCCCCCAGCCCCCAGCCCCACCTTCCCTATAAGTTCTGAGTAGTCATTCCACTGAGTGGGAAGGGCGTCCACTAACAGGTGGAGAGAGTTGATACAACCTCCTCCGCTGGTGCCTCCTGCCCAGCCCCTCGCCGAGGGGTGGCTGCCTGACTCCCTCCGGGCCCAGGGGGGCAGGAGCGCGAAAACCCCTCACTTGGAAAACTTGCAGACTTGTTTTAGCGTCAACAAATGCGAAGTGTTCAGAGCTCAGGGAAGTCGCTAGTGGGCGTTGGACTGCCCCCAAAGAGAAGACGGTTCCCTTGAAAGTGAAAAAGGCCCCGTTTGCTCTCAGTGTCACAACTGGGACCTAGGTCAGGGTGATGCCGCCTGAGGGAGCCCGGGGTGCCGAGGCCGTCCTGCCTGCAGCCACCAAGGATGTGCCCGGTCCTCTTGCTCTAGGCTAGGATGTCCCCTGGGGGGGAGCCCCAGCCCCACCCCGGAGCCCACAGGAGCCCTGCCAGGTGTGGTGGCACCAGGAGGGGTGTCAAAGGAAGCCAGGCAGGGGGCTGTCGGCCACGTCTTCGTGGCCACCCGCAGGTGCCTGGGCTGGACCCACGTGTTTGCAGGGCCTCTGGACAGGTGGCGGAGCAGCCCCTTCTGTCCACTCTCCCCAGGTGGGTGCCCTCGGGCAGGGTCATTTGCTGGGCCTGAGAGTCCTTAACCGCTGGCCAGCTCTCATCGCTCCCTCTTCAGATGCTGCTCTATCTGAGTGGAATGTACTATGCCCTTTATTTCCTAGCTACGCTCCTGCTGGCCGTGTATAAAAGTAAGTCTCGTGCGAAAAGGCAGCTCAAAGGTGTGGGTACCCTGCGTCCTGCAACAGGGGCTCAGCTTTGTTGCCTGTTTTTCTCCAGGCCAGGTTTTCACTTACCCTCACAGTTACCTGGTCCTCGACCTGACTCTGCTCTTTCTGATGGGGATTCTGGAAGCAATTCGGTTATACTTCGGTGAGTTGACTGAAAACCACATAGTACTTGAGATTGTTGCTAGGTTTATGTGCGAACCTTTACATGTTGATCATTTTGTAACGTGGTTCTTAGAGACACTTTTGATTTAAACTGCTCACGCATGGTTTTGCAGGCCTCGCCTTACAGTGTCATTAAGTGTTAATTTGTCCAGAAGCTTTGTCCACAAGACGAAGAATATTGGCCACGTCCTTGGTGGGGATGCTTCCTGTTTGGAAGCATGTTGTGCACAAGCTGCTGGGTAACAAACAGCACCGAGGTTAGAACCCAGCTCAGTCATCAACCCCGGGGCCCTAAAACACTCACCCCCACCCCCTTCCTCCCCTTCCATTGGCCTCAGTGGTCAGGAGGAGAAGGATCTGGAAAGTTCTGTCAGGACCCCACCAGGGCAGCAGGGCCTGGAGGGTGAAAGCTCCGTCGCCTCCCCAGTGCGGCTCCTGGACGCCCCCAGCCAGAATCTTGCTCGGCCGACTCCCCTCACGTCCTGAAGCTGAGACAGTATAGGAGCCCCGAGAGAGCTCCCCCGCTCCCTCCTCAGCTCACCATCAGGGCCCACGTCTCCCCATTCCCAGCCACAGGCACACAGACGTGAGCACATCTCTTCTAAACGGGATCACGCTGTGTGTTCCGCTGACGCGTCTGAGAAACGCTCTTGCCTCTGGAATGGCTGATAGAACAGCCGGCACATCCCGGGCCCCTGCACACGCAGACCCCCGACACAGACAAGCCCGTGCCCATGGGAGGGTGGCAAACGGCACTAGAGTCGCTGGGCATCCGCAAGTCCCTCACGCTCCAGGGGCACCCTGGGCACCCGTGGCCGGGACAGCTGGAGATCAGCGTCTTCCATGCTGACCCATTTGTTTGTAAAACGTGCAGTTGCTTTGTTTTTTTGTAAATGTGCGTGAAATTTTCCACGACGACCTTAGCCCACAGTGAACTATTTTTGGAAATTTTAAACAAAATCTTCTCAGTCAATGTGGAATTAGGAAAAGGTGTCAGAATAC
Source organism: Grampus griseus (assembly GCF_964374135.1). Classification (NCBI taxonomy): domain Eukaryota; kingdom Metazoa; phylum Chordata; class Mammalia; order Artiodactyla; family Delphinidae; genus Grampus; species Grampus griseus. The sequence continues at coordinate 110,098,376 of NC_139002.1, read as the reverse complement.
AGTTGGAATTGTCTTTAGAAAACCAAATTCCCTCTCCCACCCACACAACTGACCCAAAGACCAAGAGTAGAACATCACAGCCTCGGTTGGCTTTCTTCCTCACTAAGGAAGACATGCCCCTTTTTGCGTTTGCTTTCCGACACTTTGAAGAGTCCCCTGCAGTGGTCACAGTGGGATCTTTCACTCAAGTCCTCAAGCATCACATGGTGGTCAAAGCTGGCACGGGTCTCACGGCCACTCTTGAGGGGGGTCAGCGCTCCCGGGCCCGTGCGTCCCAAAGCCCGGCGCTCACCCAGCACGTCTGTTCTGCTTTCCAGGCACCAAGGGCAACCTGATGGAAGCCGAGGTACCGCTGGCCGCCAGCCTGGTCCTCACGGTGGGCGGTGCCCTGCTGTCCGTCTACTTCCTGCTCTGGCAGACCCTGGTGCTGTGGGCAGACTCGGCCCTCAGCGCCGTGCTCCTGGCGCTCCACGGCCTGGAGGCCGTCCTGCAGGCGGTGGCCATCGCCGGCTTCGAGGGCTAGGTGGGCGGTGCCCGGCCCGCGGGACAGCCCTGGGCAGGAGACCTTCCTCAGAGCCAGACTGTGCCCCAGCCGTCACCTCCCCCACTGACAGTTGCTGAGCGGGAAGGACATCTTCGTGCTGACCTGCCTCAGTGTTTGTTAGAGGGTCAGATGGTGTGGAGGGTCTGTGAGGCGGAGGTGGGGTCGGGAACCAGGGCAGAACAAGGTGCTGGGCAGGGGCTGGGTGTGGCGGAAGCAGGGGTGGGGCTGTCCCCGCCGGTCTGCGGGGAATCGCGGGGACATCTCGGGCTGGTGGGGGTCTGGCTTCAGCAGCCACCGACATCCGGGGTGCAGAGGGGAAAGAGGCCTTTGGAAGGCAGGCAGCCAGGCCAGTGCCCTCGCGGTGTCCGTGGCATCTCCCTCTCAGGCCGGGATTGGCCGTCTCTGCTCTCCCTGCAGCTTCGGGATGGCACAGGGACCAGGGGTCCTGCTCTGCGGGCCAAGCCCCGGGCAGGTGGTGCGCTCTGCCGCGCACAGGAGGCACCTGCCGAGGGCCAGGCAACTCGGGGCTGGGGGGTTTCCTTTCCCTTGGGGGCTCTGGAGAAAGGCGAAGGTGACCTGGAAGCCCCAGCGCAGAGGCGGGGAGGAGAGCTGGAGAGGCCCCCGTAGGGGTGCTGTCCGGCTCCCAGGCCCTCTGCAAGTGCTCCTGGAAGGGGTCTGCGCCGATGTTTCCTAGTGACTTCCCTTGGTCTCAATTTCACGTTTTCTAAGTCTCGAGTAACGTTGTGTTTGAGCATCTGGATAGTCTCTCTTCACGGTATTTTTAAATAAAGAAGCTTCTCTACCTCTCTGAACTGCTCCTGGCTGCAGCCACCTGTCTCCTCCAGGGTTCTCCCTTCATCCCTCAGGGCACAGGCCGCGTGCCCGCTGCAGGCCCCACGCAGCAGCCCTGGAGCTGCGCTCCCCCAGCCTGGGCCTCCCCGGGGCTGGCCTCAGTGAGGGGGACTGGTGGTGTCAGCCTCGTCAGTCTTACCCTTAGGGGGCCGGTGGGAGCAGAGAGCTCTCTGCTCCGCCAACTTCTTTAGCTCAGGACCAGCGTGCGCCTCTAGCCCCGAAGGCCAGTGGGGGCGTCCCCCTGCTTACCCTCCTGTGCGCTCATCAGGGCTCCACCCTCTCCCGCCCACATGGGCTCGGGGAGGCCGCGATGGCCACACCTGCTGTCTTTGGGAACCTCAGCCCCTCCCTTGCAGACCCAGGCAGCAAGATACCTGTTGTCCTCCCGGTTCACAGCCTGCCCGAGAGTCTGGACCAGGCCCTTGGCATCCCCATTGCTTTGGCCACGGGGCATACCACACCCAAGGTGGCCACCGAGCAGCCTGGGACTCGAGACCCCCAACTGCATTCTTGAGGGCATCAATGCTCCCAATCACGTTGATTTCAGAAGCAGAGAACTCCCACCTCAGCTGCTCCCCTCCCTGCGTGTCTCCCACATTTTGCCCTTTCAGGCTCAGACTCCTGGAAGGGCTGGCGTGCCGTCCCCTGTGGGGACGTCGTCAGCAGAGGGGAGACGGAACCAGGAAGCCAGGCCTTGCCAGGGCTCTGCGGCAGGGCGGGGCTGGAGGACGAAGGCCACTCCCTGTACCCCTGTGCGAGCTCACCAGTAACACCCCAGACAGGCAGGAAGGCCCTGGCGATATGGGGAGGGACAATGCCGCTGGCCTTCCAGGACACTGTGTCTCCTTAGCTGGGGCTCCTGGCAAACACCAGCTGCGCGGCCTTCTAGGACCACGTCCTGGCATACCTTTCCTGCTCCCCCCACCCCAGGACAACAGCGGGAGCCTTGGGGTGCCTGGGGGTGCCCACCACCACCTGGCCTGCCCTCCTTACCCAGCTTGGTGGGCACGGCCATCCTGGGGATCAGTTCAGCAGGAGGAAAGACAGAACGGCGGGCAGAGCTTGGGGCCTGGCCTAAAGTGGGGGTCACTGCCCGGAGCGCTCTCACACCAACGCTGCCCTGGCACTCAAGGACAGCATAGGCCACAGGCGTCCCGACGCCCCCCTCCCCGGCCGTGGGATAACCCCGCTCCTCAGGGGGTGCCCACTCTGGGCTGGGCGACACAAGGAAAGAGACTTCAGGAGTTCCTAGATCGTGGAGGAGGTATCCCCGCCCCCGACCTGGCAAGCTCAGGGAGCTGGACTGCAGGACCTCTGGCCCATGGTCCTACCTTTGAGACTCACTCAGACTAAAGCCTGGCCCTAGCGCTCCCTCCAGACCAGAGGGGCCCCAGTGGAAGAGGATGGGACTCGGCCCCGGGTCCTGGGGCACCTGAGGCTGGGGGCACCTGGCAGGGGCAGGTCTGACCTCCCCAGGACTCCACGCCACTCCTCTGGGGTGCAGGCAGCTGGGCTTGCCCCGGGTAGATCTCAGAGCAGCGTCGGGGCGCGCTGTCACCCAGAGCACCCCAGCGAGGGATGGGCTCCAGGCCCCGCCCACCCGTCCACCAGCGCCCCCGCTTTAGGGGTGGGGTTTGCGCAGAGGGACCCGGGTGGCTGTGGGGACCGTCCGCGGGGAGCCGCGGTGGGGGCGGGGTCTGGAGCGGGGGCGGGGTGGGCGGGGCATCCACGTCCCACCCCCGCCCCTGCCCAGTGCCCGCCCGCGCACGGTGACTCTAACCTGCCGCTCAGGTTCCTCCCCGCGCCCCGCCCCGGCTCCTCCGCGCGTCCCTCTCTCCTCTGGAACCAGGCTCCGACAGACGGGCGGACAGACGCGCGGACTAAGGGACCAGTGGGCGACCAGGCGCGGGGCCGCGAGAGGAGCAGGTGAGTGCCCCGCCTAGCGCCCGCACCCGCTTCGGCCCTGGAGCCACAGGGGAGCCGAGCGCACGGAGGGCGGGCTGCCCGGGCCTCAGTTTCCCCAGGTGGCAGCGCGACGCGGGGCCCTGGCCTGGGTCTGCAGGCCGGGCCGGGGCGCATGGGGCATCGGGCGCGAGGGGCCGCGCCGGGCCCGCGGGCTTTCCCTGGGCTGGTGGCCGCAGCCGGGTTCCTGCGGCCTGGCCCGCCCCGTCCGGTCCTGGGGCGGCGCCGTGCGCTGGGGATGTTTGTAAGCCAGTGGCTTCTGAGTCAGCCGGCCGCCTCCCAGCCCTGGGGCTCGGTGGTAGGAACCCCCTCCTCCAGTGAAGCGGTGTTGAGGAGGTCAGCCCCTGCCCCTCAAAGGATCTGCACCACTGTTGCCGGGGCAGGCTGGGGGCTCCTCTGGCGTGCTAGCCGGCTTCCTGTGGGTCAGAGGCAGGCTGAAACGCAGGGCCAGGGAAGCATCGGGCCGGGGTCAGGCTCTCGGTTAAGGTTGGGGTGTGGGAGTTTCAGGGAGGAGGCTGGGGGCCGAGCTGCCGGGGCCTGTGTGCGTCGAACCTGGGCTGGGCTGGCCTGGGGCAGAGCATGTGCCTCAGGTGTCCCGGTGGCAGGGGAGGCGGGTGAGCAGGGTTCCTGGTGCTTCTGAAGTGCGCCACCGACCCCCTGTGCCCCACCCAGATGTGGTCAGCCCCAGCTGCGCTGGGAGGCCCAGCCCAGCTGGCGCCGCCTCTGCTCCCGCACCTCCCCCACGGCCTGTGGCGGGGCCTCTCCTGGCCCTGCCCAGTGCAGTCAGGGGTCCAGCGCCGCCCAGCTCTCCGCCTGCCTCTGCCTCCCAAGTGCAAGCTCGGCGCCCTGCTCCCCACCTACAGCGTCCCAGGCGTTTCCCTCCCCCAACCCGCAGGGCCCAGACCTGGGCACAGCCAGAGCCCCAGGGTCTCCCCCATCCCGGGCCCCACCTGGCTCCCTGGGCCTTAAGCTGACTGCTCCCCAAGGTCAGTCAGCTGCGAGCTGGAATTTGAACTTGGAGCTGGTCCCTCTGCCCTCTCTGCCCTACTGGGCCTCCTCGCCCTCCCCTGCCTGACCAGGCACCATACTCGGCCTTCCTTTGCACCCGGAAAATGACCACAGTGAAACCAAAGTGCAGCCTGGGCCCTGGGGCCCTCAGGGCTAGTGTCATCCCCACCCCAGTCAGCTGAAGAAGCCCCTTACTCCCCGCTGGAGCCGGCCTGTAAGTGGCCTCTCCCCCAGCTGCTCCCCAACCCAGATGCCTGGACCCACCTCCCTGGCTGGCCCTGAGGCCCCCCACCCCGCCCCCTAGGGGAGGCCGAATGTCACGACCTAGGTGTCTGTGTGCTCACAGGCCGCGGTTTCGCCCAGGTGCGTGTGTGTATCTGGACACACGTGCCCAGCACCCTCGGCTCAGCCCGCCAGGAATCCCATTAAGCAAACACTCGGGCTCACCTACTGAGGTCATGAGCATTCCGGACATTCTCCACGGACAGATGGACAGAGGAATCTGGCCAAGCCGGGACCCTCGGTGGCATGTGGGAGGGGGTAGCCTGAAGCCCCCGGATCCCTCACGCCTCCTGGGAGCCTTCCCTGTAGGTAGTACCTGGTCAAGCTACCAGGCACCAGGTACTACCTGCCCTGGATACCAGCACCCCTGGCTTGCGACCCAACCCTGCAGCCCCCTAAACAATGAAGCCGCAGGTGGATGGCATCACTGGTGACATCTGATGCGGCACAGTGTGGACCCAGAGGTCCCCACAGAGCACAGAATCCCACAGGACATGTCAGCCTGGCCCAGGGGCACCAGGCTCTGCTCACCCCTCAGAGGGTGGGCTCCGTCTGCGCTTCACTCTGGGCTCTGGGTCCCCGGGCCCCCTACCCTTCGCCCTGGGCTCCAGCCTCATCTTTTGCTGCCTTTCTCCCTTGTCTGGCTCCCACCTGCCTCAGGGCCTTTAAACATGCTGTTCCCTCTGCTTGGAAGGTGCCTCTTCCCCCGACCCCCCCTTCAGAGCCCCCAGGACATCTTCCTCGCAGCCCCACTCCAGACAGCCTCTGGGGGTGGGACCCCTCTGCTGGCACGTCCTGGGGGTCCCTGTAGAGGACCGAGGGTCCAGGGAGGGATGGGGCTGCAGTGAACACCAGCTGGGTTGTGGAGCAGGGGTGGTCCTGGTGTGTCCGGAAGGCAGGGCTCTGCTTCCTGAGGACTGCCTGCCCAGGCACCCTGGGGAATCTGGCCAGGCCATCGGCGCTCCAGGCCCTGGATCCAGGGAGGGATGGGGAGGGGACCCAGGCCCTGTGCTGGGGTAGCAAGGCCCCGGCCAGGTCACGATAAGGTGTCAGCTTGGCTCCCCTGTGCACTCAGGTGTGGGCCAGGCACTAAGCCCTGGACTCAGGCCACTCTGAGGTCTGCCCTCTCACCGCCAGCCACCGTCGAGGACGCCATGAGCCAATCAGGGTCCGTGAGCTGTTGCCCGGGTGCTGCCAAGTGAGCCCCCACCCCCACCCACTAGGCCCCCACCACCCGCTACCCACCCGTAGTCCCCAGGGAGGGGTGCGGCATGGGCCCCACCCTCACCAGCCCCTCCCCTGCAGTGGCAGCCTGGGCCGGTCTGACGGTGTGGCCAAGATGAGTGCCAAGGACCTGTTTGGTGAGTGAGGTTTGAGGACAAGAGGCCTCGGGGGCCAGCTCGGCTGGGAGGGTCTCGCCCACTCCCTTCTCCAGGGCTGTGCCAGGCCCCCACCCGGGGAGACGCAGGTCAGCCCTGGGCACCCAGAGAAGGCCCCTGGACCCTAGTCAACCAGCAGGTGCTCAGGTCCCTCCCCCAAACTCTGGCCACTGAATAGCCCTCCCCACAGTGAGCCAGTAAGGGGAGAGGCCTTACTAATAATTCAGGGAGCATCAATATTGATTCTCTGTGCTCTTCTCCGCCACCCGATCCTCCAGGGGCGGGGGCTCCTGCTGGACTGACTGCCAGGTGTCTGCTCTGGGAGGGCGGGGCCTGGCTGGCCCCCACCTCCCCCAGCTCTGACCCTCCCCCAGCCATGCAGTGCCACCTCTGGAAAGCAAGGACCCCCAGGGAGGGACAGGGAGAGGCAGGGAGATGGGAGCTGGGAGCTCTTGGAGTTGGGGGAAGCCCTGGACCAGACCCCTCCCCAGGAAGGTGGGCAGGGGGCCTCCAGGAAAGGAGGCTCAGCCTCCTGCATCCGCTCCAGGACAGACCCCAGACACAGTTGTGCCGTCACCACTCTGAGCTGGGGGTCCCTCCTGGGGCCCGAGGGAGCTCCATGTTCTGCCAGGAGGGGCCATCCCTCCATTCTGTGCCCTGTGTCCTTCCTGGAGGCCACAAAGGGCCCACAGAGCAGCCCTCCTCCCCTGCACTCTGCCCTCCCTGCGGCCCCATCTGGGGTCCCGCCGTCAGGGGTGAGTGACCGTGTCTCCTTATTCAGAGCAGAGGAAGAAGTACTCCAACTCCAATGTCATCATGCACGAGACCTCCCAGTACCACGTCCAGGTGAGCCCCTCACCCCACAGGGCACTCCTGTCCTCTGTGCTCTGGGATCCCCGGGCCTGTGGGGAAACTGAGGCCGGGGGAGAAGTGGTCCCACAGCAGGCAGCCTGTACTGGGCTCACCCCCAGAGCCTCCCTCCAGTCCTGGGGAGCTCCCGGTCTGAGGGGCACAGGAGCCCTGGGGCTACATCAGGGAGAGGGATGCCAGGGGCAACACAGGAAGGCAAGGACAGCTCTGGGTGCCCCTGGAAACCCCAGTGGGAGGGAAACTGTCATCCTGGCCTCACAACAGGGAGCCAGACTAGGAGGGAGGAGTTTCTGAGCTCCTGCAGGGATGTCCTCCACGGCTAATCCCACTCAGCCTGGACAGTCGAGATGGGTAGCTGCACTCTAGAGGAGCCGCCAGCTCCGAGGCCTTCGCTCCTAGGTCACTTTTAATTCACACTTAGAACTCAGGAAATACGTTTTTAAAATGACCTTCCTGCTCGTGGCAGCCGGCCAAGTTCCTGGTTCCTGGTCATCGTCCAAACCTGCAGGACAGCAGGGCTGGGAATGGCTGAAGTGGGAGGAGGGAGGGGGACCCAGGATCAGGAAGGTGGGGGGCCTGGACCAGGAAGGTGGGGAACCTGGACCAGGAAGGTGAGGAGCCCTGGACCAGGAAGCAGGGAGCCCTGGACCAGGAAGCGGGGAGCCCTGGACCAGGAAGGTGGGGAGCCCTGGACCAGGAAAGTGGGGAGCCCTGGACCAGGAAAGTGAGGAGCCTGGACCAGGAAGGTGGGGAGCCCTAGACCAGGAAGCGGGGAGCCCTGGACCAGGAAGGTGAGGAGCCCTGGACCGGGAAGCGGGGAGCCCTGGACCAGGAAGCGGGGAGCTCTGGACCAGGAAGGTGAGGGGCCTGGACCAGGAAGGTGGGGAGCCCTGGACCAGGAAGGTGAGGAGCTCTAGACCAGGAAGTGGGGAGCCCTGGACCAGGAAGGTGGGAGGCCTGGACCAGGAAGCGGGGAGCCCTAGACCAGGAAGGTGAGGAGCCTGGACCAGGAAGGTGGGGGGCCTGGACCAGGAAGCGGGGAGCCCTGGACCAGGAAGGTGGGGGGCCTGGACCAGGAAGGTGAGGAGCCCTGGACCAGGAAGTGGGGAGCCCTGCACCAGGAAGGTGGGGAGCCCTAGACCAGGAAGCGGGGAACCCTGGACCAGGAAGTGGGGAGCCCTGGACCAGGAAGGTGAGGGGCCTGGACCAGGAAGGTGAGGGGCCTGGACCAGGAAGCGGGAGCCCTGGACCAGGAAGGTGGGGAGCCCTGGACCAGGAAGCGGGGAACCCTGGACCAGGAAGCGGGGAGCCCTGGACCAGGAAGGTGAGGGGCCTGGACCAGGAAGGTGGGGAGCCCTGGACCAGGAAGTGGGGAGCCCTGGACCAGGAAGGTGAGGAGCCCTGGACCGGGAAGTGGGGAGCCCTGGACCAGGAAGGTGAGGAGCCCTGGACCAGGAAGCGGGGAGCCCTGGACCAGGAAGGTGGGGAGCCCTAGACCAGGAAGCGGGGAACCCTGGACCAGGAAGCGGGGAGCCCTGGACCAGGAAGGTGAGGGGCCTGGACCAGGAAGGTGGGGAGCCCTGGACCAGGAAGGTGGGGAGCCCTGGACCAGGAAGGTGAGGAGCTCTAGACCAGGAAGCGGGGAGCCCTGGACCAGGAAGGTGGGAGGCCTGGACCAGGAAGCGGGGAGCCCTAGACCAGGAAGGTGAGGAGCCTGGACCAGGAAGGTGGGGGGCCTGGACCAGGAAGCGGGAGCCCTGGACCAGGAAGGTGAGGAGCCCTGGACCAGGAAGCGGGGAGCCCTGGACCAGGAAGCGGGGAACCCTGGACCAGGAAGGTGGGGGGCCTGGACCAGGAAGGTGGGGGGCCTGGATCAGGAAGGTGGGGGGCCTGGACCAGGAAGGTAAGAACGTCCCTCCCCTTAGAACCCTCCATGCCCACAGAAGCCAGGTGAGTCACTGCTTTCTGAGCCTCAGTCTTCTCCTCTGTACAGTGGGTGCAATGAGACATGGGAGTCCCTAGGGCTCTTGCATTGGGCTGTGTTGCCGATCAGCCCTCGCTGCCAACCTGGGCAGGCAGGGGCCATCTTGTGTGGTCAGCTCATGACTGCTGCAGGCTCAGCGTCCAAGGGCCGCTCTGCCACCTCTCTGTGGGAAGGACTTTGCCCTCCTTGGTGAGGAGCCACCTGTGCCAGCGGGGCCTCCCAGCCCTTCTCCTAGACTTTGGTCCAGGCTAGCCTGTGGAAGGACCCCAGGCTGGGGCCACCTCTCCTGCCTGCCCAGCAGCCAGCAAGGCTGGGGATGTGGGCAGGTTTGCTGACCCCTCCCGGATGATGAAGCTGAGGCCAAGAGGGAGGGTGAGAGGTGGTGGCCATGGGAGGGGGGGCACCGAAGCCTTGTGGGTTTGTTTATTTATTTATTTATTTATTTATATGGCTGCGTTGGGTCTTCGTTGAGGTACGCAGGCTTTTCATTGCGGTGGCTTCTCTTGTTGCGGAGCACGGGCTCTAGGCATGTGGGCTTCAATAGTTGTGGCGCACTGGCTCAGTAGTTGTGGGGCAAGGGCTTAGTTGCTCCGTGGCATGTGGGATCTTCCCGGACCAGGGCTTGAACTCGTGTCCCCTGCATCGGCAAGTGGATTCTTAACCATCTGCGCCGCCAGGGATGTCTCAGCATTTGTTTTATGTGATTGAATTTTTGTGTAGTGATTGAGTATCCTGAGACCTTGCTGAATTCATTTACTTGTTTCAGGAATTGCTTATAGATTCATTGGATTTTTTTATGTACGCAATCATTTTGTCTGAAAATACAGTACTTAATTTCTTAATTTTAGCCACTTTGTTTTCCTTGCTTTATTGCCCTGGCTAGAACTACCAGGACAGTGCTCAATAAAAGTAATGATAGTGGACATCCTTGCCTGTGTCCAATCTTAGAAGAGAGTATTCAGAATTCCCCGTTTTATAAGCTGTATGTTTTTGTAGATACCCTTTACTAGAATGGGGAAGTTCCTTTCTATTCTTTGTTTGCTGAGAACTTTTATCATGAAAGTTGTTGAATTTTATCAAATGCTTTCTCAATTGAAATGTATTTACTTAGTTAATGTAATGAATCATGCTGATTTTTTAAAATGTGGAACCAACCTTGCATTTCTAGGATAAACTTCATTTACTAATGGTTTATTATCCTTTTCATGTATTGACTTGACAAGACTAATTTGCTACTATTTTGTTAAGGTTTTTTTTTTTTTTTTTTACGGTACGCGGGCCTCTCACTGCTGTGGCCTCTCCTGTTGGGGAGCACAGGCTCCGGACGTGCAGGCTCAGCGGCCATGGCTCACGGGCCCAGCTGCTCCACGGCATGTGGGATCTTCCCAGACCGGGGCACGAACCCGTGTCCCCTGCATCGGCAGGCGGACTCTCAACCACTGCGCCACCAGGGAAGCCCATTAAGGATTTTTTTGCATTAATATTTATTAGAACATTGATCTACAATTTTCTTTTCCTGCAGTGCCCTTGGCAGGTTTGGGTATCAGAGTTCTGCTGGCCTTATACAATGAGTGGAGAAATGTTCCTGCTCCTCTAGTCTCTTCAGAGAGAGTTTATGGAAGGTTGCTGTGATTTCCCTCTTAAGTATTTGTTAGGATCCACCTGTGAGGCCCTGAATACAGGGCTTCCTTTGGGGGAAGTTTTCTTTTATTATAAACTCACTTTTATGCCCGTATGATCTGTAGTGATGTCCCCTCGCTCCTTCTGGTTATTGATCATTTGTGTTTTCTCTATTTTTTTCTTGGTCAGTCTTGCTAAGTGTTTATCAATTTCATCAGTCTTTTCAGAACCAACCTTGGGCTCTGTTGATTTTTCTCTGTTGTTTGTGTATTTTACTAGTTCATTGGTTTCTGCTCTTAGTTTCCTTCTTTTCACTTACTCTGGGCTTCATGTGATTGTCATTTTCTAGCTTCTGAAGAGGAATGCCCAGACCATTGATAGCAAGTCTTTCTTCTTCTCTGCCATTCATTTAAAGCTATAAAGCCCCTCTAAGTACTGCTGTAGCTATCTTCTTCCACAAGTTTTTTTTTTTTCTTCCACAAGTTTTGATGTGCTTGTTTTTATTATTGTTCAGCTCAGAATATTTTCTTTTTTAAAATTTTATTTTATTGGAGTATAGTTGATTTATAATGTTGTGTTAGTTTCAGATGTACAGCAAAGTGATTCAATTATACATATACATGTATTCCTTCTTTTTCAGATTCTTTTCCATTATAGGTTATTACAAGATATTGAATATAATTCCCTATGCTACACAGTGGGTCCTTGTTGGTTATCTATTTTATATATAGTAGTGTGTGTACGTTAATCCCAACCTCCTACTTTATCCCTTCCCCACCTTTCCCCTTTGGTAACCATAAGTTTTTTTTCGAAATCTGTGAGTCTGTTTCTGTTGTGTAAGTAAGTTCATTTGTATCATTTTTTTTAAATTAGATTCCACATATGAGTGATAACCTATGATATTTGTCTTTCTCTGTCTGACTTACTTCACTTATTTATTTTTTTAAATAAATTTATTTATTTATTTACTTACTTTTGGCTGCGTTGGGTCTTCGTCGCTGCGCGCGGGCTTTCTCTAGTTGCGGTGAGCGGGGGCTACTCTTCGTTGCGGTGCGCGGGCTTCTCATTGCGGTGGCTCCTCTTGTTGTGGAAGGCAGGGTCTAGGCTCATGGGCTTCGGCAGCTGTGGCACGCAGGCTCAGTAGCTGCAGTGCACGGGCTTAGTTGCTTCACGGCATGTGAGATCTTCCCAGACCAGGGCTCGAACCCATGTCCCCTGCATTGGCAAGCAGATCCTTAACCACTGTGCCACCAGGGAAGCCCCTGACTTCCTTCACTTAGTATGATCATCTCTAGGTCCACCCATGTTGCTGTGACTCAGAACATTTTCTAAATTTACTTGTAACTTCTTTGACCCATGGGTTGTTTAGACTTCTCTTCTTTTTAAGCATTTAACCATGTAAGCATTTATAGGTATAAATTTCCCCTTAGCGTTGCTTTTGCTGCATCCCATAAGTTTTGATATGTTGTGTTTCTATTTTCATTTGTCTCTAGATATTTTCTTATTTCCCCTGTGATTTCCTCTTTCACTCATTTGTTGTTGAAAAGTGTGCTGTTTAACTTTTACAAATATGGACCCATGATTTATTTAGAAGTGTGTTGCTTAATTTCCCATTAATAGGGATTTGTAGTTATCGTTCTGTTATGGATTTCTAATTGAATCCCATTCTGGGCAGAGAATACGCTCCGTATGTTTTCAGTCATTTGGAGTGCACGGGCAGCATGGGTGGGATGGTTTGGCTGTGCAGTATTTTGCTGACGACGCGCCTCATGCAGACAGACCAGCTGCCTGATAGTCACTGCACGTTTCTGCCCACTCTCTTTCTTTTCTTTTCTTTTAAAAAATATTTATTTATTTGTTTATTTGTTTATGGCCGCGTTGGACCTTAGTTGCTGCACACAGGCTTCTCTCTTGATGTGGCGTGCAGACTCTAGAGCACGTGGGCTTAGTTGCCTGCGGCATGTGGGATCTTAGTTCCCCGACCAGGGATGGAACCCACGTGCCCTGCATTGGAAGGCAGATTCTCAACCACTGGACCACCAGGGAAGTCCCTCTTTTTTTTTTTTTTTAATATTTAGTTATTTACTTATTTATTTTGGCTGCACCAGGTCTTAGCTGCAGCATGTGGGATCTTCGTTGCGGCATGCGGGATCTTTTAGTTGCAGCATGCAGGCTCATGGTTGCGGCATGCTAACTCTTAGTTGCAGCGTGCATGTGGGATCTAGTGCCCCAAACAGGGATCGAACCCGGGTCCCCTGCACTGGGAGCGCAGAGTCTTATCCACTGGACCACCAGGGAATTCCCCTGCCCAGTCTCTTTCTAACCTGCCCATGGACATGTAGGTTGGCCTCCAAGAGTTGTGCAGGGAGCAGCCTTGTACCCGTGCCACATTCTACACGTGTGCAGGTTGCCTTGAGATTGTAAGAGGGAAGCATGTGGGCTGGTCCAGTGTCATCAACTCCTCCCCAGAGCAGCCAGGCGAGTGCGGAGCAAGGGTTCCTCCTTCTCCACGTCTTAACCAGCCAGTGTAACCCGCAAGGGCTTGATAGTGCTGGGCAACAGAATAAGCGAAAACTCATTCCGAAAGTCATAGTCTCCAGCTTCAATGTGCAATTCTTGTATTGAATGAGTCTGCATATATACGTGTGTGTATATATATATACTTTTTGGCCGCACCGTGCAGCCTGTGGGATCTTAGTTCCCCAACCAGGGATTGAACCCGGGCCCTCAGCAATGAAAGCGCAGAGTCCTAACCCCTGGACCACCAGGAAATTCCCCTGTGTATAATTTTCTATATTAAAAGGTTACTTATATTTATTTTCCTACAGACTCTGTGTTCATACCTTTTGTCAATTTTTCTATTGAGCTGTTAATCTTTTACTTATTTACATATTCTTTCATTCTTTTTTCATTTATCGTTGGTATCCTTAATTATTAAACAAAATAGAGCTTTTAACAAAGTAAGAACTGTCATTGTAATGCATGTTGGCCTTTTCCTGTATCAAGAAAATTAGCCTACATCACCTCCATTATATCTATTATTATATCTGTAGGGGGTTTTTTATATACTTTGTATGTGGTACTTTTTTTCAGGCAGAAATTTTTTTTTTTATTAAGTCAAATTTATTGGTCTTGTCTTTTTATTACCTTTTTTTTTTTTCGTGGCCCCACCGCGTGGCATGCGGGATCCTAGTTCCCTAACCAGGGATCGAACCCACGCCCCTGCAGTTGAAGCTCAGAGTTTTAACCACTGGACCACCAGGGAAGTCCCGGCCTTGTCTTCTGAGCATCTGGATTTTCTTCCTTGCTTAGCAAAGTCCCCCAGTGAAGAAGGCCTTCCTGAGATTATCAGAAGTTACCTAGTATTTCCTACTAGCACTTTCATGCTTCCATGTTCTGTGGTTAAGCCTTAACTGCCTGGAGTTTCTGTGAGTGTTCACCCCGCTGCCCCAGCATTGTCTACTGAATTCAGCAAAGGTCAGCGAGGACACATGCGGGATCCTGGAAGGAGGAGGGGCCTGAGCCAGCCTTGGAGAGAGAGGAGCGGGGCGGGCCAGGGGTCCCCATGGGCTGCTCGTTCATTCCCATCACATTCACTGGGGGCCTGCTGGGGGCCCAGCACTGTCACAGGCGCCGGGGAGGCAGCAGACAGAAAGCAAACGAAGGAGCATGTCGTGTCCAGCATAGAGTCGGATGATGATAAACACGAGGGCAGGTCGGGGGCGTGCTGAAAGTGAGCCCGTGGCCAGGCAGGCAGGAAGGTAGTGTCCGCGCACAGTCTGGAAGGAAGAGCGGGCTGGGGGAGACGGGGCTCGGGCAGAGGTGGCATGTGCCAAGGCCCTGTCGTGAGCCTGCACCAGGGCTGCTGGAGGGGCAGGGAGCCTGGTCCCGGAGCCCAGTGGCAGATGTGGGTGGGCTGGGGGCTGTGTGTGTAGGGCTGCCAAGGGGTTTGCCAGGGCACGTCCATGGCCCCCACAGACATCCCCCAAGGAGAGCAGAGGACCCCCAAGGTGGGGCTTTGTCTCTTCAGACCCCCAGGGCAGGGATGTTCCCCTCAGACCCCCAGGGTTAGTTGTGACCCCCTCAGACCCCCAGGGTTGACTATGACCCCTCGGACCCCCCAGGGCTGGCTGTGGCCCCATCAGACCCCCAAGGTTGGCCCTAGCCCCTCAGAGCCCCAGGGCACAGCCCCTTGGCCCTGGTTCTTGGCACCAGGAGGGCTCCACCCAGAGTGACCCCCTGCCTGCCCACCCAGCACTTGGCCACGTTCATCATGGACAAGAGTGAGGCCATTGTGTCCGTGGAAGATGCCATCCGGAAGCTGGTGCAGCTGAGCTCCAAGGAGAAGATCTGGACACAGGAGATGCTGCTGCAGGTCAACGACCAGTCGCTGCGGCTGCTGGACATCGAATCCCAGGTATGGTGGCAGCAGGAGGGAGGGCGTTCGCCCATCCTGCAAGGCAGGCACAGGCAGTGACCCAGACACACTGGGCCTCTGTGGGAGAGGGAGCAGGCCGAGGGCCGAGAGTACAGGGGAGCCACGTCACACAGGGACACGTCCACCTCGCAGAGCTTCTCCACCGGCTGTACCGAGGCGGGGCCCGTTGTGTGCACGTTGCCCCGTGGGGTCCGTGTCCATGTCCAGGCCACGTTCCTTTTCCGTGCCATATCCGTGGCGTGAACGCCACAGGCCACGCCCACAGTCAGCCCGTGTCCCCGGCATCCGCTCCTCGGGTCTTCCCCGTGCCCATGGCCGTGAGCCCTCCTCTGTGTCTGGGACTCTCGCCATGCACCATGGCGAGCCTGGTCCCAGCCGCCTGTCCCCCAGGAGGAGCTGGAGAACTTCCCGCTGCCGACCGTGCGGCACAGCCAGACGGTGCTGAACCAGCTACGCTACCCATCGGTGCTTCTGCTTGTGTGCCAGGACTCAGACCAGAGCAAGCCCGACGTCCACTTCTTCCACTGCGACGAGGTGGAGGTGAGGGCCGGGCAGTGGGGGGCGGGATAGGCGCGGGGCGGGGAGCCCAGATCCCTCCGGAGAGCCAGCCTGATGCCCCGTCCCCCCAGGCGGAGCTGGTGCACGAGGACATCGAGAGCGCGCTGGCCGACTGCCGCCTGGGGAAGAAGATGCGGCCACAGACCCTCAAGTAGGGGGAGGGAGGAGGGGCGGGGGGAGGGGCGGGGGAGGAGGGGCGAGGGGCAGGGCCGGGCCTGGGGCTGGGACTGCGGCCAGGCTCAGCGGCCCTTCGTCCCACTTCAGGGGCCACCAGGAGAAGATCCGGCAGCGGCAGTCCGTCCTGCCCCCGGCCCAGGGCCCAGCCCCCATCCCCTTCCAGCGCTACGGCAGGGACTCGCCCTCCACCAAGAACCGAGTGGACCTGCCCATGCCGCTCAGAGACCCAGGTGGGCCGAGGAGGATGGGCTGGGGGCGGCAGCAGGGTTGGGGTGGGGGGGGCTCAGTCAGCAGCAGCTCTGCTCCCGAACAGGCTTTCGCACTTGGGAGTCGCAGGCGCAGGACGAGGAACCGAGGGCCGTGCTGGCTCAGAAGATCGAGAAGGAGACGGTGGGTCTCGGGCCGGCAGGACCTCCCACCCACTCCGGGCTCCTGGGGCCAACCCCCAGCCAGCACCCACCCCCTCCCCCAGGCCAGGGGCCAAGAGGCAGCGGGTTGGGGTGTCCCTGCAGCGGGTGGGGCTCCGGAGGCTGACCCCTGCCCCTGCTCTGACCCCAGCAAATCCTCAACTGCGCCCTGGACGACATCGAGTGGTTCGTGGCTCGGCTGCAGAAGGCTGCTGAGGCTTTCAAGCAGCTGAACCAGCGCAAGAAGGGGAAGAAGAAGGGGAAGAAGGGGCCGGCAGGTGCGGGGCAGGGGGTGGGGGGCACCGGACAGGGGAGGGGCATCGGGGTGGACACAGGAGTGGAGGTGGGGAGCCCAGTGGCCACTGAGTGGAGCAAGGCCCAGTCTCAGCGGGTGGGGAACACTAGACTGAGGCCAGACCCGCCGGGGCAGCGACGGGCCGGCCAGGCTCACCCCCCAACCCCCTGTCCAGAGGGCGTCCTCACGCTGCGAGCACGGCCCCCCTCCGAGGCCGAGTTTGTTGACTGTTTCCGGAAGACCAAGCTGGCCATCAACCTGCTTGTGAGTACGGCGGCCCACCCCATCCCTCCGAGCTGATGTTGTGGGTGGGGTGCCCTGTCCCTGGTGCCACCCCACAGGTCGGCCTGCTCCCTGCCCACAGGCCAAGCTGCAGAAGCACATCCAGAATCCTAGCGCAGCCGAGCTGGTGCACTTCCTCTTCGGGCCTCTGGATCTGGTGCCTGGGGCTGGGGGGGAGGCAGGGGCTGGGGCGGGGGAGCGGGGGCCTGGGGGGCTTGCCCCTGACTTGGGGGGAAGCAAGTGCCTACCTTGGGCAGTGGGCTGGGGCCGGCGTCTGCACTCGGAGTGGGGGGCGCAGTGGGCAGGCCAGTGGTGTTGCAGGCAGGCGCAGGGTGTGGGGGGGGGCCTCTGACGCCCCGCTGTGCCCCAGATCGTCAGCACCTGTGGTGGCCCAGACATTGCTCGCTCCGTCTACAGCCCCCTGCTCTCCCGAGACACTGTGGGCTTCCTGCGCGGCCACCTGGTCCCCAAGGAGATGGCGCTGTGGGAGTCCCTGGGGGAGACCTGGACACGACCCCGGTAGGGTGGTGGCATGGGGCGCACACCAGGATGGGTCCCTCGGCGGGCGGGCTGGGGGTCCTGGGTGGGGCCAGCTCTGGTGGGTGGCCCAGCTGACCCCAGGACCTCCCACCCCAGCTCCGAGTGGCCTCGGGAGCCGCAGGTGCCCCCCTACGTGCCCAAGTTCCAGAGCGGCTGGGAGCCACCACTGGACGTGCTGCAGGAGGCCCCCTGGGAGGTGGAGGGGCTGGCATCAGCCCCCGCTGATGAGGTCAGAGCGCCCGCAGCCCCGCTTGCACTCCACCCCCGCCCACTGCCCTCACCACCCCGCCCTCCTGGCCCAGCCCCTGCTTCACACCAAGTCCCAGTGTCCGCTTCCCCACAGCCAGCTCCAGTGAGCCGCACGTCCTTCAGAAACTCCCCAAAGCATGGCCTCGCATCTGAGCCCACACCCCAGGGAGACGTCCTCCCCCAAGTCGGCTCCCCACATGCTCACAGGTAAGCTCTGCTCAAAGTGAGGGAGTGTGACGCTCACCCCTCAAATCACGGAGGCTCTGCTATGGGTACACTGCCACCAGGTGGCAGCAAACGCGTTTTTCACGACCGTCAAAATACCGCTTTCCACGCTAGAGCCGGGTTTCCTCTCAACTTTGTGGTGTACAGTTGAGGGGAAAATGTCGAAAGCGCCCATAAAGTGCTTAGGTGACGTACCTAATACGTCATCTCTTTTTGTTTCTCCACGTTTATGCTTTAGAATCATGGTTAGAAATGTACTAAACCACTGAACTCAAACGGTCTCAACGATCCCAGTTGCCCTGGTGGGGCTGATTTAGGCCCAGCCGCAGAGCCGGAGGAGGAGACCGATGGTCTGGGTGGGCCTCTCTCCCTCTGGCCGCACACACTTCCACAGACCATGTCTTACAGCCCCAGGGCCTGGGGGAGTCCCCATCCTTCCTCCCCTCCCCTCCTACTTTCTGTTCTCAGCCCTGGCCCAGGACCTGCCTGGGGAGCTCATTACCCACCAGACCCCAGGATTCAGTCTCAGGAGGGGAGGGGCTTGGAATCCATGTTCTGAACAAGTGTGCCCCTCCCTGTGCCCCACCAGCCTGATGCCCTGGTCCCTGGCCTAGGGCCGCCTTCAAGAAACATTTTCATCCTTTTACCTCCAGCCCCTGACCAGTCCACCCTGGCCAATCCTGACACAGCCCCCCACCAGGGCCCCAGAGGCTGCCCCAGCCCCAGAGCCCCCACTTCCCCAGGGTCCCGAGCCCTGCACCTGTATGAGGGGTGGCCTCGTGATCAGGGGCCAGACTGACCAGAAGGGATGGCCCAGCACGGGTGGCAGGCACAGGCCTGCTCCGTGCAGGAGCTGGGACACCCTGGGACCCTGCAGCCCACGGGCGGCCCTGCATCGTGTCTGCAGTGCCAGAGGGACTATGGCTCTGAAAGCATCCGGCCCTCCCCCGATGGTCAGCCACTTTCCAGGGACGGCCTGTCCTTTCTCGGGTACACGCCTGGCTCTAGATCCCCTGGGGGGCTGGACCTGGAGACCCCTAGGCCTCCAGGGCTAGGGGCTAGGGCAGGGCAGGCCTTGCTGTGCCCACAGACCCTTGCATTCCATCCGCCTCCGCTGCCCCCCCACGCAGGGGGCCCCAGACGCAACGGGGCTGTCACAGTTTCCATCCCAGCTGACAGTCGCAGCCGCTGTGCCGCAGAACAGGACGCAGCCGTTCACCTGGGAAGCTGCTGCCCCTGGCCCTCCCCCAGGCCCAGGAAGAGACCCCAGCCCAGCCCTGAGCCTCAGCCCCTCCCATTCCACACAGGGGCTACGAACCCGCACCGGCCATGGCCAAGTACGTCAAGGTCCTCTACGACTTCACAGCCCGCAACGCGAACGAGCTGTCGGTGCTCAAGGACGAGGTCCTGGAGGTGAGTGGGGGCCGGGGAGCGGGCGGTGGTCCAGAGGTGGGATCTGCCTGACCCCAGGGCTCCACTCTGGGTCAGCAGCCTGGCACCTGCCCCAGCACAGCTGAGGGGCCTCCCTGTCTTGGGGATCTCAGAGGGAGCCCAAGGGCCCCTGGGCTGGGCTGGGCTCGGGCTGAAGGGTGGGGTGGGGTGGGGTGGGGTGGGGTGGGGTGGGGTGGGCCCTCCCTGTGCCAAGTGGGGGATCCCCCAATCCAGCAGGGGCTTGTCATTCATGCCCACCCCGGGAGCCCCCTCAAGGCACTTTCCGAGTTTTGTGTCCTGAATCCAGGCCACCCGCTGGGGGACAGAAAGTGGAGCAGCTGGAGGGGGGGGTGATCTATATCCACAACCACACTAGAGGCTTAGGAGGCTGCTGGGAGGGACGGGGAGGGGGGTGGCCCCTATGGATGGGTGGGAGGCCAGGTGGGCCAGGGGCACCTGGAGGGGGTGTGTAGAATGGGGGGGGCAGGCTCAGGGGGGACTCTGGAGCTCTCTCTGGCCCATCGGTAAACAGGGGCTCACACGGGCGGTCCCAGCACCCATCACTGGTGCCTATGGCAGGGCCGGGGCGGAGCGGGCGCTGTGGGTCAGGGGTGATGCGGGGGTGCGGCGCCCACAGGTGCTGGAAGGCGACCACCAGTGGTGGAAGCTTCGAAATCGCAGCGGCCAGGCAGGCTATGTGCCGGGCAACATCCTCGCCGAGACCCGGCCGGAGGACGCCCTCCTGGAGCAGGTGAGGCGGAGGTCTGCTCTGTCCTGCTGCGGGGTCAGGCCGGGTGGCGGGGGGTTGGTGGGGGGTGGGCAGAGAAAGACCGGCCCGGAGCCTGGACCCCGCGGCTATAGGGGCTGGTGCGGGGGCTCCCCGGCTCCGGGCTGAGTCTGGGAAGGTGGGGGGCTGGGCAGGTCCTGGGAGGTGGGGGAGGAGGGGCGGGGAGGGGTGCCGGGAGGGATGATAAGCTGACCTAATGGCGCCCCCACCTCCCCTCTTGTTCACCCTGCAGGGGGGGAAATACTGGGGTCCTGCCAGCCCAACCCACAAGCTGACCCCAGGCTTTGCCGGGAACAAAGGCGGTGAGGGATGGGGCCGCCAGACCCTACGGGCGGGGGTGGGGGGGCCCAGAGCCAGCGGGGGAGGCGGTGGGGAGGGGAGCCCCGGGTACGCGCGGGGCAGGCCTGAGCCGCCTGGCGCCCCGCAGAGCTGATGCATCACATGGACGAGGTCAACGACGAGCTCATCAAGAAGATCAGCCACATCAAGGCGCAGCCGACGCGGCACTTCCGCGTGGAGCGCAGCCAGCCGGTGCACCTGCCGCTCACCTACGAGTCCGGCCCCATCGAGGTCCGCGCCTGGCTGGAAGCCAAGGCCTTCAGCGCCCGGTGAGCCGAGGGGCGCACGGGGCGGGCAGGGGGCGGGCGCGGCGGCCGCCACGCCCACGGCCAGGGCCCCGCCCTCACGCCCCCCTCCCCGCCCCCTGCCCCCCGCCCCCAGGATCGTGGAGAACCTGGGCATCCTGACGGGGCCCCAGCTCTTCTCGCTCAACAAGGACGAGCTGCGGAAGGTGTGCGGGGAGGAGGGCGCCCGCGTGTACAGCCAGCTCACCGTACAGAAGGCCGTCCTGGAGGTGAGCCGCCCCGCCCTTCGCTCCCCGCGCGCCCCGGGAAGGGGGGCTGGCGGGACACTGACCTGCGGGTCCCCCGGCTCCCGCAGAAGCAGCAAGGTGGGTCGGAGCTGGAGGAGCTCATGAGCAAGTTCCATTCCAAGAACCAGAGGCGGGCGGAGGAAGACAGCTAAGGCCCGCGGCGGGGCGCACGGCCCGCGGCGGGGCCCGCCTCCGCGGCTGGAGTATTATTTTTGTACGTGTACGTATTTCGGACCGTGGACTCGGACGGAGAGTCGTGCCGGCTGGGGACCGGCTCGCCCGCCTCGTGGCACGTGGGGCCTGTCCTCCAGCTCAGCGGTGCCCCGGCCCACACTCCCCACCTGCCCCGATGCCCACCGTAGCCAAACTTGCCACCAGGTGGTGCCGGCCCCTCGTCCGCCCGCCCGCTGAGGCCAGAGCTGTGCCGGCCCCAGGCCCGGCCCTACCCTTCCCCACAGCTCTCCCTGAGGCCACAGAACCCACACACGCACCCTGGGAGGGGGCAGGGGACTTTCCTCTGGCCGCCTCCGTCCACACAAGGGTTTCTCCCAGCGCAGGTGACTCAGGCCCTGCCGCCGTCCCCACGGCCCCCTGCAACCTCTGCATCCCCATACCTCCAGCTGGCCGGCTGCCGGCCACCAGGGCAGCAGACCCCAGCCACACAGCTGCCCTTGGCTCTGAACTGGGTGGGCTGGGGGACTCCGGCCCCACTGGGGTGGGGGGCATGCCGTTCTCCCTTCACCACCTGGAGGATCAAGGATGGACTGAACACCACTCACCCGAGTTCTGGCCTTGGGCACCCCTCAGCCCCACCCCAGCCCTGCCCGCTCCCCCCTCCGCAGAGCCGGAAGGGAACTTTCTCTGAGCAAGTTTCAGGCCAGTCTTGCCTGGCGTGCTGTGTGCGGGGTGGGTGGGTCTTGGAGCCCTGGACTCTGCGGGTCGCACCCCAGCGAGGAAAGGTGACCACGGCTCAGAATCCATATCATTAAAGCACTTAAGCCTCCCAGCAGCCCTGTGTCTGTCTGTCTGTCTGTCTCCTGGAGCCCCCCGGGATTGCGCCTTTGGAAGAGCTCCCGAGCAGAGGCAGGCTGTGGCCAGGCGGGGCTGGGGATGTTCCCAGTGAGCTGCTCACCCCTGGACCCAAGTGGGGGGCCCAGGACACCCTCCCCTCCACACCCTTGCGAGAGGGCCCAGAGGACACTCCTGGGAGCTGGGGGCTGAGAGGGGGGCCCTGCCCACTGATGTCCGTCCAGAAGGCCCGAGTGGGAGTAGTGGGGAGCAGGGCTGCCAAGCCTCCAGGGAGGGAGGGGGCGTGAGTCACAGGAGCAAGACGGAAGCTAGATTTAGAGAACTTAGCCCAAGCTGAGGGAGTTGCCCCAGAAGAGGGCGTGGGCCTGCAGGGCCGGGCAGATGGCCAGCTGGGACGGGGTCCGTGCAGGAGCGGAGGGGTCCCTGAGCACACAGCGTGCAGCTCTCCGCACCACGCAGGCTTCCGGCCACCTGGCCATGAGCGAACTTGGGCCCCACCCTTGGAGGCCTCTGGTGCTCTCTGCTGGCGGCCCTGCCTGTTGTGTGTGACGGCCGGGGTGCCCTAGCACCTGGCTAGGTCAGGGGCGTCTGACCTGCATATCCCCAAAGCAGCCGGTGGACCCACCCTGGATCAGGGTGTCCAGAGGCCTCGGTTCCGGGGTCTCTACCTGATGGGCAACCACAGGAAGCTTGGACCCAGAGGCAGGCTGTGCTTTTCACGGTGGGAGATGGTGGGCCGACTGTCCCTCTCTGGGCCAGGCCTCGGAAGCCCCGACTCCCAACTGGGACAGGCCGTGCTGGGCCGAGTCTGTCCAGCAGAGCCCAGTCAAGGGCAACTGGAGGTGTCTGGGGCCTTCCGGGCTACACCGAGACTTGATCACCACGGCCCCCTCTCCCTGGGAAAGGAAGGTTCTCCCCACAACCCCAGGCCACGAGAGGAGGCTCTGTCCTCCCAGGCCTGGGCAGGACCCCACAGACAAGGAGTCCAAGATGAAAAGGGAGGGCTGAGGGCGCAGACCCTGCTGGTCCAGAGCAGCCAGCAGTGGGGAACCCGGACCTGACAGCCTCCCACACCCTGCCCCGCCCCCTGCTTGCCTGAGCCCCTGCCTCAGAGCGGGGATGAGCACCTCAGTGCCCTCTCCCCCGGGGCCCCAGGCCAGACTTCACTACCCAGGAGCTGCTCTGAGATGCCCCGGCCCCGCCTCTCTGCTCAGGCCTCTGGGCTCCCAGGAGGGGCTTCCCCACCCTCCCAAGAGCAAGGCACAGAGGGGCCAGGTCCCCTGCCTGGAGCCCCAGAGGGGGTCAGGGCCTGGGTTCCAATGCAGTTTGGCCTGATGCGTGTCCCTAACCACTCACGTCCCCACCTCCCACCCTGCCCTGGTCAAGCAGGGCAGAGGGAGGGTTGGATGGCAGCAGCCCCAGCGGAGGCTGCGGGGATCTGACCATGGGTGGAGCGGGGAACGTCACACTGGGGAGCTGCCCGCCCAGCACCCGCTCTGCACCCGGCTGTGCCGCCAGCAAATGTCCCCCCCAACAAGGCCGTCTCTGTCTTGGGGACAAGCTCGTCTTTGTGGCCCTCCTCCCACCCGCGTGGCATGGCTCTGTGTCCCCTCCTCTCCTCCCGTACACAGGCCGGGCCAGGAGGCCAGATCGGCTTCCCGTGACATTTTGGGCGGAGCTTCTTCATTTTCCTGTCTTTTTAACGTTTTCAAAATATTCGATTCACCAAAAGGTTACTGCACAAAATAGCATAGGGTGTGAGATGTCTTCACACCTACATCGAGCTGCTGGGAACAGAATAGAGGTGAGGGGTACACCTGTCACCTGTGCAAAGTGCTGCTCGGCGGGGTCGGCTTCACAGGTGAGGACGGCACGAAAGCATGAAAAGGGTCCCAACCAACCACCCGGCCCCACCGCGACTGACATCCTGAAGTGTCAGGCTAACGCGAGAGGCAAAATTAGAGCTGAGAAGCTCTCGACCTGTTCAGTAGTTAAACCGCACGGCGCGGCGTTCCAGGTGGGGTCCACAGGTCCCTGGGGGGCCCTGGAGGCTACACAAGCTGCTTAACAGGACAGCGGTATATTACGGGTTGAATTGTTTCCCCCCAAGTTCATATAGGATAGGGTGATGAGGGTGGGTCCTGACCCAACATGACTAGTATCCTTATAAATAAGGGACATAGACATACACACAGAGAAGCCTAACCCGAACCTGAAGATGGAAGCAGAGGTCAGGCCGCTGCTTCTACAAGATGAGGAGCATCAAAGGTTGCAGCAGGGCTTCCCTGGTGGCGCAGTGGTTGAGAGTCCACCTGCCGATGCAGGGGACACGGGTTCGTGCCCCGGTCCGGGAGGATCCCACATTCCGCGGAGCGGCTGGGCCCGCGAGCCATGGCTGCTGGGCCTGCGCGTCCAGAGCCTGTGCTCCATGGCGGGAGAGGCCACAACAGTGAGAGGTCCGCGTACCACAAAAAAAAAAAAAAAAAAGATTGCAGCAAACCATCAAGGCTGGGGGAGGGGCCTGGGCCAGATGCTCCCTCACAGCCCTAGACGAGCTAACCCTGCCGACACCTGACCTTGGACTTCCAGCCTCCAAGACTGGAAGACAGTGAATTCCTGGTGTTTAAGCCGTGCAGGTTATGATACTTTGTTAACGCAGACTCGGAAGCTAACACCAGGTGAGCTGCCGTTTTCACTGGGCTCCCGTGGCACAGATGGCGCAAAAGCCCCAGTGGGTGAAGCTGTTGGCTCAGCAAGGATCCCGGGGTGGCCACGGGGCAGGGCCCCCCGTCTTCCCCACACACTCTCCCAGGGAAAGAAGCGCTTTCAGCAAACGCTCCGAATTTAACTGACCTCAGTCTGGGCCGTGGCGCAAGCGTCCCGCTGCGCTGGGCTCGGGTGCCGGGCGAGGGGTGAGAACCACTGACCGATGGGCCGTCGTTGTTCACACCGGGGTTCTTGGCAGACATTTTCTCCAAAATGAGAAAAACAGCAGACAGTCCTTGTTGCCACGGTAAACTTGAGCTCTCTAGTGGGAATGAGAATTTTGGAACCTGCCAGCATCAGCGAGACGGCTTCCCGACCTGAAGGCCTTTCTCCGAGCTTGTGATGTTGGTGTGAGTTCCACGTGGACACGGAATGGGAGACTCTGAACCAGCGTTTTCCAAACGACCAATGCACCATGTTACAGCATCACGGCGGCCAGAGACCCGTCCACGGAGCGAGATGGACCGAGGGTCCACGGGGCCCCAGGGAGCGGTGCACGGGGTGGGCTCCCGGTCCAGACTGCAACCGCCCCGAGAGACGCCACGTGCTGGGGTTTGGTGTCGGAGCAGAGGAGAAAGTCCGCGAGGATCCCAAAAAGCTGTTCATGTGCTCCTGCCTTTCCAGCTGCAAGTCTGGGCGAGGCTGGATTTTCTCCGGATGCTTCGACCAAGACGACATTTCCCAACTGACCGAAGACAGACGCGGTGACGACGTCCAGCTGCCGCTGAGAAGCCTGACGTCAGGGAGGTTCGCAGAAACGTGTATTCATGCCACTCTTCTTACTGAATTTTTAAAAAACTATTTCTCAGGAATCTATTCTTTATGTGTTGAATGCTGGCTCCCCAAAATGCTACCAAGGGACAGATCGATAGAGCTACGCGGCTTAGCTACCTTGAGAGTCTTAGCAGGATCTGGGGGGCAAGGGTAAGGTGTGTGTGAGGTTTGGGGTCTGGATTAGAATTAGGCAAATTCAAGACATAATTCGTTCAGGATTGGTGAGCACTTAAAGGGTTGGAAGTGAGTTTAGAGGATCAGCTGAGGTAAACCATGGTATAGATGGTTTCTACAAGTCTGTCGTCATTATTTTAAAAGGAAGAATAAATGCAGGTCTTTAAATTTTCATAGTTTTATTTTCTAATACAGTAAATATGGATGGATAACACACATAAGTAAAAGTTCTTTGGGGGCCTTAGTAATTTTTAAGTGTTTAAAAGTGTCCTGAGGGGGCTTCCCTGGTGGTCCAGTGGATAAGACTCCACACTCCCAACGCAGGGGGCCCGGGATCGATCCCTGGTTGGGGAACTAGATCCCACATGCATGCTGCAAAGAAGATCCCGTGTGCCACAGCTAAGACCCAGTGCAACTAAAATAAATAAATAAATGAATAAATATTTTTATAAATAAATAAATAAATTTAAAATAAATAATAAAAGTGTCCTGAGGCCCAAAAGCATAAGAATCGTTGATATGGAATCTACTGGGAGACTGACAACCAAGGACAGAGACAGGAACTGGGCAAAGCTGGGGAGGGTGTTCTCTGCGACTGTCCCTGAGCAGAGACTTGAACTCGGCCCGCAGAAAAGGCACAGAAACCACTTTCACCTCTCAGATGGGCAGAGTGGATGCGGGCTGAGGCCCAGGGTACCACCAGGCCATGCTGGGATGTCCCCAGAGGACACCCCCAGGGGTGTGGGGAGTGGGAGAGACAGAGCTGCAGAACCCACAGGAGAGGTGCTCAGAGACAAGAAAGAGAGACCCCACTTCAGCCGCCAATGCAAGGTCACCTGTGCTTCTCACGAACTGACTACAGATCGGAAGTTCCCACGACCCCCTCCTTGCTAGAGCGGCTCACAGAATTCAGGAAATCAGTTTACTTACTAGATCGCGGGTTTATTATAAGGGATATTAAAGGATATGAATGAACAGCCAGGTGAAGAGATATGTATATAGGGCGAGGTTTGGAAGGGTTCCCAACAGAGGAGCTTCTGTCCCTGTGGGATTTGGGGCCTGGCACATGGAAGGCCCCAACCTGGCAGCTCTCTGAACCCCCTCCTTTTGGGTTTTCATGGAGGCTCCAACCCTCTAATCGTGGTCGGTCCCCCTGGCAACCATATCCCCATCCTTAGGGGATTTCCAGTAGTCACCTCTTACCATAAACCCAGTAGTGGTGGGAAGAGACTTGTTATGAATAACAAGACACCCATTTCACTTCGTGGCTCAGAAGGGATTTCCGGGATTGAGGCCAGAAGACCAAATATTGTAACAAAAGATGCTCCCGTTGCTCAGAGCAGGGCTCTGGGAGCTGTCTGCCAGGAAATAGGGACACGAAGTATGTATTGATTATAAGTCACAATATCATATACGGTTGTACCATGTGACTTTTATCCATTCATCCATCATCAGACACCTGGGTTGATTCCAACTTTTAGCTGTTGTGAATGATGGGTGAACATGGGTGAAGACAGAGCTCGAGGCTCTGCTTTCAAGTCCTTTGGGGATTGTGGAAGGAAAATGAAAGTGGGGTGGGGTTTGCTAAAAGCACACTTGAAAATTGAGCCGGGGAGCCACTGAGGTAGCGAGGCTTATGCACATCTCAGCCCGGATGGAATCGGACCGTTTGACCACTCGCTGTCCTCATGCAGACATCAGAGCATCTGCCAGAAACTCACGTACTTATTGGACCCTCACCCTAGGATAACTCGTGATTCCTTAAGGACAAATATTTCCTGCCTCGCGCCAGAGTCAACCACAATTCTCAGCAGACAACTGCACAACCTGGTGGCTTTCGTCTTCATAAGGCCCTGACTCTCCCTCCTCCCCAGAACTCTTTCGGTTTTACCCGAGCCTGTATCTCCTGAACTGCAACCTTTAAGACCCACATAAACTCTTTCCTAATTTGCAGCTTCCTGCGCTGTTTTTTGGTCGACAGGATACTCCCAGAAGTGGGATTGCCGGATCGTGTGGTAGCTCTATCTTTTGTTTTTTAAGGAAACTCCATACTGTTCTCCATAGTGGCTGAACCAGTTTACCTTCCCACCAACAGTGCAGGAGGGTTCCAATTTCTCCACATCCTCGCCAGCACTTGTTGTTTTCTGTTATTGTGAGAATAGCCGTCCTCATGGGTGTAGGTAATATCTCTCTGTGGTTGTAGTTTGCGTTTCCCTGGTGATTGGTGACGTCGGACATCTTTTCATGTGTTTATTGGCCACCTGTGTGTCTCTGGAGAAATGTCTAGTCAAGTCCTTTGCCCATGTTTGAATCGGGTTGTTTGGTTTTTGTTGTTGAGTTTTAGCAGTTCTCTATACATTCTGGATATCAATCCCTCATCAGATATAGTGATTTGATATTTTTTTCTCCTATACTCATGGGTTGCCTTTTCTTTTTCTTTTTTTTTAACATCTTTATTGGAGTATAATTGCTTTACAATGATGTGTTAGTTTCTGCTGTATAAAAAAGTGAAACAGCTATACATATACATACACCCCCATATCCCCTCCCTCTTGCATCTCCCTCCCACCCTCCCTATCCCACCCCTCCAGGTGGACACAAAGCACCGAGCTGATCTCCCTGTGCTATGTGGCTGCTTCCCACTAGCTATGTATTTTACATTGCGTAGTGTATATACGTCCATGCCACTCTCTCACTTCGTATGGGTTGCCTTTTCACCCGGTTGATTGTGTCCTTTGATGCGAAGTGTTAAATTTTTTAAATTTTATTTATTTATTTATTTATTTATGGCTGTGTTGGGTCTTCGTTGCTGTGCAGGGCTTTCTCTAGTTGTGGCGAGCAGGGGCTACTCTTCGTTGTACGGGCTTCGTTGTACGTACTCTTCGTTGTACGTTGCTGTGCACGGGCTTCTCATTGCGGTGGCTTCTCTTGTTGAGGAGCACAGGCTCTAGGCGCAAAGGCTTCAGTAGTTGTGGCGCACAGGCTTAGTTGCTCTGCGGCATGTGGGATCTTCCCGGCCCAGGGCTCGAACCCGTGTCCCCTGCATTGGCAGGCAGATTCCTTTTTTTTTTTTTGGCGGTACGCGGGCCTCTCACTGCTGTGGCCTCTCCCATTGCGAGCACAGGCTCCGGACGTGCAGGCTCAGCGGCCATGGCTCACAGGCCCAGCCGCTCCACGGCATGTGGGATCTTCCCAGACCGGGGCACGCACCCGTGTCCCCTGCATCGGCAGGCGGACTCCCAACAACTGCGCCATCAGGGAAGCCCGGCAGGCAGATTCTTAACAGCTGCGCCACCAGGAAGTCCTGAAGTGTTAAATTTTGACGTAGTTCTGAGGCAGGAGGTAGACAGGCCCGCGGCTGAGCAGCTGGAGTCTGTCCCCTGTGGACAGATACTCCAAGATAAAGAGAATGTCTGGAGCAGAGAGGAGCTGAGTCCGGTCCAGATAAGAGATAAAGACCACATATTCCTCATTCTTGAGGTCCAGGAGACCTTCCTGACTCCACACGTGCAGAAAGGCTCCTCAGGGGCCAAAAAGGGAGGGGGCGCCACCCTATTATAGGTGGTGTCAACCTACTCACATGACTCTGCGCCAGAATCCATCTTGGCTAAGAGATGCGCACACAGGGGAGGAGCCTGAGATAAACCAAATACAGACTCAGAGCCAGGCAAAGCAAGGTGACTGACCAGAGGAAACCCGGAAGAAATGCCCCATATAAGTGATTCAAACCACCACGAGGGCATGACTCTCCCTCTCAGCCCGCCCGCGTGTCCATCCACACGCACTCTTTTTCCTCCTAATAAACACTTTTCTGTACTTTGTCCCTTTGTTGAAATTCATTTCTACAAAGCAGACAAGCCAGGGCCTTGTCACTGGCCATTGGCCCTCATGGTCTAGTGGTTAGGATTCCACACTCTCACCGAGATCCCGCTTCAAGCCTCTGCAGGCCGAGGCCACCTGAGATCAGTTCCACTTACCTTTTTTTTTTTTTTTTTTTAATTGCCTGTGCTTTTGGTGTCATATTTAAGAAATCGTGGTGCTCCTGTATTCTTGGCCCGTAGAAACCGAGAAAAAAGAAATGTTTGCTGTTTTAAGCCACTCTGCTCCAGGACAATTTCTTAGGCGGCGTAGACAACTGAGCTCTGGTTCCCGTCCATCGCTGTTACGATTGACTCACCTTCCACACCCGCCCTTGCTCACCTGACTCAACCCCCCCACCCGACCCCTCCCCCAGGACCTGCCCTTGTCGCCTCACCCGCTGTGCCCATATGGCCCTCCTCTCCCTGAGCAGCTCCCTTTCCCCCACTGAACCCCAGAGGTTAGATCCACCTTCCGGCTCGCCCATACCTGCCCAGCAGAGCTGGGAGGCTGCACCCACCAGCCGCACCCAGGTCTGCCCCATCTCACCGGCCCACACCCCGTCCCCCTCCCCCAGGGCCCCCACCGTCTTGGCTGGTGGACTTGCTTCCTGCAACATCCCTGAGGATGCAGAGTGGTCTGCAGAGCCACCCCCCACCCCCTGTGCCACAGCCGTCTCCCCACTGCCCGTCTCTGCCCAGGTTGCTGCCCTTCCTCCCAGCACCCCTGACGTCCTGTCTGGTGACAAAGGCCACGCTTGCATGCGTGCCCTGGATCCCAGCGCTCACTAGCCCTGCTCCCTTCACAGCAGACCCCCAAAAGCCTCGAGGGTCCACCCCATCCCTCCTTCTCCCTCCCACCCTCCACTGCAGCTGCCCTGGGCAAGGTCAGCAGGGAGGTCCCAACTGGAGGCCACACCCCAGGCCCTGGAGTGCCCCTCCCCCACCCCAGGGCATCCAGTTCTCCAGAAGCTCCTCCCAGGTCCAGGCTCGACCTTGCCCTGGGCCCTGTCCTTCTCCATCTCCTCCCCCCCCACCCTGGGTGGTCCCTCCAGCCTCCAGGCTTCAGATGCCCCACCCAGCTCCCCTCAAACATGTTTCTCCAGCCCAACCCCTGCCCTGAGCTCCAGACCACTAACCCCACTGCTGCTTCGCATTCAGCACCAAGACCCCCCGAACCAGAGACCCCTGCCCCCACCTGACGCCCTCCCTCCCCGACAGCCTGCGGGACTGCAGCAGCTGGCTGTCCTGGTGTTGCAGCGAGGGGGACCCCTTCCAGGGCCCGAGAGTGGGCTCTCGTCTAACACCAGGAAATGGATTGTCCGAGGAGACCCACGTGCCAGCAAAGCAAGAGACCTTATTGGGGACGGGCGCCCGGGCGGAGAGCAGTGGGGGTAACGGGGCGAGGGAGCCAGGAGGACTGCTCTGCCACATGGCTCGCAGTCTCGGGTTTTACGGTGATGGGGTTAGTTTCCGGGTTGTCTCTGGCCAATCACTCTGACTCAGGGTGTTTCCTGGTAGCGGGCCCATCGCTCAGTCAAGGCAGATTCCAGCGAGGAGGCTTCTGAGAGGCCAGTAGGACGTGTGGACTGGAGTCTTCTCTCTCCTTTTGACCTTTCCCGAGGTCTTCCGGTTGGTGGTGGCTTCTTAGTTCTGCATTCCTTACTAGGACTTCCTGTTGTAAGATAACTTGTGCAGGTGGTTACTGTCATGCCTGGCCAGGGTGAACGGGCAGTCAGGGGCTGCCTAGAACATATCCTCTCCCCACCGTGCACCCACTCCATCATGACCAACCTCTGGTCCCTGTCCCTGCCCCCAGGGAGAGCAGTGGCCCCTCACGGCTTCCAGCTTCCACCCTTGCCCCTAAGTCTGCTCCCAACACAGCACCAGAGGGACCTTTAAAACCTGAGTCCTAACCCTCCTCCGCTCCCAGCCCCCCAGGCTCCTGACACGAGTCTTCAGGGAGGACTGGGACCCCCCCACACTCCTCCAGACCTCAACCTCGTACACCTCTTACGACAGGGGGCGACTCTGGCCTAGGGCAATTGCACTGGCTGTGTCCCGTCTGCAGCGCCCTGCCTGGCTCTCCCCAAGACCCTGGCATCTGCTCAAAGGCCAGCTTCTCAGGGGGGCCTTCCCTGATGCCCCCACCACTCACAGGCCCACGGCCTCTGCCCCATGTGCTCCTCGCTGGCATCTAGGCAGCCGCTTTTCTTGTCCCTGCCACCCTCTCTTTGCCTCCAGGCATCCGACCGGCTTCCCAGTGGATGGTGCCATGGCCCTGGCTGGGCCACAGGACAGTCCTGGTGCTGCTGGAACAGGAGTCCTGGAGCCCTCCCTGTACACGCCGGCCCTACGGCTGCAGTGAGGCTGGACCTCCCCAGGGCAGCCTACTGCCCACTGACCCAGCCTGACCCTTGGCCTGTCCCCAGGGATCGGTGGGGGGGGCACCAAGGCTCCTGGGAGGTTTCCTGCAGCCCGTGCAAGAGCACCTTGGGGTTATCCCTACCTTCCACCGCCTGGGAAGGGGCTGAGCCAGGCACCGGGCCCCCTCTGGAGCAGTCAGAGCCGGCCAGCTGGCCCCCCGAGGCCCTTACCCCAGCCCCCACTCTCGCTCCACACTTCGCTCCTTCTGTGACCCTGAGGCTTTAGCTGTACCTCGTCTCCCCAAACTTACACCTGCCACTGGCCTCACGCAGCCACCGGCTAGGTTTGCGTTAGAGCGTCCATGTAGTCATACAGCACCTGTGGGTTTTCCAGGCTCCAGAGGCCCCCTTCCTGAGCCACACCAGCACCCTAAGGTCATGGAGTCGGTGGAGGGGGACGTCAGCCATCACTCCTCACCATCTTCACAGCCACCCCCTTGCTCCTGGCCTCCTGCGGGGCACACTCTCGGTCCAGGCCTGGCACTGCCGGCCTTCCAGCGAGAGTTCGGACCCACAGAGCAGCCCGAGCCCAACATACGGGGGAAGCGAGGCTCTCAGTGGCCCTGGGATGCACCCCGGTGACTGGCAGTGTTGGTGGTGATTTGGGGGTTTTAATGGCAAAGCCGGTAATCATGGGGATGAGGGAAGCTGTGGATGGTGTTTGAGGTTTGCACACAGATGCATCCCACCTTCTCCGATTCAGTGCATGGTAAACACCAGCCAGGGTGCAGTTCCCTGGACAGCACAGCCCTCCACATTAGTGTCAATGAAAAAATTCATCAATAGTCAATCTAAGAATGACATAGAAAAAGAAATTGTTTGAGCCAATCTGAGAATTATAACCCAGGACACAGTC
The DNA here is from genome assembly GCF_964374135.1 of Grampus griseus. NCBI lineage: Eukaryota > Metazoa > Chordata > Mammalia > Artiodactyla > Delphinidae > Grampus > Grampus griseus. The sequence goes on along the minus strand of NC_139002.1, from coordinate 110,065,733 downwards.
TTTCAGAAAGCTCTGAGGACTGTTCCGCCCATTAGAGGTCAAAGCACAGTGAGACCTCTTGAAACTTGAAACTTTGGCTCAAGTTTTTGAAACAAAGGGTTACATGATGTGTTGACAGTTTACACAACCCAGATCTGCAGGGCTAAAGCGTACAAAGCAAGTAATGGGTCATAGGTGACCTTTACAAGGTTAAGAAGGAATGTGGGCTCCTGAGGAGGTCTGGTTAATGCAGATGCGCAACGCACCTTAAAGGGGAGGGAGGAGGCCCGAGCAGGTACAGAAGAGTTTTATCTTTACATTTTTCTTGTCCTGCCATAAAATATAAATTGTATTTCATCACAAGGTTGGAAGGAACTTCTGGTGTTCCCTGAGTAATCACGGTGTCAGGGGCCAGGTTCCTCGGCACCTCCCTCCTGGCGCGGGTCCCGCAGCGCCTGGAAGTGACGGTGGCCCCGGGAGCCCGGCCTGGCCAGACCCCCTTCCCCTGCCTGGCCCAGCTACTCATCTGCACCTCTGGGAAATGGGCCACCATCAGCTGAGATTCAGCCCACAGAGCTCTGAATCGGGCTGAGGCCAAGGAGTCTCCCCTTTCCCCCCTCCCCTGGGTGGGGCCCATGTGGGAAAAAGGCAGAGAGAGGGACCCCTGGAGAGACGCCCCGCCAGGCAACTGCCCAGCAGACTCTGCCCCACATCTTTGCAACCTTCCACCCCAGGATGTCTTGTATTGGGAACCAGTAGATGCCAGGCAGGTGTTTCCGAGGGTCTGTATTTTGTTGTGTTTTGTTCCTTGTCTACTCTGAGTGACCAATGCCCTTTAAATATACAGAGCTGAGGTTCTCAGACCCTGGCCTGCACCAGCAACAGCAAGGCCTTGTGGGCGGCCGGAAAACAGACTTTTCAGACAGTTCCCAGGGGGAGGTGATACTGGTGGTCCTGCCTCACTCCGAAACCTCGACTGGAGAACACTCGCACCACCCCAGGAAACTCCCTGGTCCCCCTTCTGAAACCAAGCAGGACCCTGCAGGCCCTCCCGGGTACAAAAGCCCCTCCGTGCCCCTCATTTCCTGTTTGTAGAAAAAGGCTCTAGCCTCCCAAGCCCTTCCTGAGTTCAAAGAGCAGGGATAGGCAGTTACTAATTAGGGAAGTGAGGGAGAAGCAGGTAAACAAGAAAAGTAGAGACAACAGTCAGCTCAGGATAAAACTGAACCTTAGCTCCTCCTCAAGGGATTTTCACAACAATCTGATGGAATTCTTTGAGTTGTTCTTCAGGAACTAAGACGCTCGCAACCCGGGTGGATGGTGACTTACTTGCAGACCACAAGCTTGTAGACCCCGGACTGGTTGGAACCAGAAGGTTGATGACTGAGATTTCTGAAATGTCACCCTGTTACCTCATCACCAACCAATCAGAAGAAAGTCCACGTGCTGATCCGGCCCCCGGAGAGCTGGGGTCTTTGAGCAGGAGCTGCCCGTTCTCCTTGCTTAGCCCTGCAGTCAACGCTGTACTTTCCTTCACCAGAGCCCCGTGTCAAATGATTGGCTTTGCTGCTCGGCAGGCGAGCAGACCCAAGTTCGGCCGGATAACGCTTTTTCTCCTTCTGTTCTGGCCTCCCCTGAGCCAGCCACTGTGGGGACTGGTATTACCATGAGCAGTCAGCCCGTTCTTGAACTTTACAGAAATGGAATCCTTAATGTCTGGCTCCTTTCACTCACCAGAACACTTGTGGGATTTCTCTGAGCTGCTGCAGGGTCACTAGCCCATTACTTTTCATGGTCAGGTAGCTCCCCGGCATGGAGCTTCTGCTGATGGACATTTGGGTTGTTACCCGTTTGGCGCTTTAATCAGTGAAGCTGCTGTGATCATCTGTGTGCAAATCTTTGTGCAAATGTTTTTCTCTGAGGAGTAGGGGACTGGTTCGCATGCTTAACTTTTTTTTTTTTTCTGACCATGCCGCGAGGCTTGTGGGATCCTAGTTCCCTGACCAGGACCAGGGATAAAACCCGTGCCCCCTTCAGTGGAAGCGTGGCGTCCTGACCACTGGACTGCCAGGGAATTCCCAGTACATGCTTAACTTTATGAGAAAACACCCAATTGTTCTCCGAACAGTTCTTTTTGTGCCATTTTGCATCCCTAACAGCGGCATGTTCATTCCAGTTGCGCCACGTCCTCACCAGCACTTGGTATTGTCAGCTTTTTAATTTTCACTATTTGAGGGAGAGAATGGAGACATCTCATTGTGGTTTTGATTTGCATTTCTCTGATGAATAGAATTTCTCTTTTTCTGTGAATTGTATTTCCCATTTTTGCATTTTAGTGGAGAAACGAATGTCCTTTCAACGAGTGATAAGACAAGTGGAGAAAAATGACTCTTGACATCTACCTCATAACACAGACAAAACCAATTTGAGATTCATCAAAGACCCTAACATCAAAGCCAAAACTGAAACGTCTCTAGAAGAAACCATAGGGGGACTTCCCTGGTGGCGCAGTAGTTAAGAATCCGCCTGCCAATGCAGGGGACACGGATTCGAGCCCTGGTCTGGGAATATCCCACATGCCGCAGAGCAGCTAAGCCCACGCGCCACAACTATTGAGCCTGTGCTCTAGAGCCCACGTGCCACAACTACTGAAACCTGTGCTCCTAGAGCCCATGCTCCGCAACAAGAGAAGCCACTGCAATGAGAAGCCCATGTACCGCAACGAAAAGTAGCCCGTGCTCACCGCAACTAGGGAAAGCCCACAGGCAGCAACGAAGACCCAACACAGTCATAAATAAATAAATACATAAATACATTTATTTTAAAAAAAAGAAACCAGGGGCTTCCCTGGTGGCACAGTGGTTGAGAGTCCGCCTGCTGATGCGGGGGACGCAGGTTCATGCCACGGTCCGGGAAGATCCCACATGCCGCGGAGCGGCTGGTCCCGTGAGCCATGGCCGCTGAGCCTGTGCCTCCGGAGCCTGTGCTCCGCAACGAGAGACGCCACAGCAGTGAGAGGCCCACGTACCGCAAAAAATAAATAAACCATAGGAACATATTTTTGTCCCTTTGGAGTACACAAAGACTTTTTTTTTTTTTTAAGAGAAAATACAAAAAAAAAGCACTAACCATAAAATTAAAAATTGATACATTAAACTTCAGCAACATTAAAACTCATCAAAGGGGCTTTCCTGGTGGCGCAGTGGTTGAGGGTCCGCCTGCCGATGCAGGGGACACGGGTTCGTGCCCCGGTCCGGGAGGATCCCACATGCCGCGGAGCGGCTGGGCCCGTGAGCCATGGCCGCTGAGCCTGCATGTCCGGAGTCTGTGCTCCGCAACGGGAGAGGTCGCGGCAGTGAGAGGCCCGCATACCGCAAAAAAAAAAAAAAAAAAAAAAAAAAAAAAAAAAAAAAACTCATCAAAGACACTGTTAAGAAAATGAAAAGGTAAGCCACAGACTTGGAGGAAATATCTGCAATACATACACATCTGACAAAAGACTTAATCGAGAATATACAAAGAACTCAATTCGAAGAAAGAAAGACAACCAGTCTCGTAACAACCAGCAGTTACATTTCCTATGACTGATTTCGTACTTAATTCTCTTGGGACACCTTCTGTTGATGAAAAATTAATCAGTTGATCTAAGAAAGAAATGGAAAATTTTATTTGAGCCAAATTGAGGATTATAACCTCAGGAATAGTCCCTCAGAAAGCTCCAAGAACTGTTCCACCCATTAGAAGTCCAGGCACAGTTTTACAAGTGTTTTGAGACAGAGGGCTGTATATTAAATGATGTATTATCGACAGTTTACACGATCCAGACCTAAGTGTCATTGTGGCCCCTTACAAGGTCAAGAAGAAATGTTATCTTTTAAGGAGTTGTCTTGCTGATGCTAGGAGAATGCTGCTCTTTATGGTTGAGCAGGTATTTCTTTCTTTTTTTAAAAAAAGTTAATTAAATTTTTGGCTGCGTTGGGTCATTGTTGCTGCGCACGGGCTTTCTCTAGTTATGGTGAGCAGGGGCTACTCTTCATTTTGCAGTGTGCTGGCTTCTCATTGCAGTGGCTTCTCTTGTTGTGGAGCACGGGCTCTAGGCACGTGGGCTTCAGTAGTTGTGGCTCACAGGCTCAGTAGTTGTGGTTCGCGGGCTCTAGAGTGCAGGCTCAGTAGTTGTGGCTTAGTTGCTCCACAGCATGTCGGTCTTCCTGGACCAGGGATTGAACCTGGTGTCCCCTGCATTGACAGGTGGATTCTTTCTTTCTTTCTTTATTTTTGGCTGTGTTGAGTCTTCGTTGCTGCACGTGGGCTTTCTCTAGTTGCGGCGAGCAGGGGCTACTCTTCGTTGTGGTGCGCAGGCTTCTCATTACGGTGGCTTCTCTTGCTGTGGAGCACGGACTCTAGGCACGCAGGATTCAGTAGTTGTGGCACGTGGGCTCTAGAGCGCAGGCTCAGTAGTTGTGGTGCACAGGCTTAGTTGCTCTGCGGCATGTGGGATCTTCCCAGACCAGGGCTCGAACCCATGTCCCCTGCATTGGCAGGCAGATTCTTAACCACTGCGCCACCAGGGAAGTCCCTGAGCAGGTATTCCTGCCTATGGGGGAGGGTGGTCCATGCCTAATGCAGATACACAATGCACACTGAGGGGAGAGAGGGGGCCAAAGGGCAGAGAAAATGTTTCGTGTTTTAATTTTTATTGTCTTGCCATAAAGTGTGAATTTTATTTCACACTTCTGAACTTAGTACTACTTCTCTGGGGCAGATTCCCAGATGTGGGTTTCCAGAATCAAAGGCCCATCCTGGGGCTCTGGAAAATGAAACCACAGGCCCTGATTTCAGGCCACCTCACCTCTCCCAGCTCCTCCCCAGGCACCAGGCCCAGTTTGACCTAGGAGGGCTCGGAGGAGCAGCCAGGCCTGAAGGGAGGACGTGCACCCTGCGCGCCCCAGGCCTCAGGAGGGCTGGGAAACGGGGGGGCAACCCAGACCCAGGCCCACAGCCCCAGCGGCCCTTTTCATGGTCCCCGAAGGCCTCGGCCCAGATGCAGGGTCTGGGGCGTCTAGGTCTCCCTGTGACTCTGCTTAACCCTCAGCCTTAACTCCTCGCGGGGAGTGGGGGGCGAGGAGCATCCCTGGGGGTGCTTCGCTCCAGGGGGGGCACCGCTCCGGAGGGGGCGCATCACTTCGGGTATCACTGCCCCGAGGGGAGCATCACTGGAGGGGTGAATCACTGGAAGGGGGCATCACTCCGGGGTCACAGCTGCGGGGGGCCGCATCCCTCCGAGGGAAACCAACGCTCTGAGGGCACCGCCCCGGGAGCGGGGCACCGTCTCCAGGACGCTTCTCCCGGCGGGACTCGTCGCTCCGGGGGCGCCGCCCTGGGGACACATCGCCCCGGGGAGCGTATCGCTCCGGGGTCACCACTCTAGAGGCGCATCTTCCGGGAGACCTCAGCCGCACAAGTCAGGTACAGCTCCGGAGGGCGGGGGCGCCGTCTCGGGGGCGGGGCCTCGCCCGGGCGCAGGCGCGCAGGCCCGCCCTCCGGCGCCGCGCTCGGATTGGCCGCGCCCGCGGGGAGGGCACGCGGGGCATTGTGGGCCGTCCGCTCCCGCCACAGCTCGCCATGTCCGGGTCCCCGGTGAAGCGGCAGAGGATGGAGAGCGTGCTAGACCAGCTCAAGCAGTTCACCACCGTGGTGGCCGACACGGGCGACTTCCACGGTGAGGCTGCGCTGGCCCCGAGCTCCGAGAGAGGGGCTTCGTGCGCGCTGAGCGCCGGCCGGCCCCGGGGTGAGGGGAGGCGGGGCGAGGTGCCGGGGGCGCGAGCTTGCAAGTGAGGGGCGGGCCGGGCCACCAGGCCTCCCCGGCCGCGAAGTTGGCCCCGGTTCTCCTCGGCGCCTCTTACCCGGTCCGTCCGCTCCCTTCTCCCTCGCCTCCCGCCCTCTTCACCCCGGCTCCCTCCTTCGCCCCCACTATTCCCGGTACCCCTTTCTTTCGCCCCCCGTCCCCCTTTTCGCTCTCCCCCCCGTTCCCGGTGCCCCGACCCCTCTTCGCTCTCCGCCCCCGCGTTTCCCGCCCCCTTTCTCCCTCGCTCCCCGCCCTCGGCACCCGTGCCCGGCCCCCTTTCGCCTTCGGCCCGGGGCCGCCGTCCCCTCCGCGCTGCTGGTAGCTCGCGGGAGCCCGCCGTGAGCCGCCAGTGCGTCAGGGGACAGTGTCCAAATGCTTTGATTTGGGGAGAGACTCCAGGTCCGCCTTGGAGCTGCGGACCGTTTGTGGTTACACGGGGTAGTTTTGTTGCGCGAATGTTGACCGCTGAGCAGGAACATGAGTTAGTTCTGGACCCAGAAAGACCAGAAACTAAGAATGACACCACCTGCTTTTGAAACCTCGTGTTGCACACACTCTCCACCCCTACCCAGGGGACAGCTGTGCACGCTGGTGCCTGCGGCCGCGTGCGGGCCAATTAGACGTTCACCACGTTGGGCCAAGGAGCTGCGGGGATAAAACCCCATGCGCCGAGGAAAGCAAAGCTTGTCCCAGATTCAGATTTTCCTGGCTTTGAATCACGTTCCTTGCAGGCAGCTGGGGGACTTAGCTCTTCCTCCCTCTGCAGTGGAAACCCAGACTAGGTGAACCTCCATTCTGTTAGGCTGTGAACAATTAAGATTTTCAGGAAAATAATGAAATTCTCTGGGTACGAGTGCTGTGGGGCACACAGTACGGAAGGGACTTCCTCTCTTTTCTGCTTTCTCATGGTGACTTGAGAAACAGGCTTTAATTCCTCTTTGGTAAGAGTAAGTCTTTATCTAGCAGAGTCTAGGAGAGTGAGTAAGCATGTTTAGCTGCTTCAGTATAAACGCTGGAAACAGTGATGGGCTTGAGTCCAACCTGTACTTTAAACCATCTGCCAGAAGGTCCCCGCCTGGTCAGAGCTGGGGGCCCTGGAGATTCCAGCTCCTGCTCACTGGGAGGCCACGGTCTTCTTTCTACCCCCTCCCTCCCTGATTCAGGCCTCTGGCAATGACATCACTAGGACAGAGCGTGCTGGAGAAGTGGCGGCATGTATTTCTGCACCTTCTTAGCATGGAAAATTTCCCATCTTTGTGAGTTGACAAAGCCCTGGTCTATATTGTTTCCTGTCGGGTCTCACCAGGCAGCAGCCGCAGGATGGCTGGTCTTGTTACACCTGTCAGTGTAGGGCCAACAAGGCAGGAGGGACCCTGAGGAATGCTTGCTTTCCCCCCCCCCCCTTGCTTTTTAGAAATATCTAAGCCCAAGTGTTGACATTTAAGATTTCTAAGTGAGGGCTTCCCTGGTGGTGCAGTGGTTAAGAATCCGCCTGCCAATGCAGGGGACACAGGTTCGAGCCCTGGTCCGGGAAGATTCCACGTGCCTCGGAGCAACTAAGTCCCTACACCACAACTACTGAGCCTGCGCTCTAGAGCTGGTGAGCCACAACTACTGAAGCCCACGTGCCTAGAGCCCGTGCTCCACAACGAGAGAAGCCACCGCAATGAGAAGCCCACACACCACAACGAAGACCCAACACAGCCAAAAATAAATAAATAAATTTAGAGAAAAAAGATTTCTAAGTGAATGTTAAGAACTTTATTAAAAAATACATTTGTTGATAATGTATATCCATAAATCTTACATAGTTGTAAATTTGTGGGTTTTTTGTTTTATTTTTATTTTTTGGCCGTGTCGCCTGGCATGTGGGATCTTAGTTCCCCGACCAGGGATCAAACCCACGGCCTCCTACATTGGAAGTACAGAGTCTTAACCACTGGACCACCAGGGAAGCTCCTGTAAATTCGGTTTTTGGTCACTTTATGAACTGAAGGTTCTTACCTTCGGGGAGTCGTGGGCCTCTTTGAAAATACAGTCAAAGCTGTGGATGCTCTTCCCAGAACGACGCCCCACGCCCGGATTTGCGTTCAGTTTAAGGGTCCGTGGAGTCTGAAGTCCATCTGTTGACCCTAGATAGGTCTTGGTTTTGTTTTGTTTTGTTTTTAATAAAATTATTTATTTTTGGCTGCATTGGGTCTTCGTTGCTGCACGTGGGCTTTCTCTAGTTGTGGCGAGCGGGGGCTACTCTCGGTTGCGGTGTGCGGGCTTCTCATCGCGGTGGCTTCTCTTATTGCAGAGCACGGGCTCTAGGCGTGCAGACTTCAGTAGTTGTGGCACATGGGCTCAGTAGTCGTGGCTCACCAGCTCTAGAGCGCAGGCTCAGTAGTTGTGGCGCACGGGCTTAGTTGCTCCGCGGCATGTGGGATCTTCCCGGACCAGGGCTCGAACCCGTGTCCCCTGCATTGGCAGGCGGATTCTTAACCACTGTGCCACCAGGGAAGCCCCCTTGGTTTTGTTTTTAATTTTGCTAAAAGCTTTATCAAGGTATAATTTTATATGATGAAAGGTACTATTTTCAGTGCATTACTCTGGGTTTTAACACATCTGTGTAAGTTCTGCTCCAGAGTACTTTTTCTTAACTTGTCATTTTGAAATAATTATAGACTTTTAGGAAGTTGCAAAATTAGCCCATAGAGTCCCATCGTCCCCCAGTGGTGACATTTTGTGTGGCCGTGGTGACATCAGAACCAGGAACTTAGCACTAGCATGACACCGTGAACAGGCTTCAGGCCGGCTCCATGTCCACCGGTTTCCACCTGCATAGAGGAGGGGGCATCCCCTGTGGCAGTTTTATAGTTCATAGGTTCTTGTAGCCACCAGGATGGGTAGGACACAGCTGTTCCCTGGCCACAGAGACCTGCCTCGGCCCTGAGAGCCGCCCCCTTCCCTGTTCCTGTTCCCCATCTCTGTAGTTTTGTCATCAGAAGATACTTTGACAATACTAACTTGCCCAATCAGCTTACTGAACCAGCTAATCCTGGAAGCTGAGTTTGGTGAACGTGAACTCTGTGCTACCCCGGGAGCCTGGGCCACGAGACTCCTTGGACTTCCTAGCCTGGTTACCAAGAAGGTGCTAGTGTGTTAAAGGAGAATACAGACCTGGTGCCGACGACGCTGTCAGGCAGCCACTGCCCTTCTTGCTCTGGGCCCTTGGCACATCTGCTTCCTGGCTTTAGTCTCTGTTGCTTTCTCATCGTGCACGCAGCTGCCTCTTGGCCAGCCTTCCGTGTGAAGTGCGGCCACATCCTGGCTCAGAAGACATGCTTGACTCTGTTTACACGTTTAGGGCTTACAGGGGTTGGCGCGGGTTGCTGGCTGGAAGCGAGCACTCCACTTACTTCCCTGCTTTCCACAATTATTTCCCTATAGCCATCGATGAGTACAAGCCCCAGGATGCCACCACCAACCCGTCCCTGATCCTAGCCGCGGCGCAGATGCCCACCTACCAGGAGCTGGTGGAGGAGGCCGTCGCCCATGGCCGGAGGCTGGGCGGGTGAGTGCGGGTCTGGGCAGCAGCCCTCAGCTGGTCTGGTTGCTTCCTGCCCTCCCTGAGTTTAGTTCTCAGGTGTCTTAGACTCAGGGAGGGAATGCTGTCTGCTTTCCTGTTTCTTTTTGTCAGGAAAGAAATAGCCGACATGTTATTTACACGTAGCAGGCAATACCCATTGTGCGAATACAGTTCACTGAGTTTTGTTTGCAGGAACATGTAGACACCACCCCAGAAGCCCCTCCCCGCTTTTGCAGTCAGTCTCCCCAGCCCTGGCAACCATGGACCTGCTCTCTGGCTTTTTGTTATGTTTTAGCAGTTCTGCTGGAGTGAGATTCATTAGTGTGCTGTCCGATTCATTCTGGTCAGTTTATGCACTGCTGCAGCATCTGCACCTCCTAGAAGGTTCCCTGGAGCCTCTGCCAGTGACCACAGACTGGCTTTCCTCTCCGTAGATTGGCCTTTGCTGGATGTCATTTTAAATTTTCATTTGGGCGATACAGCTCAGCTGAGAGTGAGCCTGCAGGGAACAGTGGCCTCTGGGAGGAGCCACGCTGGGCTGGCCTGTCCCTTTCTGGTGCTCCTGTGTGCTGAGGTCAGGCGGTGTGCAGGTGTGTGTGAGATGGCTGCTCCTTGCACTGGGCCGCCCTGCCCCCGCCATCCTGGCTGCTTCCCTGTCCCTTCTTGGTATTCCTGGAATCGGTGACAAGGTGGTGCCCTTAGTGGTCACCAGACTGGCCCTGCTCCCGTGTCCAGCCCGTGACACGCGGGCTGGAGATCTTTCTGGTCCATTTTGGAACAGCATCATGTACCTTACTCATCTGCCCAGGCAGCTTCAAAGAGATTGGAAAGACTGTTCTGTTCACGTCCCCAAAGATGAAGGGGTTCAGTTTGGGAGGATGAAACGTGGAGATGGAAGGCAGGGATGGTTGCACCACGATGTGGATGCACTCAGTGCCCCTAACTAGTCACTTAAAAATGGTTAAGATAGGGCTTCCCTGGTGGCACAGTGGTTGAGAATCCGCCTGCCAGTGCAGGGGACACAGGTTCAAGCCCTGGTCCGGGAAGATCCCACATGCCGGGGAGCAACTAAGCCCATGTGCCACAACTACTGAGCCTGCGCTCTAGAGCCCACGAGCCACAACTACTGAGCCCGCATGCCTAGAGCCCTGCTCCGCAACAAGAGAAGCCACCACAATGAGAAGCCCACACACCGCAACAAACAGTAGCCCCGGCTCGCCTCAACTAGAGAAAGCCCGCACACAGCAGTGGAGACCCAACACAGCCCAAAAATAAATTAGTTAAAAAAAGAAAAACCCAACAAACCTCATTAAAAAAAAAGGTTAAGATGGGGCAGTTTCCTTGCGGCCTAGTGGTTAAGACTCTGCAGTCTCACTGCCGTGGCTCAGGTTCAGTCCCTCATCAGGAAACTGAGATCCTGCAAGCTGTGTGGCATGGCCAAGGTTAAAAAAAAAAGGTTAAGATGATAAGTTTTATGCTATGTGTGTTTTACCACAATTTAAAAAAATTATTTTAAGAAAAAAGATGAAGGGAAAAGAATTTGGGAAATGAATAACAGAATTTGTTTTGTAGAACCCTGTGCATTTAAATCTAACAAGCTTCTAGCCTAATTGTTTCCCTGGAATTTCAGATCACAAGAGGAACAGATTACAAATGCTACTGATAAACTTTTTGTGCTGTTTGGAGTAGAAATACTGAAGAAAATTCCAGGCCGCGTATCCACAGAAGTGGATGCAAGGTAAGGACGCAGGGCTGACACAGGTGACGCGGGCAGAGGGCGGCAGCTGCTTTCAGTCCGCGGTTCCCCGCGTGGCGCCCAGGTGCTGCTGTGGCTGCTGGTCCACGATGAGCTGCTCGTCTCTGGGTCCTGCTTGAATATCAGTCCTGCTAAGGTGCTCTGAGCTGGGCATGCCACGCACCCCCTGGCTGGCTGCTGGGCACCCCTGTCACGGCCCTGCCCCCGCAGGCTCTCCTTCGATAAGGATGCTATGGTGGCCCGCGCCCAGCGCCTCATCGACCTGTACAAGGAGGCTGGGATCAGCAAGGACCGGATTCTGATAAAGCTGTCGTCTACCTGGGAAGGAATCCAGGCTGGAAAGTAAGTGTCCCCGTGAGGAGGGAGCTGGTGGGGACTGCCCGTCCCGGGTGGGCCTTGGGGAGCAGGCCCCGTGCGATGCCACACGTTGTCCTCACGTCGTCTTCCGTGTACAGAACGTAAGTCGTTTCCCAGCAGCTGTGCTCAGTGCGGAGGAGGTAGAAGCAGGTACAGACAGGGAGCTGCTCTGGCGCCGGCCCCGCAGGGCCATGCACGGCTGTCCTGGAAGCGCCCCTTGTGCACCAGCGGGGTCCCTGTGTTATCTGTTGCCCTCCTGCGACCTTCTGCCTCTGGACGCACCTGTCTGGACTCTTCCGCGTGATGGAATCGTGCAGCACGTGGCCTTCGTGTCTGGCTTCCCTTGCTAGGCATGTGTTCAAGGTTCACACATGCTGTGCGTGTGTTGGGGCTGCATTCCTCTGAAAGCTGTTGTTCGCTCGTGTGTATACACTGCATTTTCTGAGTCCATCCTTCAAGGGACGCGTGGTTGTCCTGCTTTTGGTGCTGTCGAGGGTAGTGCTGCTGTGAGCACATGTGCTCGAGCTCTGGTGCCGTCTCTGGTGGGCGCACACTGGAGGGCGGAGTTTCTGGTGCTGTGGTCATGGTGTCGGCTGTCGAGGCTGCCTTGTGCCCCCCTCAGATGCACTTCTTGACCACCTTTCTGCGGCCAGGCAGCAGAGGTGCCTCTGAAACTGTCCATTGGGACAGGGACTCAGTTGTCACAGTCCACGTCCCGGCATGTTGCAGAGTGGGGCCGGGGCCCTGTTCTCACAGTCGACCCCAGGATGTCACGTGGGTGACTGACTTTCTGCAGGGTGACCCAGAAGGGCGAGGGGGAGCAGTGGGGCTGGGGAGGCCGCGGGCTCCGGGCGAGACTGAGGCAGGATGGCGCTGTGGTCGGAGCTGATTCTGTGACGAGGTGAGGGACCGGGCCTGTGGCTCTCAGGGAACCTCTTGCCTTTGTCCCTGTTTTGAATTGCTGGTTTGATGAAGGAAGTTCTGGTCACCCACAACTCATTAGCCAGAGAGAGCCCTGGTGAATGTTCCAGAGTTTTGTTTTGTTTTGTTTTTAGTAAAACGAACTAATTTCAGCTCCACACATATTTGTTTCTAAATATCTGTTTGTTTATTTTTGGCTATGCCGGGGCTTTGTTGAGGCCTGCGGACTTCTTAGTGGAAGCATGTGTGCAGGATCTAGTTTCCCAACCAGGGATCGAACCTGGGCCCACTGCATTGAGAGCGTGGAGTCTTACCCACTGGACCACCAGGGAAGTTCCTCCAGAGTTTTTTGGGGGGTTTTTTGTTTTGTTTTTTCTTTAAATAAATTTATTTTATTTATTTTTGGTTGAATTGGGTCTTTGTTGCGTGTGGGCTTTCTCTAATTGCGGCAAGCGGGGGCTACCCTTTTTTGCGGTGTGCGGGCTTCTCATTGCGGTGGCTTCTCTTGTAGACGAGCACAGGCTCTAGGCTCATGAGCTTCAGTAGTTGTGGCACACGGGCTCAGTAGTTGTGACTCGCAGGCTCTAGAGCGCAGGCTCAGTAGTTGTGGCGCACGGGGCTTAGTTGGTCCGCGGCATGTGAGATCTTCCCGGACCAGGGCTCGAACCCGTGTCCCCTCCATTGGCAGGTGGATTCTTAACCACTGAGCCACCAGGGAAGCCCCAGAGTTGCTCTTGACGAGGATGGGGCGACCCTGTTCCTGCCTTTGCAGTTACTGAATCGCGAGCGTTTCTCGCTGTGTCCCTGCTGTTCATGCCGCCCTCCCCCGCCCACAGGCAGCTGGAGGAGCAGCACGGCATCCACTGCAACATGACGCTGCTCTTCTCCTTCGCCCAGGCCGTGGCCTGCGCTGAGGCGGGGGTGACGCTCATCTCCCCCTTCGTGGGCCGCATCCTCGACTGGCACGTGGCCAACACGGACAAGAAGTCCTTTGAGCCCCTGGAGGACCCCGGTGAGGAGCACTGGGAGGCAGGGGCGGAGGGGTGCTGCGCTGTCTGCTGCCGGCGGCCGGCGTGGCAGCTCCGGGCATGTCTCCCCAGGAGTGAAGAGCGTCACCAAGATCTACAACTATTACAAGAAGTTCGGCTACGAGACCGTCGTCATGGGCGCCTCCTTCCGCAACACGGGCGAGATCAAGGCCCTGGCGGGCTGCGACTTCCTCACCATCTCACCCCAGCTCCTGGGGGAGCTGCTCAAGGACCACAGCAAGCTGGCGCCCACGCTCTCGGTCAAGGCAGGTAAGAAGCCCCCCGCCCCGCTCAAGGCCCCCATGGGGACACCGGTGCCTCCGTCACCTGAGGGTGTGGAGCCTAGAGCCGCAGGGCCAGCCTGCACTCACCTGCTGTCCAGCCCACCTGCCGTGGGGGCCGCGCCAGGGAGGGGCCTTAGGGCGGCTCTGAGCCCAAGGCCCCGGCGCATGCCCTCCCCCAGCCCAGGCCAGTGACCTGGAGAAGGTCCACCTGGACGAGAAGGCCTTCCGCTGGCTGCACAACGAGGACCGCATGGCCGTGGAGAAGCTCTCGGACGGGATCCGCAGGTTCGCCGCGGACGCTGTGAAGCTGGAGCGGATGCTGAGGGTGAGAGCCCGGGGTTACGGTTGGGAGGGGCCAGGGCGGGGCGGGGGAGGACAGCGCACCAGCTCACACTGCCCATCTCTAGGAACGAATGTTCAGCGCGGAGAACGGAAAATAGCTTGGCACCTGAGGCTGGACCAGATATGCCGCCGACTTTGAATTGGGGCCTAATTGCACATATGCCTTGCGACGAATCTTGGATTTTTTTTACTAATCGGAGCGGGGATTAATCACAGATTTCTGATTTTATGTAAAATTCTGCTCAGCGCATTAAAGGTGTCACTTTTCGTTCCGTGTGTGCGTCCTTTCTCGCTGGCTGCAGCCTGGCCCGATGGAGGCGGGGTTGGGTCAAGAGCCCCCTGGGGGCCTCCAGGCAGGGGTGACAGCCCCTCACCTGCTTCTGGGAGCCTGGACACAGAAGGCAGGGACTGCCTGAGCACTTCCTCTGTGTCTGGAGCCCGACGGCCCCGGGGCTTGTAGGCTGTGCTTGCGCAGTTGGGTGGGAGGGTGCCAGGGGCCCGCTGGAGCTGTGCGGGGGCCGGGCCTGCAGAGAGGAGCCTCTGCGTCAGAGCCTCCGGCCGTCCGGACCTGTTGGGACGGCCCCCATGCCTCTGAGCCGCTCCACGCTGCCCTGGGGCGGAGGCACAGGTGGGGCGATGGCGCCACCTTGTGGGGACAGCGTAGCGTGCGCTGAGCAGGACTTCCAAGCCTCAAACCCCGAGCAGAGGCAGGGCACAGCTTGTGAAGACACTTCACTTGCACCCTCTGGATTTTTCTGGGAAGGGGTTGGTGGGGGGCGGTGATGGGTGGTCCACAGGGGAGCCCCTTCCTCTCCCCTGGGACCAGCCTCTGTTCTTGGAACAGCGAAGCTGGGGGTGGGGGGGACACAGGGTCTGGGTGAGACTGCCTGGGAGCACGAGGTGGGTGGAAGGGGCCCCGGCGGACCCTCCAGGCCTGCGCCAGTGGAGCCAGGTGTCAGGACAGTCCTGTGGGACGCTGCCCTGGGTCTGGCTGAGGGTCAACGGGGAGCCCCTGTGCCCCCCACCCCCGCCCTGGGGGCGCCTGCTGGGCTGGGCTTGTTCCCCACGGCTCCCTGCAAGTGAGTGGGGCTCCTGGAACCCCCGTCTGCTGGCATTGGAGCAGGTGGCTGGGACTTGCGGTTCTGAAGCTGCCACCCTCCCCAAACGCAGGGGCAGTGCTGAGCAGCCGGGGACAGGTGCCACCCTGGGCCACACCCCTCGGGCCACCTAGCCTGCCCAGGCTGCCCCCCCCCCCGCCGATCCTGGTGCTGAGGGGGTGGCCTTGGGTTGGGTGCCGTAGCACAGGGACCTGCTGAGGTGGGCAGGGCTTCTCGCCCCCAGCCCCCCAGCTGCCTGGCCAGGTCGGGTCAGGGGGCTAAGGCTCCCTGCAGCCCCCTCCCCCGAGCTGATCAAAGGGCTGTGTCCTAGGAGGGCGTGGAGGTCTCAGCTCACCATCTTGCCTGGCCTGGGGCCTCAGGATGGAGACCGTGGATGCCAGTGACGGACATGAAGCCCGCCTGCTCACAGGTACAACTCTGTGCGGCCAGCACCTTAGAACATGCTTGTCCCCTGATCTGCCCCCATTCCCAGCCACAAATGACCGGCCCACATGGAGTTTTTGGGTTTTTCGTATCTGTCTGGCTTCCTTTGCTGAGCTTGCTTCCAAGGGTCCACCGCATGGACGTTAATACCGTCCAGTAGTAAGAATGCTCCTTTTATGGAAGCTACAGCTTATCGCGAAAAACACCACAGATGTTCACGCACTGTTTTTGTAGAGTTGTAGGTCTTTCTTTCTCTTGGATAAACCTCAGGGTCTATTTTACACACCCCGGGAATGTGGGGAGCCCCCGGGGGCACAGGCACCTGCACCCACCCAGTGGCCACCCCAGTGCCCTGGACCTGGCATACCCAGGACCAGCCAGTGGGGCAGACTCAGAAAGCATCGGCGACCAGGGAGCAGGGCTGTGGAGGGGCCCCCGCAGAGCCCGCCTGGGTCTTGGTCTGCAGTCAGAAGGCGTCATCATTTGAAAAAAACTTTTTGTCCAGAGATGTCCATGACTCCGTGATGTGGCGACTGCAAACACGGGATGAACGATGGGGCTGCCTAAGCCCCATGTGTGCACAGAGCAGGCCAGCAGGTGGCAGGGGCCCTGACGCCGGGAGATGCCGGACAGAAAGGAGCACATGGGAGCATCGCCTCCGACTCGGGCGCCCTGCTTCCTCCTCCTTTGTCCTGAGGGGTTGGATGCGGCAGAGCTAGTCAGGCTGAGACAAGGATGGTGACACACGGGGCCAGAGCGGCTCCAGGAGGCCCCAGCCAAAGGCCACAGGCCAGGACAGGTGCCCTGGGGAAGCTGGAGAGCCACCAGGCTGCACTGGGACTCGGCTGGCTGGACAGCCACCTGGCATCCCCAGGACTGTCCGCCGCCCCTGCCAACCCAGCCCAGCCAGCCCCACTCAAGGCCTCCTTCCAAGTGGAACTCGGCTCCGTCACGTCCACCTTGAAACAGGCAGAGCAGCTGCAAAACCAGGCTCGGCCGTCAGGACCCGAGGCCACCTGGGCAGGGCCGTGTGTTGTATCCACAATTAAAAGTGTTTCTCAACATCAGAAGGGACGTGGTGACACTGCAGCATCCACCCCAAGGTCCATCCTGGCCTTAACACGGGGTCGCCATCACATTTGAAACCGTGCACTAGGCAAGGGTTAGGATGAGAGCAGGTTCTTCAGCAGCAGCCAGCGGGCCCCTCCCCACCCAGCCCCCACCAACGCCCAAAGCCCTGGGGAGACCGCAGGGAGGCCTGGGAGGAGCCTCAGCACAGAAGCGGGACCCTGGGATCCCAGCCGGCAGCCACCCAGCTTCCAGGAAGGCTCAGCCTCTGCCCGCCCCCCTCCCCCCCCCGCCAGGGTGAACAGGGACGGGCAGAGGAGCCAAGACCCCAGCCCGGACCCCACAGCCGACCCTCTGCGGGGCACTCAGAATGCTCGGGCCCTCGGCACTCCCCACCCCTCCCTGAGGAGACTCTGCAGGGTGGGGGCTCAGCCCTTCCCCCAGAGCCTTCACCCCTCAGGGAGGATCCTCAGAGCCCCCAGCAAGCCAGGCTGGGGTGTCGTGAAGACGGGGTTCCCGGAAGCCTGAGAGTCCAGCTGCCTCTGGGGACACCCGGGACATCTGGAGGTGGTGGCATCCGCTGGCGGGCTCAGTTCGGGGCCACCTCACTTCCTGTGAGACGGAGGCCAGGTCAAGGCAAAGGGGCCAGTCACAAGGCAGCGTCCCACCCGCCACCCAGGCCAAGGCCCCTCACCGGCTGCCGCAGAGGAAGAGCAGGTTCTGCACGGCCGGGACGGTGGAGCTGGCGTTCTGGCCAGTGACCAGGTGGCGGTCCAGCACCACGTGCACGGCGTCAGGCTCGCTGGCTGCAGGAGACCCCCGGGGGCCCAGGCCTCAGGCCACGTGCTGGGCCAGCTCCCGAGACCCTCCCGCACCTGCCCTCCCAGGCCGGGGACTCGTGGTCAAGGGCTGGCCCCCGAGGTCCTTTGGACACTCAGCCCCTGCAGGCGGCCCTGGCCAGGGCCCCCACTCACCACTGAAGCAGGCCCCCGCGTCCTTCACGAAGTCCTCCACGACCAGCGGCAGGTGGGCGAAGCCGGGCGCCCGGACGAGCTCGTACACGGAAGGCTGCGGGGAAAGGGCACCCAGGCTCAGGGGGCCACGCCCGCCACGTGGGGGCTGCTGAGGGTGGAGGGCCCGCAGCAGGGGCCGGGGCTGAGGCTCTCCCGCCGTGGGGTGGCCTGAGGTGACAAGGCCACCGTAGGGCGGGAGCTGCCTGTCACCGCCTCGCCCAGCATCGGGGCACACGGGTGACCAGAAAGAGCCGGGCAGGTGACCTCAGGGCAGAGCCCTTCAACGAGCAGAAGGGCTGGGGGTCGAGCACAGAGCCATGCGAGGGGTGGTGACCGAGGTCCCCCCCAGAGGAGAGCCCCTGCCCCTCTCCTCCTGTCCTCTCCCAGCCACCGGCCAGGCCGGCCCCGTGCAGCCCCCGCACCTAGGCCTCAGTCCTCGCCCGGCAGATCCCCCCAGACCCACCCCAGGACCCGGACTCTGGCTCCACGTCCAGCCGGGCCCTCTGCCCAAGTGGCGGCACCGCTTCCTGGACCCGAAAGGAGTGACATACTCAACAGGCATGAAACAAGGCCCCGAAGGGCCCCTGCTCCCCACCCCTGCCCCATGCTGGTAACCAAGAGCCCCAGCTGGGCAAATGACTGCTGCCCCCACCGGAGGGGACCCTGGGCCCCCCAGCAGGCCCCCAGCCAGTCCGCCTGCTCTCGATGCGTGTGCACATCTTCCGTACCCACCCACAGCCCAGCAGCCCTGCAGCACTCACCCCCGTGACGCTGTAGCCTTGGAACGCCCAGGACCTGTCCTCATTGGTGGCACAGCAGAGGGCGGCAACGCCGTGGCCTACAGCACAGATGGGCTCTGGAAGCAGGGCCAAGGCCAGAGTGAGGCACTGGAAGCCGCCCAGGCCCCTGCCAACATTTCCACTTCCCTGGCTCCCCTCCCCAGATACAACTCAGAACTAGGATTTGTTTAGAGCCCAGATCCCCTCAAGTCGTTCTCGTGGCCAAGAAACAGGTACAAGGAGGAAGTCGGGTGCCAGGCCACCTGTCACACCGGAGCGCCACCACCCTCTGCCCCGCATAACCACCCGCCTGGCTCCAGGCCCCGACCTGGCCTCTAGGCACCGCGGGGCAGCCCGCCTGGGAGACGCCCCCTCTGAATGCGGCGGGGGGAGGCCCCTGGCTCCGAGGCTCCCTCTCAGGGCAGCCTGGCATGAGTGCGTTCCCACGGCTGAGGCGGCCCAGACAATCACTGCCTGGGGACAGGAGGCCCCGTTCCCACCAAGAGAGGACACGCCCTAACGAGCGTCCCAGCCCCATCGCAGCCACTTGCCCATCACCGCCAATGCCAGGCCAGGGCAGCGCGCCACGTCTCCACAGAGCAGAAGTCCTGCCAGCCTCCGAGCCCAAACCCCACCGGGAACAAAGCCAGCATCCTGCCTGCCCATCTGGGGGGGTAAGCATCCCAGCCACGAGCCCCCGAGGGAGCCAGGCAGAGGGACCACAGGGGCAGCGGCCTGATGGGCACAAAGTCGGGGAAGGAGGGATGGGGAAGGGATGCCCCTCCTGTGTGTGTGTGTGTGTGTGTGTGTGTGTGTACACATGCCGTCTAAACTTGTCCGCTCACTGGTCAGAATCATGGCTCTTCACACCTACCCTATCTGGCTCCTGAAATGACCAGGCATCTCCAGCAACAAAACCTGAACCCCACAGTCCATGGCCGTCACCTCCCACGCCCCTCACTGGGCATCTCCCCGCCTCTCCTCCCTGTTGGTGGAGCCCCGTTTCCCACGAATCTGCATACACACCCCAACCCCAGTCCTGGGGGCCACCTACTGCTCTCGGAGCGGAAGTGCTGCAGGATGCGAGCCAGGGACCCGCTGCTGGCCAGGTCAGCCAGGGCCCCAGGACAGCTGGGAATCAGGAGGGCGTGGTACCGGGCACCTGGCGGGAGACCACAGCCCAGTCAGTCACAGACAGCGAGGTCGCCAGCTGGGACCAGGCCCTACACGGCCACCAGCCCAGCTCCTCTCTGCTCCTGCCAGCCACTGTGTCACAGGATTGTGTCACTTACCCCCACGTGGGCTAAGGCTCCCGAGGCTCCCAACCACCTCTGTGTGCCCGCCAACTCCCTCCCCCAGCCCGAGCTGGAGAACTCTGGCCACGGGACGCAGGGCTGGACACGGCCCCGGATGGCCACAGTGCTTCGGGACAAGCCCCTGGATGCTCCAGGAACAGAGTGGGCGAGCGCTTTGGGGCCATGACCCCAGCTGGAACCACCCCCACCCAGACCCCCCAGGCCCCGCACCGTCGATGGACTCGAGCTTGGCGGGGCTGGCGTAGGCCTTGAGGCGGAAGTCCTGCACCCAGCGCGCGTTGCTCTCGTTCACGTCCACGAAGTCCATGGTCTTCCCCTGCGGGAGCCCAGCATGAGACGCCCCCGCTATTGGCTCAGGAAAATGCTGGCAAGGGCTGGGACTGACAGCAGTGCCTCGGGACAAAGGCACCCAACCACCCAGCCCCTCGGCTTCCTCGCCACACCCAGCCCCCTCCTGCCCCTGAGTGGCCTCAGTCTCCTGCCTCTAAAGTGGAAGCAAGTGTCCCACCCACCTCAGGGTGACCCTTGGTGCAGTGAGAAACACCTGCTGGGTCACTTCTGTGACCCTGAGTTCCACACCATCCAGGGCCGGGAAGTCCTCCCAATGGTAGGTCTGTGCCACCCTCACTCACACGTGACCAAAGGTCTCAGAAAATGGGGAAGAGAACTAGCTGGTGCCACCGGGGTCCCGGGCCCTCAGCCCAAGCTGGCTCCCGGCTCCTCCCAGGGGGTGGAACACTGTCCTGGAGGAGAGGGTGGCTGGACTTACCCCGGGGGTGGCCACCTGCAGATTGAAGGCGGCGCTGGCCAGTGTGAAGCAGTGGAGGAAGGACTGGGCTGACACGCCTGCGAGGAGATGCAGCCCGGTGGGTGCAGGGCTCCTCCCGGCCCCGGACCACCCTGGGGAGCAGCCCCGCACCCCATCTCACCCCGGGGCCCACCCCTCCCATGGCTGGGGTAGCAGCCCTAGCCCCCCTGGCCCCCCGAGGGGGGCTGTCTCCCCAGCCTGACCACTAAAGGCCTTTCCAGAAGGCAAACCCATGCATGAGGTTCCCTGACACTCTGCTTGTCTACGCACCGAACCACAGGGGCTGGGCACCAGCCCCACCCCCGATCGCAGCCACAGAGGAGCGGCAGTGAGCGAGGCCTGTGGCCGTGGAGGTGGGGCCGCAGCACGTGTCAGCAGGAAGCGCGGTGCACAGGCCGGGGGGACGCTGGCTCCCTTCCTCACCGAGCTCGCGTATCCCGCCTACCGCCCCGGCCCCGGGGCTGCGTGCAGCCTCTTCTGCGCATGCCCAGTCCGAAGGCTCCCGGCCGCTGGGGGCTGAGGCCCCCCCACCAGAGACGCCTGCTTCTAAAGGGACGTGATCTGCATCCCTCCACCTTTATTTAGTCGAGGGACCCAATCCCGAAAACTCGCCTTCACCTTTATTCACTCTTACAAATTAATACACATTCATCGTAGAGTCCACAGATTGGGCAAAGACGGTCTCCCCAGTTCTGCCCAGTTCCTCCAGCCCTCCCGCCCCCACCTGCTCCGCCCCAGGCTCCCCTGAAGGGACTCTGGAGGGCCCGCTCGTCTTGCCCACGGAGCGCAGCCTTGTCAGAGCTGTGCCCCCACCCCATGTCCTCAGCATCCCTTCCCCGTGGCACAGTCAAGCCAGTGCGACCCCTCCTCACCCTTACTGCACTCCGACCAGCCACCTACGTCTTCAGGACTGAACCCCACTCTCGATGGCTCACCCTTGAACTCCCCATGCGGGAGGGGGGCGTCCCTCAGTTCCTCCATCCCTCATTCTGGGGACAGCTCAGGGGCCCTGGGGCTCAGCACACTGTGACCCCATGACCCGCGGTCCTCACTCCCTCGCCCACCTGGGCAGCTACAGAAGTCAAGGCGGGAACAGACTCGGACCCTTGGTCCCAACCCTGGTTCTCCACCTCCCGCCGTTCGACCTCGGGCTCATCACTCTTCTGCGATGCAGGCAGCAAGGGGAGGACCCAGGAAGTGCGCCAGCCACCCTCACCGGCTCGTTCCTCCCCTGCTGACCCTGAGCACCCGGGGGCCTTGGGCGAGAACCGGGCCCCACCAGCCACGGCGCCCGCGAGCCCATCGGACTCGTCCCTTCCCCACCCTCGTCCTCCGGGCCGTGTGCCGGGCCGGCGGGCAGCGGGGAGGGTGCGGGGAGGAGACACCACTGCCCTCGCCGCCCCGCCTCCCCGGCTCCCCCAGAGCGGCGGCCCGGCGTACTGACCAGACCCGCGGCGGGCCGCCATCCCCGGTCCTCGGCCCGGGCGGAAGCACTCGCAGCGGACGACCCCCGGCCCCGCCCGCCCCGCCCTCTCGAGCCTCACCTTCGGCGGCGCCGCTGGCCACGAGGAGGCAGGCTGGCCGGCTCGGGAGCCGCTCGGACGCCATGGGCCCAGCCACGGCCTGTGCGGCCTGCGCGTGCGCGGAGCGTGCCAGGGGCAAGGTCAAGGGCCGCGGCGGCCTGGGGGCTGGGCTGAGCCGCGCCGGGCGCATGCGCCATCCCGCCTCCCGCCCCGCCTTTCCCTCCCAGCCCTGGTCCGGGTCGGAGTCCAGGTCAAGGTCCGCCCGGGCCACTCCTCTGACGCCGTCCGCCTCGTGGCCCAGGCGGGCCCGCAGAGAGGTCTGAGCTTGGGCGCGGGGCCGCAGGAGGGGCCTCCGAGGGTCTTCTCGGGCCAGATCCCTCAGCAGCCCTGAGCAGCCCCCTGGCCCGACTCCTAACCGCGGTCAGGAGCACAGTTCATTCCCCTGCCCAAGCCCAGTCCAGGGCCGCGCAGGCCAGCCTGCGAGGGTACGGGTCCCACGTGGCATGTGGAGTTGGGAGGCGCACCCGGCACAGAGGCAGCGGTGCTGGCATGGGGCCTCACAAGCCAGAAGCCTCATTCTGGGTCTGGCAGTGGCCTGCCTCTCCGTGTCTGCCCCCGGGTCCAGTGGGGAGGACGCACACAAGATGACCTGTCATGGTGACTGGGGTGCCCCCCAGGTGGGGTTGCAGTCTCGCTGCCCCTTCCTGAGTGGGTTCCCATCCCAGGGGGCGGCCCCTGTCCCTCACACCCCACCCCCAGCGTTTGAGGTGGGGCCTGTCACTCAGGCCTGGCCTCGGGACCCACACCTGGGCCAGGTGGCCGTGCACACCCGGGGGTGATGGCGGCTGCTGCAGGGGAGCGACTGGCAGGTGACTCCTCCTCTCAGAGCAGATGCAGGAGGGCCTGGGAACCAGACAGATCTGCAGCCAGCAGCCCAGGCCTGGTGACTGTCTCCTGGGAAGGATCTAGACCTGAGAGGTTGGGGCTCCCCCTTCAGAGCCCCCACCCGTCCTGCTGAGCCTCATCCCACAGCTCTTGCCCTGGGTCACACCTGAGGTGTAGGCTCACCCACCTCCCCCTGGCATCATCTACATGCTATTCAGGTACCTCCTTGTCCAATAGCGCCTGGGTGGGGCAGGTGAAGGTGGGGGAGGCCTGGGGGCTGGGCACAGGGGCTCTGCTGTTGGGGGTTGTGACACCCTTGAACCTGGGTTCTTGCACTTGTTTGGGACCCTGAGGCACAAGGTACGTGGGGATCACAAGGTCCTGTTGTCCTGCACCAGCATTTCATTCCTGTCTCTGGAACTTGCTCACCCTGGAAGCCAAGGCTGGGTGAGTGGGGGGCCATTCCTGGGGGGCTTGCTGACCAGTGCTTCAGGTCACCCCTGCTTTTGCTCCCCTGGCAACTTCCTCTTTTCAGAGCACGCCTGAGCCTTTCCCTGGGGGCCTTTGCACCCCCTACCTCTGGAATGCTGGAGTGCCTCTCTGCCCGTCAAACTCCTAACCATCCGTCAAAGCCCATGGGCACTAAGGCACTGTCTACCCAGTTCTCCCGTTCTGAGAACACCCCATGCAAGGACTGCCCTGAGTGCCCTTTTGCTAGCTCAACCTGACTGCCCAGTGGGCCTCCCATATAAGGACTTGGGGTTGGGGCTCTCTCAGGGTGGGTGTGTCAGGGGCAGGCCAGCTACGAGGCAGCGGGCAGAGTGGCCATGTCCCAGGCCCAGGATGCATCCCTCTTCCCAGCAGGGCTAAGGTCCCTCAGCTCCAGGTTCTCTTTTGGCCGAGGCTGGGCAGGGTGGATCCAGAGACTTAGACCTCAAGCACCTGTGGGTTATGCAGACCCTGCACCAGCCCCTAAAGGCTGGGGTGGCTGAGGCCAGGGCAGCGGGCTGGGCACAGGGTCCCTCTGCCTCGGGTGGGACTTCAGCAGTACTGTTGAGAGGACAGATCAGCTGGTTCCACTGTCTGACCCCAGGCTGCCAGGGCCTGGCTGGAGAACATCAGGCAGTTGGACAGGCAGTGGCGATCTGTGGCCTGGAGTGGGGTGATGTGACAGGGAGGTGGGTTCTGTCTCAAGCTGGCCCATCCCAATGCCCAGGACATCAGGACAGGAAGCAGCGGTCACCTGGGAGGATCCAGAGGAGGGTCTGCATGGGGTTCCCCTCAGACACACCTCCGGGTACCACTGGGCTGAAGGCGGGGCCGACTTACACCCAGGCTTTTTGTTCCCATGTGCCGGGGTGGATCCCAGGGACGTTCCCTCAGCGCCCTCTGCAACACACAGGTGTGCACTTCTCTCCTGCAGGGACAGGTGCCTGATGCCGGGGCCGGGGGGCGGGGGCCGTGGCGTGTGGACGTGGTGCGACTTTCGCTCTTCTCAGCAGCCCTCGGACAGCCAGCACCGGCTCCGGGGGCCGAAGGCACCAGACAGGAAGCCCAGGCACGGCAGGACCAGTCACTGGGGCGCAGGGAGCCTCTGCCTGCCTGGCCCTGGGACCTCCCTGAGGTCAGGGAGCCTCGGGGCCAGGGGTGCGCTGAAGGCCCAGGAATCAGAGAGGCCTGATGCAGCAGCCAGGGGGAGGGTCCGCAGCAGCGAGCCGCCCGCACCTCTGCCCTCCGCAGGCCTCGGTTGTTCTGCCCTGCTGGAGGAAGAGCATTTCCAAAGGCCCCTACCTGGCCATGCCCATATCTGCGGAGGGCAGGATCCTGAGGCATTGGCATCCCCACCCCTGGGCACACGGAGGATGCGTGCCACGGTGGGGTCCCCAAAGGGAAGTTACTCTCGGGAGAGGAGAGGGTGCTAGAGAGGAAAGCACACTGGACCCCTACACTTTTTGCGTCCCTATACGGTGACCCCACGTGTGACACAGCTTATCCTAGCAGCCCCTCCCTCAGTGCCCAGCCCACTGGGGCCTCCGTCCCTGGAGACGCTGCTGCCATCTGAGTTCTCCTGGTTTTCAGGTGTCCTTGTAAGTTCGAGTGGGATTTACAGTGTGCACTCTTTATACACTAAATACTTTTTATAGCTGGTATTTTGTTTAGACCTTAAAAGTAGTTCTGGGATTTCCCTGGTGGTCCAGTGGTTAAGCATCTGCCTTCCAATGCAGGGGATTCGGGTTCGATCCCTCGTCTGGGAACTAAGATCCCACGTGCCACGGGGCAACTAAGCCCGCACATCACAACCACCGAGCCCGTGGCCTCTGGAGCCTGCACGCTGCAACTAAGACCCGATGCAGCCAAATAAACAAACAAATAAATAAATAAATATAAAAGCAGTTCTGTAACAAAAGTAACTTAAGTTAGCCTGGGCATCCCCAAGAGGTTGTTTTTGTTTGTTTGTTTGTTTTGTTTTGTTTTTCTCATTTTGGAAGCATGCCTACATTCCTCAAGCTTAGAGATGCTATGAACGAGAAGCTGAGCCTCAGAAGAAACAGGAGATGGTTACAAAGTGATATCACAAAACTACAGTGTGGCCTTGTGGCAGGTGCAGGCAGACCCAGGCTCAGGATAGGCCCTGGCTGTGTGGGAAGTGACATCAGGAGACAGAGTCACCGTGGGGCTAGGGGGACCGTCCACTGCCTGTTGCTGGCTCATCACACCTGCTGGTGAGAAAGAAAGACCACAAGCTCTCCAGCTTACTCCACACAAAACCTAAGGTCCAGATGCATTAAAGGCCTAAACGTGCGTAAATGCCAAGAGTATTAGACTACAACAAGGGAGAACATCCTTCTAACCGAGGTTCCAAAAGCTTGCATGGTAAAGAGAGCAACAGTTCCGTGTGATGAGCTGAGATTTTGGAACTTCTAGATGCAGGAAACAGTGAGGTGTAAGCCAGCCACTGAATGCAGATAGTGCCATGTGATGAAGGCTTGCAGTATAAAACACATGAAGAGGACTTCGCTGGTGGCGCAGTGGTTAAGAATCCGCCTGCCAATGCAGGGGACACGGGTTCGAGCCCTGGTCCGGGAAGATCCCACATGTCACAGAGCAGCTTAAGCCCGTGAGCCACAACTACTGAACCTGAGAGCCACAACTACCGAGCCCGCACGCCTAGAGCCCGTGCTCCACAACAAAGAGAAGCCACTGCAATGAGAAGCCTGCGCGCTGCAGCGAAGAGTAGCCCCCGCTCGCCGCAACTAGAGGAAGCCCGCGCGCAGCAACCAAGACCCAATACAGCCAAAAATAAATAAATAAAATCTTAAAAAAAAAAAGTCAGAAAAGGCAAGGCCCAGATGGCCAAGAACCTGGTGAAAAGTAGCAGTTGGATCAGTGCAAACAGAAACAACCAGAAGTGGCCAGCTTCCCCTGTTCAGACGGACAGGGGAATTTACTTATATTTGGCTGTGTTGGGTCTTTGTTGCTGTGCGCGGACTTTCTCTAGTTGCAGCGAGGGGTGGCTACTCTTCGTTGCGGTGCGCGGGCTTCTCACCGCGGTGGCTTCTTGTGTTGCAGAGCGTGGGCTCTAGACGCATGGGCTTCAGTAGTTGTGGCTTGCGGGCTCAGTAGTTGTGGCTCGCGGGCTCTAGAGTGCAGGCTCAGTAGTTGTGGCGCGTGGGCTTAGTTGCTCCGCGGCATGCGGGATCTTCCCGGACCAGGGCGCGAACCCGTGTCCCCTGCACTGGCAGGCAGATACTTAACCACTGCGCCACCAGGGAAGTCCCCAGATGGGCTTTAAAACCTTGAGTGCTTCACCTGCTCCTGTGTCACCAAGGGAGGGGAGCTCTGCTCTCGTGGCTGACCCATGGGCACGAGACAGGGCAGCCGAGTTTAAGGTGCATACACAGTGTGGCCTGCCTCTGGGTGAGTCCCAGGAGAACCGCAGGGAGGGCCTCAGGTGTGCACACACCCGTGTTCACAGCAGCCTTACAGGAAGAGGCAGCCCAGTGCCCATCAGCGAATGACGGACACACAAAAGGTGGTCCATGCATATAATGGGATAGTCAGCCTTAAAAGGAAGGAGATCCTGACACAGGCTACAACATGGATGAAGCTTGGGGACATTATGCTCAGTGAATAAGCCAGACACAGAAGGACAAATCCTGTCTGATTCCACTCACATGACGTCCCCAGAGTCGTCATTCACAGAGACAGAAAGTAGATGGTGAGGGCGAGGGGGGGGGGAGGGAATGAGGAGTGAGTGTTTAATGGGGGCAGACTGTCAGTTTGGGACGATGAATGATTTCCGGAGGCAGATGGTGTGATGCTAGCACAGCAGTGTGGATGTGATTAATGCTAATGTCCTGTGC
Source organism: Grampus griseus (assembly GCF_964374135.1). Classification (NCBI taxonomy): domain Eukaryota; kingdom Metazoa; phylum Chordata; class Mammalia; order Artiodactyla; family Delphinidae; genus Grampus; species Grampus griseus. The sequence continues at coordinate 110,038,353 of NC_139002.1, read as the reverse complement.
ACCGAAAAGTTTAAGATAAAATGGTAAATTTTATATAATGTACATTTTACCACAATAAAATAAAGGTCAGATGTGCACGCAGGATGCCCAGAGACACAGGGCACCGGGGCAGGACAAGGATTTCCATTACTGCTTTGTCTAAAGTTGCAAAAATTCTGAAACAATCTAAATATCCTTTAATAGAGAATCGAGGGGGCTTCCCTGATGGTGCAGTGGTTGAGAGTCCGCCTGCCGATGCAGGGGACACGGGTTCGTGCCCCGGTCCAGGAGGATCCCACATGCCACGGAGCGGCTGGGCCCGTGAGCCATGGCCACTGAGCCTGCGGATCCGGAGCCTGTGCTCCGCAACGGGAGAGGCCACAACGGTGAGAGGCCCGCGTACCGCAAAAAACAAACAAACAAACAGAGAATGGAGAAGTAAAATGAGGCAGCAACACGGGGAGAACATCACCGCATCGAGAGGAGCGAGCCCTGGGTGTCCAGCTGAAGGTGACAGATCTCACCTTCACAGGCACCTCCGTCCCGCCCCAAGTCCCCTAAAATGGCAGAAGGATTTTCGTTTGTTTGCATTTTAGGTGCAAGCAGAACACAGAGAAGGGGCGAGGGGCCTGGCTGGCTGGAGAAGGTAGGCAAGCCCCGGCGCCTGTGGGGCCGGCGGGCTGGAGGCTGCGGGTGTGGGCACCGTCCGCCTGCTCTCTATGGCCAAGCTCAGGCCAGATGGCTCAGGGCAAGGGTGTCAGGTCTGTTTGGAGTGTGTTCACTCCAAGGAAGGGCTCTGGACTTGCCTGGGCCTGAGGTATGGGTGCACCAATGGGGGATGAGTACCTGGAAAAGAAGGGAGAGACGTGCCCCCAACCAGCTTGAGGAAGTCCGTGGGGCCCAGGGTGACAAAGCCCGCAGAGCACTTCTGGAGCCCAGGGGGCCTTCCTCCCCACGAGCCCACGCCCGCGCGACTCCCCCAGTTGGACACCTGGCCAGGGTGGGCAGCGAGCTGCGGGTGGAAGGTGATGAGAGGAGGGACCCCCCTCCCTGCAGCGACCTCCCCACCCCCCTGGAGTGGTGAGCTCACTGCAGAGAGGGGTCGAGAAAGCGCCCCCAGCTGGAGAGGACGACTGAGGGCCAAGGTCCCCATTCCCCTCCCAACGTGGCTCCAGGACAGCTCGACCCCATGCTGTGGCCGGCAGCCTGGGCCTGGGGGCGGGTCCTGCAGCCCCTGGGTGTCCATCTAGCGTCAGGGCCTGCAGGAAGGCCTGGCTGTGGCTGTCTGGGAGGGGCCAGGCCCTGGGCGGGGCTGTGGGTAGAGCTCACCAGGATCGAGGGCACGGAGGTGGCAGGAAGGGCTGGTGAGGGGCACCTGGGGGTCCCTGTCCCTCCCTGGAAGGCCCTCGGTGTGGATACATGACACCCCACACACCCAGACAGGCAGCCCCAGCCTGTCCCGGCCGCGTGCAGGTGAGGACGCCAGCCCAGCCTTTAGATAATTAGAGTTTATTTCAGACTCGGCCTCCACTCAGGCCTGGGGTTCCAGTGGCCAGCTGGCCAGGCAAGGGCACATTGGGCTCCCACAGTGCCCACTGCCACCATGCCGTGGGCCCAGCAACGCATGGTCTCCCTGCAGGCACAATGAGGCAGCGGACGTGGGTGACGGGCACCCGCCAAGCGGTTCTACTCTACCTGTGTTATTGCATGTATACGCTTGTTAGAGCCCGAGGACGCTGGGTGAGGCAGGAGGCGCCGTCTGTGGGGGGCTAGGCCGGCACAGCCGCCTCCCTGCCAAGCTCTCAGCTGCCCGCAGGACAACTGCCGCACGGTGGGATGGGGGTCAGGGCGGGAAATGTGGGGCCCAGCTAGAAGGTCAACTTGGGGAGCCCCCTCCCGACACCAGCCTTCGGGCTGTCTGTCCACCCAGCCAGGGCTCAGGTGACCGGGCAAGTGGCTCGGAAACTCCGCCCGTGTGGCCGCCCGCCTGAGGCCAGCCCCCCGGAGTCAGCCCACCCAGATGAACGCCCCACCCCAAGTTGCAAGCAAAGAGCAGAAATGGGGAGAGTGAGACAGCCACACCCTTTAATGTCCCCACGCGGGCTGCACCCAGGTCAGAACCCATCCCAGACCCCTGCCCAGCCCTGGGGGCACCCACCCTGGGGGCTCATTGGGAAGTTGCTGCCAGGAAGCCCGCAGAACCACTGGGGCCCTTGGGACAGGCTGGCATGCTTGGGCAGGCGGGCCACACTCAGCCCACTCCTTCCTCCGCCCTCAGGTGCCCTGGTCCAGCCTAAGCCGCCACCCTGTCAGGGCTCCAACCGTGCTGCTCTGTAACCCACAGAGCCAGGGCTCCTTCTGCCCCCAGGTTCAGAGGGGAAAGTGCTGGGGACTGACCGACCGAGGGGGCTTGGTTTCCACTGCTGGCAGGGGGCCTGTCCCTCTCTCTCTTCCTCTGCGTGTATATGGGGGGTACACAAGTATATGTATTACGTATGTATAGATAGCTGTGTGTGAACTTGGCATGCACTAGATTCCTGAGGTCTGTACAGGAAGTGGCTGTGCCCCCGCCTGGGCACCAGCCATCATTTTTTTCGGACCAGGAAGGCCACACCGAGAATCAGGGCTGCAGCTGCCACAGCCATGCCCCCAGCCACAAACAGGGGGGTCAAGTTCTCGAAAGGGCAGGGGCCTTGGCCCCCTGGGCCCCCGTTGGGGGCCTCGCCCTCCTCAGCCCCATCCCCAGGGCCCTTGGGCTCGGGCGCTGCATCGGGGCTGCTGGGGGCTGCGGGGGTCGGCTTCAGGTTGCTGTGGTTGTTGAGGAGGGCAGGGTCTGCCTTGGCTGGGGTCTTCTTGGCAGGCGGCAGGGTGGGGGCCGCTGGAGGCTCCTGCTTCTCCACTTGGGCCTCCTTCTTCCCTGGCTTAGCCGAGGGGGCTTTCCCGTCCGCGGCGGTGGGCGCTCGGGCCTCAGCAGCAGCCTTGGTGTCGGCCTTTGGGCTGCTGGTCGACTTCCCTCTGGACTCCATGGTGGGTGTGCTGGCGGGCTGCACGGGGCGTGCGTGGACAGGCAGGTGTCTAGACCGCAGCAGCTCAGGACAGCTCACCTCTGGGCATCCTATGAGCCTGGGGGGTGGGGGAGACCCAACGAGGCTGGGACAAGAGACTTGGCGTCCTGTCCAGCTCCCAGCTCCTTGTCCCTATAGAGACCCTGCTCAGTTCTCTGGACCCTCTTCTTCCAGGGCTCAGCCTCCGTCCGGCTTCACCCACCTTCTGAAAAGCCCCTCCAAGCACACAAGCAGGGGCTGTGGGCCCCCTCTGGGCTGGGGTGTCGGGATGAGACCAGCCAGAGGCTTCAGTTTCCTCATCTGTGACACGGTCTTGCCCACATGTGTGCCGTGTCCATCACGCTGACCCAGGGTGGGAAAGAGAGCCCACCCAGCCCTGAGAAGGGTGTGCAGTCACAGGAGGTGGACAGCAGCCCCGTGGGCCTGGGCAGAACTGACTGCATACCCTTCTCAGGGCTGGGTGGGCTGGGGGGGAGCCAGGGCAGGGTGGGAGCCCAGAGTCTGGGCTCTTGCGCCTTGGTGGGGTAGGAATGGGCCCCAGGCCGCCAGGACCTGGATGTGACAAAACCAGGGTGTCTTCTCAGAAGGCTGGAGAAGGCAGGGTGGCAGTGACAGGCCTGTGCCTCCCAGCCAGCCATCTACTCCCCCCAGCGCCGGGCACCCACCCCCATGACCGGCCTTGCCTGCTCCGGCCTAAGAGCAGGGAGTCCTCCGTGACCCTGAGGCCACGCCTGCCTCTGGGAGTGGAGGGAATCCCTGGTGTGAGTCTGGGGTCGGCAGGCGCCCTGTCATCAGCCTCAGCACCCCCGAATCTGGGCCAGGCAGAGGATGGGGGCTCTGGGCTGTAGGGAAGGCCTGGCCCAGATCCTCAATGTTTGGGGAGGGCAGGGGGACTGGGGGCCTCGTCACTCTGGACCTGAGTCTTCCCTCCCTGGACACCCGGACACCGGCGGTCCGCTGCTTCTCCAGGAGGTTGAGAACTCCCACCTCAACCCTCAGGGAGAGGGAGCCTGCGTGGGGGGTGGCAGCCCCAGGTCCCCACCCTGGCAATGCACACTAACCACAGTGAAGGTCGCCTGAAGGTCACGGCGTGATGTGGGTGTCCTGATGAGAGGCCCAGCTGCTGTCCTACTTCCCGGGGAACCCCAGCAGCCCCTCACCCCTGCCACTCTGGAGGGGCACCCAGCTGCTGGGCATCAAGTTTGCAAAGGGCATGGGGTCCACTCTCCACCTCCCCCAGACCCTTGGTTATTTCTGGCTCATACTAACGTCACCCGGCTACCCCTCCCCCTGCAGGCCGCTGTGCCCAAGAGAGCAAGGGCCCCGGAGGGCCCCCGGTGACCTTCATAGCGGAGAACCGCTGCTTCTTCCTGCGGGGCCCAACGCCCCCACCCCACCCCAGACCCCAGGCCGCGGAGTCGCCGCCGCCTTACGCTGCTGCTCCCGGCGCTCCCACCTCGGCGCAGCGCGCTCTCCGCGGGACCACGGCGGGCGGCGGGCGGCGGGCGGCGGGCGGCGGGCGGCGGGCGGCGGGCGGCGGCTGCGGAGGAAGGACTGGGAGTTTCCCACAATGCACTGCTTCCGGCGCAGGAAGGGGGGCGGGACCGCATCAGCGCTGGCCCCGCCCACCTGCTCTCGGCCACCACAGCTCCCCGAGCTGGCTGAGACCTCTGGGGCCCCCAAACCCAGCTCCGCTTTTGATCCCAAGGGCAGCTTAGAGTCAGGGAGGTGAGGGGCTGAGGCTGGCAACCCCATCCCAGACTGTGAGGGAGTCAGGAGGCCACTCCGCCCAGGACCCCCTCCAGCCAGTGTGCCCGTCAGTGGGTGGGCAGACGGACCCAGGACTGCCAGGTGAGGGGAGCCAGTTACCAGAAGAGGAGGGCGCCCTTCCCCTCGTCACCCCTACCAGAGTCTCAGAGAAGAGGCATCTACTTAGAATATTTATTTATCTTCTTACATGACAAGACACAAAAAGTTACAACTTCTTAAAACTCTTGAATTCGAAAGAAAAAATATATAATTCTGTAAGCAGCAGCAGCAGCAGCTTCCAAGGTACAGATGTGACGGGAGAGGGCAGCTCCCAGGAGCAACCGCAAACTGCGGGGCCCAGGCCTGAGCCCCAGGTAGTGTCACTGGGAGGGGCCCCCAGGGAGGGGGCCCGGGGGGTGGGGGAACACAGCACCGGCACGTCAGACCAATCACCAACACGATCACGTGGCTGGGGACAGGGCAGGGCAGGGTGAGCCTCTGCCTCCATTCACAATATCAGTGGGGGGGGGGACGCTGGGAGGGCGGAGCTTTACTAATTGTTGGGGGGGCCGTATGCAGAGGCCCAGAGAGCAATGTGGGCACTGGGAAGACTGGAGGGGCAGCTCCTGGCACCCTGCAAGAGGAGCACACGCTCCCAGGCTGCAGACTGGTCCTCGTGCCTGCCCTCCCCTAGGGCCAATCCTGCACCAGGGTGGTGGTCTCCGAAGAGGGGTCTACTGAAGGTGCAGCAGGAGCGGGCAGGCCGGAGAAATGAATTTCTGGACGGGGGCAGTGGGGAGTCTAGGGCACACACAGCACGTGTGCGCGCGCGCACACGCGCACGCGCACGCGCCTGGCCACGTGGGGAAAGGCAGCAGTCTCCCCGGCAGCCCCATCCCTGAGGGGCCAAGCCAGCAACTCCACCACAACAGCTACTCCCCACAACATTCGTACATGCGCCCCGACTTCACACGCTCTGGGTCCCCAGCCTGGGCTGGAGGCCGAGGGGCCTAGCAGGAAGGAGGCTGGGTCCCACGGTGGGGGCGGGGAACCTGTCCTGGGAGTCAGAACGCAGGGTGACCCCCAGCCTAGGATTCCTGGCTCAATATGGGGGGCAGGAGAGCCCAATCCTCCCGCAAGGCTGGCCAAGGCGAGAACAGCAGCAGGGGAGGCTGGACGGACAGACGGAGGGATGGACAAAGCCACTTGTGCTCAGCAAGTTAATAAATAGGTTTGTGCAGGGTCCCCTCTGTGGACTAGGGGCCAAGCCTCGGGGACGGGAGCTGGTAGACTGGAAGGGAGGGTCCAGCTTGCCCAGCCCAGGCCTGGGGGCCCCCAGTCCAGAGACCAGCTCTGTCCCTGGGGGTGTTCGGGGGGGGCCAAGGTGGGCAGGGCTGGCTCCAGGAATGTAAAGATTTCTGAGTTTTCTACATAAGACATTGATCCCAGCGGTCGTGCAGGCAGAACCCCACCAGGCCCACGTGTGCACACCGTGTGGACCCTGCACCCCTTCCTCTCCCCCCACCCCCACGTCCATGTGGGGAGAGGCTCTCGCATCATCCGGGTGCGTTGCCTGGCTCTGGCCCCACTCTGGTCCCGCTCAGCTGGAGGGCGTGGGGTGGCTGCCGGGCTCAGGGCTGGACTCGCGGCAGCCCCAGCAGGGTCTCGGCGATGCCCAGGAAGTAGACCACCTGAGCAATGCCGAACAGCGGGGCGATGACCAGGGCGCGGCAGTAAGCACCCTTCAGGAAGGCTGTGGGGCCCTCGTTCCGCAAGATCTTCCTGTCGGGGGAGGGGGGTCAGAGCTGCAGGGCTGGGGCCGCCCTACCCCCGCCCCACACCCCCCGGGGGCTCACCCACCTGGCGCAGTCCAGGAACCCCGAGTAGGTGTCCTCGTTGACGCCGCGCTGGAGCGTCTGGAGCCGGGTCTTCACCACTGCAGGGAGCGTGCGGGTCAGTGTGGGCCCCTTACCGCCGACCCCACTCCTCAGCCCCGTCCCCAACCCGGGCCCAGGCCTGGGCACTGACCATCACAGGGGTTGACAGCCACGGCAGCCGCGCTCCCAGCCACGCAGCCGGCCAGGAAGGACACGTAGAAAGGAGACTTCTCCCCAGATGCCGGTTGGCCCAGCTGGTTCAGGTTGGCAAAGAGGGGGAAGTAGACGATGGAGAAGGGGACATCCCTGCGGAAGGAGGGCGGTGGTGACTGGCTGGGAGGTGGGGGGCAGGTGGGCGGGCCGCCCCCAACCCTCCCTGCCCCCCTACCTGAGCAGCGTGGCCCCCAGTCCCTTGTAGAGGCCGGCGATGCCGCGGCTCCGCAGCAGGTCCCGGGTCAGCTGAGTGGCTGTGGGCCGGGGTGCAGCTGGAGGCTCCACGGGGGGCTGGGCACCCCCCCGGCCAGAAAGCTGGGCCTGGCCAGATAGGGTCTTCCTCTGGGCGGCTGGGGAGAAAGGGGCCGGCCTGCTGGTCTCCCTCTCGGCGCGAGGCACGCGGTGGCGGCAGGGCAGGGGCCTGGCTAGTTCTCCCGCCCAGCTGCCCTGCCACCCCGCCCTCACCAATGCGGCCCGCGTCCTGGAGCTGGATCTTCAGCATCTCCATGGGGGTGGTCACGATCACCTGGCAGGTGCCGGCCCCGCAGCCCGCCAGCATCTCCTTGAACAGGGTCAGCTTCTGCCTGTAGCAAAGAGGGTGGGGCTGCAAGGAAGAGTCAGAGGCCCCGGGGGCCTCCCAGTGCGCCCAGGAGTGAGGGGGCATGGGAGGGGTGGAGGCGGAGGCAGCCCTGTGGGGTACAGACCTCCGCAGCCTCAGACACCCTCCAGGCTCTCCAGCAACAGGCGCTGAGCCCAATTGACAGATGGCTCCTGGCAGGGCCAGGGAAGGGCCAAGGGGCCGTTGTTGAGCAAAGAGAAATGCAGTGGGGGGGCAGTTCCAGTTCTCCAAGGGACTACTGGCCTTTCAGCCCCACCCTTGGGTGATGGGGAAAACTGGTCAGTGCCCCCCAAATCCCAACCTACAAGGGGCAGCAGGCAGTGGCTGGGGGCCAAGGACCCCTGGGGCCTGGGCACCACTGACTCAGCATCTGGGGACAGAGGAGGAGGAGGAGGAGGAGGAGGAGGAGGAGGAGGGGGAGGAGGGGGAGGGGAGGGGAGGAGGGGGAGGGGAGGGGAGGAGGGGGAGGGGAGGAGGGAAAGGAGGAGGAGGGGGAGGAGAGGAGAGGGAGGAGGGGGAGGAGGGGAGGAGGAGGGGGAGGAGGGGAGGAGGAGGGGAGGAGGAGGGGAGGAGGAGGAGGGGAGGGGAAGGAGAAGGAGGGGGAGGAGAGGGAGGAGAGGGAGGAGGGGGAGGAGGATGAGGGGGAGGAGGAGGAGGGGGAGGAGAGGGAGGGGAAGGAGGAGGAGGGGGAGGAGAGGGAGGGGAAGGAGGAGGAGGGGGCCCTGCAAGGTCAGGGTGAGGGGCCCCCAGGAGGACAGAGCCTTCATCCTTTGTCTGGAAGCACAGACCCCTCCCCCTCACGACCCTGGCCCCCAGCAGCCGGCCGAGCCCCTCACCCGTCCTTGGAGAGCTGGTATCGGAAGAAGTCATTGGCTGCCAGCTTGATGGCCTTCTCGGGGGTGACGAGGGTCAGGTTCACGGCGGCTCCTGTTTGGTACACGGGGGAGCACAGACAGGTCAGTGGCCTGGGCTGGGGAGGCTCTCCACCAGCACTCGCCTCCCAGTTGACAAAGCCCGCCCCCCGTCACTCCTGGGCTGTGTCCTGCCCTCTCGCCCACATCTGTGCCTGGCAGGGGCGGGACCGGCGGGCCAGGCAGTGCCTTCTCCGGGCTTTCTGCTCAGCCTCCCCCGTAACCCTCCCAGTCCAGTGGGCGGCCTCCCTGAGGGACACCTCCCCTGGGCTACAGACGTGCTCGCATTGGGGTTCTGGGTAAGGCCACGTCCGGCCTGGCGCGGGTCAGAGCTGGGGAGGCAGTGGCGAGCCCCTCTCAGCGGCGAGGACTCAGGGCTGCACAGCATCTGGGCAAATCCAGGCTTGGAGATTGTCTCCTAAGCTGCTTTGCAGTAACGACCCCATCCCTCCCAATCTCCTGGCACAGACAGGGTCCCACCCGTCCCGGGAGGCAGGGGAGGGGGCTGCGGCCACTGTGGTAGAGACAGTGTCCTGCCATGCTGTGCACTGGTAGTGAGTGGGGGACGGGGCTGAGAACTGCCGTGCCCCAGAGATCCCACCCCCCGTCCCCCCAGCACCCAGGGCCCGGCTGATGACCCCCGGTGCAAGTGCAGCAGCCCCCACGGGACAGGTCCACACCGTCACACCCGGCACAGGTACGCCGCCCTGCCCTGGCTTCCCACCTGCCTCCCCGCCGCTACGGTAGGACCCCTCTGGGGCTGCAGGAGGGTGCTACCCAGGCCTGCCCCGTCCCAGCCTCACCGCGGTACATCCCGAAGTAGCCCTCTGAGCGGATGGTCTTGACGAGGCAGTCAGACCTACAGCCCGGGGGGGGGGGGCAGGGGATCAGTCTGGCATCCAGCAACGGCCCCAGCCCTGACCCAGGGAGGCGCTCCCCCAGCCTGCCCCCCTCAGTTTCCCCTTTGGTTTAACGGGATGGGGGGATACAGGCGCCGAGCGCAGAAGTCTGCCCCACACCCATGGCTCCACGCCTGCTACCCGCCCCCCCGCAGGCTCACATGCTGGTGTACAGGCGCTGGCCATTCTGCTGGTTCTGCAGCCTCGTCTTGGCCAGGTCGATGGGGAACACGCAGGTGACCCCGATCAGCCCAGCGATGCCGCCATTGATGAGCTTGGCTGGCAGACTGTGTGGGCGGAGGGAGTGTCAGGACGACCTCCTGGGCCATAGGTCGGCGGGGAGGGGAGGACAGGGGTGGGGTGAGGCTGGGTGGGGTTCTGACCTGATCTGCTTATCGGCCATTTAACTCGGGAGCACTCAGGTAGGAGCCGCAGAGGTGGATACCAGACAGCGGAGGTGGTGCTGGAGGAGGGGGAGGGGCGGTCCTCTACTTCCAGGGGAGCTTGAAAACCAACACTTCTGTCCTAGAAGAAAGAGGGAACTGGGATCAGCGGGGGTGGGCAGAGCCACGGCTCAGAGGCACCCCAGAGGAGTAAGCCCCCCCAGCCTCCCTCCCAGGTCTCCTGAAGGGGCACCGAGCCCTCCCCCCAGCGCCCCCTCCCAGGCTGGGGCCCTCCGCACGTCCTGGGCGCGCAGTGTGCGGCGAACCGTTGCCCCTTGGCCCCATCCCTGGGCCACCCGGCTTCCCCTCAAGGCGCCCCCACCGGCTGCGTACTCCCAGCTGGCCTCGCTCGCTCGCTCACGTGCGCGGAGCCCTTTAAAGGGCCAGGCGCCGCTGGGGAGGCAGCAGCAGGGGACGGGGCCAACACGCCGGGCAGGGCGCCCCTAGACTGGGCTGTGACGGCCCCCATCCTTGAGCAGAGGCAGCGGGCACCTGCCCTCTTCAGGAGGGGGGTGAGAGTGCCCCAGGGTCCACTCTAGGGCTCAGCTCACAGCTGCCCGGTAGATGCCCCCACTCCCGTGGCAACTCCACGCTGGACCCCCAGACCATCCGCTCCCCTGGTGACCGGAGAAGCGCCAGCACAGCCACAGCCAGCCCTGTGCCCACCCTCCCAGGAACTTCACCCCCAGACTCACACCCAACACACCCACACACACGGAGGAACCCAGCGACCAGGACCTCTGGGAGGGGGATGGCTGACCTTCCGAGGCTCCCTGGGGCCAGTCCCCCAGCTACTCCAGGGGTGCAGAGACAAGAGGCCCCTCTCTCTAGGGGCAGGGTTGGGGAGCCAGAGCCAGCCTCGGGGGCCTCCTATGCAGGGGCACAGCCATAAAAACTGGGCTGTGGGGTCCTCCCCCCCACTGTGGCCCCCTCAGAGGCCAGCTGTCACAGGCTCCCACCCGAAGCGCTGCCACCCAGGGTCACACGGCTGGCTCACACCTGTCGCCCCCCCGAGAACTGGTGACCTTCACCCAGCTTTCCTGGGCCGGGATGTCCCCTGCCTCCTCATCAGCCCCTCCGCCCCCCACCGCGGTCCCGCTCACCCCAAGGTGCACCGGACCGGCTCCTCCTCCGCGACTACAGCCCGCGGGCGGGCGGAGGAGATCCAGTGGCCGAGGGCGGTGCCGGCTGCGGGGATTGGCTGTGGGGCGGGGCGGGGCGGGGCGGGCCTGAGGGGGGTGGTGACTTTCTCTTTCACTTTGGGCGGGATGAGGCTCCCTGCCCCTGTGGGAGAAGGGACCAGAAGGGGGTGTGACAGCTTCTGGGAGGCTGGGACTGGCCTCGAAGCCCCCGCCAGCCCGTGGGGCAGTGGGTCAGACTCGGGCTGACCCAGCCAAGCCACGCAACCGGTTCCCAGGGACCCCAGCCCCTGACCACCGTGCCCCCAGCTGCCCTATGGGTTTCAGTCTGCAGCCTGCAGGCTGGATCTGCCTAGGGCCCCGGGACCCCAAGGATAGGGCTCTCTCTGTGCCCAGGCATGGGGGATCTGATGCCATGGGGTGGAGATGGGTCTGTGTCCACTCGTGCCTGTGGGACTTGTGGGTCTTTTTGGGGAAGGTGAACTTCAGGGAAAACTCACGCTGGAGCAGAGAAAGACATGCTTGTCTGCTGGAAAGGCCAGGGAGGGGGTGGCTGGGCCTCAGAGCCTACTGGTTGCCACCCATGGGCCTGTTCACCTGGCAGGTCCAGAGGGCATGGGAACCAGCACTCCCAGAGCCCTCTGCCCAGCCAAGCTGCACCCCCCCCACTCGCCCAGGGCCTCAGTGCCAGGACCTGCTTCTCCGTGCCCCAGCCTGCAGAGAGGAGTCTGACCTCTGCACTTCAACCTGACCCTCTCTTCCCACCCCCACCCTCCCCCACCCTCCAGGTGTAGACTGGCCACAGCCGTCTCTCTCCGCTGTACCAGACCCTTGGGGGCAAGGTCCACATCCTGCCCTATGGGGACTGAGTGAGCCCTGCCTCCCATCTGGGGTAAGGGACATCTGGGTGATGGGGGCCCCGGAAGTCAGACAGACTATCCAAGGTGGGGAGGGGAGCAGCTGTCCCAGGAAGACAGGCAGCCCTGGGGTCCCACATCACACTCTGCCGGCTGGAATGGGGAAGACGGTTGCAGAACTGAGAACAGTGGGGGCAGTGGGCTCTGCCGGGAGACGACTGGCAAGGGGTCCTCCGGACCCTGAATGCTCCTTTTTCTGTCCTCACTCAGTGTTCTCACACCCTGCTCATGAGACAGCTTGGAGGGCCCTCCCCTTGCGCCCCCATGTTGCCATAGAAACCTGGCAGCCCCAGCCAGGACTGAGGCCCCAGGGCTGTCAGCCCTCCCTGTACCCCCTCCGGTTCCCCGCAGCCTGGTAAACTGGGATTGCAGGCAAGGCTGTGGACACCGCAGCTCACAGGGACCACCCACAGGACGATGCTGCTGCTTCCAGGCCCTCCAGAGGTAAAATCTCCCACAAATGAAGCCGCTGAGCTCCCCCACCCCCAAAAAAGGCAATGGGGGTGAGGCTCAGAGTCTGCGACTGGCCATTTGCTCCCCATTCAATCTTCCCCAGCGCCTTCCCCCCCGGGGAGGTGCTTTCTGTCCAGCCGTCTGGAGGGGCGCCAAGCCGGTGACAAAGGCGGCGCGGGGTGGGAGTTCAGGGCTCCGCTTGGAGGCTGGCTCAACTCCCCGTCTCGCTGGAGGGGGTCCGGACGGGGCCCGGACCGCCACGCTGTCCCCCTCCAGGCGATGGCGACTCCAGCCAAGCACGTGTCCCCATACGTCCAGCAGGGCCCCACGTGTGTCCCCCCTACGGCCGGGCTTCTGTTCCTTGGCCACCGGCCCCCGTCTCCTACCCCGCGGGGACACGTGTGCGCGGGGAGCGCGCCCGGCACCGCCCGGGGCCGAGCACGGCCTCCCACACTCCAGCGGCAGCGGGTCGCAGCATCCGCCGGCGCGGGCCCCGCAGGAGCCGCCTCGTCCGGGCAGATGTCACCTCCCACAGCCGTCGTGGTGCCCCTCGCCCCCGCAGCCGGGCTACACTCGGGTGGGCGCCGCGGATGGGAGCCGCCCCGCGGGCACTCACCGCGCGCTCTGCCGCCGCCGCCGCCGCTCTCGCCTCCCCGCCGCGCCGCGCGCCCGGCTTCACCTAAGCGCGGGGGCGCGTCCGCTCGGCGCCGCGCGCGCTCCGCCCCCGGTCCTCGGCCCGCTCGCGGCCTCCGGCTCCCTCTCCTGGCCGCCGCGGCCACTGCGCCCGGCGGGCCACAGCCCAGCGCCAAGCCCTCACACTAGGTCCCCAAGGGTCTTCCCTGCGTGTCCGGCCTCGCGCCCGTGCATGGGCCAGTGACCAGGGACTACTCCCGTTGGGCCAGCGGATGGCGAGGTGCGCTGGGACGAGGTGTCCTAGGGGAGGAGCGGTGCTGGGAGGGGACTGAACTGGCCAAGCCCCCCCCCTCACCGCCACCAAAGGGCAGATGTGCAATCCCGCACAGGGTGACTTTGTATCCATCGGGGCTGCAGCCCTTACTTTGTAGCTGGGGCCCCCTGTCTCCCAGAGATCAGGACCAAGAGGAGGCGCTGGGCCGGAGACAGGCAGGAGCGAGGGCTGTGGGGAAGCCTGTGCACAGGCCCCCTCACAGCAGGGGCCAGGCCTCTGATCTGGCCTCCCCGTGCCTTCCACCTGTCTCTCCACCCAGCAAATAAACTGAGCTCTGAGACAGCAGCCAGGATGGTGCACGTTTGTTACACAAGGAGGAGAGGGTCACTGGCCCCATACCCAGGGCAAGTTTGAAAGTGGGAGCATCTAACCATTGGCCAGAGGATGTCAGGGACCAGCCCAAAGTCGGTAGGTTCTAGGTCTGGGCAGGCTCGGGGGATCGTGATGCTGAAGAGCCAGGTGGGCCGAGGTCCCCGGGGGCCAGGCTTGTGCGCTGGATGCCCTCCTGGTACTTGCGGCGGCCAAGCTCCAAGACAGCTCGCACCTCTTCGGCCACGTCCCGCCGGTCACTCTGCTCCAGGGCCTCCACAAGGAGCCCCACAGCCCCTGGCTGCCCGGCCTGGCGCTCAGCCCAGGAGAAGAGCATATGGCGGATCTGCCCATCCAGGTCGTCCCTGGGGGAACAGGGAACGGTGAGGGAGGGGCCCGGCCCAGGACCACCCTCCCAAGATGGGTTCCTTCCTCCCTGGGCCAGGGGCGGCCAGACCCTCCCTTTCCTGACTGTTTGCCCTGCCCCCACCTCCCCTGGACAGAACTTCAGCCAGCCTCCAGTAGGCAGGCCAGCAGCGGGAAGGGAGGCGCAAAAGAACGCACCGGAACTCATGCCGGATGCGCTGCAGCTCACGGTACGGCAAACCCAGGTGCAGGGCCACGGCTGGCCAGTCAGGGCCCAGGCGCCCGGCCACATTTAGCAGGTTGCTCTGTGTCAGGAACCCAGTCTCGGCGTCGCCCAGGTTCAGAGGTGCCAGGGAGAGGCCAGCCCCCTGCCCTGGGCCCTTGGATCCCCGCAGTCTCTGTGGGGAGGACGCAGTGGCAGTGAGCCCCAGCCCCGCCCCCGGCTCCGGCCCATACCCCTGGCCGCCCCCTTCCCCCTTCACACACGCTCCCCCGCCAGGCCGCACCGGCAGCTTGAGGGGCAGAGTGGCCATCCACGGGGCGTCTGCAGCCCTCTTCTGCCGAGCAGCCTCCGCCTCCTCAGGTACCTCCTCTGGCACCTCTCCTCGGTAGAAGGACACCTGTGGGTGGGATGAGGCGGGCTTCCGTGCTCTGGCCTCGGCCCAGGCAGCCCGGGGGCCCTACCCCGTTGGCCCACCTGGCCCCTCACGGCCTGAGCCCGCCGGTCCAGCGTTGTGGTCACGTACACCTCCTTCAGGTTCTTCAGGTGTGAGTAGAAGACGAAGCACACCCTGCCCTCCACACAGTCTGGACGGTCTGGGGGCAGGGGGTGGGCTCAGCAGGGACTGTGGGGGCAGACCCCAGGGTCCCTTCTCTGGGGGCGGGGGCCTACCGGCATCCACGTTGATGCCCCTCTCGAAGGCAGCGAAGAATTTCTCACCCTCAAACATCTCCACGGTTTCTGAGGGCTCCGGGCCACGGTAGCGCTCCAGCAGCCGCCGCAGGGTGCTGTCCACCTGCAGGGGCGACCCACTGGCTGGGAGCCCAATGCCCTGACCTGGCCCCCTGGCCCCCACCCCGCCCTCCCAGCCCTCTGCCCCCGCCCCCACCTTGTTGCGGGGCAGGCACTGCAGCAGGACCTGCTCGGGGTCCCGGCGCCTCTGCAGCGCGATGAGGCTCACGCGGTGCAGCCGCAGCCGCTCCCAGGCCTTCCGCGCCAGGCCCCCCACGCAGGTCTTGGTGGTGTACCAGAGCCAGTACCTGGGAAGGCTGGGGGTGAGCGGAGTGCACAGGCCGGGGCAGGGGTGGGGGACCAAAGAGGCGGAGGGAGGGGGCACTGACCAGGAGAAGTGCGTGACCTGGAAGCGAGCATACAGGTGGGTGAGCTCCAGTGCCACCTGCGCCGTGATGTCGTCCCAGGTGGCCGCGGGAGGGGCCCGGTACAGCAGGTGCAGGTGCGAGCGGTCCAGACTCAGGCCTGTGGGTGGCAGGGGGCCACAGGCTGAGGCGTCCCTGCCCGGGGCCCCCCTTCTGAGCACTGTTCCCCCCACCCCGTGGCTACAAGTCCAGGAGGCCACACAGCCGCCTCTCACCTGTGACGCCGGGGGGCAGAGGCAGTTGCACGGTGACTGGCCGAAGGAAGCTTGGGGGGCCGCTCTGGGAGAGGTAGAGCAGGGGGCTGGCGGCCGCCTCAGGCTCTCCCAGCAGGGCCGGCAGTTCTCTGCTGCCCACGCGCACCACCTGGAGCAGAGGGCACCCGAGCGATCACCTCTGTGCCCAGGCACCACCCGCCACCCGTGGCAGCTGCCCTGCCCGTACCTGCATGCAGGCATGACGGGGCTCCTCAGTGGCCCCAGGGGGGAATGTGACCTTGACCCCAGGATGTCCTGAGGAGCACAGCAATGTCCCCTCTGGTGGCACCACGCAGGCGTCAGACACAGGGCGCGAAACCACGAGGAACCAGGAGAAGTGAGGCACCTGGCAGCGAGCCCAGAGCCGCTGGGCGTGTGGGGGGCAGAGGGACAGGGTCAGGGGCCTCGCCGGGCATGGGGGGGGCAGAGGGACAGGGTCAGGGGCCTCGCCGGGCATGGGCGGGGCAGAGGGACAGGGTCAGGGGCCTCGCCGGGCATGGGGGGGGCAGAGGGACAGGGTCGGGGCTTTGCCGGGCATGGGGGGGGGGACAGTTAGGCAAGGGCAGAGATGCTCCCTTCCCAGATGGGCCTGGACAGCCCTCACCTTGGGCGCCTCTTCCTCCAGGTGGGTCTCCAGGTCACTCCAGCTATTGTCACTCAGGGTCCTGACCACCACCTCACGGCAACGCCGGGCCCGGGGGGGCACAAAGAGCAGCCACAGGCCCACGTCCTGCCAGGCAAGGGTGCTGTGAGTGCCAGGGCCACGGCGGGGCCCTCCTCACCTGCCCCGACCCGCCCCGGCCGCACCTTCTGGAAGGCCACCCCGTGGGGCTGCAGCTCCAGGACACCACTGAGCAGAGAGTCGTGGGGACCCAGAGGGACGAGGCGGGGCTCTGGCAGCCACAGTCGATAGCGGATGGTAACAGGGGTAGCAGTGGCTCCCACAGGGAACTGCAGGCGGACACCGCAGGCCAGGGTCACAGAGCAGCCTAGGGGGGTCACGGCGAAGCTGAGGGAGACAGGGTGGACATCGGGTCAGACGCAGCAGGGTCCCACATGTCTGAGTCTGGCGCCCTGGGCAACTCTAGGAGACCCCCACGGCATGGGCAGGTGGACAGGGTGACAGGGTGGACAGACGCTTTTGCAGCCCGGCCCCTCCTCCACACCGTACCTGTCCAGATCTGAAGTCAGCAACAGTCTGGGCATTTCTGGAACCACGGGTGTCCCTGTGGAAGGACAGATGGGCTGTTAGGATGGTGATGACACCTGCGTCCTGTCTGTGGTCTGCCCCGTCCCCACCAGTGAGCCTACCTGGAGGACTGTGGGGGCCGGGGCTAGGCCCACCCAGGGGGTTTCCTTGCAGGCGCACGAAGGGGGCATTCAGTAGCTCGGGGGGCACGTCCCGGAGCTGGTTGTCCCTCAGGTCGAGCCGGGCGAGCAGCGGGAGACGGGCCAGGCCGGCAGGTACCGAAGCCAGAAGGTTGCTGTGCAGAACGAGGAGCCGTAGGGACCGCAGGCCCGCTGCAGGGGCGCCAGCTTAGGGCCCGCGGAGGCCGCACAGGGCCACCCCAGCCCTGCAGCGCCAGGCCAGGCCGCCCGCGCTTTCAGTCTCCGCCCTTTGGCTGGACGAGAGAGCTCGGGCCGGCCTACACAGGGAGCCTCAGCAGCCAGGGAAGTGGGGGGCAAGCAAGGGCCGCGAGGGGGGCGAAGGCTCGAGGTGGCAGCCTGTGCGCACGAGGCCCTGCGCAGGAGAGAGCGCTGTGGGGCAGGGCAGGCTGGGCAGTGGCCGATGGGCCATCAGGCCCATCAGGCCCAGGGAGCCAAGGCTGCGACTCACCAAGGGAGGCAGGGAGGCCCTGCAGCTGGTTGGAGGCGAGGTTGAGCTCGGCCAGGCTGCTCAGGCCTCCGATCTCAGGGGGCAGAGCATCCAGAAGGTTCTCGGAGAGATCGAGGCGCTGCAGGCTGGACAAGGACCCCAGTGCTGCGGGCAGCGTTTGCAGGCGGTTGTGGGTGGCAGCGAGGAAGGTGAGGGCAGCGAGGGTCCCCAGGGCCTCAGGCAGCTCTGAGAGGCAGTTATGAGACAGCAGGAGGGCATCCAGGCCACACAACTGCGGGACACAGGCTGGCAATGTCTCCAGGCTGTTGAAGCTCAGGTCCAGGTGGGCCAAGTGGGCTAGGCCACTCAGGCTGGCGGGCAGCGTGGCGAGGGAGCCCCGGAGGCAGGCACCCAGAGCGTCCCGATGTTGCCCACCTGGGTGGGGGAAAGGCAGACATGGCTTTCAGAGCCAGAGTCCCAGGTCCCAGCTCAGCCCTGCCAGCCAGGGAAATAGGTGCATGGAAACACAGACCTCCACCCCAGCCCCGCTTAGACAGCGAGAGATGGACACAGATACTGGAGAGTCACCAGCAAATGAAGGGAGCAGCGACAGACAACGCAGGCTCGTCTCGGCTGACAGTCTCCACCCGTGACCCACCCCAGGAGAAATACCCACACTGGGGTCTGCTGGAGACCCCACTGGCAGCTGCCAGGTCCAGGAGCCCAGGC
Source organism: Grampus griseus (assembly GCF_964374135.1). NCBI lineage: Eukaryota > Metazoa > Chordata > Mammalia > Artiodactyla > Delphinidae > Grampus > Grampus griseus. Next base: position 110,020,271 of record NC_139002.1, on the reverse strand, counting down.
TCAGCCAGCTTCCTCTCGGGGTAAAAGGGGTCGGGTAGCGCTGTGCAGAGAACAGCGATGAGGCTGGGACCGGGGTTTGCCTTTCAGGACCAAGAAGCAGAGGCAGGAGCCAGCGATGAGGCTGGGACCAGGTGGTGCTCACCTTTGAGGACCAGGGAGCGGAGGCGTGGCAGGCTCCAGGGCAGACGGGCCAGGGTGGCCTGCAGCAGCTGAGGGTCCTCGTGGCCACTCAGCTGCAGGAACTCCACCTCCAGCAACTGACGGACCTGCTGGGCACACAGGTGCAGCAGCCGGTGGCAGCCCCTGGGGTACAGGTCCAGGCTCAGCCGGTTCCCAACCAGGAGAGGGGGTGCCCCCAGCCTTGCATCCACAGCATCTGTAGCATCTCCTGCAGCATCTTCTACAGCCGCTGTCTCGGGCTCCAGCCCCTCCGCCTCTGCAGCCATCGCCCACCGGCTGTCCTCGGGGGCCAGACATGTCCCAGCTCGCCAGGCAGGCCTGCTCAGGCAGGGCCCAGGGAGGCTGCAGAGTCAGGGGGAGGAGCGGGTAGGAGGGGGCTGGGCGTCCTCTAGCCAGAGGAAGGGGGACTCTGGCTGGGGAGAGCTCTTGAGCCAGGCCAGCTGGTCCAGAGCCCAAAGCCTAGGCTGCTGGACAGATAATCGCTGCAATGGGGCCGGGGAATAGGACTCCCCAAGGCTGGGAAGGCAGCAGGCAGGGAGACCTGTGTGCAGAGGGGCCTGGGGACATGCTTGAGGGAGAGGGGAAAAGTGAGGCTTCACGTCCCAAATCTGGAAACTTGACAAGGGACTCCTAGAGGTGTCAGGTCCTATTCCACCCCCCACCCCCTCTGGGTCCAGCCCCACCTCCAACCTTCACATTCCTCGGCTTTGACCAGAGGTCCCGGCTCTCATCTACCACGTGGGGCCAGTGTTGCAGGCAAGGGCCGGGTGATCGTGCCCGCGTATGTCAGAGCAGTGAGTGTGAGGGGGTTCCTAAGGACCGGACCCCACTTCCTGGCGCCTGGAGCTGGGCTCCCCGCCACTTCCAGCTCGCACCTCGGTCCGCGGAGGAGGTCGGTGCACCGCGCAGTCGCGGCCCCCACCGCTCGGGTAGGGTCCCGGGCGGGAGAGCGCGCCCTCCCCGAGCCGCCCTCCCCACGGCGCGCCCGCGGCCCGCGCGTCACCTGCTCCCGGCGGCGCGTTTCCGGGTCCCGCCGCATCGGAAGCTCGCCTCATGTCCGGCGAGGGTCCGCAGGCCGGGATCTCAGTGTCCCTCCCGCCCCGCCCGCCCGCCCTCCGCCGGTCGCCGCCCTGCTGCGCTCAGCTTCCTGTAGGCCTGCGTGCCTCTGCCGTCCAGCCTTCCGTGGGAGGGCCCGCGTTGCGCGCCACCAAACCCAACCTTTGAGGTTCTCTCGGGCCCTGGGCCCGCTCAGCTCTAGGGCTGTGCATTCCCGGCCCCATGCTGAAATGAGCTAGTGCGATCTCTGGCTGCAGGGGGTATCGGGTGCTGATCGAAGCTGCTGCCCCACCCACCTCCTGCCAGAGGACAGCTCTGAGAATGGCCCCAGCCAGCCCCAAAGGCCTCCTCTCAAGCCCTGCAGAGCCTGGGCCCCAGCTGCAATGGCCCTCCTTTTAGGGTGATCACTGTGGGGCACATGCCCCCAGCAGTGGACTTCCTCACATGCTGCCTCCTATCTTTCCGCATCTCACAAGGAAGGAAAAGGCAGCTCCGAGAGATCAGATGTTGCCCAAGGCCACTAGCTGGTGAGTGCCAAAGCCAAGGACCTCAAACCAGGTCTGACTCTCAAGAGAACCTTCCCCACTCCCGCTTCCTCACCCCGCACAGTCGATGCCTATAAACGGACACATGAACGCATCTGCTTCTGCCTGTTCTGCCCCAAATGATACCGTGTGCACCCTCTTTCCTCCACCCTCGCCAGCCACCGCCATCCCTCCTACCCGGATGGGCAGTTCCCACCAGGCCTCCATTCTCCCCAGTTCCTATCCCCCCTTCAGTTTCCACATAGCTGCCAGAAGAATTTAAAACAAACAAACAAAAAACCAATCACCAGTCTTAAAAAGAACTGAAATCCTGACACATGCTATAACCTAGATGAACCCTGAGAGCATTACGCTAAAGAAACGGGCCAGACACAAAAGGACAAATGCTGTATGACTCCACTTCCGTAAAGTCTCTAGAGCGGTCAAATACATAGAAACGGAGCGTAAAACGGTGGGGGCCAGGGGCTGGGGGAGGGGGATGGGGAGCTATTGCTTAATGTGCATGGAGTTCAGTTTGAGAAGTTCTGGAGCTAAATGGGGGTGATGATTGCACAACAATGTCAATGCACCTAGTGTCCCTAAATTGCATGGTTAAAATGGTAAGTTTTACGTTATGTATTATTTTCCCATTTAAAAATTTAAATAAAAACAATCACAACACTTTCTTGTGTGATTGCAGTAAAGTCCCATCCTTCCCAAACGGTTTCCCCACTTTACCGCAGCTGTGTGACCCCGAGCAAGAAAACCTTTCTATGTCTGACTTCATCTATACGATAAGGGTACCGTGTGGCTTGCGTTAACAAACCAGTGCTTGGCGCTAACACGCGGGTTCACCTGCTGTCAGAGCCCGCACGGGCTGGCTGCTGCCTCTGAACCCATCTCCGGCCACCTTAGTTGGGCCTTTGCATCTGACCCCTGGGGGCTGATGCTCGCCCCACATCTTCGCAGGGCCGGCTCCTTCTCATCCTTCAGCCCCGTGACAGTGTCAGCCTGGGACTGCCTCGTTTATTTACTTTGCGTGTCTGCGCACTAGAACCTGAGTTCTGCGGAGGCAGAACCGGGCCTGTTCCCTCTCAGGACTGACGCCAGCCTGCAGCAGGGTTCCTGACACGGAGAGTGAATGAGTGACGTGTGCTACGTGTGCTACGTCCGTGTGGACCCTGAGATCTGTCCCGAGCCGACAAGGCCAGGGCAGGGGGTAGGGGGGGAGTCACGCGGGCTTCGGCACTCCTGGCTCCGCTCCTCGGGGCGGCGGTGACAGGGCCTCCCAGCTTCGGCCGGAGCTCCCACCAAGGCGCTGGGGGGAAGCAGCGGCTCGGTTCGGCGGTGTGAGCGCGCGGAGCAGCTCGCCCGCCCCACTGGGCGGGCCGGACAGCGAACTCCTGTTCCCGCGTCTGGGAACCACCTGAGACCCGGAAGGGCAGCGGGCTGGACCAGTGCAATAGCGCCCGGGCCACGTGTGGCCCGCGCAGGCAGCAGCGAAACCGCGCTTCCGGTAGCCATGCACCATGGGACTCGTAGTTTGCCGGCCGCGTCAGCCTCTCCCGCAGAGATGCGTCCTGGGCGTGAAGGCTGCGCTGCATGGTGGGAGCTGTAGGCGCCGCGTGGCATCCTGGGAGCCCTAAAGGGAAAAAAGCTGCACTTCGGACTCGCGTCTTGCTCTGCCCCGCTTCCCCCAGGGATCTCGAGGGGCACTCACCCCACTGTATACAAGAAGGCGGCCCGGAACTGCCTTTCGCCTTTGCGGTGGTGGCTGCGGGACAAGACGGGATAATGGCGTCACCTGCGTCCTCCTGGGCTACGCACCGTCTGACATCACTAGGAGGCGCCCTCAAGGGGCGCTGCGCGCAGGTTCCGGAGGCTTCTGGGTAGCGAATTATCCCCGCCCCCCGCACCAGCGCCTTCCTTTCCGTGCCTAACGCCGCCGAAGTCGCACGCGCGAGGCTTCTCCGCCGCCGCCAAGTTAGTGGGGCGGGCAGGCCGGGGCGCGGGCCGGGCCGGGAGTGCCGCGGAGGGAGGGCGGGCGGGGCAGGGCGCGAGCTGAGCCTCTGCGGGGTCCCCGGACCGAGCCACGCGCGGCCGCGCACGGGCCGGGGTGGGGGCGGGAGGCCTCCCCGTAACGCCGCCGCCCTCTCCTCGCGCCGCAGGATGCGCTACGTTGCCTCCTACCTGCTGGCCGCTCTCGGGGGCAATTCCTCCCCCAACGCCAAGGACATCAAGAAGATCCTGGACAGCGTGGGCATCGAGGCAGACGACGACCGGCTCAACAAGGTAGCCGCCTCGCTGGGGCCCGAAGCCCCCGGTCTGCTCTGTACTTCGTACAGGGGGACCCCTCCCTTACCCGACCCGGCGTTTCCGTTTGGGAAAGTGTAGGTTCCTGCTGATTTCTGCCAGCCCATATGGTTTTGGGGTTGCCTTGATGTACTGGTACAGCCCCAAAGAAGAAAAAGTGGGGGTGAAGCCAAACCTCAGCGTGGCTCAGTAGAAACACGAGTCACGTGTAATTGAAGGTTTCTTAGTAATTTTTTTTTTTTAATGAAAGCGGTGACGTTTATCTTGATCTTGTTTTTTTTACCCAACTTGGTGAAAGTTACTTTGACACGTGTTGAGTGTAAAGTGAGATATTTTGCATCCTTTCTCAGCAGTAAGTTTTGGTGTTAGTTTTTACATGCAGGGCGTCTCAGTTCACCTGTCCTGCGTCGGTCGTGACGGCTGTGCTGGGTCCAGGGGTGTGATGGTAGGCCTCTCGTAAACTAGGCCACTCCTCTCTTTTAGGTCATCAGTGAGCTGAACGGAAAGAACATCGAGGACGTCATTGCCCAGGGTGAGGTTCTGTCCTGGACTTTCGTTTTCACGGTCCATTCTAATTCCTGCCGGTCAGCCTGTGACCTGCCAGGTTTCGCTTGTGGACCAGAGCACCCTAGAAGCCTTACCCAGAGGAGTGAGCGGGGTTTCAGTGGGCTCAAGCCGTGGGCGCTTCTAGACAGCTCCGGGACAGGGCGCCCGTGCTCTCACTGGGCTTTTGTAAACAAGTCTCTCCACCCCTTCTTGGGGTGCTAGGGCTGATCACAGGCCCCTGCCCTGTGGTATCAGACTGGAGTATGTGGGATTTGTCTGGAAGTTGAGCTCTTGGGGAGCTGTTTCTGTCCTTGGGTCCGTGACGGGGCAAAGCCAGTTCAGCAGACAGTCTGGTCTGTGAGCTCGCTGCTGGACACTGGGGCAGCGGACTTTACCTGCTTGATTGTAAACATGTTTGTCTAGCTTACCTCCAGGGTAGGGCGCTGTGGTCTTGTAGCCCTGCTGGAGGGACTCCTAGAAGCCAATTTCTAGCAGTGGCAACAGACTCCTGTGTCGGAGAACAGGAACCTATGACGTGGATCCTAATACATTGGACTAAGTGTCTGGTTACTTTTTTTTTTTTTTTTTTTTTTTTTGCGGTACGCGGGCCTCTCACTGTTGTGGCCTCTCCCGTTGCGGAGCACAGGCTCCGGAGGTGCAGGCTCAGCGGCCATGGCTCACGGGCCCAGCCGCTCCGTGGCATGTGGGATCTTCCCGGACCAGGGCACGAACCCACGTCCCCTGCATTGGCAGGCAGACTCTCAGCCACTGCGCCACCAGGGAAGCCCTCGTTACTCTTGAGTAACGTTGAGGCCGGGCTCCTGCTGTGGTCTCATCTCTCCCTTCTGATTGCTGTAGGTATTGGCAAGCTGGCCAGCGTGCCAGCTGGCGGGGCTGTGGCCGTCTCTGCTGCCCCAGGAGCTGCAGCTCCTGCTGTGGGTTCTGCCCCAGCCGCAGGTAAGTGGAGGCTCAGGCAGCTGTCTCTGCAGACACACTGGGGTCTTTGCTGGGAGTGTGGCCTGCACCGTGGGCATTTCTCACCACGCTCTTTCTCCCTGCAGCAGAGGAGAAGAAGGAGGAGAAAAAGGAGGAGTCAGAAGAGTCAGATGACGACATGGGGTTCGGCTTGTTTGACTAGAGCCCACACCCGTGCAAATAAAAACCTGTTGACGTATTTCTTGAGTTGCCTGTGAGCCCTTCATCAGAGTGTGGTGTCCGCATCCTAGTCTCATCCCGGGACGAACCAGGGCTCTTGCGCGATGAGGCAGAGCCGGTTGCCTGAAGAGCCAGGAGCGGAGTGCCTGGACGGGGGCTACTTTCTATTGGTCTTGAGTGTGGCCAAGCCTTGAGTCCCCTTCTTGGGCATGGTCCTGGCTCCTGTGGACTGCCAGGGCCTTCCTAGGAAATGAGGCCTTCAGGGGGACACCCACGAACACTTGAAAAGCAGGGGTGGGTGGTCTCTGCTCTGCGAAGTGGGTCAGGCCAGTTGAGGTCAGCAGCTCCTGCAAGGCTGGGAGAGCCTCAGTTACACACAGGAGATGTGCTGGTGGGTGTGTGGTCCCCAGATGGCAGTGTGGAGGTCAGTGCCCCGGCTCCACCTCTCCCCTGAGCAGCTTGGACTTACCTCCTCTGAGCCTGTGTCCCCAGCTGTCTGGTGGGCCAGTACCTTGGCTGGGTAGATTCAGAAGTGGTGTGGGCAGCAGTGTTGGGCTGCGTGCTTGCTTGTCGGGCCTGCCCGTGCTCTTTCTGCCAGGCTCTGGCCTAGAATGTGGGGCACAGAGGAGAGGCCCTCCCACTGCCCACCCAAGCACCATCCTGGCCCTGCAGTGCAGCTATTGGCAGCCGCCCACCAGTGCCAGGCCACCCAGTAGATTCTCAGCTTTGCTTTCTGAAGGCTGTGGTGTGGTGGGCACCTGCCATGTGCCCACCACATGGTAGGCCGGTGTGAAGGACTTGCTTCTATGGGCTTGTAGTTCTGGAGGAGAGTAATGAGTGTGGCACGAGACAGCAGGGCTGGGTGTGTGTGGGGCCCTCCCTCAGGAAGAGGCCCCAGGGCAGGGGTGTTCATGGGTGGAGGGAGAGGGCTGAGGGCCTTTTTGCTACCCAGAGGAGTGGGGATTAGAAGAGGGCCTCGGGGGAGGGGGTGTAGGACATGGGGCTAAGGGGGAATGAGGAGTCCTAGCAGTGTGGGCTGCAAGGGGAAAGTATGAGTGGGATGAGAGGTGGGGCTGTGGATACCCAGAGACACAGGTGGCAAGGGGCCGTGGTCCAAGGTTAGGGTGGAGACGGCCCGCCAGAGGAGTGACGCAGGGTCCAGGGGCAGAGCTCGCAATCCCAGCCTTGGAGGCTGAGGAGAAGGGCCCTCCTTCTGTGGGCCAGAGGACACCGTGGGAGTGGGGGCAGGCCAGGGACCTCCCTGGCAGTCAGCAGATACCAGGGCTTCTCCTCTGTGCAGACGGGGAGGGGGGCAGGCCCACTCCCACCCCCAGCCAGGATTCTAGGAAGAGCCACCCAGTTCCTGGCTGCAGAGCTCCTGGGGCCTGGTGGGAGGGAGAGATATGTACCCAAAACAAGTCAGCTAGGGTGTGGAAATGGGAGCAGAGGTCTCCCGGCATGGGGGTAGTGCCACCCTCCAAGCCCCACAGCCCCTTGGAAACGGGGAGGGCACGGGCTCTGCCCTTCCCTCGGAGCAGGTTGCAGGGATGGCCTGCTTAGGTTCCTGGCTCAGCACCGTCCCGGTCCTCCTTGGCACCCTGGTGAACCCCTGAACTTTGCAGGCTGGCCCTGGGGGTCTGTTCCATCCCCACTGTGTCACACCCCTTGTCCCCTGCTGCATCCAGCAGCATCCCCAAGGGCTCAGTCACCCTCATGGGGCCACATCCTCTGCCCTGCGCCTCCATCCCACCCAAGCATTTGGGGTTCTAAGTCAAATTCCCTCATCCCCCCTGCCTTCCCCATTCCCAGCACCCACAGCACCCAGACCTGGGCTCCCCTCTCCTAATTCCCCCACCCAGGGCCTTTGAACGTCCTGTAGGTGGGTGGCCCTTTGCTTTCCCATGTTAATAGTGTCCACACGCCTCTTCGCCCTTCTCAGTCCTTATCTGAACTTAATAGAAACCATCGCTCCCACTCCCTCCCCCAAGTGGGGCAGGGTCTGTGTTGACTTTGCTCACTGCTCACGGGCACCCGTGCTGGCCACCATGCCAGGCGCACATGGTGCTAAGCATGGGTGGCTTGGAGCACAGAGGCTGAGGACTGGGGGGCGTGACGCCAGAAGGCCCTGTGCTGGGGAGGCCCTGCTCTGGCTTCACCTGGGCCTCGGGGCTGGGGGTCGTGCAGCCCCAAGCTGGGTCCTGAGCCAAGCTCCAGCCAGAGGAGCTAGTGTTCCTGGGGAGACAGATGCACACTGGCTGCCCACTGCCCAGCACAGACAAGCCCCTCGTTTGGGAGGTGGGGTGAGGTGCAGGGCTGGCCCCTGGATCCAAGCCAGTTTAGGCCTGCCCTACAGTCCAGGAGAAAAACGCGGAAGCGGGCAGGAGGTGACATCACCAGGAATGTTCCACCTGTTGGGGCAATTAGGCGGGACAGGGCTTGAGTCATACCCACGTAGACCCCACAGCCTGAGGAGCTGGGGCAGGACGCAGGTCGAACCCAGGTTAGTGCCAAGGTGGAGCTGGGCGCGTGGCGGGCAGGGCTGGGTCGGGATGTCCGGTGTGGTCTACCACGCCGGTGTTATCTCTAGAGGTCTGTGTGTGATTCGCGTGCGCCCTGTATGTTCATGGGTAAGTAAGTCTGTGGATGAGTCGGTGGGTCCTTCAGGTCCCTGACCCTCGGCGAGCTCCGCAGTGTCCCGGGTTGGTGTTGTAGGCCGACCCCCGAGGGAGGGGGCGGATGCTGCCCAGACAGCAGGGCCCTCCCCTCGTGGGTATCCAGCTCAGACTGCGGTCGTCCTGGACCTGAGCTCGACCATCCCCACACCTCTGGGCCACTTGGTGTCCCCTCCCGCCGTCGACGATGGCGGGGTGGGGAGGTGGGGAGGCAGCGGGAGGTCAAGGTTTTGGACTCTCGTCCGGGCCTGGCCAGTGTCTTTGGCGGGGCCGCAGGTGTCGCGTCTCAGGGCCCAGTGGCCTGGACAGCGGGCGGCGAGGTGGTGGTGGGGGGGCGGGGAGGGGGTCTCAGAGCCTGGGCCGGGGCTCCGGGCGGGGTCTCTGGGTCGAGACGGGCTTCCGGAGAGGGGCGTGGCCTCGGGGCCGGGCTTCGACCTGGGTGGGCCCTCGGGGCCAGGGACGGGGCTCCAGGGCCCGCCCCGAGGGCGCGGCCGTTCCCCGCGCGCCCCAATTGGGCCGCGCGTGCCGGCTCCGCCCCGCCCCCCGCTAAAATCGCCGCCTCCGCCTCCTCCCCCGGCAGCTTCTCCAACTCCGCCGGCTGAGACCGCGAGCCACAGCGACTGCGGGGCCGGCCTGCCGGCTCTGGCCCCGGCTCCAGAGCGAGCGGCGAGCGCGCGGCGCACAGCGAGGCCGGCCGCCCGCGGAGCCCGGAAGCCCGGCGGGCCGCCGCGATGTTCCCCAGGGAGACGACGTGGAACATCTCGTTCGCAGGCTGCGGCTTCCTCGGTGTCTACCACATCGGCGTGGCCTCCTGCCTCCGCGAGCACGCGTCCTTCCTGGTGGCCAACGCCACGCACATCTACGGCGCCTCGGCCGGGGCGCTCACGGCCACGGCGCTGGTCACCGGGGCCTGCCTGGGTGAGCGGGGCCGGCGGGGGCTGGCGTGTGGTCTTCGTGAGCGCGGAGCGCCCCGCTCCGTCCGCACAGAGCAGCGGGCCGGGCCGCGGGGACCGTGGGGGCCTTGGGGTCTCTGCCCGGGACCCCGACCGAGGCTCCAATGCCGGACGCCGACGAGGGGCGGGGCCTGCCTTGTTTTCCTCCGAGGGTGCCCGGGGATTGGGGTAGGGCCCTGTGCGCCTCTGAGTGGAGGCTGCCGCCTAGGACCCGCCCCTCGGGCGCAAAGGTTGGGGGGCGGGCAGGTGCAGCACGAGCTCTTTCGTTGGAAAGAGAAAGTAGTTCGTGGGCGGGACCGCGAGAGTCGGGGGAGAGGCCTAGGCCGTCCTCCTGCCCCGGGCATCCGGCCGGGTGGCAGCGGTCACTGTCTCGTGGGGCTACGGCATTCCGGACTGCCATGGCCCCGGGGCTGGGAAAGGGTTGGCCTCTGAGGAGCGCGTCCGGGCACTGTGGCCTGGTGCCTCCCGAGGGCGCCTAGAGGAGGAGCCGGCAGGTCAGGCGTGGGCCCGTCCAGCGCAAGCTCTCTGCCGCCCTCGCCTTCCTGGCGCACGGCCCACTGTGGGCCTCGGGCCCTCTGTGGACTGCGGCCAGACGTTTTTGCCCACCCCGTGGGGTGAGAGGTGCTTTAGGACTCTGCAGCCCCGGAGTCGGCTTCCTCCACCCACACGCTTCCGGCGGCCAGCGCGAGTGATGTTTACAGCACACGGAGTCCTCCAGGAGTCCTGGGAGTGCTGCCCGGCCCCCAGCCGACTAGGGCAGCCAAAGTAACAGAGGGGTCATGAGCTTCTGGAATGCCCTGCCCATCAGGAGCCTGTCCAGTGTTCTCCTCTGCACCCTGCCGGTGGCCTTTCCCCTGAGGAGGGTGGGGTGCAGGGAGCACAGCTCTGCATTCTTGGGACCTGGGAATTCACCACTGTGGCCCTGCCCCTCCTCCTCACGGAGGCTTTCAGGCCAGTGCTTCCCAGACCGCCGTGCTGGTCTCAGGTCCGTGGTACCTCGTTGAGGACATGGTCCCATGGCGCCTCCCCCTCCCCACTCCCAAGAATCCTCTTTCTCACGGGTGGGAGTGGTCTTGGGCAGCTGGAGTCCCCACAACTTGGCGGGTGTTGGCTCCACGCTGCCCCCCCTCCTGACCTGGGGGATGGTCCTCAGCTCCTCCCCAAGGCCTTGCTGCTCCCTGACTAGCCCTGGGCCTGCTCCCACCCTGGCTTTGTCCCAGGCCAGTGCCCATGGGCCCCCAGGAGGAGTGTCGGGGGGTTGCTTGCTCTTGGCTGCAGTGGGATGCGAGTGTGCTTCCCCAGGTGATGCGGCCCCGCTACGTCCAACCTCAGGCCCCTGGGCCTGTGGGGCCCCTGGGCTGCGCTGGGGTCGGTGCATCTGGATCCGGCCAAGCGGTGAAGGCTGAGCCTGGTCAGAGCTGAGCCTCTGCCTTCTACCCTTCCCCGGGGTGGGGGCTGGGCGCCATGTCATGCCAGGCCCAGTGACTCACAGATCAGGGCGGGCAGTTGGGAAATACGGGCAGAGGGTAAGTCGTGGCCCCAGCTGTCTGCCCTCCCAGCAGCCCCTCTCTCCCCAGGAGCAGGTGGCAGAAGCCCCAGCTGTGGGCCAGGCTCCACGGTGGACGCTGAGACTCCTCTAGGGTAGAAAGGGGTGCCGAGAGTCTGTGCCGTGGACCCTGGGTCTGGAGCCCTGGGGAGTGTGCGAAGCCCAGGAGTGCTGGCCCCTGACCCTTGCCCCTGCTGCTCCAGGGGAGGCTGGCGCCAACATCATTGAGGTGTCGAAGGAGGCCCGGAAGCGCTTCTTGGGCCCACTGCACCCTTCCTTCAACCTGGTGAAGATCATTCGGGGCTGCCTGCTAAAGACCCTGCCTGCTGACGGCCACGAGCGCGCCAGCGGCCGCCTGGGCATCTCCCTGACCCGCGTCTCCGATGGCGAGAACGTCATTATAACCCAGTTCAACTCCAAGGAGGAGCTCATCCAGGTGGGCCCTGGGGGCCGCACTGGGGGTTCAGTAGGGACCCCAAGGCCCCTGCTCACTGTCTCCCTCTGTCCCTGCCCCACAGGCCAACGTCTGCAGCACTTTCATCCCTGTGTACTGTGGCCTCATTCCTCCTTCCCTCCAGGGGGTAGTGAGTATCTCCTGGGCGCCTTCCCTGGGTGACAAGAGTCTGCTCCTCTGTGGGCTGTGGGACAGGGAGGCGGGGAGGAAGCCATCTGTGCCTCCCTACGCCGGCCCCTCACTCCTGCCTCTGCCCGTTGCCTCACTTCCCCCAGAGTTACTCAAGACCCAGGCCAGCCCTGCGCAGATGCACCTTTCCTGTGGCTGTTCCCCACCCCCCACTGTCTGGCCATCTGCTCAGTGGCCAGTGCCCAGTGGGTGAAACGCCCAAATGAAATAGCCACTGGGGGGGGCCTGAGGTGGCTGGGGGGCAGCCCAGCTCACCCTGCAGGCCTGTCCCCGTGTGACCCCGTGTCCCTGCCACAGCGCTACGTGGATGGCGGCATCTCAGACAACCTGCCGCTCTACGAGCTCAAGAACACCATCACAGTGTCCCCGTTCTCGGGCGAGAGTGACATCTGCCCACAGGACAGCTCCACCAACATCCACGAGCTGCGCGTCACCAACACCAGCATCCAGTTCAACCTGCGCAACCTCTACCGTCTCTCCAAGGCCCTGTTCCCGCCCGAGCCCCTGGTGAGGCCAGACCTCCCCGCCGGGCACCGGGGGTGCCGGGGGCGGCTCCCCGGGGGCCTCTCCCGGCTACAGCCCGCACAGCCTCTCCACTGGGGCAACCCGTCCAGCCTCTGTCCACCCTGGACCTGGTCCTGAATCCAAGTTAGCTTGCAGTGGGGCAGGGTGGGGTGGTGGTTCAGGGACACTGGGGACTCTATCAGGCACGTCTGGCTCCCCTGCCCCAGTTTATGCATCCCCCTGCCTCAGGTGCTTCGAGAGATGTGCAAGCAGGGCTACAGGGATGGCCTGCGCTTCCTGCGGCGGAACGGTGCGTGGGGGCTGCCTGGGCAGCCGGGTGGGCTCTGCGTGGCCGTCCTCTGTGGGCCAGCCAGCCTCAGCCGTGCTGATCGCCTATCGGGTCCCCCCCCCCGCCCCACCCCAGGCCTCCTGAACCGGCCCGACCCCTTGCTGGCGCTGCCTCCCGCCCGCCCTCCTGCCCCCGAGGATGAGGACGCACAGGAGGCCGAGGTGGCCACGGAGAGGACCGGAGTGAAGGACCACTTGCAGCCACCTGGGGAGGATCACATCCTCGAGCACCTGCCCTCGAGGCTCAACGAGGGCATGTGGGGTTGGCGGGAGCGGGGGGACCTGGGGGGATGGGGGGCAGAGGGGTCCTGGGCTCCACCTCCCTCCCCTGCCGACCTCGCACCAACCTCCCTCCTGCACCCACAGCCCTGCTGGACGCCTGCATGGAACCCACGGACCTGCTGACCACGCTCTCCAACATGCTGCCCGTGCGTCTGGCCACGGCCATGATGGTGCCCTACACTCTGCCGCTGGAGAGCGCCGTGTCCTTTACCATCCGGTGCGGGGCAGGGGGAAGGGGTGCAGGGACGAACTCTGGGTCATCCCCGGGTGGTGGGCACTCGAGGGAAGAAAAAGGCGGCCGGTTTAAGGGGCTGCAGAGATGCCACGTCGGGCACAGAAGCCAGGCACAGACGGAGGTGGGCTGGGGCGGGTGTGAGGTTTGGGCCGCAGCCCCTGAGGCCATGCCTTGTGCCCCGCCCCAGCTTGCTGGAGTGGTTGCCCGACGTTCCCGAGGACATCCGCTGGATGAAGGAGCAGACGGGCAGCATCTGCCAGTACCTGGTGATGCGCGCCAAGAGGAAGCTGGGCAGCCACCTGCCCTCCAGGTGAGCTCCTTGCTGCCCTGTCCACCCCGCCTGCAGCTTCAGGGGCCCCCACGAAAGCCCTCCCTCCCTCCCTCGGTCCTTTCCCTGCCCGCAGGCTGTCGGAGCAGGCGGAGCTGCGCCGCACCCGGTCGCTGCCCTCCGTGCCGCTGTCCTGTGCCGTCTACAGCGAGGCGCTGCCCAGCTGGATGCGCAACAGCCTGTCGCTGGGGGACGTGCTGGCGAAGTGGGAGGAGTGCCAGCGGCAGCTGCTGCTGGGCCTCTTCTGCACCAACGTGGCCTTCCCGCAGGACGCCCTGCGCATGCGCACCCCTGCCGGCGTGGCCCTCGTGCCCCCGCAGCACCCGCCCAGCTCGCCCCCTTGCTGAGAGCTGCCCACTCCGGCCTTCCCCGCCCCCGGTGCCGAGGGCCGGGCCCCCCAGCTTCCCTGCCCCGTGAGGTGGGGCCACGGGGCCAGCAGAGAGAGGAGATGGGGGGTCCCTCACGCTGCCCGAGGGGGCTTTGCTGTCAACCAACCACTAACTCGCTGCACTGAGGAGGGAGGGGAGTGGAGTAGCCCTCCCCTCGCAGAGGGCCCCCTGTCTGTGCCTTAACCTCCCCTTGCAGGCCCCGCCCTGGGGCTGGGGGCTCCTGCACCTGCGGCCCCTGCCCAGCACCCACACCCGCGAGTGCAGTATTACTGCTGAGAACTTTGCACCTGTTCCTCCCTCTACATTTTTCTCATTTGGCCGAAGCATGTGTGTGAATTATTTATTTTTGCCAAAGCAGATGTAATAAATGCCGCCGCTCAGCCTTACCTCCTTCACTCGTTGGTGACGCCTCCCCACCCCCGCCGCCCCCAGCTGACCCCCACAGCGTCCAGCCTCAGGCCAGTACTTCCTGGGCTCCCGCTCTCCTGGAGCCTGGCACTCCGGCCCTGCCAGCCGGGCCTGGGGCTCCCTCCTCAAAGCACTGCGGGCTTCCTAGGCTTCAGCCTGCTCCTCTGCCTGGGACCCTTGGGCACAGCTTTCTAAGGGCCAGTGGAAGTATCGGGGACCAAGATCCTTGCAAGATAAAAACAGAACTCTTTAGTTTCTTACCGAGGTGGTGTCTGCACCTCTGCTCCATGGTGCCCTGGGGGCGTGGCGCTGATTTCCCAAGCTGAGCTCTGGGGGCCTGCTCCACTGGGGGTGTTTGGCCCAAGGCTCTGTGGGTGGTGCGGGTCTTGCCCTTGTCACCCATGAGCCTCACTGCGAGGTGCACACACCTCGTTCCCCTGTCCCCCTCCCCCCCCACTGTGTCCCCAGTCTCCTGCAGGTATACAGGAGGGATCTGGAACGTTGGGCGGGGCGAGGTGTGCGCCAAAGGGGGCTGGATCCTGTTCTGGGGGGGATGAGGTTTCCCGAAGGCCTTCTCTGCCCTGCCTGGGCAGTCTGAGGGGATGTAACCAGCCCTCCTTGGTGATCAAAAGGGCCCATGGGGTAACGGGCGCCTGAGCAGAGCTGGGCACTTGGCTGGAGGTCCAGAGCGCTTAGTGCTGCCGGGTTCAGCCGGCACCTGCCCTCCTGCCCTTTCTCCTCGAGGCACGGGGCAGCGGCAGTAGCCTCCAGCCAACAATAACGGTCGGTAGTGCGACTGCAGGACTGGGAGAGCCGGCTCAGCAAGTCCCCGTGCACCTGTGCCAGGGGCCACCCCCACCTTGGTCTCAAGGTCCTGTCCTATAGGCCCAACCTGTTCTAGTTGAGCAGGATCCCAGGCCCCTGAAGAGGCAGAGGCCTCCAGCACCCCAGCGCTGCCCGGACAGCTCTGCCAGGCCAGCCCCTCCAGGTGGGTGCCAGGCTGGGGCCGGGGAGGAGGACCCCTGGGAAGATGACGAGATTTTTCTCCCCCCCACCTCAGGAAGGTCACACACAGGCCCCACCCAGAACCTTCTGGCAGCCCTACCCCAACAGGAACCTGAGTCAGGGCTATGCCCCCAAAGGAGTGCTTGGGGCACCTGCTGAGACGAGGACCTCCTTCTGCTCCCCCCACCCCCAGCCACTCACCCTCACACGCCCAGGCATCTATGCCGCTGATTTAAGTACCATTTTCTTGTATAGTACGCGTTTATTGTTTAAAAATGGAAAAAGAAAATTGGAGAAGTATAGGGAAGAAAGGAAAGTCACCCCACTTCTAGAGAAAAGCGTTGAGAATATTTTGGTCTATTTCCTGCCTTCTTCGTGCACACACTTTGGCGCCTTAAATCGGGATCCTGAGGACTGCCCCCCAACTTTGGCCCTGTGCAGGAAGGGTCCCCAGGGTCATCCCCCCACTCTGCGCTCGGACTCTGCCAGGACAGACACTCGGGGGTCGGGCCGTACGCGGGGGCGGGGCGGGCTATGAGGCGAGCGCTGGGCCACCGGGGCAATGCCGAGAGGCGGGGACACGGGGGGGACGCGGCGGCGGCTCCGCCAGGGCCATCGCTGCCGGGGTCCCGGTGCCCGCAGGAGAACAGCCTGGTGTGCAGCAGGTGCGGTGGCAAAGCTCGCAGGTAGCCGCCCGGCCCGTCCCCCCGCCCGCATTGGCCCCGCAACCCCCGTCACCGCCAGGCGCGCCGATCCCCGCGTGTCGTGGTCAGGGACTCCGGGGCCCCTTGGGACACGCACTGCAGGGGCAGAGTGGGCTAGGTCCCAGGGTGCGGGGGCTCAGGCAGCCCTTCCCCCCCCCCCCCCCCCCGCTCCCCGGCCCGGCCACAGCGCAGCTTCCAGCTGGGATGGTCCCCCGGTCCCGTGGAGCCCGCCCGGGGAAGGCGACGGCGTGAGGCGGAGACGTCTCCGCCCCTGTGTCCCCTCCTCTCCGCCTTTCTCAGCCCTGCCCTCTTGGAGGTCGCCTCCCGCATCCCCCAGGAATGGGTGGGGAGAGAGAATCACAGTCCTGGACTGGGGGGCGAGGACCACAGGGTCCCAGGCCGGGGGCTGTCGCCACGCTGGGGGTTAGCTTTGGGAACTCTGGGGTCCAGGTGTCGTGGGAATGACAGATGGTCTGATTAGGGGGCAGGGCGCCCCCATGGGGAGGGAGGCCAGTCTGGCGGAGAGCATAGTGCCAGCAGGAGAGCCTGTTAAGCTAGACTCTGAGCTTACTCCTGACAAGGGCCACAGAAGGCATCGTGGCCCAGGCTGGACCCTGCACCTGCACCCCTTGGGGCCTGGTGCCGGTGGGCGGGGCTGCAGGCAGGGAGGGAGGAGCTCCCCCGCCTGCCAGCTGGCTGGAAGCAAGGCCCAGAGGCCCAGACTCAGAGGCTAAGGACTCTATCAGCCGGGATAGGCTGACACTCCCACTGGCCCAGCCCGGCCCTCCCAGTCTCCAGGCCCCGACTCCAGGACCTGTTCAGCTTCTCTGCGGCTGACCATTCACTCACCCAAGCCCCCACCTCCTCATTTTCCATCACAAGATCTATAGCTGCCCCCCCACCCCTGCCCCCGCCCCCCAGCACATCCTCTCGTGCACCGGCTGGCTCCCTGGGTGGCCCTGAGCCTGCAGGCTCCACCCATGCCACCTTGCGCCAGCCCCACCACCTGCAATTGGGCCACACCTCCCCCAGCTGCCCCTCCTCTCTGGGCCTCCACCTTCCCATCCCCACCGCTCCACCTTAGCCCTCAGCCACCTTTGCCCGTCACCCTCTTTGCCTACACTTCTCCTCTCCCCTCATTTCTCAGCTCTGCTCAGGCCCTGACTTCTCCTTGGCTTCACAGTGCCCAAGGCTGAGACCCCCGCCATGGCCAGCCCCGGGAAGCCTGGGGCTGGGGAGAACCAGGAGGAGGAGGGGTGGGACAAGGGGCACGCCCCAGGGCCACTGGCAGCGACACTGGAGCAGGCCCAGGAGCTGTTTCTGCTGTGCGACAAGGAGGCCAAGGGCTTCATCACCCGGCACGACCTGCAGGTGAGCCCCCAGCTCCAAGAGGCCTCCCACCCCAGGGCTGACCTTGGCTGCTCAGCCTTGCCATCCTTGCCCGGCCAGGGCCTGCAGAGCGACCTGCCCCTCACGCCCGAACAGCTGGAGGCTGTGTTCGAAAGTCTGGACCAGGCGCACACCGGCTTCCTCACCGCTCGGGAGTTCTGCCTTGGCCTGGGTGAGCCCGGCCCCTGAGCCCCACCCCCTACCCCGCTGCTCAGACACCCTCCGCTGGCACATATGGGACTCTGTGGGGCCCACAGCCCACAAGGGTGGCAGGCCGTGCTTCTCCCTGGCCTCCCTCCGGAGCACAGGCTGGTGTCTGTACACGCAGGCACCACGGGAAGCCCCCCAGATGCTGTGGCATATGTGGAGATGACCTGCTCCCTGACCCAAACCCAGGTGGGACTGGGAGCCAGGCATGCCTCATTTTGGCCCGAGCCCAGCTGTCACCTCCCATTCCCAGGACAAGAATCGGACCAGAATAAGGAAGAAAAACAGGAAACTGGGCTCAGAGAAAGGGCAGGATATGCGGGGGGCGGGGGTGGGCTGGGCTGGAGGTGGTGACCCAAAGCCCGGTGATCTCTCCCTCCCATGCCCACAGGGAAGTTGGTGGGGGTGGAGCCTGCCCCGGGTGCTCTGCCCTCCCAGGCTCCTCGGGCTCCAGAGGAAACCTTCGAGGCGGGCTGGTCGGATGTGCGAGGCCCCCGGGGCTCCCTGGAGGAGGAGGACGAGGAGAGATTCTGCTCTGCGCTGGAGCAGCTGGGGGTGGCCCGGGTCCTGGGCGAGTGAGTCGGCACTGGCCCGGCTCCCGTCACCCTCACCTGCTCTCTGTCCGCCTGCATGATGCCTGTCCGCGTTGCCTGCGTGTCTGTTCCCAGGCAAGGTCCCTAGACCAGGTCTGGGCCGCTCCTTCCCTCTCAGCTGCAACTACTGCGTGCCGGGCCTGATTTCCCACAGAATTTGCATTTCAGGAGGCAGCAGCCAGGGCTGCGCCCAGCACAGGCACAGCCCTGTGTACACAAGGACACAACCCCACGCACACACACCTCCTGGCCACACAAGCCCCGCACAGGCACAGGCCCCCCACAGGAGTGAAAGCACCCAGGAGAGGGATGCCCAGCTTGTGCAAGACTATGGGGGCCTCTGGGGGCTTCTTACCCTGCAGGGTGGGGTGGGGAGTCCCCGCTTCAGCTTCAGCCTCTGGCCTCCCACCCCCCACCCCCACGCCCACCTCCACCCCCACCCCCAGGCAGCGGGCAATTCGGACGCTCTGGACCCAGCTGCAGCGTGAGCGACCCGAACTGCTGGGCTCCTTCGAGGACGTTCTGATGCAGGCGTCAGCCTGCCTGGAGGAAGCGGCCCGAGAGCGGGAGGTCCTGGAGCAGGCGCTGCGGCGGTGAGGGCTGGGGGGCTGGGGGCGGCCTGAGGGCCAGGCGGAGGGGCTCTGCGAGGTGGTAGGGGCGGGGCCGAGGGCTGTACCGCTGGCAGGTTCTAAGCAGCTGTCTTACTCCTGGTTTCCCGAAGGCGGGAGAGCGAGCACGAGAGGGCGGTGCGATGTCTGTACGAAGATATGGAGCGGCAGCTTGGCGAGCAGCGCCGGCGCCTGCGGAGTCAGGTGGGCCCGCAGCGCCGCCCCGCGCCCAGCCCAACCCCGGACGCGCGGGTCTCCCCGGCCCCGCCTTCTCCGAAGTGGTCCCACCCGCGCCCCTGCCGCTCCGCCGCCAAGGGGGCTCAGGTGTCCCCGCGCGTCCTAGGACGTCCCCCGGGAGGAGCGGAGAAGCCGCCTAGAGCTGGAGCTGCAGAGTCGCGAGCAGGAGCTGGAACGCGCGGGGCTGCGGCAGCGGGAGGTGAGCGGCTGCCTGGCGGTCCCGGCCGGGAGGCGTGCACAGCGGTCCAGCCCAGGCCTCATCCTCACCGTCCCCCATGCTACTCCCCGGCGTCCTTGAGGCCCTTGGGCCTATGTTCCCAGCCCCGGAATTGTTGGGAGTCAGGGGCAAACGCAGCATCCCGGGGACGTGGGGGGGGGGTTCTCTCCAGCCTCGATCCCCCCACACCCCAGTTGGAACAGCAGCTGCAGGCCCGGACCACCGAGCAGCTGGAGGCGCAGGCGCAGAACGCCCAGCTGTGGCTGGCCAACGAGGCGCTGCGGGCGCAACTGGAAGGGGTGCAAGAGCAGCTCCGCAGACTGGAGAGCGACTTGCTGGGCCGTCGGGAGCAAACCCAACGGTGCTGGGGGGCGGGGCTGCGGTTGGGCCCTCAGGGGCGGACTCCGAGAAGGGTCGCGCTTGGAGCCCAGGGCTTCCATCCCACCCCGTCCCAGCCCCGCCTCCAGGGTCTCCGTGGGGCAGGGTCCTCCAGGGGGTCGTGGGGCACCCCGAGGAGCCTCCCTGCACCCAAATCACCACCTCCGTCCTGCAGAGACGTGGTCGCGGTCTCGAGGAACATGCAGAAAGAGAAGCTCAGCCTCCTGCGGCAACTGGAACTGCTCAGGTGCGTCAGCCCAGCTCCTAGCTCCCAAACAGTCCCTCTCACTGCCCCATCCCACTGCGAGGAAGTCCTTCCTTGTGTCTGCCCTCCATCCGTCATGCTGCAGCTCCAGGCAGACACCTCTCTTCTGGTCTGAGGGAGCGCCAGAGCCCGTGCCTGCATTCCCCACCTAGGAATGCTGCCTCTTGAGACCTCTAGAACCCCTGGACTCCTATTCCCCAGGGAGCTGAACACGAGGCTACGAGACGAGAGGGACGTCTGTGAGGCCGAGCGGCTGGGCAGTGGCCGCAGGAAGGCTCTGACCACGGCCCCCCTGCTGGGGCCCACCTGCTGCTGTTCCTGCTGTTGTAGTAGCTGGGCTCGCCCCCCCAGACGCGGCTCTGGCCACCTTCCCAGTGCCCGCTGACCAGCCCGAGTGACTCACTGGGCGTTACTTGGTTACTCGGAGAAGCTGCCCCTTGAAGGCGACTCCTCGTGGCTGGGGGCTGCCCATCCTGGCTGTGGGTTCTACCCAGTAGGTTGCCTGGCCTGCCTGACTTGCAGACGTGAAGGAACTAATCCTGGGTGGTCAGGGTCTCACCGTGCCTCCCTGCCGGTCCTCACCCTACCCCCATCCCATCAAAACCAGCAGAAAACTCCCTCTTCCAAATAAAGTCCACTGACTTCGACCTCCTCGGCCTCCTGTGTGTGTGTGGGAGCCACAACATTTGAGAGGTACACGCATGAGATTTCCATCGTCCACGCGTGTCCCCGGTCATGTCCCCAAGCCCTCACTGTCCGTCAAAGCTGTAGGAACCAAGGGGCTGAGGCCACTGACTCCCAGGAAGCAGCAGGCGAGGTTCCCTGCCCACCCCCAGCCTCAGTCAGCCACCCCCTCCCCATGCCAGTCCTCACACAGTCCTGGGTGGGCTAGCTCAGCCCACTGGAGTCCTGAGTGGAGGCGCCGGGGGTAGGCCTGAGCTGTCCCCCTGCCCCTCCGCCCTGCCAGCGCGAGCCTCGGGCAGGGAGCTGGGGATGAGTGCTGCCACCGTCCACGCAGAGCCGCTCCCAGCGACTGTGCCGCCTCAGGGCCCACCTGGGACTCCCCTTCCCCTTCTACTCCCGCTCTCAGCGCCCCAGCGCAGCGGGTGGGCAGCCTCTGCCCTCTCTCCTTCACCTCCCCCCACCACTCCCAGGCGATGCCCTCCAAACTGGACTCTCACACTGACCCCAGGCCTCCCCTCCAGGCCGTCCTCCCAACGGCGCCCAGAGAGGCTCCTGTCTGCATCTGACCGCACCTCCAGAGACTCCCCCCAGGCCCGCATCTGTTCCGTCGACTCCTGCAGCCTCCCGCCCCTCCCCCAGCGCAGCTCCTCCCGAGGGCATGGGCCGGCGGGGCTGTGGGCGCCCCCGGGCCGCAGCCCGCCAAGCCCCCGCCGCCTCGGGCGGACCCCCGGGGCCCGCCCCCGCTGGTGTTCCGCCCGCTGGCGCCGAGCGCTGTTCGGACCTGCCCGGCGTCGCGGCCGTGGGCGGGGCCTCCGGGCCCGGGGCGGGGACCTGAGCGGTCCGGCGCGTTGCGCTCGCAAGCGCCCGGTCGGCCGCACATTCTCCGCGCTCCGAGCCGCCGCCGCCTGCGCCGCCACCGCCGCCGCCGGCCCGACTCGGACGCGTGGCCGGTGAGTGCACCGCCCGGCCCGGCCGGCCGGGAGAAGCCGCGCGCCTGGCGGCCGTGCAGGCCGCTTCCGGAGGGAGACGGGCGCCCGGAGGCCGGGCGGAAAGAGGGTCCGCCGGGCGGCGAGGGCGAGGCGCCTCCCGGGTCTCCGGACGGGCCTGGCGGCCCCTTCCGGCCAGGAGCTCCTCCCGAGCACCCCGCTCACTGTGTGCAGACACCGGTGCCCTCCCCTCCGCCCGGTGCGAGTGGGCGGGCCGTTCGCCTCGCCCCGGCGTGGGGGAGGCGGCGGCGGTGACTTCATCGCGAATTCCTCACCCGGCCTGGCTGGAGCCGAGTCGGGGTCCCCCACCTTGCGGGGCGGGGCGGGGCGCCGAAGGGCTGGTTGGGCCGCGGGGGACGTGGGTGGGGCGGCTCTGTCCCGGGCCGCGGGAGCTATTTCTGGCCGGCCCTTTCCCTTGGGGATCATCTCCGCCAGGCACTCCCGGAAAGAGGGGCCCCTCCTCAGCCGGTCGCCGGCGGGCGGGCCGTGGGGGCCGGATCTGTGTCTGGAAGCAGCCTCCCCGGGACCCCAGGGCAGCCCCAGGTCTGCGGCACGTGGGGCTTCCACACCCCGGCTGTGCTAGTGGTCTGCGCCTTTTTCTTTCCAGGCTGCAGCTACTGCTGCTTGGTGGGGCAAGGGGCAGTGACAGGTCTGGTGCCAAGGCTCACGGGGGCCTGGAGAAGGCGTGCGGTCCCTCCCTGGATCGGACTGTCCAGAAATGTCCTCTGCCCTGCCCCGCCCTGGCCCAGACCAAAATACCGGGCCTGGCCGCTCCCCTCTCAGCCACGGGCAGGGGGTGGACGCTGCCTGCTCTGGAAGGCCAGCTCGGGTCCAGTGCCTGGGTCGGCCAGAGAGAGGGGTGGCGGGATCCTGACCATCCAGGTTGAGCCAGACCTGTGACCTGTCCCTGCCCTTCTAGCGGAGGCTCCTCGGGCGGGAACTTCCGTCTGCCTGCCTTACAGAGGAGAGAGACATCCCCACCAGCCAGGTGAGTGCTGGGCGGGGTGGATATAAATTTGGCTGTGGGCGGGCAGCGCTGTGTCTGTCTGGAAACATGGCCCCGGGCGCTCAGCTGCCATCTGTGTCCCACAGCCACTCCCCGCCCAGTGCGGACACCCCAGAACAGAGTGGGTGGGGTGGCCCTGGGGTGCCTCTGGGGAGGAGCACAGCCGGTAGCTCCACTTCTCCCTGGGGTCGGTGTGGCTGTCCCCATTCCAGCAACGAGGACCGGCACAGGAAGAACCCCCCAGGTCTGGGCGGGTGTGTGTCTGCCAGCTCCACTTGCCCCCACTGGGAGGAAGGCAGGCCTGTCCTTTCACAGAGCCCTGAGGGGCTTTCCTAAGGCCGTGGGACTAGGCTAGCGAGGGGCAGGTCGGTCTGTCTTGGAGCGCCTCCTCCCCCCCAGCAGCTGGTGGGTTCCTGCCAACCTGTGACGTGGGCCCGGGGAATGCTTGGGACGGGGTGGGGAGCCTGCATGAGCTCACCCCGAGGTGCCTGCTGGGGCTTCCTACCCTGGCTGCCAGAGGGGTGAGTCAGCCCGTGATGGTTGGGGGTCCTCCAGGCCCCCTCTCACCGTGCCCTGGGCTCTGGTCAGGGAAGCCTGGCCCCCCGGCCTTCAGCTAGGCTGTGGGCACCCCAGCTGCCCTCGCTGCAGTGGGGTGGAGGTTCCTGAGCGGCCTTCGCAGGAAGCATCCTGGTTGCCGTGGACATTCTCCCAGAGCCCTCACCCGGGCAGGCACTTGGCTTGGCCCCAACCTGGGGCTGGTCTGGACATCTGTGTCCCCTCCTTCTGTCCCCACTGGTGTCTGGCCATCCTCCCAGTCAGGCCCTCCCCCGCCTCCCTGCCGCAGGATGGGCGAGTTCGGCGAGAAGACGACGACATGTGGCACCGTCTGCCTCAAGTACTTGCTCTTCACCTTCAACTGCTGCTTCTGGGTGAGGCACCCCCTTCCCCAGCCTTGAAAGGAGCCTGGCCTGGGGCTCAGACCTGGGGCCAGGTGTGGTGACCGCTGTGCACTGCCCACAGCTGGCTGGTCTGGCCGTCATGGCCGTGGGCATCTGGACACTGGCCCTCAAGAGCGACTACATCAGCCTGCTGGCCTCGGGCACCTATCTGGCCACAGCCTACATCCTGGTGGTGGCGGGCGCTGTCGTCATGGTGACCGGGGTTCTGGGCTGCTGCGCCACCTTCAAGGAGCGGAGGGACCTGCTGCGTCTGGTCAGCAGGGTGTGGCTGGCACTGGGGGCGGGGGTGGGGCTGCGGGTACCTGCCAGGGCTCCCTGCCAGGCTGCCGGGGGCTGGCTCTGGGTCCTTGAGGGAGTTAGAAGGGACTGACGGGGGTCGAGTGTGACACCGCAGGATGGACTCTGCTGTGCTCACCTGGGGGGGGGGGCGTCCCTTCCCACCTGCCCAGTCCTGTGAGTGCCCACCTCCCAGCTGGGCCAACAGAGGGAAGACACCTGGGAGTGAGCACTGGGGGTCCTGGCGGCCCCCCAGCGCTCGCCTGCTGCCTGGAGCCCTCACCGTGTGGCTGCTGGGAGCTGAGGGCAGTGGCTGTGCTCTGTTGTGCCTGGGCCCGGGGAGTCCTCACGGACTGGGGGTGTCCGTGTCCCGCCCCGTCTCACGGAGCCCCTGCACCGCCCCCCAGTACTTCACCCTGCTCCTCGTCATCTTCCTGCTGGAGATCATCGCGGGAGCCCTGGCCTACGTCTACTACCAGCAGGTGAGGGGCACAGACGGGCCGTGGGCGACGTGGACGTGCACGGGCACACACGGGGACACGCACGTGCGAGATGGATGCGCACACGCAGGCGACGTGTACATACACACGGGGACACACACATACACAGGCAGGGCGCGCACATGCACACAGGACCCCACGCGCTCCAGCGCTGAGCATCGTGGCATCAGGCCCAGGAGGTGGGGACTGGGTCCCAGGGGGAGGGCGGATCACAGGGATGGGCAGCCTGCCTGCAGCACCCAAGCTGCCTGCTTGGGGGCCCTGGCGGGGGAGGCAGGTGTCCGCAGGCTCTGGAGCGCCCTCCCTGCCCGCGGCCCTCCCCGTGGCCATCCGAGCCATGCGTCTGACCCCAGCCCTGACCCTGCGCCTCTCTCCCGCCTGTGCCCATTGCATTCTGCCCCACCTTGGAGAGTGTTAGATTTTGTGGCTGAAGCTGTCACCCCCTCACCCCAGCTGAACGCAGAGCTCAAGGAGAACCTGAAGGACACCATGACCAAGCGGTACCACCAGCTGGGCCACGAGGGCGTGACCAGCGCTGTGGACAAGCTGCAGCAGGAGGTGGGTGGGTGGCGCAGGGAGGCACCTCCCCAGACTCGTGCGGGAGCCCCAGCCGCAGGGGTGGGCGCTCAGGGCTCAGCCTGGGCTGTGTCCTCGCTGCAGTTCCACTGCTGCGGCAGCAACAACTCGCAGGACTGGCGGGACAGCGAGTGGATCCGCTCGGGCGAGGCAGGTGGCCGCGTGGTCCCTGACAGCTGCTGCAAGACCGTGGTGGCCGGCTGCGGGCAGCGCGACCACGCCTCCAACATCTACAAGGTGGAGGTAGGCCGGTGGGGCCTTGCTGAGACGCCCAGGGCCCTGAGGGCAGTGGCTCTGCTCTGTCGTGCCTGGGCCCGGGGAGCCCCGGGATGCTGGGGGCTGGTGAGGGGGCCTGACGACTTGCTGCCTTCAGCGCGCACCCCTGGCCTGCTCCTGCAGGGCGGCTGCATCACTAAGCTGGAGACGTTCATCCAGGAGCACCTGAGGATCATCGGGGCCGTGGGCCTCGGCATCGCCTGCGTGCAGGTGCGGGCACGGCAGGGCGGGCCGGCGGGTGCTGGGACGCGAGGTGCTGGCGGCCACGTCCGCTCACGCTGGCCCCATGTTCAGGTGTTTGGCATGATCTTCACGTGCTGCCTGTACAAGAGCCTGAAGCTGGAGCATTACTGATCCTGCCTGCGGGCCGGCCCTCCACGTGCACTGCAGCTTCTTGCCACGCGTTGACTACTGACGGCCAGGGAGCTGCGGTCCAGCACGTGGCCCCGCCCTTTGCCTGCCAGGGTCTCCCCCTGGTGTCCTCGTGCCTGGGCCCCCCCGCCCCCCGCACCGTGCCATCACCGTGACCTCTGGGGAGCCCCAAACCCCGGAGGCAGCTTCAAGTGCCTTTAGCTGCACACCAAAGTCCCAAGGCCTGGGGTCGGCCCCACTTGTCTGCCTGTCTGCTGGGCTGGGTGGGTGGGTGGGGGCCGGGGTCGTGGCCTCAGGTTGCTCCCTGAGGCCTGGGTTCAGTCAGAGGAGCCGAGTTGGGCAGCAATGGGCTGGCCCAGCGGGGAGCCGGGCGGCAGCAGGTGAGGAGCCCCGTGTGCCTGCCCTGAGGCCCCTCAGGTACTGCGGGCTTCTCCTTAAGCAAGCCACGTCCAGCCTCTGGGGAAAACCAAGCAAGAGTTCTCCCAGGGCCAGGCCTCTGCTGCTCCCCCCGCTGTGTTCCCGCTGCTCTGACCACCACCTAGAGGCCTCGCATCACTAGTTCACTGCTGTCACCTCTTCCCTGGAGGCAGGCGTCCTGCAGGTTTTATTCACTGCCGCCTGATGATGCCTAGGACTGCTCCTGCTGTGCGGTAGGTGCTCAATAAACGTCTGTGGAGCGGATGGCTGAACTTACTATGTTGGTGACACAGTCCTGGTCCCCAGGGCCGTCACGTCCAGCAGAGTGGACAGATCCCCCCCACCCAGGGCCACAACAGAGGAGGACAGGGGGCCAGCTGTGGGCCAAGGGGACTCGAGGGAGAGGTGGCTGGGGACAGGCCTTGATGCAAAGCTGGTGGTGTGGCCAGAGCCCCAGAGGAAGTGGGGCTAGATCTCGGGGAGTAGCCGGGACTGCTTGTGGTTTTCAGGGGCCCTTCTGGCCACGGTGCAGGAATCAGGAACGGGAGAAGGTGCTGGGGCTGGTGTCTCAGGAGCGAGTCCGGGGTGTGTCTGGAAGGATGTGTGCTGGCAGTGGGAGCTGGGGCTGGAAGGGGTGCTGGGCCCGGAGGGGCAGCCAGGGTGTGGCCATCGTGCCCTGGCCCAGGGGCTGCCCAGCTCCTCACACCGCTGCACAGACCCCATCTCCCTCCCGTGGTCCCCTCCCGTGCGTTCAGGGAACCCCACTTCAGGCGTCCGGGCAGCTGGGCCAGCCCTGAGGAAGGTGCCCGGGGAAGGGCGCCTCCCTCGCTAACTGCACGGCCCTGCCCTCTGCCCGCTGCAGGGCACCAGGGCCTGCCTGACCCCCGCCAAGGCGGCAGCTTCCCGTTCTGAGCCTCAGCCTGGCCACAACAGGACAGAGGCCTCCGAGAGGCAGCGCTCCGCTGGTTCACAGGGTGGCATGTCAGTGCCTGGGGCACCGAGAACCCATCCAGCCCAGCCGGAGCGCCCCCGTGCCCCCAGCCCAAGCACTCCCGACATCTGTGCCTTGTGTGGAGCCGAGTGCGAGCCCTGGAGGAAAGCAGCCCCCGGCTGAGCGCCTCCCTGCGGATGGCCCTCCCCCCTCCCAGGCCGTGAGGGCCGCACCCACCCCAAGCGGCCTCATGCTCGAGGCAGGACACAGGAGCGGGCAGCGGGGAGCCTCACAGAGCCAGGCCAACTGTCAGGACCTCCTTGTGGTCCTCAAAACCATTTACTGGACGGTTCTTTCCAGAGAGGGAGACCCATGCCGACAGGGCCACGGGTGGGCGGGCCTTGCTTCCAGCTCCCCACACCTCCAGGGAACGAGCCGTGGGCGAGACGCGGCCTGCCGGGCAGGGGTCACTTCTCCAGGGGTGCGTAGTTGAGCAGCTTCTCGATCAGGTCCACGTGGGCCAGCAGCATGCGGCGGCAGCAGTAGCGCTTCAGGCCCAGCGCATCCAGAGCGTCCCTGAGGGCGAGGAGAAAGCTGGCTGCAGCCTGTTTGTCCTGGCAGATGGAGGACCTTGCCCCGGCTGGAGCAAGCCCTGCTCAGCTGCCACGGGCTCTGCTCCCCATGTCGGGGAGGGAGACACCTCTCTCATTTCCCAGAGACGCCGCCCGTCACCCTCAAGGCCTCTGGTGTGCAGACGATGCGGTGGCTTGGGAAAGGGGAGGCCAGGTCGGGTGGCCCCTGCTTGGGGCATCCTGGGGAGGGGTCCCGTGCAGGCTGCCAGCATTCACTTGAACTCTGGTCATTTCAGCAGCCTCCTCGGAACTTGGCGCAAATACTAAGGCCATCTATCGCTTCCCCGTTCATCCGACACACTTGCACTAAGAGCCTACGCCTCCCTGGCACATCCCGGGACCCAGAGGTTCAAATGTGATGAGGATGGGGCTGTCCACACAGGGGCCCAAGGTCAGACTCTAGTCCAGGGTAGAGACTCTGACAGGCACGGTGGTAACTGCAGTGCTAAGGGGTAAGTAAGCACAGAAGAGGGACCCCCACAATAGCCTGATGATGAGGCCTATGTGGTCAGGAAGCTTGTCCTATGTCCTAAATAAGCCAGTGAGTCTGCAGTACACGGGGGTGGGCCTAACAGCGGGGAGATGTTAGGGAGCAGGTGGACAGAGGCGGCTGAGGGCTTATTTGCCGTGGAGGTGGCGAGACTCGCCAGGATACCTAGGAGTCCCCAGACGGCAGCAGCTTGACGCCCGACTCCCTCCCCTCCCCAAACTAAGAGGTCGGGGCGGGGGGCGCTTTCCTGAGAACAGGTCCGGAGAACAGGGATGGAAAAGACTCCGAGACTGACAGCTCCCCCGCCCAGGGTCACCTGGAATCTGATGTGAGTAGCCCCCGCCCCCGCCCTGCAGACTGGGACCCCCCGACACCGGCCCGACACACCGACCCCGCGGGCCGGGACCCGGCCCCCCAGGCCCCTCAGGCCGGGACCCACCCGCCCTGCCCCGCAGGCTGGCGGCCCGGGGAGCGCTTCCCGACCAGGCTGGAGGCCCTCCCGGGCCGGCCCGGCGCCTCACCCCTCGGTGTACTCGGCCTGCAGCAGACCCAGGTAGGCCTCCCACTTGTTACCGACGATCTTGCCGCACGTGAAGCAGCGCACAGGGATGATCATGGCGGCACCGGAGCAGCCAGCGGCCAAACTCCTTGATCCTGCGGCGCTTCCGCCCTCGGCTCCGGCCCCGCCCCGGGCGCGCCCATGGCGCGGGGGGTGCCCGGCCGTCCGCCCGCCCTGGTGCCGTTGCCGTCCGCTTCCCTCCGCGACGAGTTTCCGAGGCCCGTGCGGCCGCGGCAGGAGCAGGCGGCGCCCCCCGCCTGCCACATTGGTACATCCCGGCCTACGGCGTCCGGGCGGGGCCGTAAGGGCCCGGCGGCGGCGTTCGCGTTTCTCGTGTCCGCATGACTGACAGCTGCGCGACGAGCTGACTGCCCGCAGGTATAGCGCCCCCAGCGGGGATGCAGTCCGGGTCCCGCTGCCCGCGCGCCCGAGCCGGGCCCAGGCCCAAGCCGAGCCGGCGCGAATTTCAGGCCCCGAGCGCAGAGCACGATACGAGTCTCAGCAACAAGTTGCGGGCCGGGCCGGGGCGCGGCGACCCCGCTGCGGGCGAGGAGAGCGGCTGACCGGCGGCCAGTGGGGACCAGGAAGGGGGGAGGGTCTCTCCACCTGGAGCCGCTGCCCGTGGACACCCGGGGGTCTTTGCGCTGAGTTTGGAGGACCCTCGGAGTCGCCGCCCAGCCCGATCGCCCGCACAGTAACGGTCCCGGCCCGGTAGTTGCCCGTATCCCTGATGGCGGGAGGGCGCGGTGCGAGTGACCCGGCGGGTGGCGGGCTCAGCCGGCCGCTCCAACCCCCAGCGCCGCTTCGGTCCGCTTCGCCCCTGTCCCTCCTGCCTTTTTCCCGGGGGAGGGGCTGCGAGGGGGTGCGGGATGGGGCTGGCTGCACCCGTCCCAGGCCAGGCTCTGATGAGTCGGGCGCCTGCGATCTGGGAGCGTCGGGTCTCTGAGGAGCGGAGGGTGGTCAGGGGGTCGTCGTGGAAGTGGTGTCCTTTGAGCTGAGCCTTGACAAGGGATCCCGAGTGTGTGTGAGGGAGCAGGACAGATACCGGCAAAGGGGACCCATGGGCTGAGGCCTGGAGGCTGTACTTGTGGGACAGAGTAGGTGTCGGAGCTGGAGGTGATGGAGCAGGGGCCATGAAGGATTTAAAGGGAGGGGAGGCTGTGTCTCTGGAAATGGCCTGGGGTGAGCCCCCTGATCCTGTGGCTGTGTGCCGTGAGAAGCAGGGAAGTCTCCCTGGAGGAGGTGAGCTTTGGGCTGAGAAAGGTAGATGTGTCTCACAGTGGCCCCTGTAACTTAGGCACCTATGCAAAGTCTGGGCACATTTGCTGGTCTGGGGCGTCTGGATTTCTGGTTGGGGTGGGTGGGGCCTGACAGTCCTCTCAGGGTGGGTGACAGAGTCTGGATTTAGTTGAGGGGCAGGGAGATGGGGGTCCCCAGTGTCCTGGAGAGGTTGATCAGAGCTTCTGCCCGCCTGAAGTCTGGGCCCTGACAGCCTCCCCAGGGACGTTTGCCATCCCCCACCCTGCCACGTGCGGAGCCACGAGCAGAGGCCACCTCCCTGCCCAATACCCCCCCTTCCCAGGCTGACGGGACACATCCTGTCCCCGGCGGGGGCAGGGGCCTTGAGTCACAGTGGCCTGGGGTTGGAGCTGGGCTCAGCTGTAGAGGCTGCCGCACCTGTGGAGGTGAGGGGAACAGGGATCTGGGATGCCATCTGGGTAGCTCTTCGGTAACGGGAGCGGGTGTGGGCAGAAGGCTTCCTGGAGGAGGGGCCCATGGTCCGCCTCATCCTGCTCTGGCCCCAGAAGTTGTTTACTCCCAGAGACTGAGGGGCCCGAGAGCCAAGTTGACATTCCTGGAATTCTGAGAGCTGTGTGTAGATTGGGGGGAGTCTCCTCCCTCCAGCTCCCTGATTTCCCGGGAGAGGCCGTGGGGAGCAGTGTGGCTGCCTGTGTGCAGGTCCCCTACACACATGTGCACAGAGGCCCCTTGGGGCACTTGACCCTCTGTCTCCACTCTGCCCTGGCTCAGGCCTGGCCAGGCTAGACCTAAGGACCAAGCGGAGCCTCAGAGGTCAGCCCTGCCCCCTGCTCAGCTGGCCCCCTCGTGTGTGTGTGTGGGGGGGGGCAGGCTGGGGCGTGGGCCTGGCTCTCCTCAGGGTGGGCAGGGGCAGGAGGGTGCCCCGGGAGCCCAACACACAGGGTCAGGGGGAGCGGGGCCAGGCCTGCCTGCAGGGGCAGTGGGGTGTGAGCACAGATGTGGCCCAGACCTCTGGGAAGGGCCGGAGGTGGGGCAGGGAGAGTGAGGCGCTTGTTTTCCGAGAATGGGGTGTCCTGCCCCCAGGGGCGGGGGCACAGGGAGGGAGGGCTGTGCTTACTTGTGGTTTGGAACCCAAGAGCCCTGTTTCCTGCTAGAGGAGGGTCACTTCAGGGCAGGCAGGGGACAAGGGGAAATCAGCGATTGAAGTTTTAGCTGCAGACAGCCTCTGGCCCTGAGTGTTGTCCTGGAAACAGGCTGGGAGTCAGCTGACCCTGGCCCCTGGTCCTGGATCACAGCCTCCGCTTCCCCATCTGTGAAGCGTGGGTGGAACCAGACACTGCCCAGCTGGAGGGTCCCCATACTGGCTGTGTGGGCCTGGGGGTCCCAGGCTCAGCCCGGAGCCCCGGCTGCCTTGGGTAGACTCGTGCTCACGCGGTGGGGTGAGCGGGGTGCTCGGACGCTTCCCCAGGGTCCGACGGGGTCACCCGCCTGCAGCATCTACGGTAACCCTCTGGGCCCCAGCCCCCGGGGTGGTATTCGAGAGTGGTGGTATTTGCAGGCATGCTTGAGGCTGAGCTGGCCCAGCCTAATGACCCTGTGGACAGGCTGGGCCCATGGCCTTTGGGAACGTGATCATGTGATTTTCTGCCAGCCTGGCCCCACATGGGGCTCCCCGAGGGCACCGCTCAGGAGGGGGCGGGTGGGGTGTCAGCGCTGAGGTGGGGCACGTACACTGTGGGCACCGGAGAAGGGTGCTCCCGGGGCCTGGGGGCGGCGGGAGCAGCAGGCTGGCAGGGGAGGGCCCTGAGCTTGGGGTTGGCCTCGGTGGGCCCAGGGAAAGCCTGGGGCCCCCCGCGGCCTCTTCCTCGGGGACCCCTCCCCTGGAGGGGGTGTCTCCCAGCCCCAGGGGCTGCAGCTTGGGTGGGGGGAGGCGGGAGGGGGTGCGGGCCTGGGTGGGCTCTGGGGCCTGCGGGGGTCGGAGTGGCAGCAGGAAGGCCGACACCGCGCGGCCTGTGCTGCCCGCTGGGGTGTATGCTCCGGGCCGGGCCCTGCTGCCGTCCACCCCCGGCCTCCAAGGCCTCCGGGGCAAGCTCTGTTCTGGCGTTCGGGGAGGTCCTTCTCTGAGTTAGACCCTGGTCTGGCCAGGTAGGCACCCACGACCTCTGTGTGGCTCGCGCTCCCCCAGGTCCCTGCCTGCCCCCGCCCTGGGGCCCCGGGGAATTCAGAAGGCCCAGCCTAGGGCTGGACGGCTGCGGGAGGGTCTGTCACGGGCTTCTCATTCAGCCCGCATCCTGACTGCCGGCTGCACGAGCCATTCCGGGGGACGCAGGCATGTCGGAACCTGTGCTCAAAGGAAGCCCAGAGCAGGGTGTGGGGCAAGGAGGCTTCCTGGAGGAGGAGGCTGGGCCTGTGGAGGGAGAGGGCCAGCCCGGTGCTGTCGGGCCCTGCACCCATACCCTGACTGCAGGCTTGTGGCTGGGCTGCCCAGGATGCGGCTGGGGGCCCCGGACTCATGGAGGGGCATTGTGGGGGCCAGGAGGCGGGGAGGTTATTCATGGAGGGTCCAGGGGTGCCTCTGGGGTGGGGGCCAGGAGGGGTGCTGGTGGAGCTGCCCAGTAGGGCCTGGCGCCCGGGTCTGGGGGTGCGGGGTGTGCAGACGCAGCCTCAGGCCTGGAGGGGTGGTGGGCTGCGATGCGTGGTCTTCTGCTTCTGTGCTGTGGCTATGGGCTTTGGGCCCCTCAGCTCCTGGGCAGGGTTCATCAAAGAACACGGGAGGGGCGCGTCCCTCCCACTCATTGCCCTTGATGTGTCACTGGGCCTGAAACCCCTCCACGGACGCGTCTTCCCCGGGCACAGCGGTTGCTGGGGGGGGTGGTCCCGGGCCCTGGGCCCACGTGCCTCCTCGCCCCACCGTGGTGGGTGCTGTTCGTTCCCCTAAATGAAGGGACAGGTCTCACGTTGCTGGGGCCTCCATCCGCTCAGCGGCTTCATGTCTGCCCCAGGTGTGGGTTTGAGTGGACTGGCTGGCAGTGGGCTGCCCACGAGGGCATGGCTGTGACGGGGTGGGCATGTGCCAGTGTGGCTGTCCCGTCCTGCCCCTGAGCCGCTGGAAAGACACCTGCTCCACCCCCAGGCTGCAAGGAGCCTCTGGTCTGAGGGGTGAGGTGTGATGGGCGGGGCGTGTGAGCTTGCCCCCCCCCCCCCGCCCCCGCAATCCCTGGCTGGTAGGGGAGGACAGAATCCCCCTTCCAGCGCCAACGGCAGATTCACGGCCCCATGTGAGTCATCGCCTGTTGGCTCCCTGGGGAGAGCGTAAGGCTGGTGGCTCATGGCATCTGTCTGCTGGGAACCCAGGAGGGCGTGGGGTGCAGGGCACCTCAGAATGAGTGGACAATGCCGGCGGGTCTCAGGGCTCCAGGACCGCTGGGGGCTGGACGGCCCTCAGTCCGTGTGTGTGTCCCCAACTCTGAACATGTGTCTTCTCTGTGTGCATGTCCGCATGTGGGTACTCTCGTGTCTGCCAGGGCATCTCAGAAGGCTGAGTGACCAGAGGGTGGGGATGCAGCCCCCCGGTCTGGGCCGCTGGTTGGTGCTCTGGCCCCCTGAGTCTGAGTGCACCACCACTCAGCCCCCACTGCCCCTGCAGGGACCTGGTCCTGAGTGGAGAGCCCCACAGAGGCTGGGAATGAGGTGCAGCACGGCCTCCATTCTGCCCGTCTTCCTTCCACAGAGCTCCGGCTTTGGCCTTGCTGACTGCTCACCTGCCGCCTGGCCAGCCTTCAGGGGCGCCGGGCACCGCCTACCTTCTTCCCTGCCGCAAACCCAGGTACGTCGCGGCCCGTGGGGCAGCGGGGGCAGTGCTGGGTGGCCTCCTGGTCTCCCCCACGCCTGGCCCAAGGGCCTTGCTGGCTGGATACTCTCCTGGTCCCGGGACAGACCGAGGCTGAGCCAGCCAGCTGTCACCCTCTCAGCATGTCTCACCGGGGTCCCCTTGCTGGAGGAACGGCTGGACTTTGAGGACAGGGTTCCTGGGGGCTGGGAAGCACCCCACTCGTGGCCTTGATGTGCTCACGTCCTCATTGCCATTGTCCCTGGCGTCCTTGGTGGTTTTCTGGTTTAATCTCAGCTCAGACTCACAGGCTCACTTGGGGTGATGGGTGCAGGTTTTAGAAACAGAGGGCTCGGCAGGAGTTCTGGGGGCGTTGGCCTGGTGTTGGCTGAGTGAGGCTGGGGAGAGGGCAGCCTGGGTGCCGGGCCCCATCGTGGGGACCCAGGCCATCCTTCCACCCCCGCCCTGAGCTGCAGTGTGATGAAGCAGAGGACGGGCAACGGGGGGAGGACCCCACCCTTGTCCTCAGAGGCCCTGCCTGTGACCAGGCTGGGGAGACAGACATGTCCTTCAGCCCTCGTCAGCTCTCCTGTGTCCAGTGTGCATCTGAGCGCAGGCCCTCTCGTGCGTTGCGACCCTCGGGGCCCTGAGTGTCCATCCCTGGCTTGGGTGCGTGGGGCTGCCTGAGCTGGGCCAAGGGAAAGACAGCAAGAGGCTGCTGGAGTTCCCCAGGATCTCCAGGGGTCACCGGCTGCCACTTGCTCTCTGGGCAGAGCTGCGGCCAGTGGTCTCTACGGGGCCCAGATGGGGGCCCTGCAAGGCTCACTTCTTCACTGGGCCCCTGGCGCGTGGGCACCGCTGTATCCCTTTCCAGGGGTCCAGACACGCCAAAGAATCCTTGGCGGAGGACAGGGTGGAGGGACTGTGGGAAGCCCCAGGCTGGCTGGCATGTGGGCAGGGCGGGGATGCTGGGGCTCTCCTGCCCCCACTCCCTACCAGGGCCAGCTGGGCTCAGGGAGGACCTTGCAAGGACACCGCCCTGGGGGCTTGAGCTGCAGTTCTCCTCAGAGCCCGCCGGGGCAGCGCAGGACTGGTGCAGTGGTCCTCAGGGCCCCGCAGGGCTGCCAGACCTCACTGGGCCCCCAGCCCAGCAGACATCCCCCAGACATGCTACCTCGGGCACCTCTCACTCTCTCAGTCTGTCACTTTGTCACTGACGGGCCTCCCCCCCCCCCACCTTCCTCCTCCTTCTTATTCCCCGACTTCTTTTCCTCTCTTCTCCCATCTGAGTTCTGCTGACCTTGGGCGAGTCCTTCCCTCTTTGGACTTTAGTTTTTGGGACCATCCGATGGTGTGGACGCCACCAGTGGGCGGCCTCAGTGACTGGGAAGACCCAGTCCAGGGTGCAGGCTACATCCAGGCCTGTGGCCACTCTCCCCCAAGCCTGGCTCCCCTGCTGAGCTGAGAGGCCCAGGGCAGATGGGGAGGAGGCATCTGGGCCCCATGCTGAGGTCCTCCCCACACGGCCCAGGGCCTCCACCAATGGGTGGGCTGTGGAGGCACAGCTGAGGGGAGTCTCCCCACCTCTGACTTCTAGGCTGCGCCTGGCGTGTGTCTGTCTAAACGGCAGCACGTGTGCACACCACACCGCCGGTGCAAGGGGCCTTGCAGCATCATGTGTCCCTGTCACCTGGCTTGTGTGGATGTGTCTGGGAGGGCCTGGTGCCAAATGAAGTTCAGGGCCTCTTGGTCAAAAATCACGGAGAGGGCTTCCGTGGTGGCGCAGTGGTTGAGGGTCCGCCTGCTGATGCAGGGGACGCAGGTTCGTGCCCCGGTCCGGGAGGATCCCACATGCCACGGAGCGGCTGGGCCCGTGAGCCATGGCCGCTGAGCCTGCACGTCCGGAGCCTGTGCTCCGCAACGGGAGAGGCCACGACAGTAAGAAGCTCCCGTACCACAAAAAAAAAAAAAAAAAAAAAAAAAAATCATGGAGAATTTCAAGACAGTGGCAGCAGAGCGTCAAACCAGAGAAGGGTCCTGTGTGACATGTGTCACGGGCACATGTCACATGCCGGTGAGGCCGGGCCTGCTCCCTGCCCAGGGAGATGGGACCATGGCAGGACAGGGGGGCCTGCGTGAGCTCTGGGCCTGGAGTGGGCCGCCAGCCTTGCATGCGGCCTGTCTCTGGGTGCCCAGTGATGACTCCTGCACTCCTGTGTGTCCGGCCCCTCCCTTTAAGTCTGAAAACCTCCCTTCATGCCTTACAGAGTGACCTACCCTCTGGGCACCCAGGGTGCCCCAGAGCACCCTCCCCGCTTGTTCTCCCTCGCCCTGGCCCCTCTGAGGGGCTTGTCCTTCAAACCTCAACTCTGCTGCCTCTCCCAGGACCGCCCACCAGGTTGGATCCCCCAGGCTGACCCCTGTCCTATGTGAGCTGCGGGAGCTTTGGGGTCCCCGCGCAGCGCTCGCTCAGCCCAGGGTGGGCCGCTGGAGAGTGTGCACCCCCGGTGGGTTCCAGCTGCGTTCCCCGCGCTACTTCGATCTGGGCCAGGGGCCCGGGCCGGAGATGCCGCTACTCGCCACCAGACAGCAACTGGGTCACCCCTTATTTGTATAGCGCGTTGCGTTTCGCTTGCGGTCGGAGGCCTCAGAGCCCGGCCGGCATTGGGGTCCCGGCGCGCTGCGGCTTCTGGGCAAGGCCCGGCCCTTCGCAACCGGGACTGAGAGCTGCTTGGACGCCCGCCCCCAGTTCCCTACCGCGCTTCCCGGGCCGGACGGGGAAGGGGAAGGGAGCGAGGGACGCAGGCGCGGGCCGAGGGCCGAGGGCGGCGCGGGGGCACCGTCCCGGGGCTGCGATTGGCCGGCGCGGGGCGGAGCGGTCGGATCTGAGGGGCGGGGCGGCGAGGCGTGGAGGGGGTCCGCGCGGGGGCGGGGCCTTCGAGGATTGGCAGGCGGGCGGGCGGGCGAGCGCGGGGCGGGGCCGGGGCCGGGGCCGGGGCTGCGGCGGGCCGGCCGGTGTCCCGGGCCCGCCGCGGGTCCGAGCGGAGCGGCGCGCCCGGTGCCACCGCGGGCCGGGGCGCGGAGCGTGGGGCGGCCCCGGCGGCTCCGCGCGATGCGCCGCTCGAGCACGGACGAGTCCACGTACCGGCGCAGCCCGTCGCCGCCGGGCAAGGAGCCGGGCTTCGCGCGCGGCGGCCCCTTCTTTGGCCTGCACGCCAACCCTGGCCCCAAGGCGGCCCAGGCGCGCTACACGTCGCCCAAGGGCAGCAAGTACGTGGTCTTCTACTTGGACCTGTCCTTCATCTTCCTCCTAGAGCTGAAGCGCTGCAGCATGGCGCGCGGCTGCCTGCAGGGCGTCAAGTACCTCATGTTCGCCTTCAACCTGCTCTTCTGGGTGAGTGGCGGCGGGGCCCCGGGGTCGCTGCTCGCGCTGGAATGGGGGGGGGACACCCGCGACGCGGACTGGGGGGTGTGCCTGGGGTCGCCGGGGGCCAGGGCTGGACCGGCCCCTGGGGAGGGTTTCCGGTGCCGCTGGGGTCCGCCGGGCCTCTGCCCTGTGGGCGGCCGCCCCGCGTCCTCTCCCCTCTCTGTCTCTTCCTGAGACCGGCCGTGTCCCGCACCTGCCGCAGGTCGGCGTGGGGCCCTGCGCCTGGCCTCTACCGGGTGTGAGCTCCTGTCCGTGCGCTGAGCCGCTGGTGCCTTCCTCTCCCGCCCCTTCCCTTCCTCCTCGTGGGCGCAGACCATGTCCTTTCTGCACTCGCCTCCCCTGCAGACCGGCCTTCCTGGCTCCAGGGACCGCAGTTGGGGAGGGGCTGGGCGGGGGGTAGGGGAGACGGCCCCCAGCCTCCCGAAGCAGGGAAGGGAGAGGGTGTATGTGGGTGAACCCTCCGGCTGGACCAGACGCTGGGCGGGATGAGGAGTCGGCGGGAGACCGGGGCTTTCATAACTTTCGCTGAGGTGGGTTGGGTTTGCTCAGAGGAGGTGCCTGTGTCCAGGGTAGAGGTATTGGTGCTACAGGGTGGCCCCCGTCCCCCCAAACCGGAGGACACAGTTGCCACCCAGACCCAAAGGGCAGGGAGGGTGTTGGGCTCGGGCTGTGGCAGGTGTCACACCTGAGCAACTAGAGCATGCCTGGCCAGGCCTGGGCCCCACTGGCTGGGTTGGGGGAGGGTTGGTGGAGAGCTGATGCCAAGGTCACTTTCTGCTCCCACCCTTCTGCCACAACTGGGAATGAGGGGGCGTGGCTTTCTCTCCTGCCTGGGCTCTGGACCCCAGAAGGAGGCTGTCAATTGTAAGCTCATTTGCATGAGGTCCAGTTAAGGCGAAATGCTCAGAAACCGGGCCGCATTTCTGCACATCCCTTCTCTCCTGGACTCTGGCCTGGGAAGTGGGAGGGTTGCTGGGACGGGTGGCCAGCCTGGGGGGCTCCTGCCCCAGTTGCCCCCTCCCGAGGCAGTCACCCGAAGAGTTGTTCTCTGCAAGGGGCTCCTGGGAGGGGCAAGGCCCGGGCCCAGAGCGGAGGAGCCCCCCGAGAGGCCAGGAGCCAGCAGCAGAGGTGGGTACAGCTGGAGCTGTGTCCAGGCATGTGCAGAGGTGACTGTTTTCTCTTGGCGGGGGACATTGACCAGATGCAGTGGGCACAAGCGTAGTGAGCAGTGAGCTGCTGGCAGGGTCAGTGTGCCTTAGGCAGTGTGACCAGAGCTGGCAGCCGTAGGTATGATGGTGGTGAGCAGTGAGGGTGGTGGACTGACTGGGGGATGGGCAGTGGGTGTGGGGGATGGTCCCAGGTGGTGGGCAGGACCTGCTTCTCCCCTTCCCTGACCTCCCCAGTGACCCGGGTACCTGTTTGCCCGGTAAACGAGAGGGGGCCCCTCGAGGGGGCCTGTGCTCTGAGAGCAGCCCACCCTTATGGGCCCCCAGGCCGAACTGTATCTGCCCTGTGAACCCTGAAGGAGCCTCCGTACCAGCTGCAGGGCGGACACACTCCACTGATTCCTGCCGTGGATGACGTCCTCATCGCAGGAAAGAACAATTCAGGAACCCCCTGGGATCCCCTCCTGGGCTAGAAAATCCAGTTCCCTTTTATTATCCAATTACACTCCCCAGCCAAGCAAACTGGGCCCCTGCCAGTGTGCTGTCTTGGTCTCTCCACACCCCACCTTTGTGCCCAGAGGGGTTCGAGGCCTGGGAGTCAGAGAGGGGGCCCATGGGAAACACGCCGAGGCCGGGGTGGTGAGCATGGTCGGGGGGCTGGCGGGACATCCATCCCCCGGGCCCTGTGCAGCTGTCAACTAGGCCCTTGCTGCTAGAGCACCCCTTCCCCCAGAGCCTGGCTCGTTTGCTGTCTGGGGGTGCAGAGTCCCCGCAGGAGGGGTAGGTTTCCCGCCCCCCCCATTTCCCACTTGGGAGGAACTGAGGGGAAGTGGGAGTGAGGATTCCAGCCCATGGACCTGCTTGGAGGTCAAGATGCAGTGACCTCCCCGTGGCTTCCTCCTGCCCCCCAGCCCGTGCTGGGCACCCCTTTCCTTCAGGAGTCACCTCAGAGCCCCCATTGTCCATAGGCAGATCCCCCGCAAGGCCCTGTCACTCACACCTGGCCCCATTGGGCACCTGCACGCCTGGCAGGTCTCTCTTCCCAGGCCTAAGCTCGCCTCCTCCAACGCCAGCCCGCCCCTCCCCCTCCGTCCCCAGTGCGGGGCAGCGCCCCCGGCTGAGGATGGGGGAGGGGCGGGCTCTGAAGTTAGTTGACTCTGTGCGCCCTGTTTGCGGGGTTTTCCCTGGGGGCTTCTGGATGGGGACTGGAAGGGCAGGGTTGAGGCCTCCAGCCTCAGGTACCACTGGCGCTGGAAAGCATCACCCATCTGTACTGGGGTGGATCTGCCTGGTCCTGCGTGGCCTGTGGGTCATTGGCCCATCTCGGGAGAGGAAACACGCCTGCCCGTTGTCACCAGGGACTGCAGCTCGGGTGCCCTGAGACAGGGAGCCAAGAAGGTGCCGGCGGGCAGCAGGGGGCGCCCAGGGGAGGAGAGGTCCCCGTGCCAACTGACCCCCAGACCTCCACCTGCCCTCCTGCGGCATCCAGGCCCTCACAGGGCAGGGACAGCTCCACTGGGGACACAGCTGCCCTCCTGCAGGCGTGCACAGGTGGTGGGCAGCTTAGGGCCAGGGTCCTTGAGTCAGGGGTGTCTCCTGGTGAGTAGGGCTGTGTGCGCCCCCTGGGGCGCTCTCCCTCCCCCTCTCCAGCTCTGGGTGGGTGCTCAGGGCTCCCCCAGGGGCAGTTTCTGTGGCCCCAGGGGCGGTCTTGTTGGTCTGGGGGCGGTCCTGGGCAGAGGCAGGGCTGGCTCTGAAAGGGGAAGGTGCTTCTGGGCCCCCCTGGCCGGGGGGCCGCACCCAAGCCTCAGCCGTGCAGCCCAGCCCGCACCTGCCCAGCTGAGGGCCCGGCTCCCTGCTTCCCTGGCAGGCGCGCCTCCTGGTCTTGCATCTGGGCCCCTCCCTGCTCCGCCTCCCCCTGCAGTGTGGCCAGGGTCTGTCTGTGTGGCTGGGCTGGGGGTTGAGCCCTGCCTGCCGCCCAGGCTTCTGGGCAAGTC
The DNA here is from genome assembly GCF_964374135.1 of Grampus griseus. NCBI lineage: Eukaryota > Metazoa > Chordata > Mammalia > Artiodactyla > Delphinidae > Grampus > Grampus griseus. Next base: position 109,980,246 of record NC_139002.1, on the reverse strand, counting down.
CTGCCCTCCTGGGGTCCTCAGTTTCCCCAGCAGCACCACAGGGGGGCCTTGGTTTTCCCCTTTGATGAGCTACAGACCGAGGCCTGGTCTGCTGTCGCTGGCCTCTGGGCAAGACGCCGAGACCGGTGGAAGATGCTGGCAAAGGGCTGTGCAGGGCTGTGGGAACACCTCCCCCAGCCCCGCCGCAGTCGGGGAAACAGGCACGTGCAGGGTGCCCTGCCGGAGGTCCCGGCGCAGGCCGGGGGCCTGCAGACCTCAGACCCCGTGACTCCTCTTGGCCCCAGCCTTCTGGAGGTGCTGAGGGCGTCTGTGTGTTCTGGCTCCGGTTTCTTCCTGCAACAGGCTGGGGCAGGGCAGTGGGGGTCCTGCTGCCTGGGGACCCCGAGCCGGGGTGGGTGGGCAGCCCGAAGCGGGGGTCCTTGGCCGTCCTGGTCAGGTCCGGGGTCAGTATGCCACAAGATGTCGGTCCCGCGTGAGCATCCCTTTCTGAACCGTCCCGCTCCCATTAGGGCGTGGGTGGCAGCAGGTGGTCGGGGGCTCTGGGAGTTCTGTCTGGGGCAGAGAGGTGTGGCCTCAGCCACTAAGCGGGGCCGGGGGCAGGGGAGAGGCCTGGGGGCCCGGTCGCACCTCGCCATCGTAGGCCCTGCCCCCTGTCTGCTCCCCGGCTGCCCTGAGGCACCGCTCCTCCTCCTTGGACACCAGCCTCAGGGGGTCCCCGGTCAGTGGGGCCACCTACCTGATGGGCTGGAGCCTGGGGGGATGTGGGGCTTGCTGGAGCTTAAGGAAACTGATTACAGTCGTTGCATAGATGTCAGTGGGCAGCTTGAGGAGATGTCACCGGGGGAACGGCACCCAGCCAGGATGGTCCCTGAGCCCTTGCATTCAGTCCCCCCAGCCCCGGCCTTGGGCCCTTGCAGACGTCACTTCTGGCACAGGGGATACATTTTGCCATTCTTGAACTTCGTAGAGATGTGTTCTCCCCGTCTCCTGTGGCTGTTCTTGGCTGGGAGGGGCGTGTCACCCCACCATGCCCGGCCCCCACCCCAAGATTGTGCAGGCTGCCGGGGGAGGAGCTTCTGGACACAGGCTTGGCCCCTGTGGGCACCCAGCCCTCCACCCCGTTCCAAGGACCTGGCCAGCTGCCCGGCCATCTGCTACCCTGAGCCATGTGGCTGGAGGGGCAGCAGTGGAGGGCCGGCTGGTACCCTCCCCACATGGGCCTCACCAAGTGGCCCCACCTGTCAAGACCTAGGCCAGCCCCCAGAATGTGTGGACAAGAAGAGAGACAGCAGGAAGTGGGGAGGACATGCCAGGCAATGGGCTGGGTTCCGGTGGGGACAGGTGGGCAGGGTGTGCGCCCCAGGTGTGTGCGAGGGAGACAGGGAGGCCCCGGTGACCGCAGGGCTGGGACGGGGGACCCCGGTGGGCGGGCTGGGCTCGTCTCCCAGGCTGTCGTGGGCTTGGGGTCTGCTCCTGGGCCCCGCCTGGGCCTCTGTCTGGCCCAGGCAGCGATGAGTGGGGCTGGGGATGTGCAGCGTGGGACACGGGGAGGGTGGGGTGGCCCCACTGCTGACGTCCCGGCCACCGTGTCCTGGGAGGGACCTGGAGTGCCCAGCCTTCCCAGGGCTTCAGCCCCACTTGTCCTGAGTTGGATGTCCTGAGTTGGATGTCCTGAGTTGGATGTCCGGTCTGGGTCCAACAGGGCCCACCCCCCGTACTTGGAGGCTGCAATCTTCCTGCCAAAATGTTTAAAAGCTGCCTATGCAGATTTCAAAATCACAGGTAGTTTTATTAGCCACGCGCATGCGTCCCGTGAGTGCTGGGCTTCTGGTGACTGTGATGTGCTGGAACAAGGGGCGCCTGGGGCTTCGGGGCAGCGCGTCGGTGACGTGTGCGCGTGTTTGGGTGAAACTGTGTGATGGTGAGGGACGTGGGCTGTGTGTCCGCGTCACAGTGCGTGTGACGGCAGCACCTGGGTGAGAGCCGGCGGGTGTCTCTCCTGCCACCTCGGAGCTGGAGGTGAGGATGCTTTGTGGAGTCTTAATTGAAGAAATCTTGTTTCCACCGAGGCTGGGGGCAGCGCCCAGCCCCTCCAGGATACCCCCGACCCGGACGCCCCCCCCACCGCCTCCACAGTGACTTTGCCGTGGTATCCTCCCCGTGCCCTTCCACGCGTCCCCACGGGGCCAGGGAGCTCGGAGGGGCTCATTTTCCTGCTGACTGGAGCCATCCGCGCTGCCCTTGAAGGCAGAGCCAGCTGGGCAGCCCTTTGGTTTTAAATAACAATTCTCCTCTCTGCTCAGAGGCAGCCCCACCCACCCCGCTGGGTCTCTGGCCTGGGGGCTCAGCCCGGAGACGTGACCCTCCCAGAGGGGGCGCTGCTGGGCTCTGCAGGGGACGGACGTGTGTGGGCTGGGCGAGGGCCCAGGACAGCCTGGCCGGTCGCTGTTTCCTGCAGCCAGAGTGGCCCGACTTCAGCTCCCTCCAAGGGGAGGCTGCCCCCACGCTCGCCCTCCCTGGCCTCTGCCCCAGGGTCCCTCCCCTGCCCCAGTCCCGGCCAGAGGCCAGGGGAGCCCTCTGCCTGCGCAGGTCTGCAAGGGCCCCGCTGGCTGCTCCCAGCTCAGCCTTCCCCCCGGCGTCCTTGGAGAGCTCCCCGTTCCTCACCTGCAGGTCGGGTGGGAGGGTTGAGGGAGCCAGCACGTGTCCCAGCCTCTCTGTGTCCCATCACGGCACCCCCTGGGCAGGTGTGGGTGCCCAGAGGCGCTGGTGGCCAGCCTTGCTCCCTCATGGTGGCCTTGCCAGCGGCCAGCACCGTGGACAGCTCTGTCCCCGCACCGCTGGCCGGGGCCTGCCACACGGGGGTCATCCCCATCCCACAGGTGGGGGCACACACATCTCCGTACAGCCAGCAGACCCCACCATACCTGGGGCTGTGCCCCAGCCCAGCTCTGCGGTGAGGCTGGATCCTCGGGGCCGTCACCCGCTGCCAGTGCCCCCAGCCCGGCTGCTGGCCCCCCAACGCCCCCCACCCCACCCCCGGGCACACGCCCGGAGCTGCAGCCCCCACCCCGCCCGAGGAGGGCTCAGATGGGATGCGGGCCAGGGCACGAGAGCCCTGTCCTGTCTGGGATGCTTAGTGCTGCCACCCAGGCCCCACCCTCAGCCAGGAGCGTTCAGAGTGGGTGGTTTATAATTTTTAGACAGAAGCTCTTGTTTTTGGTGGAAGGTGCAAAGGGGGATGGGGTGGGGGTCAGAGAGGAGCCCTGTGTTTGCCCTAAGCTGACCAGACCCCCACTGGGGCTCTCCTGGCCGGCTTAGCCAGCTCCGGGCGAGGCCCAGAGGGACCTTAGACGCCAGCGGGAGGCCTGGGCCAGAGCCCCGGGCGCGCCCACCCCTCGGGGACCCCGCGGCTGCTGCTGCTGTTGGGCTGGGAGCTGCACCACCGCCCCCCGCCCCATAATTGCGGTCTCTTGCTGGCCCGGCTTCACGCACGGTGTGTGCTCCCCGGTGCGTTAGTGAGAGCGGAGCAGCGTCCCCCATCCCCACCCCTGTAGCCAGGGCTGCCTGCTGGTGGGGGTGGGGTGAGTGAGTACACGAGGGGAGGCCCACGGGGAGGTGGAAGCCTCCTCAGGCAGGGGTCTCAGGGCCCATCCGGCCTGAGTCTGGGGTGGGGGGTCCTTGCCAGGGTCAAGGCCAGATATCGAGGAGGCTTCTGGGCCCGGGGGGTGCGGGGCCCCATGTGATGCCCAGTTTTGAGTGGGGCAGGGCCCCCAGGGCTGCCAGCCCGTAGGCATCAGTTCCCAGGTGGTCTCCCAAAGCCCAGGATGCTGTAGGTCCAGGGGTTGGTCAGCCATGTGTGGGGGCCGCCTGCCCGCGGCCCAGCCTGGACACGTGCTCCCGTTTCATCTGGAGACGACCCAGAGGCTCAAGAGTCCCGGGGTCTGGAGCCATAGCGCCCTCGGCGCCCTGCTGGCTCGCCCCTGCCCCCCCCCTCCCCAGGCCAAGAGCCATCCCCGCATTCATCACCGCCTGCCCTTCTCTGCCTCTTCCTCCTGTCTCAATCGATTTTTGTAATAATGAGCAATTATGGAGTTCAATAAAAGCTCCAGTGGTCGAGGGGAGGGGGCCAGGGAGCGGGCCGGCAGGAGCTCCAGGGACTGCACCTCCTAGGGAAGAGCTGGGGCCGAGGGTGTGTGGGGGGGATCCAGCCCCCATAACAGGACGAGACTGGGAGGTCAGCAAGGCAGCGAGGGTGCCCGGGCTCGCCCACAGGGATCTGGTGGGCTGCTCACCTCCTGCCCCCCTGTCCCTTTCGCCCTGTCCTGGGCCCAGCTGGGAGGCTGCGGCATCCTCGGCGTCGGCATCTGGCTGGCGGCCACGCAGGGGAACTTCGCCACCCTGTCCTCCTCCTTCCCGTCCCTGTCAGCCGCCAACCTGCTTATTGTCACCGGCACCTTTGTGATGGCCATCGGCTTTGTGGGCTGCATCGGGGCCATCAAGGAGAACAAATGCCTTCTGCTCACTGTGAGTCCGGGGGAGGGGCACGCCGGGCGGGCCGCGGTGGGGGGGTGGTGGTGCTCGGGGGAGGCCTCCCCTGAGGGACACAGACACAGACACACACGTGTGCCGGGCAGGGCCCCTCCAGCCGATACTGGGCCTGTTTCCTCCAAGATCCCCTCTCCCACGACTCCCTCTCCAGCTCCTGTCCAGCCCTCTTGGCCCCCCAGGACCCTCAGCTTTGGAGATGGATTTAGAGGCGGGAATGTTAATCACAGATAATGGAGGAAAATGATCCCTGGGCCGGGCTCCCTACCTATCAGTGTGCCCAGCACAGAGGCCTCTGGCTGCCACCCAGGTCCTAAATCACCTGCTTCAAATGGGGCTTTCGTCACGGGTGGGGCCTCCAGAGGGTCTCAGAGGGCACGTCCCCATCTGTGCAGCTTCCGCAAGTGTCCAGCACGTGCCAGATGTTCCCGTCGGGGCTTGGACCCCTCGGAGCAGCGGGTAGGGTGTGGCTTCGGCCCCTTGGATGAAGGAGGAAGCTGGGGCGCGGGTGGGGCCCCGACCCTGGCCTTTCCCACGGGGTGACTTGGAGTTCGGAGGCTGGTGCCTGCTGGGGCAGTGTGGGCCCAGGTTGAGGGGGGACAAGATCGGGCACCCCAGGAGAGGACCGGGCCCGCTCCCCTGGCCCTGTCCCTTCTCCCCACTCTGTCCAGGGGCCCCATGGGGCCAGTGGGGCTTCGAAGAGCGGTGTGCCCCACTTACCCTGGCTTCTGGCCCTGCCCCCCGCCCTCCTTTCTGGGGGAGCGATGTGGCGGGAAAGGAGGTGCCGGCAGGCTCCACTGCTCAGCCTGGTTGTGGCGTCAGGGCTGTGCCTCTGTGGGTGCCCGAGTGGAGTCTCCCACTCTGTGAGCTGTCTGAGCAGTCAGGGGTCATGGCTCCTCCAGCTTGGTCCTCCCTGAGTGGGCACTGCCCCCCCCCCGGCTGCCCTTGGGGACGTGACCTGGGGGCTGGGAGGGGTCACTGCAGTTGGACCCACTCCCTGGATGGGGCCTCCCGGGGCGTCCCTCCACCCGGCTGCCCATCACAAGGACACAGGCGCGGGCCACACACACGTGCTTAAAGGTCAAGCGAGAGACGACGGCCCCTGGGATGGAGACGGGAGGGTTCCGAGAGAGGTGGCGCAGCGGCCAGGGGCCTGGCGGTCCCCAGGCTGCAGACCTGGCTGGGGGCGCCTGTCGCAGGTTGGGGGCTGGCCCGCTGAGGCTGTGGCCTCCCCACCCTCAGTTCTTCGTGCTGCTGCTGCTGGTGTTCCTGCTGGAGGCCTCCCTCGCCATCCTCTTCTTCGCCTACACCGACAAGGTACGGCTGCCTCTGCTTCGGGTGTGGGTGTGGGTGTTACCCCCCCCCCCACCCCCCAGCGAGGCCCAGGCGGCGTGGGCGGCGAGGAGGCAGGAGGGGCCGAGAACCCACGCCAGGGACGCCCAGCTCTGCGTGGACAGACACTGGGAGCCGGGCCGTGGGTTTGCTTCTAACTGCAGCCCCAGGAGGCCGGGCCTGGAGGCTCCAGAAGGGTGTCTGAGCTCCCAGGAGGCCCGGGCTGGGTCCCCCGCTGTCTCAGCTGCGTGTCAGCTGGAGGGGAAAAAGCTCCCATCCCCCACTCCCCTTCAGTTGCTCACTTACACAAGTGAGGGCTCATTTACGTGTGTTTGTTTTATCCTCTGGGTTATACTCCAAGACAGTTATTTTTTTGCTCATCCGGTTTGGCTTTGGCGGCTGGAGCTCTGTCGGCTCCCGCGTCCCTTACGTGCCTCTCAGAGCACCTCCCTCCTTTCTGGTGGTAGAAGACGCTCCAGGCCCATCTTGGGGGTTCCCTGCCCCAGCCCTGGAATCGGCCATTTCTCCAGGGAGCCTGGTTCCTTTATTGGAGAACGAATGCTCTTAGGAACCAAGATCCGGGCCCTCTCGGCTGGCAGCACGGAGCCGTGTGGGTTGTAACCGGTGTGCGCAGACACAGCCCCGAGGGTCTCTGTGCCCGTCCGTCTCCATCTGTACGTTAACTAACGTGTCTGACTTGGATCCCGTGCTCGGCACCACGGGAGGCCCAGGCAGACCTTGGGGCAAAGGCCAGAGCCTGGTGGCACTTCTGGGAGGAGGTGACCGCAGGGAGGGGGACAAAAGGCACAGGGGGCCGGGGCGGGCCGGGGTCGGGACGAGGCAGGTGGAGCTGGCCACAGGGGCCCTGCTGTCCTGCAGATCGACAGGTATGCACAGCAGGACCTGAAAAAGGGCCTACACCTGTATGGCACCCCCGGTAACGTGGGCCTCACCAACGCCTGGAGCATCATCCAGACAGACGTGAGTCGGGGCGTGGCCGGGCGTGTAGGCGGGGGGCGTGGCCGGGGCAGGGGCGTGTCCCCCTCCGGCGCACAGTCCCTGCTCACCTCTCCCACAGTTCCGCTGCTGCGGGGTCTCCAACTACACTGACTGGTTCGAGGTCTACAACGCCACGCGCGTGCCGGACTCCTGCTGCCTGGAGTTCAGCGAGAGCTGCGGGTTGCACGCGCCCGGCACCTGGTGGAAGGCGGTGAGCCTGGCCCCGGGACTGGGGGTGGAGGGCCGGCCTCGCGCCCCCGTGACGCCTGCTCTTCCCGCAGCCGTGTTACGAGACGGTGAAGGTGTGGCTCCAGGAGAACCTGCTGGCCGTGGGTGTCTTCGGGCTGTGCACAGCACTGGTTCAGGTGCGCGGGGACCCGCCCCGGCCCGGGCCCCGGTCCCCCAGCATGTGTGTGAAGGCCCTGAGCGCAGGGAACAGAGCAGCAGACGAGTGTGGGTCCCCAGGCGGAGGTGGGGCTCACAGGGATAGTCAGGGACGATGTCCACGGGGAGGTGACCTTGGACGCCTCAGAGGACAGGCTGCCCCAGACTCCTGAGCAGAGGGCCTTGCCGTCTCCGCGTGGACGGAAGCACAGACTGGACGCCTCTACTAAGGGCCCACGTGCCAGCCCCATTCCTGCAGGCCCTACCCAGTGGCCGTGGTGGGTGGTGGTCACAGGACTGCCCAGTGCAGAGTGAAGTGGGCAGCCCAGGCCCTGGTGTGAAGTCCAGCCAGCCCGCCTCTGCTCCCCAACCCCCATGCAAGACCCCAGTGCCAGGACCCTGGGGGAGCTCCTGTTTGTGGGGTGCAGACAGGGGTCCCAGACAGACACTCCCTAAGGGGTGAGGGGCAGAGGGCAGCTGCGGGGGCCCTAGCCTGGAACCCGTAGGCCCTGAGACCACCAGCGGAGCCCAGGGTGGCCAAGCCCAACCCAAAGGGAAGGCGGGTCTGGGGCTGAGCCCAAGGGGCCCGTGGGGGGCAGGCTCTACCCGAGGCTTCCCCAGGGAAGGGGGCTCCAGGCCACCTGGGAAGCTGTGGTTTGGGGTTGGGGTGCCTGCCGCGGGCTGTCGTCCCTGGAGCAGCCCTGCCCAGCCCCCGCCTCGCCCCACAGATCTTGGGCCTGACCTTTGCCATGACGATGTACTGCCAGGTGGTGAAGGCTGACACCTACTGTGCGTAGGCTGCCGGCTGCCCGCCACCCCTGCTTCGCTGCCGAAGGACGTCGCCCCTGGGGAGATGACCGTGTCCCCACCTGCGTCTCCCGCTACAGGACCTCTCACCAGCCCAGGCATGGGGGCGGGAGGACCGGGCAGCCAGAGCCCCCAGGGCTGCCAGCCAGGCCTGTGAGCGCCGCCGCGTGGCCGGGGCGGCAGTCGGGAGGGGCTTCTGACGCTTTATACCCAGGTACCCTCCAGAGCAGTGTGCTCCCCCTCAGCCCTGTGCAGGGCGGGGGGCTGGGGTGGGAGGTGGGGGACTGACCACTGGTCCTGGTGCTTGAGGCGGGTCTGCAGCCCCGTCCACCCACATTCCACAGCGGGGCCGCGGCCGGCTCTGCGTGCGTCTTAATAAAGTGTGTGGGCAGCAGCCCCCGAGCCGTGTCTCTCACTGCCCTGACCCCGGGGGGGCCACACCAGGCAGGCCCTGTGTGGCCGTGGATCCTCTGGCCACCGATACCGGCCTGGTGCCCGGAGTGGGGCTCCGGGATGTGCGTGGGCCCAGCAGGGGGAGCTCCCTGGCCAGGCAGACGGTGGCCCCTGCGCCCGCAGAGGATGGCAAGAGAACCTCAGTGAGGCTGGCTCCAAGCCGTGGCAGAGAACAGCCCTGAGCCTCACTGACCCGCCCACGGCCCGTGCTGCGGACACCCCTCTCCCAGCGTGGGGGGGCCCCCATCCAGCCTCAGGGCCTCCCCCTCCCCCAGGGGTGTCCTCCCAAAATGGAGCTCAGCTCCATCTTTCCTGTTCTCTTTCTATTCCTGTTTCGTTCCTGGGAACTTTGTCCCTTAAGTATCACTCACGGATTTTGCAAGTAAGTAGGCTGTTGGCAGTGAAGCAGTTGTCACAAGGCCCAGAATCAGAGAAACGGTCAAACTGTGTCAAACCACCTCAAAGGTGGGGCGGGGCTTCCTGAGGACAGAACTGACGGGGAGTGAGGAGGGTGGTGGGTCTGGGGGTCCAGGCTGGGGGGTGGTCCCCTCCCAAGGGCCTCACAAGCTGTGGGGCATCTGACCCACCAACTGGTACCCCATACTCTCAGTTTCCAGCCCATACTCCTGCCGGCCCCGCGGCCCCACCCCCTCTGCATCCTTGCTGTGTGGCAGACCTGCCTGGTGATGCCTAGCAAGGCACTGACCCCGGCACAACCCAGACCACCAGGGTGCCCGGCCCCTCCTGGCCCTTGGACCCCCACTGCACGCCCCACCGGCCTCCCCTGTCCTCACTCCACGGAAGCCACCAGAACGCCGGGGACCGTTCCAGCAGAAGTCAGAGTTAGTGGTTCACGCACCAAAACCAAACTGTCCTCAGGCACGACAGCAAACAAGCAGGAAGGAAGTGAGCACAGTCCAGCCAAGCTGTCCCCCAGCCCTGCCAGCGCCCTCTGCCCTCTGCCCAGGTCCCCGTTCGCACCTCTCCGGCTCTGCTCGGGGAAAGCCGCTGCTCGCCTGTGCTCGGTCATCCCCGCGCGCCTCAGGCGCAGCCTTGCGGGCACCAGACCCTCACGCCCAGCCCTGGCTCAGCTTCTCTCATGGCCCCCAAGCTGCCCTGGCAGCCCCGACTCCACTGAGGTCCCACTGGGACACGCGGGGCCAGCCCTGCCTGCTGCCACGTGCTGGCCCGCGCCTCCGTGGGGTTCCCAGGCCCCCTCCCCCCTCGCTGGTTTCCCCGTGCTCCAAGCTTAGGCTGAGGAGCCTCCCAGGCACCCGGCATCCGGTCACCCAGCTGGCTCCACAGCCACAGACACCGAGCATGCTGTGGGCCCACAACCGGCCTCGCCCCCTCCTGCCCCAACTCCTGCAGACTGCCCCGCACCACAGCCCAGCGCCCACTCCCAGTGCAATGGCCTCCTGCTCCCCTCCCGACCAGGCCCTGACCCCGAGGACAGATACATGTCCCTTAGGACCCTCCCCCAGTCACGTCCCACAGCCGCTGCACCCTGGGCTCACGCACAGCGTCTGACCAGCGGGTCCAGCCAGCAGCACCATCACGTGCAGATCCATCTGCTTGGAGCCAGCGGGCCCACCGAGGGGGCGAGGGCTGGGGTCCGCTGTCCTTCAACTCCTGGCAACCCAGGGCTTCTCCCACTGCTCCCTCCTGGGAGCACGGCCGTTCCCAGCAGGCAGTGGGCCTGCGGCAAGCTGTCGTTCCGCAGTGACCACACAGCCCACAGCACCACCGTGGGACACGGCCAGCCTCTCAGAGCCCCGGTCTCCGCCGTGGTGCCCCCGCCCTCGCTGTGTGGTGCCCATCGGGCTCCCAGGCAGGCAAGCTGAGTCAGCACCTGCAGGGGGAGGCCAGGGCCCCTCTGCACGGCCCTGGGGTGACGCCCACCGGAGTGTCTTAAGTGTCGGGGAGCCTGGGGCTGTCCCGGAGCCTCCAAACCCACAGCGATCTGCAGGCCGTGCAGGACTCCCTGCCAGCCTGTGGGTCTCGCCGTCACCGGCCACCAGCGGGCAGACAGCCAGGGCTGGGCCAGAGGGGCCTGCATCCTCAGGGCCTGCTGCCCCCCACCCCCCGGACTGCCCGCCCCATCACTGATGAGGAGCCTGGGGTCCCAGGCCGCCCTGACCCCGCCCGAGGCCGCAGCGCACACAGCACGGAAAATGGAAGAGTGTATTTTGCCTGTCACTCTCTCTGTCTCTTGGAAAAGCTCAGGCCGGCTCCAGGCCAGGCCTACAGCAGGTCGTAGAAGTAGTCCAGGCCCTGGCCCAGCTCCCAGATGGACAGCCCGACGCCCAGCTCCCTGGCCAGCTCTAGCCGCACCTGCAAGGACTGAAGCAGTGGGAGTGTCGGCCCCGCCCTGCCCGCCTGCCCCACCGTGGGCCACCTGCCGACCCCTGCCCACCACAACCAAGCTGAGGGCCAGGGTTGCTGGGGAAGGGCTTGTGTCTGCTGCCCCCATGCCCAGCGTCAGGACCCACACGCACCTTCAGTGTCGGGTAGAAGACGATGTGCCTCCCACCGCGGCTTCTGCAAGACAGCAGAACCCTCAGTCCGCCAGCCCGACTCCCACCTGCCTCTGCTCCTCCCAGCCCCACCCCCCTCCAGCCAAAGCCTCAGGTGCCCCTCCTCGGGCCAGGCTGGCCCTCAGGGGCAGAGGCCGAGCTCGAGGCCCGCATCACCTGGGGCTGCCCCCGGACACTCACTTCTTGTACTCGAAGAAGTGCTCTGCGGCCTGGCTGTCCCATACCATCTGGGGCCGGTGGTCCTTCAGCGTCTGGATGTACCTGGGGGAGGCCGGGTGTGGGTGCGGGGGCCCTCCCCTGCCCACCCGAGCACCTGGACAGGGTGGAGGTGGTCTCTGCCCTCACGGAAGGGGTGAGGCCACCAGAGGGCAGCAGGATGCGGGGTGTCATCCCATCCCCCGATGGTCTGCGGAGTGCCTGCAGCACACTGGGCCAGGTGGGAGGGCCACGCGTGTGGCCAGACACGAAAAAAAGTCAGGAAGCAGGACCATGGGACGGGGTCTGGAACACCCGGGCCAAGGCTGCAGCAGCCGGGTCCTCACTGGGGGTAGGAGGAGGACAGAGACCCCGAGAGGCTGCTGAGACGTGAGCAGAGGCCGTGGCCGTGCTTCAGAGCTCACGCCGCACCCTGAGCTGGCGGCATGGCGTGCGGGTGGAGCGCAGACCCCGTGCTGTGGGCGCAGCGCCTGCTGGGCCGGTGGTGCGGGCAGGAGCTCCTGGGGTCGGCCTGAGGGAGACTGCACCTGCTGCAGGAGAAGCAGCAACTTCTGCAGTTGCGGAGGAGGTTTGGGGCCAGCTGCAGGCCTGAGGATGAACGAGAACTGGGGGCAGCCTCGGCACTTCCACCCCCCCGCCCCCGGGGTTGGGGGACAACAGTCCAGGGCAGTGGTTTCCGGGCCCTTTCAGAGGCCAAGTTGTTCTCAGCCTGCCTCCTTGCTGTGGACACAGCTGCCCCAAGCCCACGGCAGGCCCCACCTCACTGCCAGGAGCAGGGGTTGAGAATCCCTCCCCGCCCAACAGAGGACACACAGAGGACAGGCCGGTGCCTAAGGTGCCGCATGGCCAGGACAACTGGGGTCTCCAGCTCACCCCGTGTCTTCCTGGCACGCAGCCGATGACCAGACAGGCCGGAGACCTGCAGCCTGGGCCCAGGGAGGGGGCTGCGGTGCTCCAGGCTGCACCTTGCACATCGGCAGTGGGTCAGGGCTGGACAGAGCTCCCCATCAACCAGCTCGAATCGTCCAAGATTATTGCGTTATACTTAATTAGCACAACGCTCTTGGGATGCTTGATGTCATCTGCAGCTTCTGATCCAGCGTCGGCTACGTGGCTGAGACAGGTGTGGCATGTGCGGGGATGGGATGTGTGGGGAAGGGTGAGGCATTCCGACCCAGCCTGTCCCTGAGCCCCCGAGGCCCAGGGCAGATGCTGGCGGGCAGGTGGCTCTGGGCCCTCACATCTGGGGAGCTCTGGCTGTGCACTCCTCCTCCAGGGCTTCCCCTCAAAATCTGCTACCTGCTGGAGGTGGTGAGGCTGCGGGGGCGGCTGAGGCTGGGGGTTCAGCCAGACCCCTGAGAGCACCTGGTCCCTCCCCTCTGAAGGCCGAGGCTTGGCGGTGCCAGGGCGGGGACCACACAGGCCCTCACACTCGCCTGGGTGCAGCCCCGGGAACGTGGAGCAGCAGAGTGGGGTGTGAGCCAGGGTGGGGGCAGAGGGACAGCTGTGCGGGGGGCTCCCAGGCAGGCGGTCCAGGAGGAAGAGCAGGGCCACGGGCGCTGAGGGTCGGGGTGGCAGGGGCCTGCCTGGGAGGAGGAGGAAGCCGGGGCGGGGGGGGGATGAACGGAGGGAATCGGTACCGATGGGCCCTGAGCGTTTCCCTGAACTAAAGCGGAAGGCCTCGGTCACACGCCGGGTGACTCTGTTTCCACGAAATGTCTGGACGAGACGAGTCCACAGGCAACGCAGATTAGTGCCCCGGGGGGGGGTGAGGTGGGGGGCTGCTACCAAGCGTTCTGCAATTGGAGGTGGTGGCTGCACAACCCTGAGAACGGACTAAATGCCGCGCAGGTGTGCGCTTTGCAGTGGGGGGTGTACGGTGCGTGACTCATACCGCCCCCACTCAAACAAGTTCTCGGGCTTTGGAGTGAAGGGTTCAAGGAATGGCAGACAATCGTAGACGAAGGCACACCAAACGGTGGGAGGAGGGTTCAGGGCACCGGGACGAGGTGCACGTCCCCCAGTTTCCAGAGGAGTGAGCAGAGACCAGCCGAAGAGAGGTGACCAGGCTGTGTGGGTGAGCTGTGGGTGAGGGGGAAGAAGGGAGCTGGGGGGGCGGAGGAGGAAGGGGACACCCCGCCCCAGGAGGAAAGCCTAGCGAGGCCTCTGCCTCGGCTGGCGGGGCCTGCGGTGCCCCGTGCTCTCCGCTGTGACCCCACGAGAACTGAAGGGCCTGACCTCATCTGGCCAAGTCTGAGCCACCTGTGTGTGCCCTGGGTGGAGAGGCCGCCGGCAGCGTGACCCACAGCTGCAGCCTGCCCCAGATGGCACTGCTTCTGAGCCGGCCTGAGGGCCTGGGCTGGGCATGCCCCGGGGGGCACCTGACCTGCTGGCCCACCTTCTGGGCAGGTGACCTTCCTGGGCACCGAGAAGGGCGTTCCGCCCTGACCCGGTTTCCCCTGCAGCCCCTGCAGCATGCAGCCAGGACTCCACGGCCCCTGGTGATGGCCTTCCCAGGCTGGGCCGGAAAGGGGCGTGTGGAAGGGGTAGGGCCCCGCCGCCGGAGGCCCACACGGGGGGTCCAGTGGGTGCCGCTGCGGGTGACGTAAGGAGGTGCCCCCACCCCTGGGTCCCAGGCCCCCACCTGCAAGCAGTGGGACCGTTCCCAGCTGTGCCTCCGACACAAGGGCTGGCAGATACCCTGAGCAGAGGCACTGTGAACGCGGGCAGGGTCAAAGGTGCATGGGGAGACCCCGGCTGGGAAGCAAGAGCAGGATGCTTGGAGAGGACCAGGACAGGCTCCGAGATCACACAAGCCAGTGAAAAAGCAAAGGACCTCAGTAAAGAGCACGGCGCAGGGACGGAGAAGGCCCAGAGCCACGGGGGAGTGGCGACAGGCAGCCCTGGGACCAGGCGCCACCAGTCGCCCCGAGGCAGAGCAAGACCCCGGCACAGGACACACAGGGAGAGCTTCCCCGAGCCTCTGTGCCCTTGACCTCTGGTGTCCTGGCCCTAAAAGAGGCCTCTGAGCAGGGGCAGGGGTTCTGCCAGCCATGGCCTGCCCTCGGGGGTCCGTCTGGCCGTGCTCTGCTGGGGCTGGCTCTTCCTGAGGCCCCTGGGAGGCAGCGGCAGGAGAGGCCAGGCGGGGTGGGGCTGTGGGTCCCAAAGATGCAGGAGCATGGCTGCACACTTGGCTTGAGGGCACTCACGGGACTAGCCGGGCACCCTGGCCGCCAGGGCAGTGGGAGGGCCTCCCAGAATGGGGGCTCGGCAGCCATGGGGACCCACGGATCAGCACGCAGAACTGCACGTGGGGTGACGTGAGCCTGCAGGCGGGGGAGCCCTGGCCCCTCCTGGGGTGTTTCTCAGTTGCCCAGACGCCTCAAAGTTGGGAAGTGACGAGGCCACGCACACAGGAGCCTGGCCGTGGTCGTGATGGGGTCTGCTGTCACCCAGGGAAGGCCAACAGAGGCTGGGGGGTCAGTGGAGAACCCAGAATGTGCACACACAGCCTGCCCTCCGCCCCTCCCCCTGCGGCAGGCACAGAAGGCGGGCCTGGCTGATGGAGGCCAGAAGGCCAAGCCCCGGCCTGACAGAGCTGCCAGCCTCCCGCCCCTGCTCCGCGGGGCGGGCGAGGGAGCAGATGGTGCGGCCGCTAATCCCCCACTGCCTGAGGGGGCCGGGGACACCTGCCACAGAAGGCCAGGGTCTCAGCGCTGGAGACGCTGAGACGGGAGAGCAGATAATCCTGGGCCAGGCTGGCCTGAGCTTCTGTCAGCGAAAGAGATGGAGAGACTCCGGCGGCCATGGGGCTCACCTGCCCCTCACACCTGGCCTGTCATCTGCTCAGGGACAGAGACTGTTGTAGTGAGTTCCGGGGTGGAGACCGGCTGAGGGGTGCATCCTGGTGAGCTGTGTTTCTGGGGGGGCCGGACCTGGGTGAACACGCTCACCCCCTGCAGAGGCAGCCCTCCCCTCTCCTCCCTCCCCTGAACAGGCATCCACTCGCAGGCGGCCTCGTTAAGCCTGCCTATCTGGTTCCCCAGATCCGAACTACCTGGCCCTGGGAGGGGGAGGGCTGCTGACCAGCCCTGGGAGAGGCCTCTCCCCATGACCCCCAGAGCCCCAAGGCCCTGAGCCCAGGGGTCAACCCTGCCCTGCCCACCGGGGAAGGGCTGGAAGAAATCAGGCTGTGGACAAAGGAGGTCAAGTGCAACCCCAGGGGCCAGCCGGGGGCCCCACCCCCTGTCCAAGGCTCACCCAGGGTGCGGGCAGCAGGCGGCAGATGGCCGGCCAGGGCCCTGGGAGGGAGGAGGAAGCGGTGGGGTGGGGGCACTCGGGCCGCGGGAGGGTGAAGCCTTGGTGCGGGCGCCGGGTGTGGGGGGTCCTGCGGGCCCACCCACCACGGGATGAGGAGCGTCCGGGAGCCGCCAGACCTGGTCTCACTGCACCCGTCCGAACTAGGCCCCATTCCGTGGGAGGGCTGAGGCCTGGGGAGGAGAGGAGCTCGGCGACGTGCCAGTTCCCCAGCTCAGGCCGGCAGCAGCCCCGCCGCCCATGCATGGGGGGGACTCTGGGCATCCCCACACCATGGCACCCCCCAGATGCCGACGCGATCCCCGGAGACAGCAGTCAGCCCTTCACGGGCCTGTCGACTCCACCCGGGCCCCCCTCAGCCCCTCCACAGGACAAACTCACCGGGTAGGACCCAAGCGGGTGCCGCTGCCTGACCTCCATGTGCCCCTGAGGGGGGGAGCCGCAGCCCTGCCACCCGGCACTCAGCCTGCTCGGCCCCTTGGGCGGCCCTGCTGAGCCGGCACCTGCTTGGTCCAGGTGAGGTGGATGGCGGACTCCAGGAGGTCTGGGCTGGGCGGTCCCTGACACACAGCCCAGCCATGCCCCTGGGCCTGGGGGAAGCCTCTCTACCGCCCCGGCACAGGCCCACCTCCCTCCTCTGCCTCCAGGCCTGGCTGTCATCAGTGGGGGCACGTCTGGTGGGGGGGACACGCTCAGCTGGGGTGGGGCCCGGATGAGGCGATGCAGCCTTCCGTCCCTGGCTGGGGGCAGCCTGTATGCGTGTGTGTACGTGCGCACCTGTGCTCTCGCTAAACACACATCTTCATAACCAGACTCCCCCCTCTGCCTCCCAGCCCCTCCTCAGAACCGGCAGGGGCCGTGTGGTGCCTTTGTCGCCGGGCCCCACGAGCTGGGTTAATGGCTGCAAAAACTCCACCTCATGAGCTACTGCTGGGCCCACATTTAGTAAAGAAATTACAGCTCTTCACTCCTCAGGCAGTGTTAGAGATGAACCGTGTCCCCCCAATTCATATGTTGCGTCCTAACCCCCAGAACCTCAGAATGTGACTATAATTGAAGGTAGGGCCTTTAAAGAAATGTTTAATGTAAGATGACTGAGGTACCCTGGGGTGGCCCTAACCCCACAAAACTGTGTGCTTATAAGAGAAAGTCAGGAGACAGACCTCCACAGAGCAACGACCCCGTGAGGACACAGGGAGGAGACGGCTGTCTACACGCCGAGGAGAGAAGGCCTCAGGAGGACCAGCCCTGCCCACACCTGGGTCTGAGACTCCAGCCTCCAGGGCTGGAGACGACACTTCTGTGGCTCAAGCCCGGCCGTGGTACCTGTGTGGCGGCCTGAGCAGAGGTGGGTGGCACCTCCTGCCCTGCCTGTAGGCCCCAACACCTCCTGCCCTGCCCGTAGGCCCGGGCCAGCAAAGCCGGGGGCTGGAGCAGAGGTGGGGCGCCGGGTCCCTCTGGCTCTGCCTCACGCGGGCGACCCTGGCTACTGACCCCACCTCTGCAGCAGGAGAAAACACCCTCCTACTCCAGCTCCTGAAGCCCTAGGGCCTGGTGCTGGGAGCCCGAGCTCCAGAGGCAGCTCTGCCCGATGCCCCCCGAGCCGGGCACCCTGTCAGGGACGCTCCGAAGAGCCCCACGTCTGGAAAGGCTGTGGTGGGGACGGGGCAGCACACAAAGAACAGACAGCAGCAATGACAGGGAGGACAGATGGGCGGGGCGGATCCAAGGCACAGGCACCGGGGGCCGAGAGCCCCTCTGCTGCGGGGACATGGGGTAGGCTTGGGCTGCTCCAGGGCAGCGCCCGCCAGCGCGGCTCCCGCCATCCACAGGGCTCCCCCAGCAGAGGGGCAGGCCCCAGGGAGGAGGGGCTCCCAGGCCTGCGCTGGAGCCCAGGCCCTAGCACCAGCTGTGCGCACCGGGCAGGGTCGGGGAGGCACGGCTGACTCCGACATCCCACCCCTGGAGGGGCCCAATCCGCTTCTCCTCGTCCTGGAGGCCCTGCCTCCAGCACAAAAGGGACCCAGGAAACGGGAGCCCCGCCCCACTGCGGGGGCAGGCCGGGAGCAGCCCTCCAGGACCCACGAGTCCAGGCACGGGCCAACCCAGCAGCCTCTGTCTCTCCCCCAGGGCAGACCTGAGAGAGTCACTGTGGACGACGGGCGCGGACAGCCTGGCGGGCAGCTGGCATTCGGCGCCTGACCCCTGCCTGGGCTGACACGCGTGTCCCTGCGGCAAGCAAGCCTGCAGGTGACCCTGCAAACAGTGGGGAGCAGTGGGCACACGCGCTCAGGTCACAGCCTCGGGACCGTCTCTTCTGACGGAACCAGGTCCCTCAGAGAAGCGAACAACTCTTGGTGTCCAGGGGACGTGACGGCACCCAGAGTGAAAGCAGAGGGTCAGGAACCCCAGATGCCCAACACCTAGCCAAGCGAACGAAACTCACAGCATCCAGCCCGGAGCAGAGGCCCACGGAGAGCTGGCTCGACGGGACCACGGGAAGGGGACAGTGCTGACTGGACCCCAGGCGGGCCCAACGCCAGGCAACCGGTCTCACACAGTGCTGAGAGGACACGCAAAGGCTAAGCCCCAAACGCACTGCCTGACAAGAGAGCTACTACGACACATGGGAAGGAAAAGCCCCGGACGAGACGCGACCAAGAAACGGTCTGTGGGCTTGAAGACAGCAAGGAAAACTGAACAGAAGAAAACAGAGACCAAAAAAATAAAATGAGTGTCAGCGGATGGGGGGACAAACAGACTGGCCTAACACACGAGTACTCACGGGCCCGGAAGAAGAGAAGAGAAAGGGAGGGACAGAAAAATCCTGGAAAAAATAGACTATAACCTTTCCACGTATGATAAAAAGGATAAATACACAAATCTAAAAAACTCAACGGAAACCAGGTGGCAAAAATGTAAAGAAGCCTGCGTGGAGGCACCTGGTGATCAGAGCGCGGGGGTGCTCGGCGGTGATACGTGTGGAGTAACCGGGTGACGAGTGGCTCGTGGGACAGAACGCACGGGAAGATGGCGAAGCAACACCGTCGAGGTCCTGGAACAAGCGGGCAACCCAGAACCCCACATCCGGCACAAACATCTCCCCAAAACCCAGCAAGCTAAAACGGAAGGGATTCCACACTGGTAGAAATGCACAGCAAGCAACACAACGGGCGTCCTTCAGGCTGAAGGAGAGGAGGCCGGGGGGCCGCGTGCTGCTCGGGCCAGATGGGGGCCGCACCCCCGCCGACCCAGGGGAAGAGAGGGCACTGGGACAGCACCCTGCAGGCGCCTGGTACGTGGTCAGACCCTGCCAGGCCTCCTCCTCGCCGCACCCCCTCACTTCTGGGAGACACACACCTGACACAGGGTGCCGTGGCAGACGGCACAGGAAGCCACCTGGCTTGGGGCAGCCGCTGGCTCACCTGGCCCCGATGACAGGCTCGCGGGTGTCCTTGGAGGCGGAGTAGTCCATGCCGTAGAAGTTGAGTCCCAGCAGGATCTTGCTCCGCCACTTGGACTTGGGGTCCAGGACCTGGACGCAGGCTCGCACCCAGGACAGCGGTGCGCTGGGGCCGGCCCTGCGGGGCCAAGGAGAAGTGGGTTCAGCAGCAGGCAGAGGCCTCAGACGCCCCAGGTTGGGGTGGGGCCCACACACGGAGTGGGAAGGACGGCAGCAGACAGGCGGGCCCCTGCAGTCAGCTGAGAGGCTCAGGTGAAGCCTGGGATGGACAGAGGCAGCAGCACGACGCCCCCGGCCACAGGAGCACCTTCTCCTGGGCAGCGAGGCAGGCCTAGCACCACAGCCACCATGTGGCGGCCAGGATCGCATAGGCGTGGATGGAAGCCCGGGATGGCATTCCCATGGGGGTGCCCGCTGCCCTGTGTCACGTGACTCCAAAAAGGAGAAGGTCGCCCAATGCAAGGCCAATTGCGGGCTTTGGGAAGACGAGACCGGGCCCTTCCTGTGCCTGGAACCGCGAGCTGACAAAGCGTGGCCCTGAGCAGGCTCGTGGGAAGCTGGACTTTGCCTGAGCGTCTAGGCCCCCGGTCGTGGGAGCATCTCTGCGCCAAGCCAGAGCGCACGGGGCCCCGGGGTGCCCCCACTCACTGCTGCGCCGTGGAGTAGTCATAGGTCATGAGGCTGAAGCCATCCAGCACGGGGGCCAGCTGCTCAAGCTCCTTGTGTGTGAACATGCCCAGCTTGTTGGTCCTGCAGTGAGACGGCGTGGTCACCACACCCAGCTCGCACAGCCCCTCCAGCCCCGCCCCAGCTGACACCTGGGCTCAGCAGAGGGCACGGCAAGCCGGCCGTGTGGGCTCCCAGCTCACGCCCCTTCCTCCCACGCCAGGAAGACACCTCAGGTCACTTTCCCTGCAGAGTGGCCCAGCGCTCGGTCACAGGGGATGGCCCGCAGCTGGGTCCTGACAGGCAGAGCCTGCTGCTGGAGGTCCAGCAGAGGCCCGGCTCCCCTCCTGCCCAGTGCACTGGAGACCGCGGTTAGCCCAGCTCCGGGAGGGCCCATCCATACGTGGGCACAGGTGCCCCAGGCCAGCCCCGCTTCATCTCAGCTGCGAGCACGCTGCTATGAGCAGAGCGCCCTCCCTCCCAAGGCCTCAGGCCTGGGGCAGGCGGGAGCCCAGGTGCCCTGTCTGCTAGACACACCTGGTCTGCTAGCCCACCCGCTCTGCCTGCAGCAGCCCCTAGGACTGCAGCCTTGTCCCAGGGGGGTCGGGGCCCTCTGCTCCCCCCAACATGTGAGCAGAGAGAGAATCCCTCTTCTCAGCCAGCACCTCCAATCCCTGGGCAGGGGCAGGGGGGCCCACCATGTGGACCTGAGCCATGGTCACTGGTTCCACAGGGTCCAGGCAGCCCGGCCCAGGTCCGCCCGACACATGAGGCACCTGTGGGACCTGACGACCAGCAGCACCAGCCAACGACCCCAGGACCCCAAAGCCCGCCCCCGAGGGGGGTAAAGCGACCCCAGAACCCCGAAGCCCGCCCCCGAGGGGGATAAAGCGACCCCAGGACCCCAGAGCCCGCCCCCGAGGGGGATAAAGCGACCCCAGGACCCCGAAGCCCGCCCCCGAGGGGGTAAAGCGACCCCAGGACCCCAAAGCCCGCCCCCGAGGGGGTAAAGCGACCCCAGGACCCCGAAGCCTGCCCCCGAGGGGGTAAAGCGACCCCAGGACCCCAAAGCCCGCCCCCGAGGGGGTAAAGCGACACTCAGTGGTGGGCACCTGCCGCGGCAGGGAAGCTCGGGGACACACCTGGGGAGCAGATGCCCTACCGGGCAGTGACAGCCATGCTCCCTGTGGCCACACTCCAGACCGGCCCTCTAAAGTCAGCTAGAAGGCGCCAGGCCCGGCAGGCGGCGTTTTCCTCCCGGCTCAGCCCGAGATGGAGACGGGCCTGTGTGAGGAGGGCCTGGGACCTCGGGGCCTGGTGCACCCCACAAAGAGCGGATGCCATCAGCTCCAGGAAGATGTTTCCACAATTCAAAAGCTCACCCGTCCTCAGGTGGACGTTCGCTCAGGAACCCATGGACACCCAGCCCTACCGTTTCTGGATTTGATGGCTCACAAGGGAAGGCAGGGTTGCGAGCGGAGCAGTTCAGTGGCCCAGCAGGGAGTATGCCCCTGTGCCTCACGTCCTGGTCACTGCAGCACCAGGGCCTTCCAGGAGACATTCCCTGCTCAACTGGGAGAGGGGATTCCACCCCCAGGGGTCCTGGAAGCGCTGGTACCAGGTGTGAAGGGGAGGCCGGCGAGGGACAGGACTAAGGCAGGCAGAGGGGCAGGAGCAACGAACTCAGCGGGGGGAGCGGGCACCAGGAGGCCTACTACCCTACTGGCCTCACTCACCCCATAAAAAGAAACCCTTCTGCTCAAACCTGCTCAGCACAGCAAACAGCCTTACTTTCACTGGCCGATTATTTCTTAGACAAACACTCTCAACAATGGCCACGGGGGCCAGGGAGAATGGAGTTTTCCAAGCCCCTTCTCCCAGTCACACTGTTCCAAGAAGTCCGCTGCTCGGGGAGGAGCCTGGTGCAGGCTCCCATCCCACACGACTCCCCGAGCCGTCACCTTTGCTGGTTTCAGCTGCAGCCCCGTCAGAGGCAGGCTCTGCTCTGTGCAGCCTGCGCCCACTGCGCTGGGGGCCGCGGCTCCTGCCGACATCAAGTGCACGGTCCAAAGGGCTGCAGGGGCCGCCCTGGCCCACCAGCCCCTCTGCTTTCCAAGGCTCTGACCACCTCATGGCCTCTGGCCACGCCTCGTGTCTGGGCACCCGGGGCTGCCAGGTGCTTCTCACTGAGTTACTACCCGTCTGACTGCAGGCACCCCTCCCCTCCAGAAGGCCAGCCTGCCCCACGGGATCCTTCCCCCTGAGACCCTGAAGCTGCCAGAGGCGGGGCTAGGGCAGCGCCCGTGTCTCCTCGGGGCGTTGCAGGATGAGGTGGCCCTGGTAGACGTCATGTGGCCTGGCCTCCCCTCTCCACGTGGTCACGGACAATGGACACGGCGTGGCCTATAGACCAGGGGTCCCCAACCCCCGGTCCTTGGACTGCCACTGGTCTGCGGCCTGTCAGGATCGGGCCACACAGCAGGAGGCGAGCAGTGGGCAAGTGAGCGGAGCTTCATCCGCCACTCCCCGTCGCTCCCACTACCGCCTGAGCCACCCCCGCCCCTGCCCGTGCAAAAACTGTCTTCCACGAAACCGGTCCCTGGTGCCAAGAAGGTTGGGGACCGCTGCTCTAGACAGTTTCCCCCCAGACACGAGGAGGCTCGCCCAGAGAAGGACCCCCACCCGTCTCCTTCCTGACTGTGGGGAGATGGCCTGCCCGAAACCATGGGAAACCACGGGGGTGGCCGCAGCACCCGTCAAGGTGGGCACCTGCCTGTGAGGATGCGAGCTCACCGCAGGGCAGGTCCTGGGAAGGAAGCCAGCCCTCCATGCCTGAGGCCAGTACTTTCCTGAGGGTTCCGGGAGTGCTGGATTCTCAGAAGATACAGCCTGAGAAGCCGGGGTGAGAACTAACTCAGAGCCCCCTCCGGAGCGAGGACGGCCCAGGGCTGATTAAACCAGCTGACTGGTGCTAGAACGTCAATGGGGGCCAAGCCGCGACCTCGGGAGCAGGGCTCAAGGTCAGAATGGCCGCTGTGCCAGCAGCCCCTGGAGGGAGGCCCCAGGCCAAGGCGCACAGCAGCAAAGGCGCGCCGGCCCTGGCGCAGCACACACAGCCCCTCCTGGGGCGGCTGTTCCCGTGGGGGGCAGCGCAGCCTTTGTGAGGCGACTGATGCTGCAGAAAACCCCAGAAAGACTGTTTACGGCTCCCTGGCTCCTCTGCTGGGGCTGCTAGCCAGAAGCATGGCAGAACAAGTCAACGATGAGACCAATTCCGAGGCCGCCAGAGCCTCTGGAGAGAGCAGGGCTTGCTCGCCAGCCGGGGGCATGCAGCCCAGGCCTGAGCCCCCCCCAAACACACCCCTGGCTGCCAGCAGGGGCAGGCCAGACTAGGCCACAGCTCAGCGGCAGTGCCCAGGACCCGTGCCTCCAGCCCTGGCCATGGTCTCCTCCCTCCGGTCACCTCCTCGGCTGCCGGGTGGAGGGTACTTCCTCCCCTGGCCACCGCAGGGTGAGAGAGCGGCCCTGGCTCACACCATCCACTTCCTGCCTAGGGGACAGGAGCTCAGGCTAGACGGCTGGGCAGAGAGGGCGGCGGTCAGAGAGCCGCTCCCCACCCTGCCCCAAGCCCTCCCGCCCTTCCAGGCCTCGCCCAGAGACCAGCCCCTCCATGGGTGTCTCCCGCCCTTCCAGGCCAAGCCCAGAGACCAGCCCCTCCACACACACACACTCTCCAGCACATGGGCTGGGAGTCTGCTCTCTGCTCCCGTCAGAAGCTGCGAGGCCCAAGGCCCTGGGGAGTGGCGGGGTGTCAGCAGGGAGGGGCTGCAAGCAAGGCCTCTGGGTCCCACCCCCGGCCAGGCAACCAACCTCTCCCCAGCCAAGACTGAAGGGCTGCCCCAGCTTCCGAGGAGCTTGTCTCTGCCGACGGCCCCTGACTACAAAGGGCAACCGGGGCTCCATCGGCCACAGCACCCCTCCCCGAACCGTCACAGAAACCAGCAGACCCCGGAAACGGGTGCCCACGTCTGCAGCCGAGCCCACAGGCTCTGTGAGTGTCTGCCACCCCTGGCTCTTCCAGAACGGGGCCCCCCATCCTAGGAGGACTGGCGGCCCCTGCTACCGCCAGCCTATCACACGCGTGTGTTGCACACAGGAGCACACACGAGGCTGAGGGCCCTGGAAAGATGGGGAGAAGAGTCGGGAGGGAGGCCGAGGCCTTTGGGCTTGGGTGGGACCACCGCCCAGGCCTCTGGTGACGTGTGCGGGCTCTGGGGGCATGAGGGCCAAGCAAAGGGCGGGCAGCCAACCTGGGAGCGGCAGGTGCCTGCTGTGGTGGCTGCGGCCTTGGCCTTGGAGCGCCCGCAGGCTCCTCTGTGTGGGGCTATCGGCCTGTGAGCGTCAGGGTCGCCAGATAGCTCGGGTCCCAGAGCTGCCCACCCGCTCCTGTTAACTGGCCCGCGCTGCAGAGCGAGCCGACAGCCGGGGTGACAAGATGCATGGACAGCGGTCCTTCCAGAGCAGTCCACTGAGGGCCCAGGCTGCCCTGGGAGCCAGCGGAGACCAGGCAGAGCACAGGCAGCACCCCTGGGCCTCTGTGCGCCATCGACCCGCCACTTGGCTCTGAGCTGCCCTCAGTCCTCACTGTGCGATCTGGCCTCCTCCGCGCCCAGCACAGGCTGGACGTGGGAGCCAGGCCACCTGACTTGGCACTCGGGCCCCGCACCTCCCTGTCCCGGGGGTTCTGGAAGAGCTGCCTCACCGGGCTCTGCGTCCCGGTGTGTGCAGGGCCGGGGGTGGCTGTGCGAGGGGGCTGGGCTGGCTGCCGCCCTGGGGTGGGAGGTCAGGGCCCCCTGGGCACAAGCCCTCATCTCAAGGCAGGATATGAACAGCTGGGCTCAGCGTGGGAGCCGTGACCTCCTGGGGCCTAAAGCGGCACAGGCCCTGCACCGCAGTGCCCGGGGCCTCGCCAGGGACCAGCGGGGGCGGGGAGCGAGTCTAAACGACACGGTGTCAAGCGCTCAGGTGTAAGGACGCAGCCTTGACCCGCTGACGCATGAGGGCACGCTGAGGCCACCGAGGTGTCCGAGTGTGCTGATGAGGACCCCTGTCACACACGCGGTGGCCAGCGTGTACCTGGACGGGGCTGGCCAGCAAGCACGGCACTTACCCAGGGGCGACAGCGGGCGGGATGACCAAGAAGGCTAGCAGCCAGGCCTGGTGCAGGGCCTCGGCCACGTGGGTGAGCAGGTGAATGAGGCCCCTGCAAAGAAACAGAGGACAGGTCAGGGGCAGCTGGGCCAAGGCCCGCTGCAGGCAGACGCCCCTCACGGCCACGCTCTGCCTTGGAGGTACGGGCTCCCGGGTGGGTGCACCAGGGGGCCTGGAAGACACCGCGGGGATCGCCCTCCACCTAGACTGCCTGCCCAGCCCCCATCCTTCCTCACACTCAAGCCCCCTCCCTTCCCACAAGAGTAGGGTGGAGAGCAGAGAGGGATCGGTGTGGTGCCCCATCACCTCTGGACCCTCCCAGACACACAGCCGGGCAGGGAGTCAGGAAGGACCCATGTGGACCTGGCCTGCTGGCCTGCTGGTGGCCAGGTCAGCCTGGGCCACGAAACACCTCAGGCCGTGCTGAGAGCCCTGCTGCACCCGGGAGGTGCCTTGAAATGAGGACTTTGGGGCGGCTCCATTGATGAGGCCTTGTGCCCAGGGGGCCCTGACCTCCCACCCCAGGGTGGCGGCCGGCCCAGCCCCCTCGCACAGCCACCCCCGGCCCTGCACACACCGGGATGCAAAACTCTGTGTGCCTTGGCCCCAGGGGGAAATAAGGAGGGGGCACCGGCGTGTGCTCGACCAGGAGTGCCTGGAGGCGGGGGAGCGTCTCTGCAGGCAGCGGGCCACCAGGCAGGGGGCAGAGGAGACAGCAGTGTCACGGGGTCGCCTGGACCCTAGGCGTGTGGTAGGTGGCAGTATCTCAGAGCTGGCGGGCAGCACGTCCGGCGGGACAGTGGCTCTGGCACCACCTGGGAGCACTCGTCAGGACACCCCAGTCCCGGAGGCCACCGTCACCGTGCCTGGGAGGCTGTGGGCCCAGTGACCGACCTGGGTCCTTCGCTGCAGCCCCTCAGGAGCCCCCTCCGTCTGGAGAACAGGCAGCAAGTGCTCCCCGCCACTACCAAGTGCAGGAGGGTCAGAGGGGCTGCCCCGGCCCCCAGCCCAGAGCAAGTCCGCAAAGAGCAAGGGGGTGGGGCAAGCACAGCTGCCGGTCATCCTGCCAAGGCCGCCATGGGGCCTGGTGCGCACTGACCACTGGACTGTGGCAGCCTCTCAGAGCCTCCCAGGTGGCCCCCACTCAGCGGGAGCGATCCCGGTCACTCCACTCTGGCTTTGACTGTAGGTGGTCAGGGGCGCCCTCGGGGGAGCACACGGGCTGGAGGGGGCCGGCACCTCCCTGAGGCCAGAAGCTGTCAGCACCTGTCACTGCTGGGTGCCTTCCTGGCTTCTGGGACCACCCAGGGGATTGCCTCTCTGTGAGAGGGGGGAGGCGGCCTCATGGCCCAGGGGAAGCACCTGCTCGGTGGGGACCGGGGGCAGTCTGCTGGGACGGAGTCCCTGGGGTTTCCCCTCGGCTGCCCGCCCGCCCGCTCGCCCGGTGTGAATGCAGGAGACGGGCCTCTCGCCAGTGCCGGGCAGCCCCGCACGCTCCTCCCCGGGAGGCTTTCATGAGAGGGCCTGGGGGACCCGCAGCCCAGGGTGGCACGTGGACAAGGTGCCATTGCCTCGCATCACACCAAACAGGCCTTCCCAGGGTGACCTGGCGCTTTGGGTAGGAAACAGAAGCCTCAAGAGGGTGACAAGTGGGCACAGGAGCACGGACGCCCCTGTCATGCCCGCCACGGCCAGGCCTGTCCTCGGAAGCAGCTCCCAGGCAGCAGTGTCCAAAGCCATCTACCAGGCTGGCCAGCCTCCGCCCTCCTCCGGGCCCCCCGCCAGGAGCCCCCGGGGTACGGAGGCGCTGCCAGCTGCTCCGGCACCTCCTTGCCCAGCTGCACCCCCTCCTCAGAAGGCGCCATAAGGCCTCCTCAGCAGGGCCACCACCCAGCAAGGACGGAGGCAGAGCCGAGGGGGTGGGGGGATTGTCTCTCGGCCAAAAGCGTGCAGGTGCTGCGTCGGCTCCCAACAGACGTGGGTATCCTCCACGCTCTCAGCCTGGCTGTCTCCACCCATCCTCCTCCTGAGCTCCAGCCTTGGGGCCCTCCCAGGGCAGGTGGACAGAGAGGGAGCCTTTCAGAAGCACCCACTGGGGCGGGGGTCTGAGCACCGAGAAGCAGGCACCGTGGCCGGGGGCCTGGGTCCAGGCCACCCCTGTTCCCGAGGCCAATAGTGGAGTCTCCCTACCCCCACCCAGGCAGAGAGGCCCCGGCACGCCTGGCTCCATGCACAGCTTCCTCTGGGTCTCGGGCAGGAGGCCTGTCCCCCTGCACAGACCCCTTGACAATGCGCATCCCCCTGCATTGAGAGGCAGGAGACCCCACGGACGCTGTCTCCGAGCAGGCAGAGCACCGCCTGCAGCTGCAGGAGGGTAGGAGAGGAGCCCTGCCCAGGGCTACCCCAGGGGTTTGGGACACGTACAGAACCAGGAGAGCGGCTCCTGCAGGGGACCTGCCCCTCTCCCGCCCTGCCGGGTCACTCTGGCTGTGAGCCTCATGTGCAGGGTGGACGCTGCGAGGGGACCACGCGGCATCCTCCCAGGCCGGCTGACGCAAAGCCCGTGGGCCTGGGCGGCAGATCCCTTTCCCAGAGGACTCTGTGGCCACCTGCTCCAAGGGCCCCTGGCCCTGCACAGCCACCTCTTCTCCAAGTCCCCTGGGGGCTCCATCAGGCCAACCACGTGGGTGTCTCAGCTGGCCACCTGCCCGCAGCTGCCCCCGGGCCTCTTGGAGCCACTGTCCGACTTTCTCGGGGTGCCATCCCCACCCCCAGGTGCAGACTGTGGGAAGCAGGCCCTCCTCCCACACGAGGTCCCCCCACATCCTTCCTCCAGCCTCTTCCTGACCCCTGGGGGCCCGCACGCTGCCCACAGCCCACTCACACGTGCTTCTGGATCAGCAGCTGGTTCCAGACCTCCACCACCAGGCCGTCAAAGTGCTGGCTCTGAGAGGAACGGGGGCTGCTGAGGAGGGCCCCAGGAGGAAGGGGTGGGAGGGAGGCGCAGAGGCAGCCCCGCTTCCTCCCACCCAACCAGGCCTCAGCCCGAGGGCCAGGCTGCAGGCCTGGAAGCCCCTCTCTGAAGGTGGCGGCGTGGGGGTCCCCAGAGGAGCCAGGAGCAGAGGAGCTGGGGCTCTCGCGTGCCCTGTCCACTGGTATGCCTCCCCCAAACCTGACCCCAGGGCCCTGAAGGGTTCTCCCCTCCCCGCAGCCCAGCACCAGCTACCAGGATGGGTTCCCTCCCAGGAGGGTAGCCGGCAGCTGGGCACTGCCCAAGGGAAGCCCCTGCCCCCGAGATGCATGGTGGCCAGAGGGAGCCCACGGCAGCCGGTGGTGGCTGTGCAGGCACCGGGCGTCACCTTGGCCACCTGGACGACGGTCCTGCTGAGCTCCTCTATCTCGTCCTCGCTGTCCAGGACATTCTGAAAGTCTTCGTACGTCCAGTCCTCGAACCGGAGCCGAGGCACTGGGGACAGACCCGCAGAGACTGTGACCCTCTGTGCCGGCCCTGCCCACAGGCTGGCCCTTGGCCTCCAGAGCAGAGTGACCACAGCCAGGCACCCAGTGAGGTCATCCCAGTGCAAGGTGGCTGGGTGAGGGAGGGGCACCAGGGGGCGCTGGGGAAGGACAGAGGTGCGCACCCTCTCCTCCCGGCACACCAGGCCCCCGAGTGCCCGGATGCTGGCCTGCCCGCCGCCTCCTGCCTGCCTCCGGCTGGACCAGCCTCCGCCGGCTCCCCGCTGGCCCAGCTGCAGGCCCCCTTCCTCCTGTTCAGCTGTTATGTGCCCCTAGACCCCCAAGCCTCCCTCCCCAGCCCCACTGCACTTTGCAATGGGTCCCTTCCTCGCCAGCCACGAGCTCCAGGACGGGCAGGGCAGGGTGAGCGTCACCCTTGGGAGCAGCCCCCAGGTGCCCTCGATAAACACTCCTGGGTGAATGAAGCGATGGGAGGGCAGGACCACAGGCGAAGGCGGGCTGGCCTTGGCGGGCTGAGCTGGGTGGGCGGGAGGGCCAAAGGGCTCTGGCCGGACTGAGGGCCATGAATGCCGGGCTGGGGCGGCCTCACTTCTGAGCCATTGGGAGAGTGACCAACGTGCCAGGCAGCACAGCCTGGGTTACCAGGCAGGCAGGTGTGAAGACCCCGGGGCCACTGACCCACCCACAGGGAGCTCCAGGACCTCCACCCGTGGCATATGGCCTAAGGGCCCCCAGCCCTGACCCCGCAGGCCCACTGGACTCACCCACACGCAGGCCCCTGGCCTGCTTCCTGACGGCCCGCATCCACCCTGTAGGACGTGGAGAAGCCAGTCAATGTGGGGACACAGCCGCCTGCCCACGTGAAGACTTGCCCTACCCGCCAGGAGGAGAACAAAGGGAGGGGGGCAGGGGAGAGTCTGCAGGCCCTGCACTGCCCCTCCTCCCCCTGCAGGACCGCCAGGGCCAGGGGCAAGTGGCTGCTCTGGGGACGACGACTCCGAGGCGCCTGGGACCATCTCTCAGAGCTGAGGGGAATCCAGGGGCCAGGCACTGACGCTGCCCGGCCGTGTCCTCCAACACACTGCCCCCCCAGCTCGGGGAGCCCCACCACCAGCTAACACCTCCTCTCTCTGAACCCAAAAGGAAGGACATCTGTGCAAACACAGGTGCAAAACATGGCTGTCAGGACAGCCAGGCCTCGCGCCCTCCTGGACACTGTCTTGGACGCCTCCTCCCTGGACGCTGTGTACAAACCCCCAAGGGCAACGGGGATGCGGGTCGATGCTAGGTAGGCACCACGCTCGCACACACTCACACCCTCCCAGACCCCTGGGGTGAGCGCAGACGAGCAGCGGGGCGAGCACCTTGGTCCACGTCGTCAAGGCCCGTGACCTCAAACATCTCACGGCCGTGCCTCTTCAGCTGCAGCCACACGGGCGCGACGTGGGTGAACTTGCCCCCGAAGATCTTGGCGACATCGTAGCCGTGCCTGTTCCACTGGCAGAGAACGGAGAATGGGTGAGCCTGCTTGCAGCTGGGGCAGAGGGTCTGAGGCCACCTTGGGATGGGGGCACTGCAAGGCTGCCCGCACCATGGGGAACAGGACGCTTGGCGCGATCCCGGCCACTCCTCTGGGAGGCATGGCTCCCGCCACACCCCCATGGCGGCAGCAGCCAGGGGAGGTGAGAACGCAGACAGACCTGAGCAGCCACCTTGCCCTTGGGACCTCCCTGCCCACCCCAGGGCCCGGCTTACTGGCGTGACGTAGCCCAGGATGTCCCCAGCAAAATGCCTTTTGTGGGCCTTCGCTGAGCAGTAGCTGCGATGCTCGAGAACCACATCCTCGGCTCTGAGGTCTGTCACCACCAGACCCCGCTCCTGGACGGGCTTGCTTGAAAACTGAGTCTGAAACAGAAGGAGCAGGGAGAAAGCTTTGAGGGTTCGTCCCCAGGCAGAAGCCCAGGGACAGCAGCGGTCCTCTTGTTCAGCAGGGGTGTGTCCCAGGATCAACACGGAGCTGCTGAGCAGGAGACCGCAGGGAAAGGCCTGCCTTGAGGAGCTGACAGGCCCCGAAGACTCACTCGCCTCCCCAGGGCTGCCCCAGAAAAAAGGCACAAAGACACAGCCAAAGCCGGCGTGGCTCCTGTCTGATCTGCTCAGTGAAGCGGGGAAGAGCGCAGGGGTCGAGGCAGGGTGAGGGCGGAAACGTGGCACGTCACAGAAGGTTGGCCCAGCGGGGGCAGGCGCACCCTCGGGCCCCAGCACCAGAAGCTGCTCCCGCCAAGGCCAGCCAGCCAGAGCCCTGGGGCAGCACAGCGCAGGCTGCCCAGAGGCCAAGCTCTCGGCTCACAGCCCCAGCGGGCAAGGAGGCGCGATGGCTCAGCCCTTTGGCCCATCTCCAGACTGCCCTTACCTTCTCCAGCAGCGTCTTCGAGGCAGCCTTTTTGGCATCTGACTTTGACAGGGTGGCGTGAACAGAGCCGCAGGCCAGGGCAAGCCAGAGTGTGCCGAGGAGCACCTGCATGGTGGGCGTGTCACAGCAGGGTCCAACCTCGGGGTCCAGGGGGCTGCAGAGAGAGCAGAGCCCGTGGAGACCCCCAGCAGGAAGGGTGTCCCCTCTGCCTACTGCAGCAATGGTCCTAATGGTGCCTGGGGCCTCCCAGCCCTAAGCTGGGCACTGAGCCAGCCCCAATGGCCAGAGTCCAGCTGTCAGCACCGCTGGGCCCTGGCATCCCTCAGACACCCAGGAAGGGCCTTCCTTGCTGCAGGCCGGTGAGCCCTGCCCCACTGCCTCGGGGCCGCCCTAACCACAGCCGGCCAACTAGGAAAAGATTGGCTCTCCACCCTCCTCAAACCCAAAAATATTCTGGCTACGAGCTACTGGCTTAAGTGCAAAATAACAGGGCTATGGAAAAGACTAGAAGAAAACTTGGGTGCCTGTGTACGTAGACTCAGGGACAAGGACTGGAGAGGGGAGGCTTTTCCACCTAAGTCAGCAACAGTAAAGGTTATGATAGGAAACATCAATAGAGTTTACTACGTAAAAACGTGAAGCTTTCACTTAGGAAACAAAAAGCAAATTTATTTATTTGCTTTAAAAAAATATTTATTTAGGTTGTGCACGGTCTTAGTTGCGGCACGTGGGATCTTCGTCGTGGCATGTGGGACCTTTTAGTTGCAGCATGTGGACTTCTTAGTTGAGGCATGTGGGATCTAGTTCCCTGACCAGCCATCGAACCCGGGCCGCGGCACAGGGAGCACGGAGTCTTACCCGCTGGACCACTGGGGAAGTCCCAACGAAAAGCAAATTTAAAGAAATAATACGCAAAACAAGAAAACACTTGGAACATACTTGACAATGAATTTCTATTCCTCATCTACACGTGACACGCAAAGAACTCTTACAAACTGAAAATAAAACACTCCAATAAAAAATGCCCCACTATAAAATACAGAAAGGACGTGAAAAGGTGTCACACACAGACACCCCATAATACAGACCCCCCCATAACACACAGACCCCACCTCCACCATCACCAGCAACCAAAGGAACGGACGCTGAGATAAGACAGCGAGCTGTGCGTTTTGGTCCCCCCACCCCCAGGCACTGGCAAGGACTAACAGATTGATGCGACCTGACGACCTGGGGCAGCTTCACTCTCAGAGCTGTTCCTGAGAATTCATGTTGATCAGACCTTTTCGGGTGACAACGTGGTCACAAATATTATACTTTCCAACATGTGTTTCTTTTTTTTCAAAAATCCCACTTTGGGGGACATCCCACTTTTGTCGAAAACGCTCCAAGATGCTCACTGCAGCGCTGTTTAATACCCTGCACTCCCAGACGCCAGAATACGGAGGGCACCACGGTGCTCATGACCCCCTAGTACAAACGTCACAAAGTGCACACGCACAGCAGGGTCCTGTTTTATTATAAATTTATTTATTTATGGCTGCGTTGGGTCTTCGGTGCTGTGCGTGGGCTTTCTCTAGCTGCGGTGACTGGGGGCTGCTCTTTGTTGCGGTGCGCAGGCTTCTCATTGCGGTGGCTTCTCTTGTTGTGGAGCACGGGCTCTAGGCGCACGGGCTTCAGTAGTTGTGGCATGCAGGCTCAGTAGTTGTGGCTCGTGGGCTTCAGTAGTTGTGGCACGCGGGCTCAGTAGCTGTGGTGCACGGGCCCAGCTGCTCTGCAGCATGTGGGATCTTCCCGGACCAGGGCTCCAACCCGTGTCCCCTGCGTTGCCAAGCAGATTCTTAACCACTGTGCCACCAGGGAAGCCCTCCACTTCATTCTTAAGATACTGGTTTTAAACCATCAAACCCGTCTCTGCTCAGTGATGTGCAATTTGAGAAATGCTGACCATCGTGCCCTGAGCGACCATCACCAACACCTGGCAGGACCCCGAGCCGACTGTCCCGTGAACAGAATGCTGCCGTCCCCACAGCGGGGGTAAGGTCCGTCACAGATTCTCGCCCGTGAGCACAAATTCTGGAGCTAGCTGTGTTCCTGCGGGGAGGGTCGAGTGCACTTGGAAGTGAAGGCGTCGTAAGAGCAGGAAGACCCCAGCCCCGGCGGACGTTAACCTCGGGTTCTGTCCACACTGTGGGCCACCGTCTTGTTCCCTCAGCGGAGGAACCCTGAGGCAGCCTGCCATGCGCAGGGGGAGCGGGGAGCGGAGGATACTAGCGGGTGGAGGTCAAGAAGGAGCCAGCCCGGCGCGGCCCATCGTGCCCCGGGTCCCGGCCCCACGCCGGCCACGCCACGTGCTGCCGCTCGCGCCCGCAAGCTCCCGCCCCGCGTCCTTCGTCCACACCCGCTCTTACACGCACTCACTCACACCCGCTCTCACATCCCCTCTCGTCCACTCCCGCTGTCACACCCACTCACACACCGCCTCTCGTCCACACCTGCTGTCACACCCCTTTCTCGTCCACACCCGCTGTCACACCCACTGTCACACTCCCTCACACCCGCTCATACCACTCCCTCTCGTCCACACCGCTGTCACACCCGTTCTCCCTCGTGCCGCGCCTCCTGCTCTCACACGCACCCCCCGCGCGCTCACTCCGCGGAGAGGAACGGAGGCCGTAGGAGGCGGGGAAGCAGACGCCGGAACGCGGGACGCGGACACCAACCCGGCCAGCCGCCGCCGCGGCGCTCACCTTCATGTCCCGGAGACCGGACGCTCGCGAACGCCGTCGGAAGTCCCGCCTCAGGAAGCCCGCACGCCGCCGCCGCCGCGCCACGCCAGCTTCCGGGCCGCCGCCACGCATGACACGCTGGGGGCGGGGCCGAGAGGGAGGGTGGGGGGAAGCCGAGGGGAGGAGCCTAGACGGGGAGGGCGGGGCCGGGGCAGAGGGGCGGGAATGGGGGCGGAGCGAGGTCGAGGGGCGGAACCGGGGCGGGGCGGAGCCTGGTGGACAGGGCGGGGCTGATGATGTGGGCGGAAAGGGGCGGGGTGGGCCGGACTGGCCAGGGCGGGGAAGCGGGCGAAAAGGAGGAGACCCGCCCGGGGCGGGTGGGGTCCAGACTTGGGCGATGGGAGGATCTAGAGGCGCGCGCCGACCCCGGCCTTCCGCGGGACCCGGAGTCGCCCGGGAACCTAACGCCCACGCTCGACAGCTGGCGCGGGGGTCTGGGTTCGGGGGAGCGCGCGGTCCCCACGCCCCGGCAGCGCACGCTCGGTGGAGGGCTGGGTTCCCGGTGCGACGTCCGCGTTGCGACCACGTGGGTGACCACGAGGGCGCGCCATGGGTTCCAGGGCCGCAGGTGGCCCGGAGAGCCGCGCAGGTTCGACATCCGGAATTCCACGTTCTCTCTTGAACGCGGGAATCGCCTCTCCAGGCTTTCCTCCTACCGCCTGGTGGCCGCCCGCCAGCCTAGCCCTCCTCCGTCAGCCCCCATGTCGCCCTGGGTGAGCTCTTCTCACTCTTTGGTTTTGGTCACCATCCAGGGGCCGGTGGTGCCCACAACGCTGTCTGGAGCAGGGACACGTGCTCCAGGCCCTCTGGATGGCCCCTGAACATCGTAAATCCCACATATTCTAGAGTCAGTGCTCTCTCTGTCCTCGCCTCCAGGAACTGTGGCACTTCTCACATGCAAATCCCACAAAGCTGGAACCCTCCAGAGGCTAACAGTAACCGCCCCCGTCCCCCAACCTTTCAGCCCCAGCAAGGGGAGTCAGTGCGCCTCTGGGACAGATTGAGGGCACAGTGGCCAGCGGTTTTAATCACAAGGCATTTTACACCTGATACATGCTGACAGATCCTCCACCCATCCCTAGCTGTTCCCAGCAGTTTCCTGCAGAAAACCGCATAGCCCGTCCCTGCTCGGCCAGCCCTGGGACTTGCTGCACGGCTGTTTCCCCATTTCTGCTGCTCAAGAGGTTACTCCCTGAACTGAACTTCGTTCTCTGTCTTCCTACTCAGGTTTCCTTCTTTCTTTTCCTCCTATTTCTACCAGACGACCCCCACGGTCTTCCCAGGGGCTGGGGGCTGGTGGGTGTGATGAGGCATGTCACGTACCAACCGTCAAGTGTCACTGGGCATCTCTGTGTTCCTGGCACCCAGCTCAGCCCTGAGGCCTGACCTTTGGGTAGTGACCCCAGGTCAGGCAGAGCTCTGGAGAGAGCCCCAGGAGGCAATGCTGGATGCAGCCCTAGGAATGCCAAGGAGATCCCAGCAAGGGCAAAGTTCTCTGAGTGAGGAAGATATTTAGTCGCCTTAGAATCCCTTGAGAGCAGAGATATTTGGAGCTAAAGGACTGCAAAGTTGGACTTCCCTGGTGGTCCAGTGGTTAAGAATCCACCTGCCAATGCAGGGGACACGGGTTCGAGCCCTGGTCCAGGAAGATCCCACATGCCACAGAGCAACTAAGCCCATGCGCCACAACTACTGAAGCCCGCGCGCCCAGAGCCTGTGTTCTGCAACAAGAGAAGCCATCGCGATGAGAAGCCCGTGCACCTCAACGAACAGTAGCCTTCACTCGCCGCAACTGGAGAAAGCCCAAGTGCAGCTACGAAGACTCAGGGCAGTCAAAAATCAATCAATAAATAAAAATTTTAAAAAATAAAAAAAGAATTGCAAAATCCACTCAGGGGTCACTCTGGTCCTGCACGGCATACCCCGAGAGCAGGCGGGAAGGAGGGACACCGAACCTGGCGCCAGACCCCCTCTTCAGAGCCCCCACTGGGCAGGGTTTGGGGGTCTTTGGAGTTGTGAGCACAAAGCTGTCAGCCTCCCAGCTGGCAGAGCTGGTGCCAAGGGGCCCCAGCACCTAGGTTGAAAGCTGGCTTCTTTAAATGGGTCCAGCCACAGGAAGATTTAGAATGAGGCACAGGAAGGTTTAAGAGAATCTGAACCGGAGTGTTAGCATTTACAGATGAGGCGAAACTTGAACACGTTTGGCAGTGCGTGTTCCTGGAACATTTGAGGCAACTTGGGGTTCACCATTTTAGATATTTAATCTATCGAGTGCATGAGTTCTTGAAGCACCCGAGATTTTGTTGTCAGTTCAGACAAGCTAGAGCACATAAATGGAAGTGAAAGACACTTAATTTATCAGCTCAGTGTGAAATGCTGAAAATGCTTGAGATTGTTGATGGCACAGAATATTATGCAGAGGCCCCTTAAAAACAACCGTAAAACCTGCTAGGCTCGTGAAGGGCATAAGCGCTTGTAAAACGGAACTTAGCAGGTTAAAAAATTAGGTTTTGAAATTATAACTTTAATAAGTCGAATCCTAATTATTTAAATTTAATGTAAATCTGAGTATAAACTCCTTGCTCAGGCCCGAAACCCTAACCCTCAGCCCCCATCCCTGGCCCTTCCTCAGGCCCTGGCAGCCTGAGGAGCTGCCTGCCCTGCCAGGTCCACGCTCTGCGCTGCGAGCCCAGGTCTGGCCCACGCTTGCTCCATCCTCCTCCTTGCCCCCCGCCTGTCGCAGTGGGCACCAGAGGACACGCAAGGGCAGATACAGGCCCCGTGGAGGGGCCTTCAGAGGCAAGCTCTCCTGCTGCCACTGGGCCCCTCCCCCATGTTCTGGGGACACCTGCAGGGCCAGAGCACCCCACTTCGGGGCCACCCGGCCAGCCGAGGATCCCCAGTCTGAGGCTGCCTCTCCAGGAGGGCCTGGATGGCATCTCTGTCTTACTATGGGGAGCCCAGTACCTGGACGACACCCCAAGAGCACTCATACTTCGTTGCTGGAGGTGCCCGGTGGCCGTGGGGCTTCTGGGGTCAGGCCTGTGTCTTCCCTGGGGTGGCCAGTGCTCCCGGGTAGGGCGAGGATGGGGTCCCTGGCCCCGTGGGCAGCCCTGAGCCTCTCTTCATTTGCCAAGTCAGCACAAGGTAAGTTGTTTTCCTGGCAGGGGCCACCCGTGACTTGTCCTATTTTAATGGGGAAGGCTTGGCCGGGGGTCACGCCAAGGGCAGGGCCCAAGCCACTATCACTGTCCTATCACTCCTGGGCCAAGAAACATTCAGCTTCGAGGCCGGAGGGCCAGGAAGAGGGACGCATGCAAGGATTTCCTGCTGCCGAGCCCTTCTCCAGCTCATGGATGGAGACACCCTCCCTTGGTGCTGGGATAAGCAAAGTCCAGAGCAAGAAGGGAGAGGGAGTAGGGCGTGTCATGTGCAGCGGAAGCTTCCAGATATGGCTCCAGAGCCAGCATAGCAGATCTGCTGTGTCCCACCCCCACCAGCCCATCTGGCCGGGACCGGGGTGACTGCTGTGACTTGGGCATCTTGTGCTGTCTGGCATGTAGGTGTCCAGTCAGTGGCCGGGCAGGTGCTAAGCCCTGAGGTAGGCTTCTGCGATGGGCAAGTGGCCGTGCACAGGGTTGTGTGCTCTGTGGTGTCAGTCATGGGTTTTAATGCTTCTCGTCATCCCACAACCCACGTGAAAATACCCCATAATGAAGGGGAGGGGTGGTATGTGTGTCAACGAAGCCAAATGGGCAGCATTTCTTGGTGGCTGTCATGGGGCACGTGGAGTGGTGGACCCTGGGAGGCTGTCCACGTCCCTGCCACAGCATCTGTGATGGTGACCTTTTTTGGAAATAGAGTCTCTGCGGATGTGACTTAGGATCTCGGGAGGAGTTCATCTTGGATTTAGGGTGAGACCTCAGTCCAATGACTGGGATCCTTATAAGAGGAGAGAGAGGAAGGTCCAACATACAGGCGCAGGGGAGAAGGCCACGGGCTGAGTGGTCCCGCAGCCACCAGAAGCTAGACGAGGCGGGAAATGGAGTCCCCCTCAGAGCCTCCAGGGGCACCAACCCTGCACACATCTTGATCTTGGACTTCCGGCCTCTAGAACCGGGAGAGAATCCATTTCTGCTGTTCCTAAACCATCAGCTTCGTGGTTATCTCTTATAGCAGCTGCAGGAAACTACTCTAGTGGTGCTCAAAGGCCTGAACTGATATTTTTAGGTATGTTTTCTTTCCTAAAGTTGTTTTTCTCAGGCTAATCTTAAAATTGGGTTATATTCCATCAGCCCACCCTGGCTGGGCCCTTAGAGGAAGGAGCTGCAGTGGGTGAATGTCGGCCTGAGATGCCACAAAACACCCTACAATATGAGGCCCATTCAGTCTGGCTGGCTAGCTGCCAGCATGGCTGATCCGGCCTTTAAGGTCAAGGGGTGCATTTTTCAACAGGTACCTTAGGGAGACCGGAGGTCATGGTTCCCTGCTCTGGGGGTGAGCAGGATGCCTGAACTGGCAGCGTCCTGGGGGGATGCTCCACCCCTCCCGGGTTGGCGTCATCAGCTGCGTTGCTCCTGAGGCTGATGATTGACAGTGCTTGTAGGGCCCCTTCAAGCCCAAGGGGAACGGACGTGAAGTGGTCTTGATGACAAGCCACAGGACAGGATGGTGGGGGGCATCCCGACCTGTCCTAGGCCCCTAGAGCACCAGAAACCCCTCGGGCATGGGAATAGGTGTCAATTAGTATCTAGGTTCAGCCGGTGTAGCAGAGGCCCCAGCCACTGTGGCACAAACACGGGCAGCTTGCGAGCTAGCGCAGTGCAGGGTGTGGTCCAAAATGGAGCTCCAGCCATCAGAACCGTGCTCCAAGTAGGAAGGATGGAAAAGGAGGGGCGAGGATTCAAAATCATGTCACCAAACGTGTGTTTTGGGTTGAATTGTGTCCCCTGAAAGTTCACATGTTGAACTCCTCAGAATGGGGCCTTATTTGGGGTCGTTGCAGATGTAATTAATACAGATGAGTTCCTGCTGGGTAAGATGGGCCCCGGGTCCAACATGACTGGTGTCTTTGTTAAAAGGGGAAATTTGGACACAGAGAGAGATATGCATCGAGGGAAGATGGTGTGAAGAGACACAGGGCAAAGACGGCCGTCTACAAGCCGAGGACAGAGGTCTGGGGGGGGTGGTCAGATCCTCAGTTACAGCCTCAGAAGGAACCAGCCCTGAGGACACCTTGATCAACAACTTCCAGCCTCCAGAACTGGGAGATAATACATCTCTGAATTCCTTTCTCTACATCATATGCAGGAATTTCTGGCATCTCAACCTTGTTTTAACACAGGGCCACTGAGTCCAGCTTCCAGGCAGTTGGCTGCCCAGGCAGACTCAGCTGACCCAGATCACTGGGTGCCCTGTGGGACTGGTCCACTCTCTTAGAATCCATCCTACACACATTCTGCAGAGTTCGGTCAACAGAAACTCAACTTCCTGCAGTTCTCCTGGCAGCTAAGCCTTTCCAATCCGGGTCTGACTTTTTTTTATTTTAATAAATTTATTTATTTATGTATTTATTTATTTATGTACGTATGTATGTATTTTTGGCTGCGTTGGGTCTTCGTTGCTGTGCGCAGGGGTTACTCTTTGACTCTTTGTTGCAGTGTGTGGGCTTCTCATTGCGGTGGCTTCTTTTGTTGCGGAGCACGGGCTTTAGGCATGCAGGCTTCAGTAGTTGTGGCACGTAGGCTCAGTAGTTGTGGCACACAAGCTTAGTTGCTCTGTGGCATGTGGGATCTTCCCAGACCAGGGCTTGAACCCATGTCACCTGCATTGGCAGGTGGATTCTTAACCATGGTGCCACCAGGGAAGTCCCTGGGTTTGACTTTGTGTTGGGACTTGACTCTCCCAGGTCGTAAGGGATGGAGCCGGGCCAGGGAGCTTTGCGGGGAGCTGACTTTTCTCTTACAAAGTAACCCCTTCAAGGGATGTCATGACATGGTCTTCAAGTATGGGGACAACTTTGCCCAGAGAGGGGAAAGGGGCTGTGAAGTGTGATGGGGGCTCCTGGAAAGTAGGGGTTGGGGTCCCCTGGTCTGCCATATTCCCCCTACCCCCCTTCTCTGGGCCCCACCAGTGTGCCAGCTTTTACTGAGCGCAGCGGGGGAGGCCATAGATTCACCTTCTGTGTCTCTCTTTTTTTTAAAATTTATTTATTTATTTATTTGTTTATTTTTGGTTGTGTTGGGTCTTTGTTGAAGTGTGTAGGCTTCTCATTGTGGTGGCTTCTCTTGTTGCAGAGCACGGGTTCTAGGTGCATGGGCTTCAGTAGTTGCAGCACATGGGCTCAGTAGTTATGGCTCATGAGCTTAGTTGCTCTGCGGCATGTGGGATCTTCCCGGACCAGGGCTCGAACCCATGTGCCCTGCATTGGCAGGTGGATTCTTAACCACTGTGCCATCTGTGTCTCTTTTGTAACAATCCGAATCTGCCGTGTGTGGCTCTGGGCTCAGTTTTATGGCTGCGAGAGAGGAGACCCGCTGTCATAGGCAGGTTCCCACCTCCCTAAGGTGAGCGGTCAGGGGCTTGAGCCCATCCCTGTCCGCTAGGTGGTTGGGCTTCCTTCGAAGTCCCCACCCACCACAGAGTTCATATCATTGTCATATCATTCCTGGTCAACACAGGTAGCCACTGGGGCCCCAGGACGCCACATCCTGTCCCTGAACACGCATGGCTGCTCAGGGCCTCTAGCCATGCCTGGACCAGGCTGCCAACCCCAATTTTCTGGAAGGTTATTGTCTGCAACGCACTCCAGAGATTATGGGAAGGAAACTGGGTCACTCATAAAACTGACAGGCCCAGGTACAAGTGGAGACACAGCCAGCTAACGCCACAGGAGCCCCCTGGACACCATGGCTCTGGGCTCAGGGCTCCCTGGCTTTCATTTCTTCTCCTTTACAATGCAAGTGTTGGGGCCCTCCCCTCCCGCTAGACACGGAAGGAGAGCCTGGGAACCAGCAATGGCTACAATGGGACACATGTCCAGTTCACACAACCCAAGAAACGAAGCACTGCATGCTGCCGAAAGTGACCTGTCCCTCGCTGAGAAGTGACCGTGGTCAGGGAGAGCCGCATCGACTCAGGCCCGAAGCCTGACGACTAAGTGATCTGCAGGGCGGTGAAGGCGGGGCAGGAGGCAGGAGGCTGGGGGCTTTCGCACAGCCAGCTGTGTGTCTCATCAGGCTCTGGGACCACCCCACAACATACACACACGCTGGTGGGAAGCAATCCCAGGAGGCTTGGGAAGTCCAGGGTCAGCAGTGAGAGGGGGTGGGATGCCTGCCCATCTCCAAGCCCCTCCTCCCAGAAGCCCCTGCACCCTGGGCTGAGCTTGCCCTCTGTCCATGCCCTGCATGAGCCCCTGCAGCCTCTCTGCATTGCCCCGCCCTGTGAGTGGCTGCCAGGGGTGGGTCACAGTCTCGTCCTCTGAGTCCCCTGGCCTGGCTGTGGTAGATAATCTCCCGGCCTGGGGAAGCAGGCCCTAGGGGTCTCTCCCTCAGGAAGCCCTCTGCTGGCCAGCCCTTCGGAGGGTCTTGGAAGGTGGTGAAATTTCCGCCTTATAAGGATTCGGGTCTCCATGGCTTCTGGCTCCCCCCAGGGGTCCCAAAGGACCAGAGCCTGGGGGCTTCGTCCTCCTGGCCAGGGTCCACCCGGGCCTGGCCTCTCAGCGGGAACTGAGGAAGTGAGCCAGGGTGGGTTTGGGCTGGTTCCAGGTACAGGGCCTGGGTGATCCCAGATGAGGAAGGATCCTCTTCAAAGCCATTCTGCTTCATGAAGGAGAGCTCGGCAGGGCCCCTTGCTCGCCAAACTCCCTGGATTCTGTGCCTGCCTAGGGCCCTGCAGTGTGCCGCAGGTGGGCCGCAGTGGCCGTCCTCACCTCCACCTCCCCAAGGCTGCAGAGGTTCGTGGTGCCAACAGTGGCAAAGGGTGTGGTTGGTCAGTGAGGAATCGGATTCAAGACTGGGCCCTGGTCACCTGGTGCTGTCAAGGGATGGCGGTGGAGAGTTTTCTCGGCTCGCCCTCTGTAAAGAAAGGCGCTGGCTCTGCACAGCCCAGGTGATGTGCCGCAGGCCCCCAGAGCTCTGATGGAGACTGGTCCCCCAAGGCCGGCAGCTGCCCCAGGACCTCGGCTGGGCAGGGCGGTGAGAGGTCTGGGGGGAGGGTCGGGGCGGTGGGGTCAGGGCGGCGGTGCGTCCCGGTCAGGGGTCGGGCGCTGAGGTCTCTGGTGGGAGTCAGGGTACTGGGGATCCGGCTCGGTGGAGCCTGGTGGGCGGGATCGGGGGGTCGGTGGCCCCGGGCAAGAGAACCCGCAACTCCCAGCGCAGCCCCGCCCGCGGCGTCGGTCTTCTGGGCCGCACCGCGCCTGCCTTTACGGGCCCGCCACCGACGTGCTCGCCCCCGCGCCGCGGCCGCCATCTGTGGCCGCGCGAGCGAGCGTGCGCGTGCGTGGGGCTGCGAGCGTGCGTGCGTGCGCGCGCGCGGCGGCGGCCCCGAAAGCGGCGCTGCAGCCTGGGGCGGCTCGGCTGAGGCGGCTCCTCCCCGCTCTCGCTCCCGCTCCCGCTCCCGCGGCCCGCGGCTCGCTCCTGCTCCGGGCCCGCCTGCCCAGGCCGCTCCCCGGGCCCGAAGATGCCGGCCGTGTCGAAGGGGGACGGGATGCGGGGCCTGGCGGTCTTCATCTCGGACATCCGCAACTGTGAGTGGCGGGGAGCGGACCCGGCCTGCGTGGGGTGGGGGCGCAGGCCGGGGTGAAGGGCTGGCCGGCGGGGGCCTTCGGGGGCTAGGGTCCGGGGCGCGGCCCTGGCGGGCGGGGGTCCGGGGGTTGAGGGCTGGGGTCCGGGGCGCGGACTTGGCGGGCGGGAGTTCAGGGGTTGGGGGCTGGGGTCCGGGGCGCAGACCTGGCTGGCGGGGGTCCTGCGGTTGGGGGCTGGGGTCCGGGGCGCGGACCTGGCGGGCGGGGGTCCGGGGGTTGGGGGCTGGGGTCCGGGGCGCGGACCTGGCGGGCGGGGGGTGGGTGGGGAGCGAGATGAGGACTTGTCGTGGGGGCGGGGTCAGGGGTGCGGGGTCAGGGGTGCGGGGGTGAGGGCGGCGTTCCGCAGCCGCGCCGGGTCTGTGGCACCGCTGAGGGGCTTCTGGCGAAGGCGCCCCTCCCCAGCATGATGTCATCTCGAGCAGTCGGCCCGTCTTTCTAGCAATGGAGCATTTAACCCAGCGGTTTCCAAAACAGCGTGGCTTTTCCCTGGGAGTGGGACTAGCGAAACCCGCGTCTTGCCGGGGAAGCAGCTCCTTGACCTGGGTTCTGGCGGCTTATTAGGCCCTGATTAAAATGACTCGTTCCCGAGGGAATCTGGACACCGGGCGGTGGGGGGTTGGGATGGCTTAGGGGAACTGCTGCTCTGCTCGCTGTCTTCCATCAGGGACAGGGTTCTTAGCGACATGTGTCCCCTCGGAGTGGAAAAATCCACCCCAAAAAGTGCAACGGCCGGGGGGCCGGTGGGTGTACTGTTGGTCCACCGATACATTTGACTTTGGTGCGCAGAAACTCCTGTTGCTTTTCAGGTAGCTGTCCCCTTTATCTAATTAAAAAAATAGACACAAAGCCAGCTTCCTGTCTGGTTTTATTTCTTGTTTGTTATCCACCAGACGTTTGTGGATTTCAACACCTGAGGTTTCGGTGTATTTTAAAGAATGCTTGTGACTTGATCTACTGGTAAATGCTGTTGTCCTGAACCCTCCCTTGATCCCGTCATCTCCTTAGACTGGGATGGAGGACCCAGACTGTGGAAGGTTAGATTTTCTGTCCCTTCCCTTTCTCTGCAAGAAATCGGTGTGGAAACACACCCTGAGGTCTGTGCTGTTACAAGTCGGGCAGTATCCTTTCTCTCTTTCTTTGCTGTGTAATGTGATTTCATAGACAGTAATATTTGTAA
Organism: Grampus griseus; assembly: GCF_964374135.1. Lineage (NCBI taxonomy): Eukaryota > Metazoa > Chordata > Mammalia > Artiodactyla > Delphinidae > Grampus > Grampus griseus. The sequence goes on along the minus strand of NC_139002.1, from coordinate 109,936,654 downwards.
TCGTAATGCGTCTTGGAAAGCTAAGTGTGGATGTGCTACTGCTTCAGGAGACCCCTTGGGCCAAAGCTTAGCCGCCTTAAATTAGCCATCACATCTGTCCTTCCATTATGGAAGAAAATTGCACTGGGCAGGTCATTGAGATTGAAACTCATTTTCTTGGACAAGTGATCATCTACAAACTAGATGTGTTCTGTGCTGGGTCTGCCGCATAGTGGAGACTTGGCTGTTGACTGAGTGTAGACAGACTCTCCACCCCGCACGGTGGCGTTTGGGGCCGATCACTTGTGCGGTGCTGTCCTGTGCTCTGCAGCACCCCTGGTCTCTACCGCCTAAACGCTGCAGTTGTGACAACCAAAAATGTTTCCAGCTGTTACCCTGCAGGGCACAACCCAGCCTGAGCCCCTGGTGTAGGCCCATGAATAAGATAGTGTCTTCCTTGACGGAGCTTCTGCAAGAAGAAGATGCGCCTAATCCCTTGGAGGGCGTGGGGGGGGCAGCTGTTTAACACGGCCCCTCCTCAGAGCCAGCTTTCCTCGCCGTCCTGTTACCCCCTCATCAGCTGCGGCGCTGTCCTCTCCCCTCAGAGCAGCGTCAGCAGCTCGTGGCCCTGTGGCCTGCCCCGCCCCCCGCAGTGGAAGCCCCACGGGGTGGGGGCCACGTCTGTCTGGCCCACCACATCACTCCTCCTGGCTGGCAGTGTGGCGTGAGACGACACCCAGTGGATGAGGAGACAGCGCCCAGCTGGGGCCTGCTCTGGCTGAAGGGCATCGCGGGCCGAGGCCGGTGGGTGTGCCCACGGCAGGGAGGAGGAGCAGGTCTGGCTGGAGGTGGGATTGGACAGCGAGCCCTGGTGGGAGCTGCCCCGAGCCGAGCCCTTAGTAGCGGGGAGAGGGGTCCCTGCTGCCCCCCGCCCGGCCGGCTCTGCTTCCCTGTTGTGAGAGTGAGCCAGGTGGCCGGGTTCTGTGGGGAGAGGGCAGCCGGGGCCCTGGCCACGGAGCTCGGTCTCCTCCACTGACACGGACGGGTGGGTTTGGAGCTGAAGTATCACTGAAGCGTTTCAGCTCTAAAATCGCAGCTCCGTTTTCCCTTTCCGCACAACGTAGTCTCTTAAATGTCCCCCTTAGCAGCGAGCTCTGCCTCGGGTTGTGCCTCACTTTGGTATCCGCTGCGGTGGACGGGCTTGGAGGGCTGCGCCTCTTTGCGCTGGTGGCAGTGATCGTGCCCCAGGATTTGAGAGGTGCCCGTGTCCTCGTGTTCCGTGGAGCTTTGTGGCTCAGGTAGAGAACCAATTCAGTGCCCCCAAAATTAACTTGGGGACTTCCCTGGTGGCACAGTGGTTAAGAACCCGCCTGCCAATGCAGGAGACACGGGTTCAGGCCCTGGTCCGGGAAGATCCCACATGCCGCGGAGCAGCTAAGCCCATGAGCCACAACTACTGAGCCTGCGCTCTAGAGCCCGCGAGCCACAACTACCGAAGCCCGCACGCCTAGAGCCCGCGCTCCGCAACAAGAGGAGCCGCCACAGTGAGAAGCCCGCGCATGGCAACAAAGAGTAGCCTCCGCTCACCGCAACTAGAGAAAGCCCGCGCGCAGCAACGAAGACCCAACGCACCCCCCCAATAAAAATTAAGGTTCATTTTACTCTTGTCTGTACATTTAAAAAATGCTGACTTTTTGAAAAAATTGCTCTTCTTGCATATTTTCTTTTGCACTCTTCTGCATAATTTACATTCCTTAGAAACCGATTTAGGAAGTATGTGACGAGGCTCCTGGGAGGGACGGACCACCAGGCTGGGGGAGGAAGGAAGGCTTTGGTCTGGTTGAGTGTTTCTGCCAAGGCTGGTGGTTGCTGCTTCTAGGAAATACCTGTGTATTCTTCCCTGTGTTTCCCTTCTGGCTCTTCTGGAGGGGTGGGGGTGGGTCACTGCTTCTCTTACGAGACGTTGAAATGTCCTGGTGATAAGTGTTCTCATGCCACATACTCAGCATTACTTTTCTTTCCTCTTAAAATGATTTTCACTCTTTTTTTTGGCACCGACACGTGTCAGGATTTTGTAGTTGCGGAATTATTGGAAAGGCTGTCTTTGTGGGATTAAAAGGCATTTCTGAGCTTTAAAAAAATCTAATAGACCCGAGGGTAAGATTCAGAAGTGCCGTGGGAAAAGGCGTTTTGCGTTACTGTGACCAGAGAGAGGGATTCTGGCGGGAGCTCTGAGCAGGAGGGGCTCTGTGTTCCTTGAATGTCACTTGCAGGTTCGTGGGCACAAGGCCGGCCTCCCAGAGCTCAGATTTCAAAACTTCTAAGCCGCCAAGGATGGAAAGTCTTTTTGTGAGTCTGTGGCAGACTTGTCTGGCGCTGTGCTGCCACGAAGCTGTGTGGTCCCTTCCCTGTGAGCTGGCCTCCGGGACGCCCTGGGGGCCCACGGTCACATGCTGTACTTCCTCCGAAAAGCTGAGCGGTTCTGAGTTCCGGGACAAGGTGGGCCTCAGGTTTTGGATAATGGGTGGCATCTGGGCTTGTTGTGGAAATGCTGCTGGGGTTCTGAGAAATGGAGCACGCAGCCCTGGTCTCCTGAGGTGCTTGCAGACAGACAGACAGACAGGGTGGGAGGTGAGTTCCCACCAGCATGTCCGTGTGTATCGAGCACCTCCTGTGCTCAGGACTCCTGTGACAGGCACGCACCCCTCCCATCCTGCCCCTCCCTCTGGTCAGCACGGGCGTTGGACACGGACGCCGCATTGGGAGCTACAATGTCCATGCCTTCTGTCAGCCTCTGGCGGCTGCAGCGCGGAGTAAGTTAAATGACTTCGCTGACAGCTCAGCACGGTAAACGGGATGATACTCGCTGCAAAACAGAAATGAGCAATTTCCACTAGGCCACGTGACGCCTAAAATGTTGGATTACAAAACTGTATTTACTGATTTTGGCGTTTTCCCTCTTCAGAATCTTCCTGACTTTGGTATGAAGGTTGACACGTTGAAACGTGTCATTTTATTAGGAGGAGAATTGCAGGATAGGTTCCAGTGGCCATTCCCTCGTGGGGGTGGGAGCTGAGGCTGTGTGAGGAGATAAGCTCCTGCCCTCTGTGCTGGGGAGAGGGTTGTAAGGGTTCAGCCAAGGTGCGTTGAATAAAGACCTTGTGAGGAGGAAGCGGCCCTGTTTTAAAGCGGTGCCTTGGAGACCGACTTGGGAAGAGGACCTAGAAGGGTATGGGGATGGCGCTGTGGGGTGCCAGCAGGGGAGAGGCGAGGCCCAGCCAGCCCCAGGCGCTGTCACTGCCCACTGGGCACAGCCTCTGCGCAGCACTGTCGGCAGCGGAGGAGGGCCAGGGCTCGTGACCACCTAGATGAGAGCGAGGGAAGCGGGGCCACCGAGGCTTCTGTGGGAGGCGCCAGCGGGGACGGCGGGAGACACTCAGCTGTGGGGTGGGCCCGTGGTCTGGCCCTTGCAGTTTGTGTGAGTCGGGGTGCGACGGATTTAAGGAGGGCAGTGATGCACCTGCAGCTGCCCTGTGCCCAGGAAAGAGAGGAACCCCTATGCAGGGAGGCTGACCCCCTCTTCCCTGGCGCGGCTCTGGCCCCGTGTAGCTCCCTTAGCCTCCTGGTACCTCAGGAAACAGGGAGTGGCTGGCTGACTGCTGGATGTGTTCATTAAGGCAGAAACTTCTGGCCAGTGGTTTGGGTCAGATCCTGATTCTGCCCCTTTTCCTTTCCCACTCTTGCAAATTGTGGCCCTGGCCAGCCTGGAGTCTTCATTTTGCCCAGCATTTAAACCCGGTGAGGGACTGCCCTGGCAGTCCAGTGCTTTCACTGACGAGGGCCCAGATTTGAGCCCTGGTCGGGGAGCTAAGATCCTGCAAGCCATGCAGCGCGGCCATAACAAACAGACAGACAAACAAAAAAACCCCAGTGAGACTTGCAGTGGTTTTGCGTTCAGCCCTCTCCTTGTATTCGGGATGTTTCCCGTGTGCGGTTCTTTCCACCTGCCCCCATCTGCAGGATTGCTTAAAAGTGTGGAGACCAGAATCCAAATTGGGTTGCTTGGCTTGTATTTTGCATTGCAAGGTCTGTTTTTTTTCCTTTAAAATCCTTTCTGACAGCAGCAGAAGGGTGACGTGAGGATTAGTTATTTAGTGCACTTAGAGCACCTTGAGCTCCTTAGGGCGGGCAGTGCTGTGGGGATTTGTGTTTTGCTTTTTCCGTGGCCGGCCTGCCTTTGTGTGATGGGGTTGAGAGGGCAGTTATGTGTTTCTGTTGCCGTTTGAACAGCATTGAAAAAGGGCACTATGTTGATGTTGAATAGTTTTTTAAAGCACAGTAGGAAAAACAGAGCAAGAAAATGAGTATTTTGGAATACTTTTGGATTGCATTTATTGCTATTGAAAAATACAGTTCAGTAGCTGTTTTTGGGGGGGAGGGAGTCTTGTACAGTACAACCAGATCAGAACCTTCTTTTGAACCTCACTGTGCCTGTGAGAGCGAGTCTCCTGGGATGGAGCGCGTGCTGACTTGGGCCAGGTGGTCTGCATAAGCCCTCCTTCCCTGGAGCACATTTCTCACAGCCTCAGGGACTTCTGTCAGTTAGCTTGCAGCTTCTGTTCAGTTCATTCCCGGGCTCAAACTGCCGTCGCCTCATTACTTTACTACAGTTTGAGTCGTCCTTGCCTGGAGTAGCACAGCCAGCTTTCCCAGCACTGAGAACGTGGAGGAAGAGGGAGGTGGGAGGGTGATTGTCTGAGGGTCCGTTGGTGCTGAGTCGTTCAGTTCCCGAGGCTTGGCTTTTCTGAGGTTGTCGTCCATGGGGTGGGGCCGTAGGTCCCTTGCGTCTATGGCTTCCTGAACTGTCTTACGGGAAAGCTGGTCACAGAGGGAGGAGATGCTCTTTTGTTGGAGCTGATGTCTGTCTGATGTGCATTCTCTGATGTAGCATTTGCTGTAGCTCTAATATAAATCTGCTTTGTAAGTAGCCAAGGAAACACTGTTTTTCATATTATGTTCTTGTTGTTTTGCTATAATTTTGATACAACCCCAAGAGTGAAGGGTGTTTTGAAGGTGTGTATTTCATAATTTATTTCTTTATTTTTCTGGATTCTATTTTTTGACATAATTGTTTAATTCATTCATTCATTTGAGAAATCTTTTGGGTGCCCATTGTGTGCTGGCATTATTCTAGGCACCGGGGATTCAGTGCTTAACCAAATGGACAAAATCCCTGTACTTTCAGAAACTTAAATTCTTGTGAGAGTAGACAGACAGAATAAATGACAAGATGGGTTTTTCTCGTTTACTTTGTCTGTCCGCTCTCACAAGAATGTGCGTTCTAGCCTCCTGTGCCCGTCTCCTCACTTCAGTGACACCTCTGGGCTCCATTTGGGTCCCCTGTCCCTAGGCAGTGAGCCGGGCAGTCGTAAGGCTCCTCTTGTTTGTTTCCTGACTCTCAGTGACCGCTGTTTTCCATAGTCAGTTGTCCAGTGTCTGAAAACTATTGTTTCATATAATTTTGTTCAGGTTTTTAGTTGCCTAAGGTGGGAGGGTAAATCCTATCCCTGTTTCTGGCCAGTAGGTTTTGGGGAGTTAGACAGCCAAGACGAATTCAGAGGCAAGGTCTGAGCTAGAGGTAAGACTACAGCTGCATTGTTTATCGGTGGCTTTTGATACCAGGAGACTGGGAAGCCGACCTGGGAAGCTGACCGAGGGGGTGGAAATATCACAAGCACTTTACCTTTGTTTACACATCTGATCTTCATGATGATACTGTATAGTAGGCACTAAGTTCCTTCCTGTTTCATGGAGGAGGGAGCCGAAGCCCAGGAGCCCAAGGCCCTGTCTCTGGAGTGGTTGAGCGAGGACCCAGACCCAAGCTGCTGGGCTCCAGGTCTTTCTTCTGAACCACAGTGCTGGGCCAGCTCTCCAGGCGGACGGCCAGAGCTCCCGACGTGCCAGCCCTAAGCAGCTGGGCAGCCTGGGCCAGCGAGGAGGGCTGGTCAGGTGGGTCACAGGAGAGGACTGAGCAGGGCTGAGCCCGACGGGGTGGTTTACAAGAGAAGAATTGGGAAATGAGAGTCTCAGCTCTCTTGGAGCTTTGCTGCAAAGAGGTGGTGACGCAGAGGGTAGAGGGCAGGTTGGCCCCTGTTGCTGCCCTGACACTGGAGCATGCTTTTAGCAGCGTTCAGCAGCACCCCTGTAACAGCTCGTGTTCTGCGCATCAGAAGTGGGCACGGCCTGGCACCAGGGTGCTCTGCCTGTCTCCCAGGCTGAAACCAGGGTCCCTTCTGGAGACTGGGTGACGCTGCTTCCGCTCGGTCCCACACGCCTTCTCTCGCGGCCCCTCCCCGGACCCCTCAGGGGAGTCCCTCTCCAGATTTGGATCTCCCTGACCTCTCCCTCCAGGCAGGGAGAGCCTCCGCTCGGAGGGCTCTTGCGAGTAGACTGGGCTGCTTGCATGACCCGGGTCATTCCCCAGCCTTAGTGACATCTGCAGAGTTCCTTTTGCCCTGGAAGGTAGCTCACGGGATCCTAGTATTGGGGTGCGGGTGTCTTTGGGGGGGCATTCTTCCTATCACAGTGGGGTCAGGAACGCTTTTTTAAGATTAATTCATTTGCTCAGCAAATTACTGGGTTCCTGTTTTACACAGTGAGCAAAAAAACCGATAAGAGTGCTCGCATGTGGCTTACGTTCTAGTGAGGTAGACGTTATAAATAAGTATAATGTACGGTGCATCACATACTATATTAAGGGGAAAATAAAGGGAAAAATAAAAGGGGGTTGCAATTCAGATAGGGAAGCTGGGGGTCAGGTGTCCCTGGAGTGCTGGTGGGCAGGTGGGGAGGCCACAGGGGCTGGACTTCAGAGCCGGGGGACGGGGAGAGGTGCATGGTGGGGATCTCGGAGCCGGTTAGGAGAACTCTGTCTTTCACCCTGTGTGACAGGCCGAGCCAGTGCAGGGTGAGCAGAGGCGGGACTTACCTCTGGGGAGAACTCCTGACTGCTGTGTTGAGAAGAGCAGGGGAGACCGGTTAGGAGGCTCTGAACCAGGCAAGAAAGGTGAGGACCTGCTAGGAGGTGGGAGGTAGACCGTGTTTGTTGGCTGATGGGAATGACAAGGGCCAGGGGGAAAGTGGAGGGGCAGAGGCGCAGGGGGAGGTGGTGCTGGTGAGGGAACAGGCGCCCCAGCCACCAGTGATGGGGGAGGGAGGAGGTGTTGGAGGAGAAGCTGTGAGGGGGCCCCTGGGAAGAGCTGACAGGGCCTCCCTGGGCTTCACATGTGAGGCCAGCCCAGCAGAGCTGGGGGGTGTGTCACCAGGCACGCTCAGCTCTCCAGGCTCACCTGCCAGTTGACCATGAATTGGACTCAGCAGGGAGGGGTTTGGCCAGCAAGTGCTTAGGTGGAGGAGAAGTGTCGGGGCTTGGTTTATGTGATGGGATTGAGGCTGGTAAGAGGGCGTGAGGACGGGGAGAGGGACAGAGAGAGAGTGGGTCGTAAGTCCTGGGGGCGGGGCAGTGGGGTTCAGAGTTTGCTTACCTGATGTAGTGAGCTGAAAGGACGGGCTGTGGGGTCCCTGCAGTGGAGCGTGGGGAGGGTGACGGTTGGCGCGGTGGCCCTGGCGGGGCCAGATCTTCTGAGGAGCCGAGATCAGGGCTAGTGGGTTTGGGGGTCGTTCATCTTGTAATGGCAGGGAGAGGGCTAGGGTTATA